>NC_088212.1:38423143-39033143 GCF_036934945.1 Oncorhynchus masou masou
TCCACAGTGTGTCAACCCCCTCTATTTACGCTTTATGATCTGCGCCACATTAAATGCTACATACATTCCAGCCCCTCAACTCCCTTATCATGCAAACATCGTAATCCCGGATGCAATTTCCTCTCTTTATTGGCAGTCACTTCTGATTTAATGGCCCTTTGATGATTACACTGTAAAATGGTACATGGGGTGATAGCGCCAAGTTGCAAGGGGAGAAGGGTCTGTGTGTGTTTGTGTGTGCGCGTGCATGCGCGCACGTGTGTGCGTGTGTGCGTGTGTGTGTGTGTGTGTGTGTGTGTGTGTGTGTGTGTGTGTGTGTGTGTGTGTGTGTGTGTGTGTGTGTGTGTGTGTGTGTGTGTGTGTGTGTGTGTGTGTGTGTGTGTGTGTGTGTGTGTGTGTGTGTGTGTGTGTGTGTGTGTGTGTGTGTGTGTGTGTGTGTGTGTGTGTGTGTGTGTGTGTGTGCATGTGTCCGTTGGCGTGTGTGTGTTCTTATGTCTGAGAGTTCTCACTGTCAGCCTGTTTACTGACAGAATGCAGGCCTTACTCGTTTCAGGTCAACATCCATCAATGCAGGCCTGTTACTGTCACTGTCACTGTTATTGTCACTGTCACTGTTATTGCTACTGTCACTGTTACTGTCACTGTCACTGTTACTGTCACTGTCACTGTTACTGTCACAATCACTGTTACTGTCACTGTTTCTGCTACTGTCACTGTTATTGTCACTGTCACTGTTACTGCTACTGCTACTGTCACTATCACTGTTACTGTCACTGTCACTGTTACTGTCACAATCACTGTTACTGTCACTGCTTATGCTACTGTCACTGTCACTGTTATTATCACTGTCACTGTTACTGCTACTGCTACTGCTACTGTCACTGTTACTGTCACTGTCACTGTCACAATCACTGTTACTGTCACTGTCACTGCTTCTGCTACTGTCACTGTCACTGTCACTGTTATTGTCACTGTCACTGCTTCTGCTACTGTCACTGTTACTGTCACTGTCACTGTTACTGTTACTGCTCCTATTACTGTCACTGTTACTATTAGTGTTACTGTTACTGTCACTGTCACTGTTACTGTTACTGTCACTGTTACTGTCACTGCTTTTGCTACTGTCACTGTCACGGTCACTGTTACTGTCACAGTCACTGTTACTGTCACAGTCACTGTTACTGTCACAGTCACTGTTACTGTCACTGCTTATGCTACTGTCACTGTCACTGTTATTATCACTGTCACTGTTACTGCTACTGTCACTGTCACTGTTACTGTCACTGTCACTGTCACTGTTACTGTCACAATCACTGCTTCTGCTACTGTCACTGTTACTGTTACTGTCACTGTCACTGTCACTGTCACTGTTACTGCTCCTATTACTGTCACTGTCACTGTCACTGCTTTTGCTACTGTCACTGTCACGGTCACTGTTACTGTCACTGCCACTGTCACTGTTACTGTCACAGTCACTGTTACTGTCACTGTCACTGCTTCTGCTACTGTCACTGTCACTATTACTGTTACTGTCACTGTCACAGTCACTGTTACTTCACTGTCACTGTCACTGCTTTTTCTACGGTCACAATCACTGTTACTGTCCCTGCCACTGCTTCTGCTACTGTCACTGTCACTCTTACTGTGACTGTCATGGTTACTGTCACTGTCACTGTTGCTGCTACTGCTACTGCTACTGTCACTGTCACTGTTATTGTCACTGTCACTGTCACTGTTACTGCTACTGCTACTGTCACTGTCACTGTTACTGTTACTGTCACTGTTATTGTCACTGTCACTGTTACTGCTACTGCTACTGTCACTGTCACTGTCACTGTTACTGCTACTGCTCCTGTCACTGTTACTGTTACTGTCACTGTTACTGTTACTGTCACTGTTACAGTCACAGTTACTGTCACTGTCACTGTCACTGTTACTGTTACTGTCACTGTCACTGTTACTGTCTCTGTCACTGTCACTGTTACGGTTATTATTGCTGCTACTGCTCCTGTTACTGTCACTGTTACTGTCACAGTCACTGTCTCTGTCCCTGTCACTGTCACTGTCACTGTCACTGTTACTGTTACTGTCTCTGTCACTGTCACTGTTACGGTCACTGTTGCTGCTACTGCTCCTGTTACTGTCACTGTTACTGTCACTGTCACTGTCATTGTCACTGTTACTGTCACTGTCACTTTTACTGTCACTGTCATTGTCACTGTTACTGTCACTGGTACTGTCACTGTTATTGTTAGTCACTGTCACTGTTACTGTCACTGTTACTGTTACTGTTACTGTTGCTGTTACTGTTACTGTCACTGTTGCTGTTGCTGTTGCTGTTACTGTTACTGTTACTGTTACTGTTACTGTTACTGTTACTGTCACTGTTACTGTTACTGTCACTATTACTGTTACTGTCACTGTTGCTGTTACTGTCGCTGTCACTGTTGCTGTTGCTATTACTGTTACTGTGTTTTACTTCATTGTAAACACCAAACTCTGTTTCCCTGTTGCTATGGCAGCTGAAAAACACGTTCATGGTGAAGAGCTTGTCTTCCCTATTGGTTTTTCTCAGACGCCCCTCCATCCTCTCTCCTCGGATAACATGCAGGTCTAAACCACAGGGACTAGTTTAGTTCCTGTGGGCCTTGGTCAAAAGTAGTGCGCCATATAGGGAATAGGATGCCATTTGGGACGTAGTCCAGAGTTTTTAAGGTCAGAGCTAACTGTGCCATGTGACCAGGCCTCTTCTCAGTAGGGGAGGGTGGGCGATGGGCTTCAGCTTGTTGCTCTACTCCCCTCCTACTGTTAACAGCCTTTCTATCATTCTATCATACCCTGTCAGTAAACTACAGCTCCAAGCAAGTATGAGCACAATTATCAGAGTGCCCAGCATTGCATACAAACGACCGTCAAGAGAATAGTACATATCTGTGTATATTTAGCGTCCATCATGTATTAGAGGGTATTTGAGGGTAGCGAATCGGAAAACAGGACCAGGCCAGTGCCAAGAGATAGAGGCATAAGCCCTGTTCAGAAATAATCACTGCTTGACTTGACTTGCAGGAGCTCACCGGAGCTGACTACCAGCACCTCAAGTGTTCTACTACTTGAGCTCCTGTTCCTCTTATAGAATATTAGCTCAAAAGTATCAGCAACCAAATTGAGTACCGGCACCTATTTCAATCCAAGTCAAGCACTGGAAACAACCCTTTGCCCCAGCCTCTAGCCCCTAGACATTTTGCATTTGTGGAGAACTGAGAGGACTGCATATGTTTAAGCAATCCTTTCAGATCTCCACAAGTGGGCTAGGGTGTGCTTTTGGGACAGAGACAGAGGCTGGGTGAGGTGAGGTGAGTGGGCAGGCCCAGCTGTCATGGCCTCCCAGCTGACTGAGTGACTGAGTGAGTGTTGTGAGGAGTGAAGTGAAGTGAGGGGGCCGGAGAGGGTGTCACTGGCGGACAGATAGATGGCCACTCCTGTGGTATGTAAATCATTCCTCTCTCGTCACTGGCTCCCTCCTCTCCTCTTCTCCTGCCTCCCTCACTCTCTCCCTTATTCAGCTGCCTGCCTGGGCTCTTTTGTCTTACCGCTGTCGTCGTTCGTCATGGGCGGCTGGGACAAGAGGTCAGGGAGAGGGGCTTGGTAAGGCCACGGTGGGGTGGAGGGGTGGAAGGAGGGGCAGTGTTACCTCAGCCACCTCCCTCCTACTGCCCTCTTCAACCAAACCTTCACCTGGAGTTAGTGTTGATGTTGGTGTCAGACTGCCCCCTTTCTCTAGAGGAACCAAATAGAAAGCATGTATTTCATGACATTCTTTTATTGTGAAAACGATCAATGCTCAAACAGAAACCCATAAAAAATCAGTAGCCAATCAGTGCATAGAACATGCACGCCAATACTTTACCTTGTTTTTTCTTTTGCAGATGATGCTGTATCACGTGGAAACGAGGCTCCACTGCTCTTAGTTGTAGTTGAGATGGATGTGCCAATCAGCTGCGGATATGGAACGGCACAGGAGCAAAGCTCTAACGTTTTCCCAGGGTGTGATGTGTGTGTCGTAAACACAAGCATGCTACCATATTGTCGAGCGGCAGATCATATTTTACACTGTTAACACGCCATCTGGTTCTCCCTATAAGCATTCATAACACATAATGGAACACACTCTACAGGCAGGGTCACACACACACACACACACACACACACACACGCACACACACACGCACACACACACACACACACACACACACACACACACACACACACACGCTGAAACACACATACACATATACACACACACATACACACACACATACACACATACACACATGCTGAAACACACAAGGTGTGATTGGGGAACGTCTTAACAAATTATTCCCAGATGAATATTCATAATGAGTCAAACAAAGACTCCCAGGCAACGCGTAGAGAGAGAGAGAGAGAGAGAGAGATAAAGCCATTGAAATGAATTGAGAGAGACATAAAATTACATTTGGAATGTCTTTATTCTTTTGGAACTTTTGTGAGTGTAACGTTTACTGTTATTTCTTTTTGTGTTGTTTATTTCACTTTTTCGTTTGTTATCTATTTCACTTGCTTTGGCAATGTCGACATGTTTCCAATGCCAATAAAGCCCCTTAAATTGAAATTGAATTGAGTTGAATTGAGAGAGTAAAAACACCACCCTTATAAATCGCTGCAGCTGATGCTGTGCCACAGCTGAACATGGCAATGTGGCATTCCTGCCATAGCCCAGCAGCTAACAGCACTCCATCTGACGAGTGACAGGATTAGGCTAACGGACATGGTATCCATTACCACTATTACTGGGAGAACACATTTGTTATTGACTCTAATTATGTCGGCAGACATGTTGACGGTCACCAGACGAAAAGCCGATAGCAAGTAAACAGTTGTTGGGAATTTGTGTTTGATGGAGGGTGGAAGAGAGAGGGGGGAGAAAGATGAATGAAGGAGGGATGGGGATAAAAAATAGGGGAGAGAAAGAAAGGCAGGGAGAGGAAAAGATGGAGAGAAAGGGAGGCAGAAAGATGAACGAAAGAGAGATAGGGAGAAAAAGAAGGGAGATGGAGAGGGATGTAGAGAGCGGCGGAGAGAGAGAGAGATGCAGAGAGAGAAAGATATGTATATATAGAGAGAGACAGAGAGACAGAGAGAGAGAGAAGAAAGAGGGGGAGAGAGAGTGTTCTGGCTGAGTTAACGGAGGCCCATTCGTCCTCCATGCTAGAGCAGATAAAGTGCTGGAGCTGAGAGGACAGGGACCATAAATCAGCCTCCATGACACACACACACTACTACTACACCTACTACTACACCTACTACTACTACTACTCCTACTCTTCCTACTACGAATATCCCTACTACTACTACTACTACTACTACTACTAAAACTGCTCACCCACACAGAACTTACACACAAAGCACAGACCAATGTTTTCAACATTGGCATTGTGAATACAATGTGGATAATAGTGTTTTTTATATCCTATTTTTACTCTCTCTCTCTCTCTCTCTCTCTCTCTCTCTCTCTCTCTCTCTCTCTCTCTCTCTCTCTCTCTCTCTCTCTCTCTCTCTCTCTCTCTCTCTCTCTCTCTCTCTCTCTCTCTCTCTCTCTCTCTCTCTCTCTCTCTCTCTCTCTCTCTCTCTCTCTCTCTCTCTCTCTCTCTCTCTCTCTCTCTCTCTCTCTCTCTCTCTCTCTCTCTCTCTCAGGGCTTATACATTTGACTTTCATTCTGAAACAACATTCATTCTCCTTCTGCCACTGCAGCTTTGGTAGAAAAGACCCTGATCAGCACAAACACTTTTACCCCCTTTATCATCACTAGAGAACCATTCTCAAACACATTACAGAAATAAGATCTCTCTCTCTCACACACACACACACACACACACACACACACACACACACACACACACACACACACACACACACACACACACACACACACACACACACACACACACACACACACATCCCCCCGCTCTCTCATCCTTTGTTTTTGTCTCTTTAGATAATGGAGGACACCCTCTAGCAGGCTAATGATCTGTGTCTGAGGTGCTGGGCTCCACTGGCTGGGTCTGGTCAGGCTGTGTTAGAGGTATTGATCAGCAGGTTGATTGATCTGAGGATCTGGCTGATTATTGGTTCGTTAATCAGGCCTGCATTACCCTATCAATAAAGCTGCCAGCACACGTCTGGAATACACAGAGGAGAGGAGACGAGACACACTGGAGAAAGGGAGTAAATGAGAGATGGAGGAGTGAAAGAGAAACGGATGGAGGAAGACACTTCTCTACTCCCACTTCATTCTATAATCTCAGTATAGTTGGCTTCGCTGGAGGAGGTCAGGCACCCAAACAGCTGACTGTCACTAGCTCACACACACTGTCACAAACACACACACACACACACTGTCACAAACACACACACTGTCACAGTAAACACCAGGTGTGTCGCACTCATTAGCTGTGGAAAAACACAGTGAAAGACAAGGCGCTGGATGTGTAAAAGTGGTGTGTGTGTGTGCGCGCAAGTGTGTGGCATGCATGTGTGTGTGTGAGCGGCCCTTATTAATAGTGGGGTCTGTATGGGCCTCAGAAGGCCCTGATTGGTTGGCAGTGAGATGAAAGAGAATGGCCCCTGTCTGTTAGCACCTCATTCACAACACACACACACACACACACACACACACACACACCACTTTTACACATCCAGCGCCTCGTCTTTCACTGTGTTTTTCTCAGCCCCATAAATGAGGAGTCCAGTTTGCTGTTTACCTTACTCTCTGGCCTAAATCCCTTCCTCCAGGTATATATCAGACAGCAGATAAAACAGTTACAGCCTCTGCCACAGGGCCAGGAGCTGAGTGGGTGTCCATAAAGCCAGGGGCCACCAGACACATAATATTATACACACACACACTCACACATGCACACACACACAGCCTGGAGCTCTGTGCGGGCAGGGCTTTACTACGGACAGACAGGGGTAATGAGTTTGCGTTTAATGAGGGTTGGGTTCTGCTTGTGTTCTCTTAAGGGTGTCACGCAGGCAGGCAGAGAGAGAGAGCTGCACCCCACTGACTTACTGGAGCCTTTCCATATGTCTGCTGTAACTCTGACACACCATATGGTTCCCTCCACTCCGCTCCACTCCGAACCTCGAGCTTCCACTACTTCTCCTTCCCTCTTTTATTTTCATTCCCTGCATCCATCCAAACCGCCCTAAACTTCTATAAAACTAGTCCCATGTTTTTTTCATTAATTCCCACCTTTCACTCTCACACACTTCTCACTCTCACATTTGGACCTCATTTGAATCAATCTCTAACCCGTTGTCTTAAGTCACTCCTACGCGACACTTGTCCCTATACCTCGGTGCGTGTGATTTAAGGCAATGTCTCTAACCTATAAGCACATAGTCATAGTTTCTTCTCTCAGTGGCGTGTAGTCATGGATGCCAAAGGAAGCTAGGCTTCCTCCCCAAAAATGTATCAAGAAAAAAATGAAAAAAATATTTCTCTTTCATCTCTGTGTTTATAGTTTTCCTTCAATTCGCAAGAGGCTGAATGTACTGTATCTCACCAAAGAAAGCATCAGAGCAAGTGAAAGAGAACCCCTCTATCTCTGTATGTGTAGCAAATCTATCTGATGCTGTCTGGTCAAAAATAGTATAAAATTGTTGCCGCCCGAGCAAGTGAAAGAGAACCCCTCTATCTCTGTATGTGTAGCAAATCTATCTGATGCTGTCTGGTCAAAAATAGTATAAAATTGTTGCCGCCCGTAGCATTGAATGCAAGAGAAGCCAGCAAGCATTTGGCCTCTCTTGATAAAAAAGTATAAAATAAAAGTCAATCAGCATTGAGCTAAACTGAGTGAGCTCAACTGTGAATGGTCCTGGCCCATCAAGGGAAGCCAGTTTGATTTGGCTTCACACCAATCACATCACATCAAAAGACAAACGTCATTGATATAAAAACTTGAATTGTTGCATCTCGTTGATGTCCTCCAGTGGCTAGTGGCTAGCTAGCTTAAATCAGCCGTTTCCTAAATAACCCATGGATAGGGATTTGAACTTGTGGTTATACTTAATTCTCCGTACTAGCTAATGATTATAACGGCCATTCTGATGCAACCATAAATGTATACATTGTGCCCGTGGCCTGAGAGGATGGAAGTTTAAAATGTACCTAGATGTAGTAGGCTAATGTTAACTTGCTGACTCATCGTTGCCAGTGAAAGGAAGTTAGGCTAGTGAGCAATCATTTTTGCCAGGTAGCCAAGGACAACAAAAACTTCAAGTGTGTACTGTATGACAGAGTCATAGACCGTTTTGGCAAAATGTATTCTCTCTGACTTCATAACTCTAATAGGATTCCATGGGGTCAGCTTCAAAACTTTGTGATGTGTCGTCCACTCATTTGTGGTTTTGAAGTTTAATCCCAGCTAGCACATTTGGTTCCTTGGAAGTTGTGGGAACGTAATTTTGGTTTCACATTGGTTCTGCGAACGAAGCCATACTTTTCCTGACCGGTCAAACTGAACGTTTTTTAAACATTCTGAGAACAGAAGTGAAAATTCCACCTATTAAGTACATTTCCACCTAGTAAAGTACATTTGTTGGTTGCAGGCATTTACCGAGAACGATTAATTATAGTTCCCTGAAAGTTTTCCTGCATGGTTTTATTAAAAGTAGACAGTTTGCAGCCATCCACTTCCTTATGTCTGAAACACATGCTTCTAGCGAGGGCAATTTTGGGGCTTCACCATGTTTCATTGAAATGTACAGCTGTGTGTCATCCGCATAGCAGTGAAAGTTAACATTATGTTTTCGAATGACATCCCCAAGGGGTAAAATATATAGTGAAAACAATAGTGGTCGTAAAAAGGAACCTTGAGGAACACTGAAATTTACAGTTGATTTGTCAGAGGAAAAACCATTCACAGAGACAAACTGATATCTTTCCGACAGATAAGATCTAAACCAGGCCAGAACTTGTCCGTGTAGACCAATTTGGGTTTCCAATCTCTCCATAAGAATGTGGTGATCGATGGTATCAAAAGCAGCACTAAGGTCTAGGAGCACGAGGACAGATGCAGAGCCTCGGTCTGATGCCATTAAAAGGTCATTTACCACCTTCACAAGTGAAGTCTCAGTGCTATGATGGGGTCTAAAACCAGACTGAAGCATTTCGTATACATTGTTTGTCTTCAGGAAGGCAGTGAGTTGCTACGCAACAGCCTTTTCTAAAAATTTTGAGAGGAATGGAAGATTCGATATAGGCCGGTAGTTTTTTATATTATCTGGATCAAGGTTTAGCTTTTTCAAGAGATGCTTTATTACTGCCACTTTTAGTGAGTTTGGTACACATCCGGTGGATAGAGAGCCATTTATTATGTTCAACATAGGAAGGCTAAGCACAGGAAGCAGCTCTTTCAGTAGTTTAGTTGGAATAGGGTCCAGTGTGCAGCTTGAAGGTTTAGAGGCCATGATTATTTTCATCATTGTGTCAAGAGATATAGTACTAAAACACTTGAGCGTCTCTCTTGATCCTAGGTCCTGGCAGAGTTGTGCAGACTCAGGACAACTGAGCTTTGAAGCAATACGCAGATTGAAAGAGGAGTCCGTAATTTGCTTTCTAATAATCATGATCTTTTCCTCAAAGAAGTTCATGAATTTATCACTGCTAAAGTGAAAACCATCCTCTCTTGGGGAATGCTGCTTTTTAGTTAGCTTTGCGACAGTATCAAAAAGGAATTTCGGATTGTTTTTATTTTCCTCAATTAACCTCTAGCGACGAGCAATCCCGTATCCAGGAGCGTAATCATAGCCTCAAGCGCATTACCATAACGCAATGTTTCCTATTCATGAAAATCGCAAATGAAATGAAATAAATATATTGAAACACAAGCTTAGCCTTTTGTTAACAACACTGTCATCTCAGATTTTCAAAATATGCGTTACAGCCAACGCTAAACAAGCATTTGTGTAAGTTTAGCACGTCATAATGCTATGCTAGGCTGTGCTGGCAGCAGGCAACATTTTCACAAAAATAAGAAAAGCAGCCAAATTAAATCATTTACCTTTGAAGAACTTCAGATGCTTTCACTCAGGAGACTCCCAGTTAGATAGCAAATGTTCCTTTTTTCCAAAAATAATATTTTTGTAGGCGAAAAACGTCACGTTTGTTCATCTTGCTTGGCTGAGAAATCGACAGAATATACTTCAACTATAACGGCAAACTTTTTTCAAAATTTGCTCCATAATATCGACAGAAACACGGCAAACATTGTTCAGGATCCATCCTCAAAGTATTTTTAACATATGTATTCAATAATATATTCGTGGAGGCAGTTGGTTTCTCATAAGAAACTATTGGAAAAATGGTTACCTCAGTATTTTACGCAACGTTTTCTCCGGGAGACACCATGCGTCCACTCGCCCTATATGGTCTCTTACAGCCATTCTCCAATGGAAATGCCTAAAAAGATGTCACAATGCTGCAGACACCTTGGGGAAAATGTGGAAAACGTAAGCTGACTCCTAGCTCCTTCACAGCCATATAAGGAGTCATTGGCATGAGGCTGTTTCAAAAAATGCGGCACTTCCTGATTGGCTTTTTATCTGGGTTTTGCCTGTAACATCAGTTCTGTGGCACTCACAGACAATATCTTTGCAGTTTTGGAAACGTCAGAGTGTTTTCTTTCCAAAGCTGTCAATTATATGCATAGTCAAGCATCTTTTCATGACAAAATATCTTGTTTAAAATGGGAACTTTTTTCATCCAAAAATTAAAATAGCGCCCCCTTTATCCAAGAAGTTAAGTTAGAAAAATAGGATGATCGAGCAGCAGGAAGGGCTCTTCGGTACTGCACGGTACTGTCTTTCCAAGCTAGTCGGAAGACTTCCAGTTTGGTGTGGCGTCATTTCCGTTCCAATTTTCTGGAAGCTTGCTTCAGAGCTCGGGTATTTTCTGTGTACCAGGGAGCTAGTTTCTTAGGAGAAATGTTTTTAGTTTTTAGGGGTGTAACTGCATGTAGGGTATTGCGCAAGGTTAAATTGAGTTCCTCAGTTAGGTGGTTCACTGATTTTTGTCTTCTGGCGTCCTTGGGTAGACAGAGGGAATCTGGAAGGACATCATATATTATCCTACATTATTTTAACATTTCTGCAAACTTCAAAGTGTTTTCTTTCCAATGGTACCAATTATATGCATATCCTGGCTTCAGGGCCTGAGCTACAGGCAGTTTATTTTGGGCACGTCATTCAGGCGGAAATTGAGAAAAAAGGGGCCTAGCCCTAAGAAATGAAAAGTTTTTCTTCCTTAAAACTTTCACTGAACATTTCAATAGACTTTTAATAACACTGCTAACTGATTTTGGGTTAACGTTTTAGAACTCCAAGCACAGATAGGACACACAGAAATTATTGTCCTTAAGCAGCAATCATGAAAACATTTATTTTGAGATTCAACCAATAATCTTCTGCTCTCTATCCATGGAATTAGTCCACTGCACCACCAGGATGGAGCTAACATGTACATTTTTGTCTATCCAAACAGACCCTTTTTCAAAGGGAAGAAGCACTCATTAAGATCAGGTGTGGCCAATTAGTGGGCTCGTCTAACCGACCTCAACACGCTTAACAAGATAGAAGATAGAGAGAGTTTTGTTGATGCCAAGAATGGAATGTATATGTTTTAAATAACATTCTTAGAATGTTCTCTGAACAGTTGGAGAACATTACTTTAAATAGAACCATGAGGAAACTTTGGACTGAAATTCCCACACAAGAACGTTGTTTCTCAACATTCTAGGAACAATTTCAGAACATTCCTAGAACATTATCAAAATTGAAATGAAATGTAACCATTTGTTTTACTTTAAGGAAACGTTTTGTTAATTAATGTCATGAAATACCAAGAATATAATGTTTTTTTTTTGTCAAGTTCCTTAAATGTGCCGAGAATATTCCAAAGCCATGCAACTAACCTGCACCATTCTCAGAAAGATGTGGGAAGGTTGTATGTAAAATAACTATAGGACCACCACTCTCTCACCAAGCTCTAAGAAACATATGGTTCTCAGAACGTTATGTGCTAGCTGGGCTCCCTCTGCTGAGACACACACACACATTTTTTTAATTTAACCTTTATTTAACTAGGCAAGTCACATACTCTACGAAACCTCAGCAGCCCATCGAAACTCCTCCGCTATGGAGCAGACCATGGGAAACTCTGTCAGTGGGACACAATGTGGTAACATGACTTTGTGGAGATGTGTGATTACACATAGCAGTCATTTTTGTGGTGAAGTATATCATCCCCCTGTCATCCTGTCAGTCACATCCTCTGGTGAAATGTGTAAGTCATCTCGTTCTTACTGAAAAGGACACAAAATAAAGAGGTCCATTTTCCATGGTGAGAGAACATGTTATCAGACTAAGAAGAAAGACTTCACTCTGGCCTGGAAGGAAAGTAGTTTGAACACCCTCTGTCAGCACTGCTGCAATGACTGTATCCATCCACCCTGCCTGGTCTCTCTCTCTCCCCCCACAACCGATCCTGTCTCTCATCAAAGTCTCCCTGTCTTTCATATACTGTGGAACCATCTGCCTCTCATTCGGACAAACCCGTTTCTCTGAGAGCTATCTCATTAGTTCAGTAAGTGATTGACTATTGGGGAAGACTGTGTGTGTGTGTGTGTGTGTGTGTGTGTGTGTGTGTGTGTGTGTGTGTGTGTGTGTGTGTGTGTGTGTGTGTGTGTGTGTGTGTGTGTGTGCGTGCGCGTGCGTGTGCGTGTGTGCGTGCGTGCGTGCGTGTGTGTGTGTGTGTTCCTAAGGCTTGAGTATTGATGCAGCAGCAGTGTGTAATAGATGGTGTATAGCGGCAGGCGTTGGCTGTGATTCCTTGTAATCCCGGCTAGTCCCTTGTAGAGAGAGATCTCCCAGACTGTCAATTATGGATGTGTGTCTGGTTATGATCAATGAGCTAGGGGACAGGACGAATGCCAGCCTCTGCCACCGATACAGCTCTGAACAATGAGAATCACACACACACAGGCCCGCTCGTGTACACACACACACACACACACACACACACACACACACACACACACACACACACACACACACACACACACACACACACACACACACACACACACAGCCCCATAAATGGGGAGTCCAGTTTTCTGTTTGCTGAGGGCCTGTAATTTATCATCAGACAGAGACAAAAGCCCAGTGAGACAACGACAAGAGCCAAGACCCACACTGCTGTCTGTTGTGTGTCAGCAAATCAGCAAACACAGGATAGAGAGACACAGAGGAGAGGGAGGGAGGGAGGGGGAGGGAGGGAGGGAGGGAGGGAGGGAGGGAGGGAGGGAGGGAGGGAGGGAGGGAGGGAGGGAGGGAGGGAGGGAGGGAGGGAGGGAGGGAGGGAGGGAGGGAGGGAGGGAGGGAGGGAGGGAGGGAGGGAGGGGAGAGGCTTGTCCTTGTTTTCATCCTCCCTCTATCGGCTGCTCCTGGTTCACTTCCTCCTCCTTCCCCTTTCCTCTAACTCATCCTTATCACTTACTCTCTTCTGGTTATCACACCCTCCTCCCTCCTGTTTCCTCCTCCTCTCCCTCCATTCTCATCTCACATCCTCTCACCGGATCTCTCTGCCTTGTCATCTCCTCTTTGACTACTTTAGGCTCTAGGGGCCCTTCACCAATAATCTCTCCTCCCACAATGACATTGTGATTTTATTCATCTCTTATTCAACCTTCACTTTAGACTTGAGAAGTCTCTGGAGATATAAATGTTTTCTAAGTTGCCTGTCAAAAAAACAGTAAGAGTACTACATTTGTGATAATTAGCTTTAAAATGTTGCTATTTTTCGTGCGCCCACACTCACATCACACAAGCACACACACACACACACACACACACACACACACACACACACACACACACACACACACACACACACACACACACACACACACACACACACACACACACACACACACACACACACACACAAACTTTTCATTTAGGAATTATGGTCTGAATGTCTCTGTTGTTTGTGTGCAGGAAACACAGGCCATGAAACAGGATGGCAAATCACTACTTCAACACACCAAATAGCCTGTTGTTTTAAACCTGCTCCACATACACCCACACACAGTACATATACACATACACACACACTCCCCCCACATTCTCCCTACATGGCTGTGTGTGTGCATGTGCATATTTGTGCATGGCGTGTGAGCCAGTCCTCACGCTGCCCTGAGAGATTACATTTCAAATGGATCAAAAATACACCAGACGGTCCTGCTAGGATAATCAATCACCACACTAGCACACGAGAGAGGGAGGGGAGGGAGAGAAGAAAAGAGAGAGGGAGAGAGAGGTAAGTAGGAAGAGCAAAAGAGAAGGAGGGAGAGAAAGCATGAAAAAAAGTAGTGCATAGACAAGGAGATGGCGAGAGGTAAGGGAGGGGAGAAAGAATAAAATACATATATTCAGTTGGGGAGTGTGGCCCACGTCTATGTCTGCGTCGGGGAATTGGAGTCATAAATCAAGGAAGGCTGTCAGGGAGAGGAACATATGGAGGGGGAGGGGGGGTAGTGAGAGGGGCACCGCCTCAGCCTCAGCCAACCCGACAAACGTCCTGCCGGCGCAAGGAAGGCAATTTCCCTGAATGTCAGCTGTGTCGGGCGGAGGGAGCAGGGTGGAGCAGATAAGGCGGTGTGAGCGTGTCTGTCCTCGACCTCAGGATGCACGGCACAGCCCCCAAATCTCATTACGCTGACATGATAGAATTTGCTCACTGTGTAACCTCATTATTCTCACTCTTAGATAAGACCTGTAATTGGCCAGTGGTGTATAGGGAAATGTGTATGTGTGTTTGAGCATTTACTTTTATATGTGTGGGTGTATTGGTTTGTGTATGTTTGTGAATCTCTGGATGTGTAAGTGCAGTCATATCCACTGACTTAAAGCCTATTAGCCTACAAGTAAACAGTAGAGTTTCAACCCAGCTAACAACAAACGTTCCCACAACTTATGAGAACGTTCCCTTTAAAAGTCTCATTAGGTCTTTAACTAACGTTTTCATTGGAATGTTCCAGTGATGTGCAAATAGATCTTACCCAGAACATGATTACCATGTTCTCAGAACTTTAGAGGGTTAGGAGAATATTCCATCAACATCCCAGAAAACATACTCAGAACATGGTTGCCATATTGTATTTAAGTTCAATTTGACATTAATGGAAAGTTCTCCTAACTTTAACACCAAAACATGCTTAAAAGGTTCTCAGAAGGTTTTTGCTAACATAGATAGAATGTTTCCCTAACTAACGGAAAACCGAACACTGAAATATTAGGGGAACATTACGGGTAACATTACAAAAACTTTCTCTCCCTCTAGAATTGTTTTATTAGTCATATATATGTACGGGATATGGTTACTTGCAGGTTCCTTCTTGACAATGCAACAACAATAAGAAATAATAAAATATAAGAATACGAACGTAAAAGAAATGGCTCATAGAATAAACATTTTAGCTTAAATTGTCACGTTCTGACCTTAGTTCTTTTTTATGTCTTTGTTTTAGTATGGTCAGGACGTGAGTTGGGTAGGTTGTCTATGTTCCTTTTTCTATGATTTGGTATGGTTCTCAATCAGAGGCAGCTGTCATTCGTTGTCCCTGATTGAGAACCATACTTAGGTAGCCGGGTTTCACTTTTGAGTTGTGGGTGATTCTATTTTCCATGTCAGTGTTTGTTCCACACGGAACTGTTTCGTTGTCGTTTATTGTTTTGTTCAGTGTTCATTATTCTTATTAAACAATATGGACAATTACCATGCTGTGCATTGGTCCTCCGATCCATCCTGCCTACTCCTCTTCGTCAGAAGAGGACAATTGAGGACAATTGTTACAGAATCACCCACCACCAAAGGACCAAGCAGCGTGGTAATGGGCAGCAGCAGCGATCTCCAGACTCCTGGACATGGGAGGAGATCCTGGATGGCAAGGGACCCTGGGTACAGCCGGGAGAGTATCGCCACCCCAAGGCAGAGCTGGAGGCAGCGAAAGCCGAGAGGCGGTGGTATGAGGAGGCAGCATGGCAGCGCGGTTGGAAGCCCGAGAGGCAGCCCCAAAAATGTATTGGGGGAGGCACACGGGGGGTGTGGCTAAGTCAGTTAGGAGACCTGAGCCAACTCCCCGTGCTTACTGTGGAGAGAGAGGGACCGGGCAGGCACAGTGTTATGCCGTGAGGCGCACGGCGTCCCCGGTGCGCAGGCATAGCCCGGTGCGGTACATAGCAGCGCCTCGTATCGCCTGGGCTAGAGTGGGCATCGAGCCAGGTGCCATGAAGCTGGCTCAGCGCATCTGGTCTCCAGTGCGTCTCCTCGGGCTCCTTGGGTACATGGCACCAGCCCTACGCATGGTGTCCCCGGTTTGCCAGCACAGCCCAATGCGGGCTATTCCATCTCGCCGCACTGGCCTGGCAAGGGGAGCATCCAGCCAGGTAGGGTTGGCCAGGCTTGGTGCTCGAGACCTCCAGTGCGCCTTCACGGACCGGTCTATCCTGTGCCACCTCCACGCACCAGCCCTCCGGTGGCAGCTCCCCTCACCAGGCTGTCTCTCCGTCTCTTCCCTACTGGTGCCCCCGTCTGTCCTGAGCTGCCAGAGTCTCCCATCTGTCCTGAGCTGCCAGAGTCTCCCGTCTGTCCTGAGCTGCCAGAGTCTCCCGTCTGTCCTGAGCTGCCAGAGCCACCCATCTGTCCTGAGCTGCCAGAACCGCCCGTCTGTCCTGAGCTGCCAGAGTCTCCTGTCTGTCCTGAGCTGCCAGAGCCGCCCATCAGCCAGGAGCTGCCAGAGCCGTCCGTTAGTCAGGAGCTGCCAGAGCCTTCTGTCAGTCAGGAGCTGCCAGAGCCGCCCATCAGCCAGGAGCTGCCAGAGCCGTCCGTTAGTCAGGAGCTGCCAGAGCCGTTCGTCAGCCAGGAGCTGCCAGAGTTGCCCATCACGCCGTCGCTGCCAGAATCGCCCTTCACTCCGGAGCTGCCAGAGTCTCCTGCCTGTCCGGTGCTGCCGGAATTTCCCGTCCGTCCGGTGCTGCCGGAATCTCCCGTCCATTCGGGACCCGTGGCTAGGGTCCCCAGTCCGAGTTCGGTGGCGAGGATCGCCGCTCTAAAGAGGCCACAGAGGCAGGTGAAGAGGCGGACAAAGACTATGGTGGAGTGGGGTCCACGTCGCACGTCAGAGCCGCCACCACGGACAGACACCCACCCAGACCCTCCCCTATAGGTTCAGGTTTTGCGGTTTTGCGGTTTGTCCGCACCTTTGGGGGGGGGGGTACTGTCACGGTCTGACCTTAGTTCTTTTGTTATGTCTTTGTTTTAGTATCGTCCGGGCGTGAGTTGGGTGGGTTGTCTATGTTCCCTTTTCTATGATTTGGGATTGCTGTGTTTGGCCTGGTATGCTTCATTCGTTGTCCCTGATTGAGAACCATACTTAGGTAGCCTGGTTTCACTTTTGAGTTGTGGGTGATAATATTTTCCATGTCAGTGTTTGTTCCACACGGAACTGTTTCGGTTTTGTTATTTCATGTTGTCATTTATTGTTTTGTTCAGTGTTCATTATTCTTATTAAACAATATGGACACTTTACCACTCTGCGCATTGGTCCTCCGATCCTTCCTACTACTCCTCTTCGTCAGAAGAGGTCAATTGTTACAGTAATACAGGAAGCACAATTTATTGTCCAATATTTACACTTGTTTTGGGAAGGGAGAAATTGGGGGGCAAGTGTGTAAATTGGGCAGTATTTAGCAGAAGTATTATGTAAGAGTTAACTAGACCTCTGTAATCAATTTAGTGTTAACTGGGGGTGTGTCCCAAATGGCAACCTATTCCCTATATAGTGCATAACTTTTGACCAGAGAATGACACCTTGTCCCTTATAAAGTGCACTATATAGGGAATAGGTTGCCATTTGAGACCCAGCCTCAGTTATCCCTAAATAACAGCCCCCTCTCCTCTGTAGCTGTGTGGTCGACTCAGCCTGAGCCCTCAGAGTACAAAATGGCTGTTGTCAGGTGGGTGTGACACATTTGTGGCGAGACGAAGTCTATAAAAACACTATTTAAAACCAAACTCATTAACATTATCCCAACTTACATTTTCCATGACACAGTTATTCTAAGAGGCTTGGGCACACAGAGAAGTGTAGTTTAAACCTCCCCTGACCCCAAAACCACAAAAGATGATTTGAGGAAAAGTGCTAACGTCTGCGACAAGTTACCATTCTCTGCAATTTGTACATCTGTAAACGGAGGTTAGAAATATATCATTGTGATAATAATAACAGCAATGCGGTTTACCGTGAAGTAATTGAATAGTGTGTGTGTGTATGTGCGTGCGTGTGCATTGTGAGATCAACACAGTGGTGTGTGTTGCATGTACGTGCTCTCACCACAGACCACCCACACCACATCTCTCTGGACCTCTCTCTCTCATTCTCTCACTCTCATTCTTTCCCTCCCTCCCTCCCTCCCTCCCTCCCTCCCTCCCTCTCCCCATCCAATTCCACACAGTCTTTCCCACTTCCCTGGTGTCTGACAGACAGACAGCCACCGTGCCATGCCAGGAGCCCATGGAAAGCTATCTTTATTAGCCTGTGGGTAGAGAGAGAGAGGAGGGAAATGGACATGGTGATTTATGTTGGCCATAATGGTGATGGATGATAATTCACTGGGTCTGTTTCATGTTGAATCAGCTCTACCACCCAGTTAGTCAGACTGAGTGTGACTTCTGTTGCTTGGCTCCATCACATGATATTTTTTGTGTTTAATAGGACTATACAGTATATTATATTAACTTCACCCCAAATCACCCAAGAGCACACTTTCTGTTAAACATAAGCCAACCATGGCAGTGCCTCCTACAGTTTCCTAGTTTGCATGCCTAAAGGTACACTATTCCCTATCTAGTGCACTAGTTTTGACCAGGGCAGATCAGTAACCCCAATCTAAAGGTCTCAGCCTCCTTCTCCTCTCTCTCCTTCAGCCTCTCTAGAGTCAGCTGATTCTCTGTCGCACGAATGCACACACACACTAACCCACAGTCTATTGTATTGTGGTAGACCAATGGGGAGTGTAGGAGTGAGTGGGCCTGGATTCCTGTGCAGGGAAGGGGCCAGACCAGGCAAACAGACAGAGGTAAGGGAGAGAGAGGAGAGAGAGAGAAGAGAGAGAGAGAGAGAGGGAGAGAGAGAGAGGAGATGACACCAGGACATAGCAGAGCTGTCTGTCACATCAGACTGAATGACATTCTACTGGCCTGCTGTGGTCCTGGGGGGACACTCAGAACGAGAGAGGGAGAGTTGGAGGGAGGGATGGAAGAAAGGAGCAGGAGAGAGTGGGAGAGAAAGAGAAATAGGGATGACAACAGGCTCGGGATTAGTTACAGCCTGTAGGAGGAACAAAGAGGACATGAGTGGAAGAATGTCAGGAAGAGAAAGAGAGAGGGAGCGAGCAAAGCTAGTGTATTTTAATGTGTGTGCTTTGTGTGTGCGTGCGTGCGTGCGTGGGTGGGTGGGTGCGTGTGTGTGTGTGTCAATTTTGGTGTGTGAGTGTCATATTCCTGCTCTTTGTTCCAGTGTGGGCATGCAGCAGGTTGGCGTGTCATGAATGCCTGTCCTGCTGTGCAGTGAGCCCAAAGTGTGAAGTCAACCCCTCAAAACCCCCATTAGTGTCAGCAGCACAGAGACATGAGGGGCCATGAGGGAGCAGAGCAGGGAGCAGGCCCACCCCAGTACCGGGCAGGAAGGCCTGTCGACCTGCTGGGGTCAGACCTCCTGTGTGTATGTGTGTGTGTGCGTGCGTGCGTGCGTGTGCATGTTCCCCGTCAGGCATCAGCCCTCTCCTCCTCCTCTCCTCCCTCCCTTTCAAGTGTGACAGTGATTAATGATCATCAGCTGTCAGGTACATTACTCACTGGGTTTCTCACCAGCCCTCCCTCTCTCCTTCTCTCTCTGTTTCCTCTCTCTCTCTCTTCCTCTATCTCCTTTTCTCATTTCTTTCTCTCTCTCTTTTTCTCTTGATTCCCCCCCTTCTCTCTACTTTTCTCTCTCTCCCACCCTATCGCCTTCTCTTCCCTTCTCTTCCCCTCTCTCTCCTTCTCTGTCTCCCTTTCTATCTAGTGGTGAGAGAGAACGGAGTGATGCCGAGGGCTAATGAGAAGCTAGCCTTACCAGCAGAGACACCACAGACCCAAAAAGAAAGAGAGAGAGGGAGGGAGTAAAGAGAGATTGAGAAAGGAGAGATGAGGAGAGACAGAGGAGGTGGGGAAACAACAACATGTCTCTCCCACAGGAGTGGGAATAGAAAGGCCTTTCACTGCCTACTGAGATCTGAAAAGAATAATACCACTAATGAAAGGCATGAATATTTTCCCCCATATGTGTGTGTTGGTTGTGTGTGTGTGTGCGTGTGTGTGTGTGTGTGTGTGTGTGTGTGTGTGTGTGTGTGTGTGTGTGTGTGTGTGTGTGTGTGTGTGTGTGTGTGTGTGTGTGTGTGTGCGCGCGCGCGGCTCACGTGCATGCACGTCTGTGTGTGCGTGTGTGTGTGTGTGTGTGTGTGTGAGTGGGAGCTACGAATGTGCCATTCGAGAGCGTTTGCCTGTGAGAAAGCCCAGATGCCCAGTGTCAGGCATGACTCTCTCTTTCCTCCCACTCTCCCCCCTGTGCGATGATGGATGATGGCGAATGAAAAGTTTCCTCTCCTGGACTGTAGCAGCCGTCAGAGGACAGCCATCTGCTTTCCATTGGCCAGGCCTGACGGGAGAGGGCCTGATGGGGCCTGGAGTGGTGTCTGCTGTGCTTGGGTATGCTGCATGTCCTGGGGTGTGTTGGGGTGTACTAGATATGCTGGGGTGTGCTGGATATGCTGGGGTGTGGTTAGTGTGCTGGATCGGCTGGGGTTTGATGGATAAGCTGGGGTGTGCTGGATGTGCTGGGGTGTGCTGGATAGGCTAGGGTGAGCTGGTTAGACTGGGGTGTGCTGGGTGTGCTGGATAGACTGGGGTGTGCTGGATAGGCTGGGGTGTGCTGGGTGTGCTGGATAGACTGGGGTGTTCTGGGTGTGCTGGATAGACTGGGGTGTGCTGGGTGTGCTGGATAGACTGGGGTGTGCTGGGTGTGCTGGATAGACTGGGGTGTGCTGGATAGGCTGGGGTGTGCTGGGTGTGCTGGATAGACTGGGGTGTGCTGGATAGGCTGGGGTGTGCTGGGTGTGCTGGATAGACTGGGGTGTTCTGGGTGTGCTGGATAGACTGGGGTGTGCTGGGTGTGCTGGATAGACTGGGGTGTGCTGGGTGTGCTGGATTGACTGGGGTGTCCTGGGGTGTGCTGGATAGACTGGGGTGTGCTGGATAGACTGGGGTGTGCTGGTTAGGCTGGGGTGTGCTGGATAGACTGGGGTGTGCTGGATAGACTTGGGTGTGCTGGATAGACTGGGGTGTGCTGGATAGGCTGGGGTGTGCTGAATGTGCTGGGGTGTGCTGGAGAGGCTGAGGTGTGCTGGATGTGCTGGGGTGTGCTGGAGAGGCTGAGGTGTGCTGGATGTGCTGGGGTGTGCTGGAGAGGCTGAGGTGTGCTGGATGTGCTGGGGTGTGCTGGAGAGGCTGAGGTGTGCTGCACAGTAAAATTACTCCAATGGAGTCAAATTCAATACGATTTTTGGGTTTATATGGTCCCACCCCCCATTTTGAGTTAAAACTACTCTGGTCATGGTGTACATTTGTTGGGGAGTTAAAATGACACTAAATGGAGTAAACATCTAACTCTCAGAAGCTAGGTTTCCATCCAATTTGCGACAGATTTTCATGTAAATATTCAAAAATCTGCATAAAACAAAATGCGCATTTTCCCACCTGTCACGTTCTGACCTTAGTTCCTTTGTTTTGTCTTTTGTTTTAGTATGGTCAGGGTGTGAGTTGGGTGGGTTGTCTATGTTAGTTTTTCTATGATTTTCTATTTCTGTGTTTGGTCTGATATGGTTCTCAATCAGAGGCAGCTGTTGTCCCTGATTGAGAACCATATTTAGGTAGTCAGATGCCAGGAAAACAACCTCTCTCTCAATGTTAGCAAGACAATGGAGCTGATCGTGGACTACGGGGAACGGAGGGCCGAGCACGCCCCCATTCACATCAACAGGGCTGTAGTAGAGCGGGTCGACGGCTTCAAGTTCCTCGGTGTCTACGTCACTAAGGATCTATCATGGTCCACGCACACCAACAAAGTCGTGAAGAGGGCAGGACAACGCCTCTTCCCCCTCAGGATGCTGAAAATATTTGGCATGTGCCCTCAGATCCTCAAAAGGTTATACAACTGCACCATTTAAAGCATCTTGACAGGCTACATGACCGCTTGATATGGCAACGGCTTGGCATCCGAACGCAAGGCGTTAGAGGAAGGCCCTAAAAATTGTCAAAGCCTCCAGCCACCCAAGTCATAGACTGTTCTCTCAGCTACCGCATGGCAAGTGGTACCGATGCACCAAGTCTGGAACCAGCAGGACCCTGAACAGCTTCTACCCCCAAGCCATAAGACTGCTAAATAGTTAGTAGTTAAATAGTTAACCAAATAGCTACCCAGACTATCTTCATTGACCCTTTTTGCACAAACTTGTTTGACTCATCACATGCTGTTGCTACTGTTTATTATCGGTCACTTTTTTCAAAGTTACTGAGAGCACCTTCCTAATATTGAATTTTACCCCCTTTTGCCCTCAGAACAGCCTCAATTTGTCGGGCATGGTCTCGACAAGGTATCGAAAGCGTTCCATAGGAATGCTGGCCCATGTTGACTCCAATACTTCCCACAGTTGTGTCAAAATGGCGAGATGTAAATTGGGTGGTGGGCCAATCTTGGAGTGTGAAAAACCCAGCAGCGTAGCAGTTCTTGACACAAACAGGTGGGTCTGGCACGTACTACCATACACCGTTCAAAGGCACTTAAATATTTTGTCTAGTCTCAATTTTTTTGTGCTCTCCTTCACCCACACTGATTTGAAGTGTATTTAACAAATTACACAAAGGATCTATTTTCACCTGGATTCACCTTAATGTTTTTAACATTTTGTATTCTCAGTGTATATACCTCAATTACCTCGTACCCCTGTAATTCAATTCGGGTACTGGTACCCCATCTACAGTTGAAGTCAGAAGTTTACATACACCTTAGCCAAATACATTTAAACTCAGTTTTTCACAATTCCTGACATTTAATCCTAGTAAAAATTTCCTGTTTTAGGTCAGTTAGGATCACCCCTTTATTTTAAGAATGTGAAATGTCAGAATAATAGTAGAGAATGATTTATTTCAGCTTTTATTTCTTTCATCACATTCCCAGTGGGTCAGAAGTTTACATACACTCAATTAGTATTTGGTAGCATGGCCTTTAAATTGTTTGGGTCAAATGTTTCAGGTAGCCTTCCACAAGCTTTCAGTTCTGCCCATACATTTTCTATAGGATTGAGGTCAGGGCTTTGTGATAGCCATTACATTCCTCACTGATGTCTTGTGATGTTGCTTCAATAGTGTGTATTGAAGCAACATGTTCTGGAATTTTCCAAGCTGTTTAAAGGCACAGTCAACTTAGTGTATGTAAACTTCTGACCCACTGGAATTGTGATATAGTGAAATATAAGTTAAATAATCTGTCTGTAAACTTGTTGGAAAAATGACTTGTGTCATACACAAAGTAGATGTCCTAACCGACTTGCCAAAACTATAGTTTGTTAAGACATTTGTGGAGTGGTTGAAAAACAAGTTTTAATGACTCCAACCTAAGTGTATGCAAACCTCCGACCTCAACTGAATATAGCCAAGTTATTGTTACTCATTGTGTCCTACAGCAGGATTGATACACGCTTCTACGACTCAGTGGCTCGAGAGATTTGCTCCGACCAACAACTGTCTGTCATATATTTGAGCAGGAAAATAGATCATGCTGCAGGCAGCATCGAGAAGACAAAGACATGTTTAAACCTGATCATTGATTGCATGATGCAAGATTTAATGTAATTAATTGATTGTTGAATGTTGTGTTGAACACAGCTTTGTAGAAGCAAAACATACACAGCCTCGGCTCAACAAACCCAAACTCGAATCGTTGGGGGGCTGCAGTTCGCGAATGATATTGTGCTTATCACCCTTATTGCAGTCAATCAATGCATTCTGATAAGAGTCGTTCACAATCTAGACCTCATTTCTAATTTTCATGCCAAGAAATCAATAAAATGTAGCCTACATTGTTTAACTCTTAGAACCACCCCTCCCGGATCCGGGAGAATTGTCACCAACAACGCTGAATAGCATAGCGCAACAGTCAAATAATATTACTAGAAAATATTCATATCCATGAAATCACAAGTGAAATATAGCGAAACACAGCTTAGCCTTTTGTTAATCACCCTGTCGTCTCAGATTTAGAAATTATGCTTTACAGCGAAAGCAATACAAGCGTTTGTGTGAGTTTATCGATAGCATAACAAAACAATAAGTACACCTAGTATCAGGTAACTTGGTCACGAAAATCAGAAAAGCAATCAAATGAATCGTTTACCTTTGATCTTCGGATGGTTTCACTCACGAGACTCCCAGTTAGACAGCAAATGTTCCTTTTGTTCTATAAAGATATTTTTTATATCCAAATACCTGCGCTAGTTTTGTGTGTTATGCCCAGGAATCCACCGGAATGAGCGGTCACGACAACGCAGACAAAAATTCCAAATTATATCCATAATGTTGACAGAAACATGTCAAACATTTTTTTATAATCAATCCTCAAGGTGTTTTTCAAATATCTATTCGATAATATATCAACCGGGACAGTTGGCTTTTCACTAGGACCGGGAGTAACAACAACATAAAAATAGTGCCCCCTAACTTCAAGAGGTTAAAGACATACTCTGGTACTTTGGTGACTAAGAAAGTATTTTTTTAAACCTCCCGCTTTGGGCTGGATATGTCAATGTGTAGTTCATACATGTATAATCTATAAGCAGAATTACTGTTTTAACTCAATTAGCCACAAAATCCCTATTTTGAAGCAGTTTTCTATTTTGAAACAGTTTTCTTGCAGCTGTGCCATACCATTTCCCTACATTTCCCCCCATGTGGACCAGCCCCCTAGCAGTTCGAGCTCTAGCCAATGAGCTATAGCCACTTGCATTTGAGCGACAGCTACAAAAGAGGCCTGCCCAGCGTTATCCAATGAGGTTGCAGGGCAGGGCCAATGGCTCAGTGGACATAGCGAGAGAGCGAGGGAGGGAGGGAGAGAGAGAGAGAGAGAGAGAGAGAGAGAGCGATGACGTGGTGCACATATTTGCACGTATGTGACATAGTATGCAATTTTCAGGGACCACACTTGTCTCGTGAATGCTACTTCAGAACTACTGGTTAAAAAGTATACAAAAGTACAGGATCATCTCTTTAAAGTACATTAAGGTAGACTTTTACAAGTTTCAGTCACAAATGACAGCTCCAATAAGCCCCCTACTGTATGATGAATAAGATGTGACCGTGAGGCTTGTAGAATCTTCTCTTTTCGAGTTTTCAGCTCATCGTTCACCGGTAGGGGGTTCCGCGTGCCCTGGGGGAGGGGAATTAATGACTAACAAAACGAGTTGAAAGATTTGTTATTTTGAACAAACGAGTCGAAAAGATTCAAGTCAGGAAAAAGAACCGAACTTCCCATCACTAGTAGGGAGAAAGATATTATTATTGGAGACTACCTAAATCACATCAACTGGATCTACCATCTCAGTAACGGTTGCAATAAATCCAACCACTTACATATTGGATTAGTTTAGAAAAATGAATGCTACTTAATTATCTTTGTATAGTATAAGATAAAAAAACAATCGATGTACTGTACATGTGAAAACATAGATATTGAAAAATTATTCTCAAAATCAACCTACAACAGATCATGCTGGGAAATATGGCAATAAGGCCCTGAGGTGTGCTGGACGTGCTGGGGTGCGCTGGACACCCTGAGATGCGCTGGATGTGTTGGCTATGCTGGACACCCTGAGGTGCGCTGAACGTGCTGGGGTGCACTGGATGTGTTGGGTATGCTGGACACCCTGAGGTGCGCTGGTCGTGCTGGCTGCGCTGGACGTGCTGGGGTGCGCTGGACGTGCTGGGGTGCGCTGGACGTACTGGGGTGCGCTGGACGTGCTGGGGTGCGCTGGACGTGCTGGGTGCGCTGGACGTGCTGTGTACGCTGGATGTGCTGGGTATGCTGGATGTGCTGATTGCGCTGGACACCCTGAGGTGCGCTGGACGTGCTGGACGCGCTGGGTGCGCTGGACGTGCTGGGTACGCTGGATGTTCTGGGTACGCTGGATGTGCTGGGTACGCTGGACACCCTGATGTGCGCTGGACGTGCTGGGTACGCTGGACGTGCTGGGTACGCTGGATGTGCTGGGTACGCTGGACGTGCTGGGTACGCTGGACGTGCTGGGCGTGCTGGACGCGCTGGGTGCGCTGGACGTGCTGGGTACGCTGGATGTTCTGGGTACGCTGGATGTGCTGGGTACGCTGGACACCCTGATGTGCGCTGGACGTGCTGGGTACGCTGGACGTGCTGGGTACGCTGGACGTGCTGGGTACGCTGGACGTGCTGGGTACGCTGGACGTGCTGGGTATGCTGGATGTGCTGGGTGTGCTGGACACCCTGAGGTGCGCTGGATGTGCTGGGTACGCTGGATGTGCTGGGTATGCTGGACACCCTGAGGTGCGCTGGATGTGCTGGGTACACTGGACGTGCTGGATACGCTGGACGTGCTGGGTATGCTGGATGTGCTGGGTGTGCTGGACACCCTGAGGTGCGCTGGATGTGCTGGGTACGCTGGACGTGCTGGGTACGCTGGACGTGCTGGGTATGCTGGATGTGCTGGGTGTGCTGGACACCCTGAGGTGCGCTGGATGTGCTGGGTACGCTGGATGTGCTGGGTATGCTGGACACCCTGAGGTGCGTTGGACGTGCTGGATACGCTGGACGTGCTGGGTATGCTGGATGTGCTGGGTGTGCTGGACACCCTGAGGTGCGCTGGACGTGCTGGGTACGCTAGACATGCTGGGTACGCTGGACGTGCTGGGTACGCTGGACGTGCTGGGTACGCTGGACGTGCTGGTACGCTGGACGTGCTGGGTACGCTGGATGTGCTGGGTACGCTGGATGTGCTGGGTTTGCTGGACACCATGAGGTGCGCTGGACGTGCTGGGTGCGCCGGACGTGCTGGGTACGCTGGACGTGCTGGATACGCTGGACGTGCTGGGTATGCTGGATGTGCTGGGTGCGCTGGATGTGCTGGGTACGCTGGATGTGCTGGGGTGCGCCGGACGTGATGGGGTGCGCTGGATGTGCTGGGTACGCTGGATGGGCTGGGTGTGCTGGGTACGCTGGATGTGCTGGGTGTGCTGGACACCCTGAGGTGCGCTGGATGTGCTGGGTACGCTGGATGTGCTGGACACCCTGAGGTGCGTTGGACGTGCTGGATACGCTGGACGTGCTGGGTATGCTGGATGTGCTGGGTGTGCTGGACACCCTGAGGTGCGCTGGATGTGCTGGGTACGCTGGATGTGCTGGGTATGCTGGACAGCCTGAGGTGCGTTGGACGTGCTGGATACGCTGGACGTGCTGGGTATGCTGGATGTGCTGGGTGTGCTGGACACCCTGAGGTGCGCTGGATGTGCTGGGTACGCTGGACGTACTGCGTACGCTGGATGTGCTGGTACGCTGGATGTGCTGGGTACGCTGGATGTGCTGGGTACGCTGGATGTCCTGGGTTTGCTGGACACCCTGAGGTGCGCTGGACGTGCTGGGTGCGCTGGACGTGCTGGGTGCGCTGGACGTGCTGGGTAAGCTGGACGTGCTGGATACGCTGGACGTGCTGGGTATGCTGGATGTGCTGGGTACGCTGGATGTGCTGGCTCGCTGGATGTGCTGGGTGTGCTGGACACCCTGAGGTGCGCTGGACGTGCTGGGTACGCTAGACATGTTGGGTACGCTGGACGTGCTGGGTACACTGGACGTGCTGGGTACGCTGGACGTGCTGGGTACGCTGGACGTGCTGGGTACGCTGGATGTGCTGGGTGTGCTGGACACCCTGAGGTGCGCTGGATGTGCTGGGTACGCTGGACGTGCTGGGTATGCTGGACGTGCTGGGTACGCTGGACGTGCTGGGTGTGCGCTGGACACCCTGAGGTGCGCTGGATGTGCTGGGTACGCTGGATGTGCTGGGTACGCTGGATGTGCTGGGGTGCGCCGGACGTGATGGGGTGCGCTGGATGTGCTGGGTACGCTGGATGTGCTGGATGTGCTGGCTCGCTGGGTACGCTGGATGTGCTGGGTACGCTGGATGTGCTGGGTGTGCTGGACACCCTGAGGTGCGCTGGATGTGCTGGGTACGCTGGGTGTGCTGGGTACGCTGGATGTGCTGGATGTGCTGGGTGTGCTGGACACCCTGAGGTGCGCTGGATGTGCTGGGTACGCTGGATGTGCTGGGTATGCTGGACACCCTGAGGTGCGTTGGACGTGCTGGATACGCTGGACGTGATGGGTATGCTGGATGTGCTGGGTGTGCTGGACACCCTGAGGTGCGCTGGACGTGCTGGGTACGCTAGACATGCTGGGTACGCTGGACGTGCTGGGTACGCTGGACGTGCTGGGTACGCTGGACGTGCTGGGTACGCTGGACGTGCTGGGTACGCTGGACGTGCTGGGTACGCTGGACGTGCTGGGTACGCTGGATGTGCTGGGTTTGCTGGACACCCTGAGGTGCGCTGGACGTGCTGGGTGTGCCGGACGTGCTGGGTACGCTGGACGTGCTGGATACGCTGGACGTGCTGGGTATGCTGGATGTGCTGGGTGTGCTGGACACCCTGAGGTGCGCTGGATGTGCTGGGTACGCTGGATGTGCTGGGGTGCGCCGGACGTGATGGGGTGCGCTGGATGTGCTGGGTACGCTGGATGGGCTGGGTACGCTGGGTGTGCTGGGTACGCTGGATGTGCTGGGTGTGCTGGACACCCTGAGGTGCGCTGGATGTGCTGGGTACGCTGGATGTGCTGGACACCCTGAGGTGCGTTGGACGTGCTGGATACGCTGGATGTGCTGGGTGTGCTGGACACCCTGAGGTGCGCTGGATGTGCTGGGTACGCTGGACATGCTGGGTACGCTGGACGTACTGCGTACGCTGGATGTGCTGGGTACGCTGGATGTGCTGGCTCGCTGGATGTGCTGGGTACGCTGGATGTGCTGGGTGTGCTGGACACCCTGAGGTGCGCTGGATGTGCTGGGTACGCTGGGTGTGCTGGGTACGCTGGGTGTGCTGGGTATGCTGGATGTGCTGGGTGTGCTGGACACCCTGAGGTGCGCTGGATGTGCTGGGTACGCTGGACATGCTGGGTACGCTGGACGTACTGCGTACGCTGGACGTGCTGGTACGCTGGATGTGCTGGGTACGCTGGATGTGCTGGATACGCTGGATGTGCTGGGTACGCTGGATGTGCTGGCTCGCTGGATGTGCTGGTTACGCTGGATGTGCTGGGTGTGCTGGACACCCTGAGGTGCGCTGGATGTGCTGGATACGCTGGGTGTGCTGGGTACGCTGGGTGTGCTGGGTATGCTGGATGTGCTGGGTGTGCTGGACACCCTGAGGTGCGCTGGATGTGCTGGGTACGCTGGATGTGCTGGGTATGCTGGACACCCTGAGGTGCGTTGGACGTGCTGGACGTGCTGGGTATGCTGGATGTGCTGGGTGTGCTGGACACCCTGAGGTGCGCTGGACGTGCTGGGTACGCTAGACATGCTGGGTACGCTGGACGTGCTGGGTACGCTGGACGTGCTGGGTACGCTGGACGTGCTGGGTACGCTGGACGTGCTGGTACGCTGGACGTGCTGGGTACGCTGGATGTGCTGGGTTCGCTGGATGTGCTGGGTTTGCTGGACACCCTGAGGTGCGCTGGACGTGCTGGGTGCGCCGGACGTGCTGGGTACGCTGGACGTGCTGGATACGCTGGACGTGCTGGGTATGCTGGATGTGCTGGGTGTGCTGGACACCCTGAGGTGCGCTGGATGTGCTGGATACGCTGGATGTGCTGGGGTGCGCCGGACGTGATGGGGTGCGCTGGATGTGCTGGGTACGCTGGATGGGCTGGGTGCGCTGGGTGTGCTGGGTACGCTGGATGTGCTGGGTGTGCTGGACACCCTGAGGTGCGCTGGATGTGCTGGGTACGCTGGATGTGCTGGACACCCTGAGGTGCGTTGGACGTGCTGGATACGCTGGACGTGCTGGGTATGCTGGATGTGCTGGGTGTGCTGGACACCCTGAGGTGCGCTGGATGTGCTGGGTATGCTGGATGTGCTGGGTATGCTGGACACCCTGAGGTGCGTTGGACGTGCTGGATACGCTGGACGTGCTGGGTATGCTGGATGTGCTGGGTGTGCTGGACACCCTGAGGTGCGCTGGATGTGCTGGGTACGCTGGACGTACTGCGTACGCTGGATGTGCTGGTACGCTGGATGTGCTGGGTACGCTGGATGTGCTGGGTACGCTGGATGTGCTGGGTTTGCTGGACACCCTGAGGTGCGCTGGACGTGCTGGGTGCGCTGGACGTGCTGGGTGCGCTGGACGTGCTGGGTAAGCTGGACGTGCTGGATACGCTGGACGTGCTGGGTATGCTGGATGTGCTGGGTACGCTGGATGTGCTGGCTCGCTGGGTACGCTGGATGTGCTGGGTACGCTGGATGTGCTGGGTGTGCTGGACACCCTGAGGTGCGCTGGATGTGCTGGGTACGCTGGGTGTGCTGGGTACGCTGGGTGTGCTGGGTACGCTGGATGTGCTGGGTGTGCTGGACACCCTGAGGTGCGCTGGATGTGCTGGGTACGCTGGATGTGCTGGGTATGCTGGACACCCTGAGGTGCGTTGGACGTGCTGGGTATGCTGGATGTGCTGGGTGTGCTGGACACCCTGAGGTGCGCTGGACGTGCTGGGTACGCTAGACATGTTGGGTACGCTGGACGTGCTGGGTACGCTGGACGTGCTGGGTACGCTGGACGTGCTGGGTACGCTGGACGTGCTGGGTACGCTGGACGTGCTGGGTATGCTGGACGTGCTGGGTACGCTGGACGTGCTGGGTGTGCGCTGGACACCCTGAGGTGCGCTGGATGTGCTGGGTATGCTGGATGTGCTGGGTACGCTGGATGTGCTGGGGTGCGCCGGACGTGATGGGGTGCGCTGGATGTGCTGGGTACGCTGGACGTGCTGGGTGTGCGCTGGACACCCTGAGGTGCGCTGGATGTGCTGGGTACGCTGGATGTGCTGGGTACGCTGGATGTGCTGGCTCGCTGGGTACGCTGGATGTGCTGGGTACGCTGGATGTGCTGGGTGTGCTGGACACCCTGAGGTGCGCTGGATGTGCTGGGTACGCTCGGTGTGCTGGGTACGCTGGACACCCTGAGGTGCGTTGGACGTGCTGTATACGCTGGACGTGCTGTATACGCTGGATGTGCTGGGTACGCTGGACGTGCTGGGTACGCTGGACGTGCTGGGTATGCTGGACGTGCTGGGTACGCTGGATGTGCTGGGTACGCTGGATGTGCTGGGTTTGCTGGACACCCTGAGGTGCGCTGGACGTGCTGGGTGCGCCGGACGTGCTGGGTACGCTGGACGTGCTGGATACGCTGGACGTGCTGGGTATGCTGGATGTGCTGGGTGTGCTGGACACCCTGAGGTGCGCTGGATGTGCTGGGTACGCTGGATGTGCTGGGGTGCGCCGGACGTGATGGGGTGCGCTGGGTACGCTGGATGGGCTGGGTACGCTGGGTGTGCTGGGTACGCTGGATGTGCTGGGTGTGCTGGACACCCTGAGGTGCGCTGGATGTGCTGGGTACGCTGGATGTGCTGGACACCCTGAGGTGCATTGGACGTGCTGGATACGCTGGACGTGCTGGGTATGCTGGATGTGCTGGGTGTGCTGGACACCCTGAGGTGCGCTGGATGTGCTGGGTACGCTGGATGTGCTGGGTATGCTGGACACCCTGAGGTGCGTTGGACGTGCTGGATACGCTGGATGTGCTGGGTGTGCTGGACACCCTGAGGTGCGCTGGATGTGCTGGGTACGCTGGACATGCTGGGTACGCTGGACGTACTGCGTACGCTGGACGTGCTGGTACGCTGGATGTGCTGGGTACGCTGGATGTGCTGGGTACGCTGGATGTGCTGGGTTTGCTGGACACCCTGAGGTGCGCTGGACGTGCTGGGTGCGCTGGACGTGCTGGGTAAGCTGGACGTGCTGGATACGCTGGACGTGCTGGATACGCTGGATGTGCTGGCTCGCTGGATGTGCTGGGTACGCTGGATGTGCTGGGTGTGCTGGACACCCTGAGGTGCGCTGGATGTGCTGGGTACGCTGGGTGTGCTGGGTACGCTGGGTGTGCTGGGTATGCTGGATGTGCTGGGTGTGCTGGACACCCTGAGGTGCGCTGGATGTGCTGGGTACGCTGGATGTGCTGGGTATGCTGGACACCCTGAGGTGCGTTGGACGTGCTGGACGTGCTGGGTATGCTGGATGTGCTGGGTGTGCTGGACACCCTGAGGTGCGCTGGACGTGCTGGGTACGCTAGACATGCTGGGTACGCTGGACGTGCTGGGTACGCTGGATGTGCTGGGTTTGCTGGACACCCTGAGGTGCGCTGGACGTGCTGGGTGCGCCGGACGTGCTGGGTACGCTGGACGTGCTGGATACGCTGGACGTGCTGGGTATGCTGGATGTGCTGGGTGTGCTGGACACCCTGAGGTGCGCTGGATGTGCTGGATACGCTGGATGTGCTGGGGTGCGCCGGACGTGATGGGGTGCGCTGGATGTGCTGGGTACGCTGGATGGGCTGGTACGCTGGGTGTGCTGGGTACGCTGGATGTGCTGGGTGTGCTGGACACCCTGAGGTGCACTGGATGTGCTGGGTACGCTGGATGTTCTGGACACCCTGAGGTGCGTTGGACGTGCTGGATACGCTGGACGTGCTGGGTATGCTGGATGTGCTGGGTGTGCTGGACACCCTGAGGTGCGCTGGATGTGCTGGGTACGCTGGATGTGCTGGGTATGCTGGACACCCTGAGGTGCGTTGGACGTGCTGGATACGCTGGACGTGCTGGGTATGCTGGATGTGCTGGGTGTGCTGGACACCCTGAGGTGCGCTGGATGTGCTGGGTACGCTGGACATGCTGGGTACGCTGGACGTACTGCGTACGCTGGACGTGCTGGGTACGCTGGATGTGCTGGGTACGCTGGATGTGCTGGGTACGCTGGATGTGCTGGGTTTGCTGGACACCCTGAGGTGCGCTGGACGTGCTGGGTACGCTGGATGTGCTGGGTATGCTGGACACCCTGAGGTGCGTTGGACGTGCTGGACGTGCTGGGTATGCTGGATGTGCTGGGTGTGCTGGACACCCTGAGGTGCGCTGGACGTGCTGGGTACGCTAGACATGCTGGGTACGCTGGACGTGCTGGGTACGCTGGACGTGCTGGGTACGCTGGACGTGCTGGGGTGCGCTGGACACCCTGAGATGCGCTGGATGTGTTGGCTATGCTGGACACCCTGAGGTGCGCTGGATGTCCTGGGTATGCTGGATGTGCTGGGTATGCTGGACGTGCTGGGGTGCGCTGGACACCCTGAGATGCGCTGGATGTGTTGGCTATGCTGGACACCCTGAGGTGCGCTGGACGTGCTGGGTGCGCTGGACGTGCTGGGTGCGCTGGACGTGCTGGTTGCGCTGGACGTGCTGGGTGCGCTGGACGTGCTGGGTGCGCTGGACGTGCTGGGTAAGCTGGACGTGCTGGATACGCTGGACGTGCTGGGTATGCTGGATGTGCTGGGTACGCTGGATGTGCTGGCTCGCTGGATGTGCTGGGTAGGCTGGATGTGCTGGGTGTGCTGGACACCCTGAGGTGCGCTGGATGTGCTGGGTACGCTGGGTGTGCTGGGTACGCTGGGTGTGCTGGGTACGCTGGATGTGCTGGGTGTGCTGGACACCCTGAGGTGCGCTGGATGTGCTGGGTACGCTGGATGTGCTGGGTATGCTGGACACCCTGAGGTGCGTTGGACGTGCTGGACGTGCTGGGTATGCTGGATGTGCTGGGTGTGCTGGACACCCTGAGGTGCGCTGGACGTGCTGGGTACGCTAGACATGCTGGGTACGCTGGACGTGCTGGGTACGCTGGACGTGCTGGGTACGCTGGACGTGCTGGGTACGCTGGACGTGCTGGGTACGCTGGACGTGCTGGTACGCTGGACGTGCTGGTACGCTGGACGTGCTGGGTACGCTGGACGTGCTGGGTACGCTGGATGTGCTGAGTTTGCTGGACACCCTGAGGTGCGCTGGACGTGCTGGGTGCGCCGGACGTGCTGGGTACGCCGGACGTGCTGGGTATGCTGGATGTGCTGGGTGTGCTGGACACCCTGAGGTGCGCTGGATGTGCTGGATACGCTGGATGTGCTGGGGTGCGCCGGACGTGATGGGGTGCGCTGGATGTGCTGGGTACGCTGGATGGGCTGGGTACGCTGGGTGTGCTGGGTACGCTGGATGTGCTGGGTGTGCTGGACACCCTGAGGTGCACTGGATGTGCTGGTAAGGCTGGATGTTCTGGACACCCTGAGGTGCGTTGGACGTGCTGGATACGCTGGACGTGCTGGGTATGCTGGATGTGCTGGGTGTGCTGGACACCCTGAGGTGCGCTGGATGTGCTGGGTACGCTGGATGTGCTGGGTATGCTGGACACCCTGAGGTGCGTTGGACGTGCTGGATACGCTGGACGTGCTGGGTATGCTGGATGTGCTGGGTGTGCTGGACACCCTGAGGTCCGCTGGATGTGCTGGGTACGCTGGACATGCTGGGTACGCTGGACGTACTGCGTACGCTGGACGTGCTGGGTACGCTGGATGTGCTGGGTACGCTGGATGTGCTGGGTACGCTGGATGTGCTGGGTTTGCTGGACACCCTGAGGTGCGCTGGACGTGCTGGGTGCGCTGGACGTGCTGGGTGCGCTGGACGTGCTGGGTGCGCTGGACGTGCTGGGTAAGCTGGACGTGCTGGGTAAGCTGGACGTGCTGGATACGCTGGACGTGCTGGGTATGCTGGATGTGCTGGGTGTGCTGGACACCCTGAGGTGCGCTGGATGTCCTGGGTATGCTGGATGTGCTGGGTATGCTGGACGTGCTGGGTATGCTGGACGTGCTGGGGTGCGCTGGACACCCTGAGACGCGCTGGATGTGTTGGCTATGCTGGACACCCTGAGGTGCGCTGGACGTGCTGGGTGCGCTGGACGTGCTGGGTGCGCTGGACGTGCTGGTTGCGCTGGACGTGCTGGGTGCGCTGGACGTGCTGGGTGCGCTGGACGTGCTGGGTAGGCTGGACGTGCTGGATACGCTGGACGTGCTGGGTATGCTGGATGTGCTGGGTACGCTGGATGTGCTGGCTCGCTGGATGTGCTGGGTACGCTGGATGTGCTGGGTGTGCTGGACACCCTGAGGTGCACTGGATGTGCTGGGTACGCTGGGTGTGCTGGGTACGCTGGGTGTGCTGGGTACGCTGGATGTGCTGGGTACGCTGGATGTGCTGGGTGTGCTGGACACCCTGAGGTGCACTGGATGTGCTGGGTACGCTGGGTGTGCTGGGTACGCTGGGTGTGCTGGGTACGCTGGATGTGCTGGGTGTGCTGGACACCCTGAGGTGCGCTGGATGTGCTGGGTACGCTGGATGTGCTGGGTATGCTGGACACCCTGAGGTGCGTTGGACGTGCTGGACGTGCTGGGTATGCTGGATGTGCTGGGTGTGCTGGACACCCTGAGGTGCGCTGGACGTGCTGGGTACGCTAGACATGCTGGGTACGCTGGACGTGCTGGGTTCGCTGGACGTGCTGGGTACGCTGGACGTGCTGGGTACGCTGGACGTGCTGGGTATGCTGGACGTGCTGGGTACGCTGGACGTGCTGGTACGCTGGACGTGCTGGGTACGCTGGATGTGCTGGGTACGCTGGATGTGCTGGGTTTGCTGGACACCCTGAGGTGCGCTGGACGTGCTGGGTGCGCCGGACGTGCTGGGTACGCTGGACGTGCTGGATACGCTGGACGTGCTGGGTATGCTGGATGTGCTGGGTGTGCTGGACACCCTGAGGTGCGCTGGATGTGCTGGATACGCTGGATGTGCTGGGGTGCGCCGGACGTGATGGGGTGCGCTGGATGTGCTGGGTACGCTGGATGGGCTGGGTACGCTGGGTGTGCTGGGTACGCTGGATGTGCTGGGTGTGCTGGACACCCTGAGGTGCACTGGATGTGCTGGGTACGCTGGATGTTCTGGACACCCTGAGGTGCGTTGGACGTGCTGGATACGCTGGACGTGCTGGGTATGCTGGATGTGCTGGGTGTGCTGGACACCCTGAGGTGCGCTGGATGTGCTGGGTACGCTGGATGTGCTGGGTATGCTGGACACCCTGAGGTGCGTTGGAAGTGCTGGATACGCTGGACGTGCTGGGTATGCTGGATGTGCTGGGTGTGCTGGACACCCTGAGGTGCGCTGGATGTGCTGGGTACGCTGGACATGCTGGGTACGCTGGACGTACTGCGTACGCTGGACGTGCTGGGTACGCTGGATGTGCTGGGTACGCTGGATGTGCTGGGTACGCTGGATGTGCTGTGTTTGCTGGACACCCTGAGGTGCGCTGGACGTGCTGGGTGCGCTGGACGTGCTGGGTGCGCTGGACGTGCTGGGTGCGCTGGACGTGCTGGGTAAGCTGGACGTGCTGGGTAAGCTGGACGTGCTGGATACGCTGGACGTGCTGGGTATGCTGGATGTGCTGGGTGTGCTGGACGTGCTGGGTGTGCTGGACACCCTGAGGTGCGCTGGATGTCCTGGGTATGCTGGATGTGCTGGGTATGCTGGACGTGCTGGGTATGCTGGACGTGCTGGGGTGCGCTGGACACCCTGAGATGCGCTGGATGTGTTGGCTATGCTGGACACCCTGAGGTGCGCTGGACGTGCTGGGTGCGCTGGACGTGCTGGGTGCGCTGGACGTGCTGGGTGCGCTGGACGTGCTGGGTGCACTGGACGTGCTGGGTACGCTGGATATGCTGGGTATGCTGGATGTGCTGGGTGCGCTGGACACCCTGAGGTGCGCTGGATGTGCTGGGTGCGCTGGACATGCTGGGTGCGCTGGACGTGCTGGGTACGCTGGACGTGCTGGGTACGCTGGACGTGCTGGGTACGCTGGACGTGCTGGGTACGCTGGACGTGCTGGGTATGCTGGATGTGCTGGGTGTGCTGGACACCCTGAGGTGCGCTGGATGTGCTGGGTACGCTGGATGTGCTGGGTATGCTGGACACCCTGAGGTGCGCTGGATGTGCTGGGTACACTGGACGTGCTGGATACGCTGGACGTGCTGGGTATGCTGGATGTGCTGGGTGTGCTGGACACCCTGAGGTGCGCTGGATGTGCTGGGTACGCTGGACGTGCTGGGTACGCTGGACGTGCTGGGTACGCTGGACGTGCTGGGTGTGCGCTGGACACCCTGAGGTGCGCTGGATGTGCTGGGTATGCTGGATGTGCTGGGTACGCTGGATGTGCTGGGGTACGCTGGATGTGCTGGGGTGCGCCGGACGTGATGGGGTGCGCTGGATGTGCTGGGTACGCTGGATGTGCTGGGTACGCTGGATGTGCTGGGTACGCTGGATGTGCTGGCTCGCTGGGTACGCTGGATGTGCTGGGTACGCTGGATGTGCTGGGTGTGCTGGACACCCTGAGGTGCGCTGGATGTGCTGGGTACGCTGGGTGTGCTGGGTACGCTGGGTGTGCTGGGTACGCTGGATGTGCTGGGTGTGCTGGACACCCTGAGGTGCGCTGGATGTGCTGGGTACGCTGGATGTGCTGGGTATGCTGGACACCCTGAGGTGCGTTGGACGTGCTGGATACGCTGGACGTGCTGGGTATGCTGGATGTGCTGGGTGTGCTGGACACCCTGAGGTGCGCTGGACGTGCTGGGTACGCTAGACATGCTGGGTACGCTGGACGTGCTGGGTACGCTGGACGTGCTGGGTACGCTGGACGTGCTGGGTACGCTGGACGTGCTGGTACGCTGGACGTGCTGGGTACGCTGGATGTGCTGGGTTTGCTGGACACCCTGAGGTGCGCTGGACGTGCTGGGTGCGCTGGACGTGCTGGGTGCGCCGGACGTGCTGGGTACGCTGGACGTGCTGGATACGCTGGACGTGCTGGGTATGCTGGATGTGCTGGGTGTGCTGGACTCCCTGAGGTGCGCTGGATGTGCTGGGTACGCTGGATGTGCTGGGGTGCGCCGGACGTGATGGGGTGCGCTGGATGTGCTGGGTACGCTGGATGGGCTGGGTACGCTGGGTGTGCTGGGTACGCTGGATGTGCTGCGTGTGCTGGACACCCTGAGGTGCGCTGGATGTGCTGGGTACGCTGGATGTGCTGGACACCCTGAGGTGCGTTGGACGTGCTGGATACGCTGGACGTGCTGGGTATGCTGGATGTGCTGGGTGTGCTGGACACCCTGAGGTGCTCTGGATGTGCTGGGTACGCTGGATGTGCTGGGTATGCTGGACACCCTGAGGTGCGTTGGACGTGCTGGATACGCTGGACGTGCTGGGTATGCTGGATGTGCTGGGTGTGCTGGACACCCTGAGGTGCGCTGGATGTGCTGGGTACGCTGGACATGCTGGGTACGCTCGACGTACTGGGTACGCTGGACGTGCTGGTACGCTGGACGTGCTGGTACGCTGGATGTGCTGGATGTGCTGGGTACGCTGGATGTGCTGGGTTTGCTGGACACCCTGACGTGCGCTGGACGTGCTGGGTGCGCTGGACGTGCTGGGTGCGCTGGACGTGCTGGGTGCGCTGGACGTGCTGGGTAAGCTGGACGTGCTTGATACGCTGGACGTGCTGGGTATGCTTGATGTGCTGGGTGTGCTGGACACCCTGAGGTGCGCTGGATGTCCTGGGTATGCTGGATGTGCTGGGTATGCTGGACGTGCTGGGTATGCTGGACGTGCTGGGGTGCGCTGGACACCCTGAGATGCGCTGGATGTGTTGGCTATGCTGGACACCCTGAGGTGCGCTGGACGTGCTGGGTGCGCTGGACGTGCTGGGTGCGCTGGACGTGCTGGGTGCGCTGGACGTGCTGGGTGCGCTGGACGTGCTGGGTGCACTGGACGTGCTGGGTGCGCTGGACACCCTGAGGTGCGCTGGATGTGCTGGGTGCGCTAGACATGCTGGGTGCGCTGGACGTGCTGGGTGCGCTGGACGTGCTGGGTGCGCTGGACGTGCTGGGTGCGCTGGACGTGCTGGGTGCGCTGGACGTGCTGGGTACGCTGGACGTGCTGGGTACGCTGGACGTGTTGGGGTCTGGTCATGTGTCCCAAATGGCACTGTATTTCCTTTATACTGCGCTGCTTTACAAACAGTGATAGGGAATAGGGGCGGCAGGGTAGCCTAGTGGTTAGAGCGTTGGACTAGTAACCGAGCTGACAAGGTACAAATCTGTTGTTCTGCCCCTGAACAGGCAGTTAACCCACTGTTCCTAGGCCGTCATTGAAAATAAGAATTTGTTCTTAACTGACTTGCCTAGTAAAATAAAGGTAAAAATAAAAAAATAGGATGCCATTAGACACTGTCACTAGTTGGCTATCACCCGGTACTCTACCCTGCACCTTAGAGACTGCTGCCCTATGTACATAGTCATTGAACACCGGTCACTTTAACAGTGTTTACTTACTGTTTTATCCACTTTATATGTTTACTGTATCCTCATCAAGGCTCATCCTATATATCTACTGCTGTACACACCTTTTCTATTCACATACTGTCTATACACACAATCCACATACAGTGCCTTCAGAAAGTATTCACACCCCTTTACTTTTTCCACATTTTGTTGCGTTACAGCCTGAATTTCAAATCTATTAAATTGAGATTTTTTTGTCACTGGCCTACAAACAATACCCTATAATGTGAAAGTCAATAAGTATTCAAACCTTTTGTTATGGCAAGCTTAAATAAAATCAGGAGTAAAAATGTGCTTGCATGGACTGTGTGCAGTAATAGGGTTTAACATGATTTTGTAATGACTGCCTCTGTACCCCACACATACAATTATCTGAAGGTCCCTCAGTCGAGCAGGAAATTTCAAACACATATTCAACCACAAAGACCCGGGAGGTTTTCCAATGCCTCACAAAGGGTACCTATTGGTAGATGGTAAAACAAAACAAAAAGCAGACATTGAATATCCCTTTGAGCATAGTGAAGTTATTAATTACACTTTGGATGGTGTATCAATACACCCAGTCGCTACAAAGATGTCACGCTGGTATAAATTATTCGGGAGACAGGCGCAGGAATGCGTAATCGTTTTTTTTTTTTTTTACTATGCCCTGAATTACGGCGAATTAGACCAAACAAACACGTAACAAAAACATAGGGTTGAAACCCAAACAAAAGAGGAGTAGTACATAGAATAAATAACACTAGCGCACAATGATTATCGCACGTGAAGAGACCCGTAATCATCTGCGCAATCCACAAAGGCACGAAAGCCCAAAACACACAGTACAGGTACGTACACGCAATAATGGACATAGTAACAATAATCAACAGGACAATGGTGAACAAAGGGCACATATATAAATACAATCAGTGGGAATAGGGGCCAGGTGCAATGAAAGTTAAAGAGGGATCCGTGACAAAAGATACAAGCGTCCTTCCTAACTCAGTTGAGGCAGAGGAAGGAAATTGCTCAGGGATTTCATCATGAGGCCAATGATGACTTTAAAACAGTTACAGAGTTTAATGGCTGTGACAGGAGAGGATGGATCAACAACATTGTAGTTACTCCAAAATACCAACCTAAATGACAGAGTGAACATAAGGATTCTGTTTGCAACAAGGCACTAAAGTACTACTGCAAAAAATGTGGTAAAGTAATTAACTTTTTGTCCTAAATACAAAGTGTTATTTTGGGGGGAAATCCAACACAACCCATTACTGAGTACCGCTGTACAAACTATTGCCTCAGGGGTGTGAATACTTTTGTAAATGTTATATTTCTGTATTTCATTTTCAACAGATTTACAAACATTTCTAAAAACATGTTTTCACTTTGTTGTCATGGGGTATTGTGTGTAGATGGGTGAGCACATTTTTTTTTATGTAATCAATTTTGAAAGGCTGTAGAACAAAATGTGGAATAAATCAAGGAGTATGAATACTTTCTGAAGGCATTGTATGTTGATTATGATATCATTGTGGTGGTGATAACTGTCCACAACTGTTTTACAAGTACCAGCTCTGATACCACAACTGATACCATATAGTATAAGTACAAGACACACATAGTGTCTGAGGGAGTAATAACACAGTCCCACCTGTGATCAAATACTAAGTATCCAACCGATGTATTCCCCCAAAACACTGCTCCGACACTATCCCAAGAAGAAACCCCAATGAAACAAAGAGAACGAGAACCTAAAGAAAAGTGCAGACGCATCCAACTCCGGAGCAATTACCCATGAAGCAACTTCTCAGCTCTCTGTGTCAGGCATGTCACAAAGTTATGGCAGGAGTAGAAAATATGCGGATTTAAACAAACGATTTTAATCAAGGCTGCGAGCGGCCAAGCCGGGCAGGGTGTCAGCCTTGATTTATTACCAGTAGACTATTAATGCACCACGAGGTGAGGGGGTCGCTGGCAGAGGAATAAAGGGATGGGGAGAGAGAGGGAGGGGTGGGGTGGGGGTAGAGGAGAGTGGGGGGGGGAGGAGAGAAAGAGAGAGCGAGGGAGCGGGGAAGAGGGAGAGAGAGAGGGAGAGGGAGAGATTTTCAGGCCACAAAGAAACTATTGAACATGTAAACGCTCCTGTCTTTCTTTCTTCCCTTCATTCTCTCTCTCTTTTCCTCCCTCCCTCCCACCACCCACGTCTTCACGGTCTGACACGGTGAGGAAGGAGGAGAGACAGACGAGAGGGAGGGAGAGGGATGGAAATTAAGGAATGGAGTCTGTTTTATGTGTGTGTGTGATTTGTCAAGGATTATGGGTGTTCTTGTATGAGTGTACGTGAATGTGTGTGTGTCCATCTGTCTCTACAATGAACATTAAAGGTAGACCTACTGTATGGGATTTAATAATTTAATACAACTGTGTGTGTGTGTGTGTGTGTGTGTGTGTGTGTGTGTGTGTGTGTGTGTGTGTGTGTGTGTGTGTGTGGTGTGTGAGTGTGCGCCCGCACATGCGTGTGTGTGTTTCTGGGAAGTGAGTGCTCCTTTAGCAGGTGTTCCTTACTTGGCTGGATGTGTATGTTGAGACCTCTGTGTGAGAGAGCTGAATAAGGCTGTTCTTCTCTCACCTCTTTATGGCTCTTTCACTCTATCCCCCCTCTCTCTCTTTCCTTCTCCATCTCTCTTTCATTCAGTGCACTATATAGGATTGGGTATAGGTTGCCACAGCCTCAGCCTTTGGGACATAGACACAGTGCTGAGCAGTGGTGGAAAAAGTACCCTATTGTCATACTTGAGTAAAAGTAAAGATACCTTAGTAGAAAATTACTCAAGTAAAAGGGAAAGTTACCCAGTGAAATAGTACTTAAGTAAAAGTCTAAAAGTATTTGGTTTTAAATATGAATATCAAAAGTAAATGTAATTGCTAAAACATACTTAAGTATCAAATGTAAAAGTATAAAACATTTCAAATTCATATATTAAGCAAAGCAGACGACACCATTTTCTAGTTTTTTTTAATTTACGGATAGCTAGGGGCATACTCTAACTCTCAGCAATCATTTACAAACGAAGCATGTGTGTTGAGTGAATCCACCAGATCAGAGGCAGTAGGGATGACCAGGGATGTTCTCTTGATAAGTGTGTGAATTTGTCCTGTCCTGCTATGCATTCAAAATGTACTTTTGGGTGTCAATGAAAATATATGGAGTAAAAGGTAGATTATTTTCAAGGAATGTAGTGAAGTAAAAGTAAAATATAAATAGTAAAGTAAAGTACAAATACCCCCAAAAACTGCTTAATAACCTCTCTAGGGTACGTGGGACGGTAGCGTCCCACCTCGTCAACAGCCAGTAAAACTGCAGGGCACCAAATTCAAAACAACAGAAATCCCATAATCAAAATTCCTCAAACATACATGTATTTAACACCATTTTAAAGATACACTTGTTGTAAATCCAGCCACAGTGTCTGATTTAAAAAATGATTATTTTTTTTACCACGAAAGCAAACCAAACGATTATGTTAGGTCAGAGCCAAGTCACAGAAAAACACAGCCATTTTTCCAGCCAAAGGGAGGAGTCACAAAAAGCAAAAATATAGATAAAATGAATCACTGTCCTTTGACGATCTTCATCAGATGACACTCATAGGACTTCATGTTACACAATACATGTATGTTTTGTTCGGTAAAGTTCATATTTATATCCAAAAATCTGATTTTACAGTGGCGCGTTATGTTCAGAGAGCCACATCAATTTACTGAAATACTCATAATAAACATTGCTAAAAGATACAACTGTCATGCATGGCATTTTAGATCCACTTCTCCTTAATGCAACCGCTGTGTCAGATTCCAAAAAAACTTTACGGAAAAGCATACCATGTAATAATCTGAGTACGGCGCTCAGAGACCAAAACAACCCAAACAGATATCCACCATGTTGTGTAGTCAGCAGTAGTCAGAAATAGGATTATAAATATTCACTTACCTTTGATGATCTTCATCAGAATGCACTCCCTGGAATCCCAGTCCCACAATAAATGTTTGTTTTTTTGATAATGTCTAAGAGTTCTGTTGCAGTCCGTAGAAACATGTTAAACGATGTATAGAATGAAACTTTCAGATGTTTTTAACATAAATAATCAATAATGTTCCAACCAGAGAATTCCTTTGTCTGTAGAATTGCAATGGAACGCAAGCTAACTCTTAAGCGAACGCGCGAGACTGAGCTCGTGGCTCTCTGGCAGATCTCTGACTCATTCCCCTCTCATTCGCCCCCACCTCACAGTAGAAGCATCAAACAAGGTTCTAAAAACTGTTGACATCTATTTTTTTAATTAAAAAAAAAATTCATAATACAAAAATCAACTTACATTGCTACATCAAACATGTCTAACAAACCAGACACAGGTATTAACAATACTCAAACATACAAAAAATATCAATAAAATAATACAAAAATAAACAATTTAAGTGCAATTATATTCACTCTGAAAATAACTTAGTGTGATTAATGAAGATGTTATTCTTGTTGTTATTCACTAGGGTTAATGTTTTAATAAGATAATTAAATTCAATCAGAGAAATGTGTAATTTTGGTATGGAATTTTGGAATTGTTGTTTATGTATAAGGTATTTGGCAACAAGAATTTATAAAATTAACAATAATTTCAGTGGTTTTGTTATCATTGCAATAGTAACATAGTATATATTTCATGTCAAAAATATAGGCAGTGTTCATAATGGTAAATAAGTACTTTGCAAGGTTTTCGCAAAATTCTGACACAAAGTTACATTCAAAGAGCAAGTGAGATATATTCTCACCTTCTTTTTCACAGAAAACACAGATATCATCATAGCCACACATTTGGAAATCATAGAATTACATGGATATATCTTATGTAAAGATTTTAAGTGCACTTCCTTAACTTTGTTTGGTATACAGTATTTGTAAGGCCTTAACCATGCATTTTTCCAGACAAAGTCAAGAATAAGCATGTTGCAGAAAAACGTTCCTCTCGGTGTAAGTTGGTTTTGTGAATGAAGAATTTGTCTTATATATTTATTACAACAAGATCTCTCAAGTAAGCCCACGCCTTCCAATCTGAGTTCTGGATAAACTTTGTGATCATTCCCAAAATTAAGATGAGTTTTCATAAGTGTAGTTAGACCACTGGGAATGGCTTTGATCACAGAACTAAACTCTCTGAAATGTATTGGAAACTCTTTCAATGTTATAAATTATTCATATGTGAGAATATTACCCTCGTTGTCGAAAATATCAAGAACAAAGTGAATATTCCCCTCATGCCAGCTGGGGTAGAACAATGACTTATTCCTTACAGTTATGTCTGAATTATTCCACAAAAGAGCTTTGAGGGGAAAAATTGTGCAGGAAATATATTTTCCAGGCCTTTAAAGCTTGTTGGTGAAACCTAGCCAATTTAGCAGGTAATCTTTCAGGAATATAGTTACATTTCAGTAAAAATTGAAGACCTCCCAATTTATTAAACACATGATTTGGAATGAAATGCCATATTGAATCAATATTGATCAAACATTTTTTCAACCAGTTTATCTTGAAAGTGTTATTTACGTCAACAAAATCCAACACTTCTAGACCGCCTTCGGCTCTTTTGTTAGAAAGGACAGATTTTTGTAGTTTATTTTTCCAGATGAAGTCAAGAAAGGTCTTATTGATCTCTTTACAAGTAGCTGGATATACACATAACGATAATGAGAGGTACACAGAAAGAGACAGTCCTTCTGCCTTGGACAGAAGTACTCTCCCAAGTATAGAAAGATCTCTTTGTAGCCAATTATTAAATATATTTTTAGTTCTCTTAATTTTAGGAGAGAAATTCAAATGTTGTCTGACTAAGTGTTTTTTTTTGACAGCTGTATTACTAAATATTTAACACAGTCCTTTACATGAATATTTATATTTCTTTATCATCAGAGTCAAATAAACATAAGATTTCACATTTAGAAACATTCAGCATTAAGTCTGATGCAATAGAAAATGCAGTTATAGCAATAAGGGCAATAGGCGACCTGGTCTTTGTCTCTTACAGTTTTTTTTGATTGCTAAACGACAGTGGACACAACTGGAGTCACATGTGCAAAACTCTAACTACAGTCTGCACAGCAGCAGTTCATGTGGACCAAACTCTAGTTAGTTTTTCATTGCTTGAACACAGTTTTCAAAACTCTACACACTTATCCCATGACTTTAACCACAACCTGCACAACACTGTGGATTTACAGCACTTTGTTCAAATGCTAACACACTGCTGTCAAAACTGTGAACCACACATTCAAAACGGAATAGATTTCAGCCTTGTGCCTTTCAAACACTGCTGATTGCAATTTCAGCTGAAAGGCTAAGCAGGTGTCTTGTTTTAGACTTGTTAGTGAACACACACACATATTACAGTATATATAGGTAGAGCTCAGAAAGACTCATTTTGGAAATGGAACAAGGAAGATGGGTTCGTGGAGGGTGGCAGGGAGAGGGCGGATGCGTGGAGGAAGACAAAGAAGACAAAGAGCTGTTATTTCAGATGAAATAAGGGCTACACTTATAGACCATGTCGTGAACCATGGTCTCTCATTGAGAGAGGCAGGGTTGAGGGTGCAACCCAATCTGCAAAGATCCACAGTGGCATCTGTAATGCGAATTTTCCATCATACAAACAGGTGAGAGTTACATCCTTACAGTAAATGAAAACATTACAGGAATCTATTTTGTATTGCAATTATAGAATATTTACACAGATATATATTACAGTAAGTTTGACTGTAAAATATATTTTTACAACAGGACCCAAAGGCTGCCCCCAACAGGGGGAAGAGGAAAAATATTTTCAGATGCGCAGGAAAATGCTATTGTTGACATGGTTGTTGTCAACAATGCAATAAAACTGCGGGAGATTCAAGATAGAGTGCTGGCTGATAATGATATATTTGAAAATGTTAATTCTGGTAGCACAACAACTGTTGCTCGAGTCCTAAAGAAACACCAAGTTACAATGAAACAGTTATACACTGTACCGTTCGAGAGAAACAGTGAACGGGTAAAAGAGCAAAGATACCAATATGTCCAGGTAAAACGTCTGAGGTTACGTACACAGCAATACAAAATATTTACAGTAAAAAACACTAGCATTTCTACAGTAAAACTGTGCACTTACTGTTTTTCAGAGAGTAATGGAGGTGGAAGCACTGGAAAGACCACATTCATTTGTATTTATCGATGAAGCTGGATTTAACCTTGCCAAAACACGGCTCAGAGGAAGGAATGTTATAGGTCAAAGGGCCACTGTGGAGGTTCCAAAGGGGGGGGAAATATCGCCATGTGTGCTGCAATGGCCAATGATGGTTTGCTTCTCAATACATCACTCATTGGCCCATACAACACAGAAAGGAAGAACAGCTCTATGCTCAGCTAGTGCCAGCAGAACAGGGGGAGCCAGTACCTGCCTGCATAATCACCCTTCCTCAACCCAATAGAGGAGTTTTTCTCTGCCTGGAGGTGGAAAGTGTTTGGTCACCACTCACATGACCAAATGTCTCTTTTGGAAGCCATGCGTGCCGGATGTGAGGACACGAGTCCAGAGGACTGCCAGGGATGGATAAGGCACTCCAGAAGGTTCTTCCCCAGGTGCATGGCAAGAGAAAACATTAGATGTGATGTTGAAGAAAACCTGTGGCCTGATGCTAGAGAGAGGCAGGATTAGCCCCTCAATTATTTGTTCGAATTACAGTATGTACTTTTAGTTTCTACCTTTTTTTTCTCATTACTGTAATTCCGTAAATTACTACAGACTATTGAAGCAAACTGCTAATTTTCAATTACCTTAAACCTCTTACACTTATGGTGGCGCTATTTCATTTTTGGAAGAAAAACGTTCCCGTTTTAAACAAGATATTTTGTCACAAAAAGATGCTCGACTATGCATATAATTGCTACTGTTCGAAAGAAAACACTCTGACGTGTCCAGAAATACAAATATCTTCTCTGTGCGTGCCCTTTAACGTGAGCTTCAGGCAAAACCAAGATGACTTGGCATCCAGGAAATGACAAGGATTTTTGAGGCTCTGTCTTTCATGATCTCCTTATATGGCTGTGAACGCAAGAGGAATGAGTCTGCCCTTTCTGTCGTTTCCCCAAGGTGTCTGCAGCATTGTGACGTATTTGTAGGCAAATCGTTGGAAGATTGACCATAAGAGACCACATTTACCACGTGTCCGCCCGGTGTCCTGCGCCGAAATTGGTGCGCAAAAGTCACCTGCCAGTATTTTTCCATGGGGCACAGAGAGAAAGCAAGCTTCCACGAACTGCATGTCAATGAAGAGATATGTGAAAAAACACCTTGAGGATTGATTCCAAACAACGTTTGCCATGTTTCGGTCGATATTATGTAGTTAATCCGGAAAAAGTTTCACGTTGTAGGTGACTGCATTTTCGGTTCGTTTCGGTAGCCAGGCGCAATGTAGAAAACGGAACGATTTCTCCTACACACAGACGCTTTCAGGAAACACTGCGCATTTGGTATGTGGCTGGGAGTCTCCTCATTGAAAACATCAGAAGCTCTTCAAAGGTAAATGATTTTATTTATTTGGTTATCTGGCTTTTGTGAAAATGTTGCGTGCTACATGCTACACAAAATGCTATGCTAGCTTTGCATACTCTTACACAAATTAGTCAATTTCTATGGTTCAAAAGCATATTTTGAAAATCTGAGATGACAGTGTTGTTAAGAAAAGGCTAAGCTTGAGAGCAAACGCATTATTTTAATTTTATTTGCGATTTTCAGAAATCGTTAACGTTGCGTTATGCTAATGAGCCTGAGGCTTAGTCACAATCCCGGATCCGGGATGGGGAGTTTCAAGAGGTTTAGAATTGTTATGTTCTAAAAAATTTAATAAATCATGTGAAAGAATGTCACTCTTTTCTTTGAAGAAAATATTACTTTGTATGAAGTCACTGAAATTGTTCAAACTGTAAAGATGAAAAGTTTGTATTTTCTGTATTGGTGTTTGATGCTAGTGTTTTTACTCTCAGTGTGTTCTGAGTGACAGTGTGTGTTATCTCAGTGAGGGTTGTGCATAGTGTTTGGCTGCACTGAGCGTGTTTCGAGCCATGTGTTAAGAGTTGTGTTGCTTGGAATGAGTTTTGCAGGTGATGTGAACTGTTTAGCTCAGGTGACTGTTGGTAGTGCAGACTGTAGTTAGAGTTTTGCACATGTGACTCCAGTTGTGCCCACTGTCGTTTAGCAATTGAAAAAAACTGTAAGAAGAGAGTAGTATCATCAGCCAGTTGGGAGATGTTGATTTCTTTGTTAAAAATGGTTAAAGCCATATACATTTGCATTATTCAGAAAATCTATAGATAGAAGTTCCACAACCAAAATTAATAAAAAATGGCAAAATTGGGCATACCTGTCGTACACTTCTGTTGATACAAAATGTTTTGGAAGTATTAAGGTTTAGTAGCACAGAACTATTTATATCTTTGTAAAACATGCAAATTACTTTAATAAAATATTCACCAAATCCAAAAAGTTTAAGAGACCTAAAGAGAAATTCATGTTCAATTGTGTCAAAGGCTTTACAGAAGTCCAAAAATAGGATGACCGCATCTGAGTCAATTGCATCTGTATAATCTATAAGGCCCAAGACTAAACGAATGTTAGAGTTTATGTTGACGGCTCTTCATAAATCCTGTTTGAGTCTCATTTATAATGGTATCTATCCCTTTCTTTAATCTTTTGGCATAAACCAGAGCAATCCATTTGTAATCAACATTTAATAAAGTAATTGGTCTCCAATTGTCAATGAGAGAAGGGTCTTTATCAGGCTTCGGAATGAAATAAATAAGGCCCAGTTTTATAGTGGAGATCATTTCCCCATTTTTAATGCAAACTTGAAACATTGAAAACGTTCTTTTAGGTCTTCTAGTAGCTCCCAAAACTGTCTATAGAATTCAACTGACAGGCCATCAGGCCAGGTGATTTCCCTTTTTTCATTGAATTCAGAGCCTCTAATTTCTTCAATTGACAGGTGAATCGCAAACTGAGTGGAAATCATCCTCAATTACAGGGACATAATTCTGAATGTGGCAAATGTAGCTTTCACAACCATCTTCCTGAAATTGAGAGCTGTAAAGGTTTTCATAAAAGGAATTGACAAATTATGATATTGTAATGGGATCTTTGCATAAAACATCGTTCATTTTGAGTGCAGTTATAGATTTTCTTTTGTAGTTTCTCTTTTCAAGTGCAGAAAAGTAACTAGTGTTTCTTTCCCCCTCTTCAATCCATTTTGCTCTTGACCTTACAAAGGCACCCTTTGCCAGATCCGTGTAAATCTGTTCTAATTCTAGTTGTAAAGACCTGAACACAGACTCCTCTTCTTCAGATAGATTATCTTTCTTTAGAAAACTGTCAAGCTTGCTCATCATCTCCTTTTCTCTATGGTTCTTGAATTGCATCAGCTCTTTGGCGCTTTTAATGGCTACCACTCTGACTTTATATTTTAAGAATTCCCATCTACTTCCATGACCCAAGTCTTTTCTTGCAAAAATATCTTTAGCTAATGATTTGATGTTTTCAATGAGAGCAGTATCTTTAAGAAGTGTGTTGCTAAATTTCCAATATCCTCAAGGTTTTTTAGTAGCTTGTAAATTCAGTGAAATCAAGTGATGATCAGAAAAGGGAGCCAACTGAAGATCTACATCTATAACAAATCGTAACAAGAAAGGGGAAATTAGGAATAAATCTATTCTAGATTTACGTGACATAGTTTTGTTGGTCCAGGTATAACCCTTAGCATCCGGATTAAAATAATGCCAGGCATCCTCAACACAGAGATCCTTGCATAATGTAATGATAATGTTACTATTTTGAGGGTTTTGACTCGTTCTAGGAGGAGCGTTCTACAATCAGCAGGTGCATCAGGTGTTTCATTAAAATCCCCTGAAATAATTAGAAAAGCCTCTGATTATTTGTTGCTTAAATCCTGTACTTTCCTGGTAAATTGGGTAAAAAGGGTCTTATTAGGAGCATGTGAGTTATGTCCGTATACATTACTGATTATGAAAATAGAATTGTCAAGTTTAACAGTTACTATGACTCATCTGCCATCTTGTGAAGATGTGGATTCTAGAATGTCACCTTTAAACTTGTGAATAAGTGTCAAAAGTGATTTGAGTGATTTGATCCATGACTGAAATAGGCCATATTTCCCCATTGTGCTTTCCAAAATTTCAAATCACTTTCACCCAAATAAGTTTCTGGAAGAAGGACAAAATCTGCGTTACTGCGTTTACAGTATAAAAATAAATCTTTCCTTTTGTAGGATTTCTCAAACCCCTAGCATTCAGACTAACGATATTGAGTGAATTGAAAACGAACTCCTGCATTAAATAAGAAAGAACACAAATTAGATAACAACTACTAATGTGAACAGTAAAACAATAAAAACAAACAGTGAACCTTGAGAGGATGACTCTGACAGAAAACTACACTCAGCTGAGGTATCTATTTACTTCCTTTTCTTTGGCAAGTGTTCATCAGTTGTAGTTCGAACGGTACATTTATTCGTGGCAGTACATTAACTGTACTCATGGTAGTACTCACAGTTCCAATTTGGTTAATGTCAACAGAGTTACCCAGTAATCATTCTTCCTTCGATAAACGCGTGTGGGCCCTTGAACCCCGCCTTCTTTCCCTCTTGTAGCGCCTTCTGTATAAGCGGCCACAGTTTCTCTCTGGCAGCCTTATCCTGCGGTATCAAAGCTTCTTTGATGCGGCGCTTCTTCTCGTCCAGAAACTTGTTCCCCTTGGCCATTTTCCATATGATGTCCCTGTAATGGCGCATAGTTAAGCGCAAGATGATATTGCGAGGGGGTCTATCAGATCTTCGTTTCCCAAGTCGATGTACCACCTCAATCACGTCTCTTAGCCTGTCTTTGATGCACAGAGCCACTTTTCCCAGGATATTAATGACTACTTCTCTAATATCCTCTCCCTCTACCTCTTTTACACCTTGGATTTTCAGATTCCACCTGCGAGAGTACCTTTGAAGTCCAGCTACATTCTCACAAAGCTCATTATTTTTGGATTGCATTTTCTTCAACTCATTCTCTAGGAACGTTATCTTTTCCTTGTTCTCGCTCACAATTGTGTGTAGTTGAGTGACAGTTTCTGACAAATTATCGATCGTCTTTGATGTTTCTTCGATAGCCCGCTCTATGATGGACAATTTGGAGAGTGCGGCATCTTGTTTAGTAGACAGGGACTGGATTGCAGAGAAAGGTTCTGACATGGAAATGTCTTCTTTTACTTTTTTCACCAGTGGATTTTTACTTGGGATCTGAGGTAAAGAGGTTGCAAGGATTTCATCCTGGTCAGTTTTGTTCTTTCTCTTGTTTGAGTTCCCGGCTTCTTGTGTATCCGTGCTGCTCTGGTTCTCGTTCTGGCTAGCTAGCATGTTTGCCGTCTTCTGTGAGACTTGGATATTTCACCTGCTCTTGTCTTTCTGTCGTGTTCTTCCCATTCAACTTGACAAAAACTAACTCTAAACTTAAAACATAAAATATTAATTAATAGCCAATATTTGACTGTTAACCACCTAACCCTCAATGTTACTTTAAAGAGCGAGAAAACACTCCCCCTCACAGCAACGCCATCTTGGTCCCCACTGTTGACATTTAGTGGAAGCCTTAGGAAGTACAATATGACCCCATAGACACTGTGTATTCGATAGGCCAGGAGTTGAAAAACTACAAACCTCAGATTTCCCACTTCCTGGTTGGATTTTTTCTCAGGTTTTTGCCTGCCATATGAGTTCTGTTATACTCACAGACATCATTCAACCAGTTTTAGAAACTTCAGAGTGTTTTCTATACAAATCCACTAATTATATGCATATTCCAGCTTTTATGGCTGAGTAGCAGGCAGTTTAATTTGGGCACGCTTTTCATCCAAAATTCCCAATGCTGCTCCCTTCCCTAGAGAAGTTAATTAGTACTTTATAGTATTTTTACTTAAGTACTTTACACCACAAACATGAAAAGTGTATCATTAAGACATGTACAGTCAGAGTTATCCTACATTCCTATTTGCATCATTTCTATCCGACAGCTAACATTTGTATAATAAGGATTGGACCTTTTTTTTTTCAATTTTCGCCTAAAATGACATGACCCAAATCAGCCATATTACAGTCGTATTCTAAAATAGATGAAACTATTATTTTCCTCATCAATCTACACACCCTTCCCCATAATGACAAAACGAAAATAGGTTTTTTGAAATTTTAACAAAAGTATTAAAAGTAAAAGACAGAAATACCTTATTTACATAAATATTTAGACCCTTTGCTATGAGAGTCGTGCATCCTGTTTCCATTAACCATCATTGAAATGTTTCTACAATTTGATTAGAGTCCACCTGTGGTAAATTCAATTGACTAGACATGATTTGGAAAGACACACACATGTCTATATAAGGTCCCACAGTTGGCAGTGCATGTCAGAGCAAAAACCATGCCATGGGGTTGAAGCAATTGTCCATAGAGCTCCGAGACAACATTACATCATTACATTTAAGTCATTTAGCAGACGCTCTTATCCAGAGCGACTTACAAATTGGTGAATTTACCTTCTGACATCCAGTGGAACAGCCACTTTACAATAGTGCATCTAGATCATTTAAGGGGGGGTGAGAAGGATTACTGTATCCTATCCTAGGTATTCCTTGAAGAGGTGGGGTTTCAGGTGTCTCCGGAAGGTGGTGATTGACTCCGCTGTCCTGGCGTCGTGAGAGAGTTTGTTCCACCATTGGGGGGCCAGAGCAGCAAACAGTTTTGACTGGGCTGAGCGGGAACTGTACTTCCTCAGTGGTAGGGAGGCGAGCAGGCCAGAGGTGGATGAACGCAGTGCCCTTGTTTGGGTGTAGGGCCTGATCAGAGCCTGGAGGTACTGGGGTGCCGTTCCCCTCACAGCTCCGTAGGCAAGCACCATGGTCTTGTAGCGGATGCGAGCTTCAACTGGAAGCCAGTGGAGAGAGCGGAGGAGCGGGGTGACGTGAGAGAACTTGGGAAGGTTGAACACCAGACGGGCTGCGGCGTTCTGGATGAGTTGTAGGGGTTTAATGGCACAGGCAGGGAGCCCAGCCAACAGCGAGTTGCAGTAATCCAGACGGGAGATGACAAGTGCCTGGATTAGGACCTGCGCCACTTCCTGTGTGAGGCAGGGTCGTACTCTGCGGATGTTGTAGAGCATGAACCTACAGGAACGGGCCACCGCCTTGATGTTAGTTGAGAATGACAGGGTGTTGTCCAGGATCACGCCAAGGTTCTTAGCGCTCTGGGAGGAGGACACAATGGAGTTGTCAACCGTGATGGCGAGATCATGGAACGGGCAGTCCTTCCCCGGGAGGAGGAGCAGCTCCGTCTTGTCGAGGTTCAGCTTGAGGTGGTGATCCGTCATCCACACTGATATGTCTGCCAGACATGCAGAGATGCGATTCGCCACCTGGTCATCAGAAGGGGGAAAGGAGAAGATTAATTGTGTGTCGTCTGCATAGCAATGATAGGAGAGACCATGTGAGGTGATGACAGAGCCAAGTGACTTGGTGTATAGCGAGAATAGGAGAGGGCCTAGAACAGAGCCCTGGGGGACCCCAGTGGTGAGAGCGCGTGGCGAGGAGACAGATTCTCGCCACGCCACCTGGTAGGAGCGACCTGTCAGGTAGGACGCAATCCAAGCGTGGGCCGCGCCGGAGATGCCCAACTCGGAGAGGGTGGAGAGGAGGATCTGATGGTTCACAGTATCGAAGGCAGCCGATAGGTCTAGAAGGATGAGAGCAGAGGAGAGAGAGTTAGCTTTAGCAGTGCGGAGCGCCTCCGTGATACAGAGAAGAGCAGTCTCAGTTGAATGACTAGTCTTGAAACCTGACTGATTTGGATCAAGAAGGTCATTCTGAGAGAGATAGCGGGAGAGCTGGCCAAGGACGGCACGTTCAAGAGTTTTGGAGAGAAAAGAAAGAAGGGATACTGGTCTGTAGTTGTTGACATCGGAGGGATCGAGTGTAGGTTTTTTCAGAAGGGGTGCAACTCTCGCTCTCTTGAAGACGGAAGGGACGTAGCCAGCGGTCAGGGATGAGTTGATGAGCGAGGTGAGGTAAGGGAGAAGGTCTCCGGAAATGGTCTGGAGAAGAGAGGAGGGGATAGGGTCAAGCGGGCAGGTTGTTGGGCGGCCGGCCGTCACAAGAAGCGAGATTTCATCTGGAGAGAGATGGGAGAAAGAGGTCAGAGCACAGGGTAGGGCAGTGTGAGCAGAACCAGCGGTGTCGTTTGACTTAGCAAACGAGGATCGGATGTCGTCGACCTTCTTTTCAAAATGGTTGACGAAGTCATCTGCAGAGAGGGAGGAGGTGGGGGGGAAGGGGAGGAGGATTCAGGAGGGAGGAGAAGGTGGCAAAGAGCTTCCTAGGGTTAGAGGCAGATGCTTGGAATTTAGAGTGGTAGAAAGTGGCTTTAGCAGCAGAGACAGAGGAGGAAAATGTAGAGTGGAGGGAGTGAAAGGATGCCAGGTCCGCAGGGAGGCGAGTTTTCCTCCATTTCCGCTCGGCTGCCCGGAGCACTGTTCTGTGAGCTCGCAATGAGTCGTCGAGCCACGGAGCGGGAGGGGAGGACCGAGCCGGCCTGGAGGATAGGGGACATAGAGAGTCAAAGGATGCAGAAAGGGAAGAGAGGAGGGTTGAGGAGGCAGAATCAGGAGATAGGTTGGAGAAGGTATGAGCAGAGGGAAGAGATGATAGGATGGAAGAGGAGAGAGTAGCGGGGGAGAGAGAGCGAAGGTTGGGACGGCGCGATACCATCCGAGTAGGGGCAGTGTGGGAAGTGTTGGATGAGAGCGTAAGGGAAAAGGATACAAGGTAGTGGTCGGAGACTTGGAGGGGAGTTGCAGTGAGGTTAGTGGAAGAACAGCATCTAGTAAAGATGAGGTCGAGCGTATTGCCTGCCTTGTGAGTAGGGGGAAGGTGAGAGGGTGAGGTCAAAGAGGAGAGGAGTGGAAAGAAGGAGGCAGAGAGGAATGAGTCAAAGGTAGACGAGGGGAGGTTAAAGTCGCCCAGGACAGTGAGAGGTGAGCCGTCCTCAGGAAAGGAGCTTATCAAGGCATCAAGCTCATTGATGAACTCTCCGAGGGAACCTGGAGGGCGATAAATGATAAGGATGTTAAGCTTGAAAGGGCTGGTAACTGTGACAGCATGGAATTCAAAGGAGGCGATAGACAGATGGGTAAGGGGAGAGAGAGAGAATGACCACTTGGGAGAGATGAGGATCCCGGTGCCACCACCCCGCTGACCAGAAGCTCTCGGGGTGTGCGAGAACACGTGGGCGGACGAAGAGAGAGCAGTAGGAGTAGCAGTGTTATCTGTGGTGATCCATGTTTCCGTCAGTGCCAAGAAGTCGAGGGACTGGAGGGAGGCATAGGCTGAGATGAAGTCTGCCTTGTTGGCCGCAGATCGGCAGTTCCAGAGGCTACCGGAGACCTGGAACTCCACGTGGGTCGTGCGCGCTGGGACCACCAGATTAGGGTGGCCGCGGCCACGCGGTGTGGAGCGTTTGTATGGTCTGTGCAGAGAGGAGAGAACAGGGATAGATAGATACATAGTTGACAGGCTACAGAAGAGGCTACGCTAATGCAAAGGAGATTGGAATGACAAGTGGACTACACGTCTCGAATGTTCAGAAAGTTAAGCTTACGTAGCAAGAATCTTATAGACTAAAATGATTGAAATGATACAGTACTGCTGGAGTAGGCTAGCTGGCAGTGGCTGCGTTGTTGACACTACACCAATCAAGTCGTTCCGTCGAGTGTAATAGTTTCTACAGTGCTGCTATTCGGGGCTAGCTGGCTAGCTAGCAGTGTTGATTACGTTACGTTACGTTAAAAGAACGACAATAGCTGGCTAGCTAACCTAGAAAATTGCTCTAGACTACACAATTGTCTTAGATACAAAGACGGCTATGTAGCTAGCTAGCTACGATCAAACAAATCAAACCGTTGTACTGTAATGAAGTGAAATGAAAATGTGATACTACCTGTGGAGCGAAGCGGAATGTTGACCGGGTTGTTGAAGTTCTATTCAGTAGACGTTGGCTAGCTGTTGGCTAGCTAGCTAGCAGTTTCTCCTACGTTAAGGACGACAAATAGCTGGCTAGCTAACCTCGGTAAATTAAGATAATCACTCTAAGTCTACACACTCTAAACTACACATTTACATTTACATTTAAGTCATTTAGCAGACGCTCTTATCCAGAGCGACTTACAAATTACACAATTATCTTGGATACGAAGACAGCAAAGACAGCTATGTAGCTAGCTAACACTACACTAATCGAGTCGTTCAGTTGAGTGTAATAGTTTCTACAGTGCTAGTAGACGGTGGGCGTTAGCTAGCTGCTGGGCAGAAAGCAGTGTAGACTACGTTAGGACGACGACATACGATAATTACGCAATTATCTTTGATACAAAGACGGCTATGTAGCTAGCTAAGAAGAAATTGCTAAGATTAGACAAATCAAACCGTAGTACTATAATGAAATGTAGTGAAAATGTAATGAAAAGTTATACTACCTGCGGACCGAAGTGTAGATGCGACCGCTCGCTCCAACCCGGAACCGGAAATGGTTGTGTCAAAGCACAGATTATGTCAAAGCATAGATCTGGGGAAGGCTACCAAAACATTTCTGCAGCATTAAAAGTCTCCAAGAACACAGCGGCCTCCATCATTCTTAAATGGAAAACTCTTGCTAGAGCTGGCCACCAGGACAAACTGAGCAATCGGGGGAGAAGGGCCTTGGTCAGGGGGGTGACCAAGAACCCAATGGTCACTCTGACAGAGCTCCAGAGTTCCTCTGAGGAGATGGGAGAACCTTCTAGAAGGACAACCATCTCCGCAGCACTCCACCATCAGGCCTTTATGGCCAGACGGACACCATTCCTCAGTAAAAGGCACATGACAGCCCACTTGGAGTTTGTCAAAAGGCACCTAAAGACTCTCAGGCCATGAGAAACAAGATTTGTTGGTCTGATCAAACCAAGATCGAACTCTTTGGCCTGAATGCCAAGCATCACGTCTGGAGGAAACCTGGCACCATCCCTACGGTGAAGCATGGTGGTGGCTGAATCATGCGGTGGGGATGTTTTTCAGCAGCAGGGACTAGGAGACTAGTCAGGATAGAGGGAAAGATGAACGGAGAAAAGTAGTAGATATCCTTGATGAAAACCTACTCCAGAACACTCAGGACCTCAGACTGGGGCAAAGATTCATCTTCCAACAGGACAACGACCCGAAGCACACAGCCATGATAATTCAGGATTGGCTTCGGGACAAGTCTCTGAATGTTCTTGAGTGGCCCAGCCAGAGCCCGGACTTGAACCCGGCCGAATATCTCTGGAGAGACCTGAAAATGGCTGTGCAGTGACGCTCCCCATCCAACCTGACAGAGCTTGAGAGGATCTGCAGAAAAGAATAGGAGACACTCCCCAAATACAGTTGTGCCAAGCGTATAGCATCATACCCAAGAAGACTCGAGGCTGTAATCGCTTCCAAAGGTGCTTCAACAAAGTGCTGAGTATAGGGCCTGAATACTTATGTAAATGTGATATTGTGTTAATATTTGAAAACATTTCTAAAAACCAGTTTTTACTTTGTCATTATGGGGTATTGTGTGTAGATTGTTGGGGGGGGGGGCTATTTAATCAATTTTAGAATAAGGCTGTAACGTAATAAAATGTGGAAAACTGTGTACTTAAAAACACTATTCTTTGTGTTTCGATGTGTAGCATATGGGGGTTTAGGCTACTTTTCTAAAACACTAATTGTCCACCTCATGGTTCAGCTGTCAGAGATTTGAGAACTAAATGTATAATGTACCTTCGCTACGCGCACCTGTGCCACGTTGGACACACCTGACGTCTATCGTTATTTAATTGTCTGTTTCCTCTGTTTGGTCCCTGTGTCTGCACTGATGTCATTACTTTGTCCCCTGTCCAGACGTTGTTCCTATCCTGTTTCATGTCCATTATGTATTAAATGTTCTCCCTTTACCTGCTTCCTGTCTCCAGCGTTGATCCTTACAGAATGCAGACACCACAATTGGAAGCATCAGGATGGCCTGTGGTGTTGTTGGTGATGTCGGGTCCGGGTGCGATGGGTCCGGGTGTGCCTCAGCTAGCTCGTCAGGCTTCCATGCCCTAGCTGGCCCGAGAGGCTTTTCTTGCCCGGTGGGCTCGGCAGGCACCCACCCCACGTCATGCCAGCAATTAGGCATTCACGCCTCAACCGGATCGTCAGGCACCCACGCCTCAGCCGGTTCATCCGGCTCCCACGTTTCAGCGGGATCATCAGGCATTCACGCCTCAACCGGATCGTCAGGCTCCCATGCCTCAGCTGGTTTACCAGGTTCCCACGCCTCTGCTGGTTTGTTGGGCTTTTAAGCCCCAGCAGGCTTGTCCCGTGCCCAGGCCTGGGCCGGCCCGTCAGGCTCGCCCAGTTGGGACACCGTGTGGCGCCCCTAGAGGGGGGGGGGGGGGTACTGTCACGCTTGCTCCTGTTCTCCCTCTCCTGCGCTCAATTACGCACACCTGTCCCCTTCGTTACGCGCACCTGCGCCTCATTGGACCCACCTGAACTCTATCGTTATTTGATTGCCTCCACTTTATCTGTCTGTTTCCTCTGTTTGATCCCTGTGTCTGTACTTATGCCGTTACTTTGTCCCCTGTCCAGACGTTGTTCTTGTACTGTTTCATGTCCGTTATGTATTAAATGTTCTCCCTGTACCTGTTTCCTGTGTCCAGCGTCGATCCTTACAATAGGCTTATGTATCCACTGTATGATATTCATATTTTATATATACAGTACCAGTCAAAAGTTTGGACACACGTACTCATTCCAGGGTTCTTTTTTTTTACTATTTTCTACATTGTAGAGTAATTGTGAAGACATCAAAACTATGAAATAACACATATGGATCGTGTAGTAACCAAAAATGTGTTAAACAAATCAAAATATATTTTATATTTGAGATTCTTCAAAGTAGCCACCCTTTGCCTTGATGACAGTTTTGCACACTCTTGGCATTCTCTCAACCAGCTTCACCTGGAATGCTTGGAACAGTCTTGAAGGAGTTCCCACATATGTTGAGCATTTGTTGGCTGCTTTTCCTTCACTCTGCGGTCCGACTCATCCCAACCAATCTCAATTTGGTTGAGGTCGAGTGATTGTGGAGGCCAGGTCGTCTGATGCAGCACTCCATCACTCTCCTTCTTGGTCAAATAGCCCTTACAGAATTAATTAAACCACCATTTTGTTAAATTCTAACTAAAAGTTTCACAGTATTTAATGTTGTCGACAATTTCGTACCACTAAACAGCTATTGATTTAGAACGACAGAGAGCAAGTCGCAAAGAAAATAGGAGTTGCCTACACTACTTCAACATCGTCAAATCACCTCTGCTTAATCCAGTCCTTCTCAAATAGTGGGGCGCGTCCCCCGGGGGGGCTCGAAGCGATGCCAGGGGGGGGGGGCGTGTGTGACCCCGGGAACATGCTTTCTTTTGCCGGAGGGTGTAGTTTTTTTGTTGCACCGAACAAGAGCACACAGCACAGAGCAGGAGATATGAAGTGCAGATAACAAACCCTTAAGAGACACCATGGAAAAATATTTAACAGGGATGAAAAGAAAGGTGGAGAGAGACGGAGATAATGAGACAAACGTAAGTCTCCCGAAAGCTAAGACGAGGAAATGGCTTCACTGTGACTACGGTGGGAGAGGAGGAAAGGCCGGTATGTTTACTGTGTCTAAAAATGTTGGCAGAGGACAGCATGAAGCCAAATAAATTAAGGCGTCACTTAAAGACATTACACCCCAATCACGCTGATAAGCCGCTTGAGTTTTTTCAGCGAAAACGTGCCGAATATTGCCAACAATCGTCCCGCTTTGTGAATGCTACTTAAGTAAACCAGCGAGCACTGTTAGCATCATATTAGGTGAGGTACCAAATTGCTCAGTGCAACAAAAAACCACCCCACAGCAGAGGAGTTGATACTGCCTGCAGCATTAGACATGGTCTCTGTCATGCTGGATGATGCAAGTGCTGCAAAAATAAAAACTATCCCTCTATCCAATGACACTGTCGCCAGACGTATAAATGACATTGCTAACGGTCTTAAAGAACAGCTTGTAGATAAACTCAAAGACAAACGTTTTGCCTTACAGTTCGATGAAGCAACTGACAGCAACAAAGACTGTTTGTTTATCGCTTATGTACGTTTTGACATGACAAACTCCCTGTGTGAGGATCTACTTTTTTGTAAATACTTTATGTCAGAGACAGAGCCACAGCTGAAGAGCTATTCAAAATGCTGGACTGCTTCCTGACTGAGAATGGGCTAAAGTGGGAGAACTGCATCGGTGTTTGCAGTGATGGTGCACAGACCATGGCAATGATGAGAAAAGGACTTTGGGCACTCATCAAGAAGGCCTCACCTAATGCTGAGTAGACACACTGTGTTATACACAGAGAAGTACTGGCATCAAGGTACCTTTCCTCTGAATTTAGTGAGGTTATGACTGACATTGTAGGTGTAGTCAATTTTATAAAGACCAGACAACTAAAAGCAAGAGTCTTCTTTGCTATCTGTGAGGAGATGGGAGCTGAACATCAAGCTGTTCTGTTTCACAGTGAACCAAGGTGGCTGTCACTAGGAAAAGTCTTATCCCAAGTTTTTGAGCTCAGAGAGCAGATAAGAATGTTTTCGGAGCAGGAGCACAAGTATGACCTTGCAGAAAAATTTAGTGATGAGAACTTCCTGGCAAAACTGGCCTACCAGAGTGACATATTTGGAAAGCTAAATGAACTAAATCTACAGCTTCAAAGGAAAGATAAACACCTCCCTCACGTCACAGACAAGATCAGCTCTTTCACTCGAAAGCTTGATGTGGGGCAGGCGACTTGATGAAGGAAATACGGATTCATTTGAGAACCTGCATGAATTTGTTGACACTACTGACTATGATGCCACCTCAGTGATTCCATATATTAAGGAGCATATTTCATCACTGATGGGATTCTTTAAAAAGTACTTCCCTGAAAACAGTTCCCAATATGACTGGGTGAGAGATCCTTTCAATGCACCAGCTCCAACTGGTTTCAGCTCTGCAGAGGAGGAGCAGTTCATTGATATGACGTCTGACTACACATTGAGACTGAGGTTCACATCACAGACACTGAGTGAATTCTGGCTGAGTGTAGAGAGGCAGTATCCACTCTTAGGGCAGAGGGCCTTGGGCATTATTCTTCCTTTTGCAACATCTTATCTTTGTGAGACTGGCTTCTCTGCTGTTGCTGCACTGAAGACCAAGTACAGGTCCCAGCTAAACATTGAGCAGGAGCTGAGAGTTGCAGTATCATGCTTCAAACAACGCTTCGGAAAGCTGTGCTCTGCAAAACGTGCTCATTGTAGCCATTAATCATGACTTCCTCATTTTGAGTTTTAAAAATCAGCACAAATTGTTTTATTCATTTTTGTTTTATTGGTCAAAGTGTTTCATATATTGTGCTCCCGAGTTAATGTTGCTGATCAATTTGAATTAATTATTATATATTGATTAGATTTTATTTTATTTTTCAGTATCAAATGCTCAAAACATGTTTACAGTTTAAATAAGGTTTGAATTTTGTTTTTTACATTTCAGGCAAATTGATGCACTTTAAGTATTTTCTGTTACAGACTAAAAACAATGTTAATAAAGTTATTCTTTGTTGTAAGTTGATCTATATTTCTTACTTTTTTCTTTTTTCTTTTCTTTAATGTTAATAAGGATACAATGTTATGCAGAGGTGTACTTATAACAATTTTATAGACAAATTATACTATTTACAGTCACGGTGGGGAGTTTGGGGGCGCGAAATGTTTACTTCTTCCTAGGGGGGGGCATAACAGAAAATAATTGAGAAGCACTGGCTTAGTCTAACACAGGGGCAAACAAAAACAATTTAGTCCAATCAACTTAAGCTTAATATGGTGTGTGTGTGTGTGTGTGTGTGTGTGTGTGTGTGTGTGTGTGTGTGTGTGTGTGTGTGTGTGTGTGTGTGTGTGTGTGTGTGTGTGTGTGCATGCACAAAAAAGACTCACCCTACTTGTAGAGAAATGCCAATGCCATCCACCTCTCTTTCATGTTGACAAAGCCATCTGTCACTCTGTCATACAGTACACACTTTTATTTTTTGTTGTCCTAGGCTACCTGGCTAAAATGCTTGCTCGCTAGCCTAACTTCCACTCATGGGCAACGTTACCTAGTTAATTAACCTCTTGATGCTATGGGGGCGCTATTTCATTTTTGGATAAAAAGACGTTTTAAGCGCAATATTTTGTCACAAAAAGATGATCGACTATGCATATAATTGATAGCTTTGGAAAGAAAACACTCTGACGTTTCCAGAACTGCAAAGATATTCTCTGTGCGTGCCCTAGAACATGAGCTACAGGCAAAACCAAGATGAAACGGCATCCAGGAAACAAGCAGGATTTTTGAGGCTCAATTTTCCATTGTCTCCTTATATGGCTGTGAATGCGAGAGGAATGAGCCTGCCCTTTCTGTCGGTTCCCCAAGGTGTCTGCAGCATTGTGACGTATTTGTAGGCATATCATTGGAAGATTGACCATAAGAGACTACATTTGCCAGGTGTCCGCCCGGTGTCCTCCGTCGAAATTGGTGCATCTTTTTCAGCTGCTGGTATTTTTCCATGCGATTCTGAGGGGGAAGCAGACTTCCACGAACTGCATATCAATGAAGAGATCTGTGAAAAAACACCTTGAGGATTGATTCCAAACAACGTTTGCCATGTTTCGGTCGATATTATGGAGTTAATTCGGAAAAAGTTTGATGTTGTTGGTGACTGAATTTTCGGTTCGTTTCGGTAGCCAAATGTGATGTACAAAACGGAGCGATTTCTCCTACACAAAGATTCTTTCAGGAAAAACTGAACATTTGCTATGTAACTGAGAGTCTCCTCATTGAAAACATCCGAAGCTCTTCAAAGGTAAATGATTTTATTTATTTGGTTATCTGGTTTTTGTGAAAATGTTGCGTGCTAAATGCTACTCAAAATGCTAAGCTAGCTTTGCATACTCTTACACAAATTAGTGAATTGCTATGGTTCAAAAGCATATTTTGAAAATCTGAGATGACAGTGTTGTTAAGAAAAGGCTAAGCTTGAGGGCAGGCACATTATTTTCATTTTATTTGCGATTTTCAGAAATCGTTAACGTTGCGTTATGCTAATGAGCCTGAGGCTTTATTCACGATCCCGGATCCGGGATGGGGAGTATCAAGAGGTATTAACATTAGTCTTCTACATCTAGCTACATATTGAACTTCCATCCTCTTAGGCCAGGGGCACAAAAATGTATGAGTTAATGGTTGGATCAGAATGCCCGTTATAATCATTGGCCAGTACAGAGAATTAAGTCAAACCAAATCCAAATCCCATCCATGGCTAATTTAGGAAAGGGACTATTTTAGCTAGCTAGCTTCTTATGGCTGGGGGCAGTATTGAGTAGCTTGGATGAATAAGGTGCCCAGACTAAATAGGCTGCTCCTCAGTCCCAGTTGCAAATATATGCATAGTATTAGTATAGTTGGATAGAAAACACTCTGAAGTTTCTAAAACTGTTTGAATGATGTCTGTGAGTATAACAGAACTCATATGGCAGGCAAAAACCTGAGAAAAAATCCAACCAGGAAGTGGGAAATCTGAGGTTGGATGATACAGTGGGATATTGATTATGTTGCACTTCCTAAGACTTCCACTAGATGTCAACCGTCTTTAGAAACTTGTTTGAAGCTTCTACTATGAAAGGGGGCTGAATGAGAGGGGAATGAGTCAGAGGTCTGCCAGCAGCCACAAGCTGGTCACGCGCTTTCACATGAGAGGTAGCTCCCGTTCCATTTGCTTTACTGAAGACAAAGGAATTCTCCAGTTGGAACATAATTGAAGATTTATGTTAAAAACATCCCAATGATTGATTCTATACATTGTTTGACATGTTTTTACGGACTGTAACGGAACTTTATGACATGTCGTCTGCAACTGGTGAACACGCTTCGTGAGTTTTTATTTGTTTACCAAACACGCTAACAAAAGTAGCTATTTGGACATAAATGATGGACATTATCGAACAAATCAAACATTTATTGTGGAACTGGGATTCCTGGGAGTGCATTCTGATGAAGATCATCAAAGGTAAGTGAATATTTCTAATGTTATTTCTGACTTCTGTTGACTGCACTCTATCTTTTTGGCTTGTTGGGTCTCTGAGCGCCGTACTCAGATTATTGCATGGTTTGCTTTTTCCGTAAAGCTTTTTTGAAATCTGACACAGTGGTTGCATTAAGGAGAAGTTTCTCTATATTTCCATGTATAACACTTGTATTTTCATCAACATTTATAATGAGTATTTCTGTAAATTGATGTGGCTCTCTGCAAAATCACTGTATGTTTTTGGAACTACTGAACATAACACGCCAATGGATACTGAGATTTTTTTATATAAATATGAACTTTATCGAACAAAACATACATGTATTGTATAACATGAAGTCCTATGAGTGTCATCTGATGAAGATCATCAAAGGTTAGTGATGAATTTTATCTTTATTTCTGATTTTTGTGACTCCACTCTTTTGCTGGAAAAATGGCTGTGTTTTTCTGTGACTTGGCTCTGACCTAACATAATCGTTTGTGGTGCTTTCGCTGTAAAGCCTATTTGAAATTGGACAATGTGGTGGGATTAACAACAAGATTACCTTTAAAATGGTATAAGATACTTGTATGCTTGAGTAATTTTAATTGTGAGATTTCTGCTGTTCTGAATTTGGCACCCTGCACTTTCACTTGCTGTTGGCATATCGATCCCGTTAACGGGATTTCAGCCCTAAGAAGCTCTAGCTAGCCACCGGAGGACAACAACACAACGAGACGCAACAATTCAAGTTTTTCTGTCAGTGACGCATGCTCTCAACGGGATTTGATTTGACTGACGTCAAAATCCAAGCTGGCTTCCCTTGACACTTTTTTCTGTTTTGGTGTGCCAGGACCATTCACAGTTGAGCTCGCTCAGTTTAGCTCAATGCTGATAGGCACATTTTTAATACTTTTTTTTAAATCAAGGGAGGCCAGATGCTCGCTGGCTTCCCTTGCCTTCAATGCTACGGACGGAAACAGAGTCACACTCATTTGGACCAGAAAGTATCAAATAGATGGCCTACCCATAGAGAGACAGAGGGGTGCTATTTTGATCACTCGGATGCTTTTTTCTGTAAAACACATTCAGCCTCTCGCTAATTGAAGGAAAATTATGAACCACAGCGAGACGAAAGATAAAATATGTTTTTTTTAATTGGTACATTTTTGCGGGAAGCCTAGCTTCTCTTGGCATCCATGAATGCACTCCACTGCCCACAAGGTAAGTCTGAATACCAAATACTGTAACATGCGTAAATCAGGATCAGGTCCTAAGCAGGTAAAGACTCTAAACTTTTTTTATTACTATTCACAACCCTAAATAATATACAAGATAAGAGTATTTTTGATCTACCAATTGGTGCTGAAAGGAGATGAATATGCATGTATTTAGGCCTACATGGCCTTCTTTCATTGATCCCTAATATTCTGAACCGTTCTCTCCGTATTTAAAATATATATGTATTTGTTATTTTACCAGGTTGACTGAGAACATTCTCATTTACAGCAGCAACCTGGGGAACAGTTATAGGGGAGAGGGATGAATGAGCCAATTGTAAACTGGGGATTATTAGGTGACCATGATGGTTTGAGGGCCAGATTGGGATTGGACACCGGGGTTAACACACCTACTCTTACAATAAATGCCATGGGATATTTAAAGACCTCAGAGTGTCAGGACTCCTGTTTAACGTCCCATCCGAAAGACAGCACCCTACACAGGGCAGTGTCCCCAATCACTGCCCTAGGGAATTGGGATATTTTTAAGACTAGACAAAAGAGTGCCTCCTACACCACTTCCAGCAGCATCTGGTCTCCCATCCAGGGACTGACCGGGACCAACCATGCTTAGCTTCAGAATCAAGCCAGCAGTGGTATGCAGGGTGGTATGCTGCTGGCTATATTTGAGTCTGACGAGAAAATACAAATTAAGCTTAGATAAATGTACTGAAACCCCTATTGAATGAAAACTCCAAGAGAAAATATTTTGGCCTGCAAGTAGGAGGGTTTTCAGAATTACATTGTTTCAGCACCCACAAGGGAACAACGCCTGGTCGTAAGTCTGAATACCAGTGTAGGAAAGGCCTGCATAAGAAAAGCGTACATTTCCTATGTCTGAATTGGGCCCCAGGAGCAAAGCAAGAACAGATGATTGGTTGTGTGTGTTTTTGCATGCTTGCTCATGTGTATGTGCTTGCGCAGGTATGTGTGTGTGTATATATCTGTGTCTATAGATAGTAAATATCAGGGGGTTGGTCCACTGACCGTCTTCCCTGAAACACTCTGCTGAGCAATCAGCCACAGATTCCTGTCACGACGGGAACAAGCCCGGCCCATACCGTGTCTTCATGAGACTGTCAATCATTTGATCACCTGTCAGGACACCTGACACCAGCCTGACAGCCCAGAATGTCTCCATCAGCCCCTCATCCCCCTCTCCCTCTCTTCCCTCATCTCATCTCATCGCCTTCTCTCTCCCTCCCTCTCTCAGCCCTTGTCTGGCCAATTCCTTACTGGTCAGCAACTGTCAAGAAACATGTGCGGGGTTTCAGTTGTGTGTGGTGTGTGTGTGTGTGTGTGTGTTTTTTTTTACCTTTATTTTACTAGGCAAGTCAGTTAAGAACAAATTCTTATTTTCAATGACGGCCTAGGAACAGTGGGTTAACTGCCTGTTCAGGGGCAGAACGACAGATTTTGTACCTTGTCAGCTCGGGGATTTGAACTTGCAACCTTTCGGTTACTAGTCCAATGCTCTAACCACTAGGCTACACTGCGTGTGTGTGTGTGTGTGTGTGTGTGTGTGTGTGTGTGTGTGTGTGTGTGTGTGTGTGTGTGTGTGTGTGTGTGTGTGTGTGTGTGTGTGTGTGTGTGTGTGTGTGTGTGTGTGTGTGTGTGTGTGTGTGTGTGTGTGGTTTGAGCTTGTGTATTTGTGTTTGGGTCAGTGAATGAGGACTGAAGTGAGCTTGTTTTGATCCTCTCTCATCACCAGTTTGGCAGCTCGCGATGTCTGTCTGTCTCCCTCTCCTTATTTCTTCTTCTCTCTCTCCATCTCTCTGTCACTTGTCTCTCAAAGACAGATGAGAAGCTGTCATCCTGTGAGGAAGTGTCTAGGGGTGCCTGAGCACCTGCCTGTTTGCCTTCCTATGAGAAACGCACCCTTTCAGATTGGTGGGATTTTATAATGAATAAAAAATTTATTTTGCTTTTCGTCTCTTTTCTCTCCTGTTATTTTACATTTAAATAATTGGCTAACAAATATATTCAAATATATCCCTCCACGCTCCTCTACCCCCATGCGAGTGAACACTGCACTCATCCTGCTGCTGTAGGCAGAAGCTACCGGCGCTGAGCGGTAGTATGATTACTGGCTGCTTTTTGAGTTGCATGTGGTCTTTCACGGTCAGGGACAGGGAAGGGTTTAATTTAATTTAACTGTTTGTTAGTAGGCCTATGAGGCAGTTGTTAGTAGCAGAACAAACTCCAATCACAGGTTTAAAAAAAGTAGCTAAAATGTTTCAACTGCATAGTTTACAGTTAGATAGCTAACAAGGTGATATACACATCATCTACATTCGCTATGATCAGTTGATAGCCCACCCTTCTTTCCCTTCTCTAGCAAAAGGCTACGTACTGTTCTCTGCTCCCTCCACTCCCTCATCCATCACACTGACAGCACAATGAAACAATGATGTCATCCCACTGCATAGGGCCTTCCAACTTGTTTATGTCTTATAGTCTGAGGAATGTCAAGCAGGAATAATAGACTGTAATGCAATGATTGATTTATACTTTTTTTTAGAGTGATTGAAGACTACTACATACTACTCCGACTGTACATATCCATAAACACTCTTCAGCCAGCAATGATATCAGAGAATCATAGTCAACTCCCTGCTGTTTGGTAGGTTAAATGCTGTTTGCAGAATTGTTAGGGGACAAAACATGAATTAGTGTAACTGCAATTGCTTTCAGCAATGGCCACACACACCGTGTTCAGAATTAGGTTTGGTACTAACAAGATACCGTAGATCTTGAATCTCTTGAACTTCTCGTCTCATAAGGACACAGACACGTTATGGATATGTATCACATGTATACATAGCTAGTGGATTAACATCTATCTACCGCTCTCTCTCGACCTCCCCTGCTCTTCGCTCCTAGTCCCTCTGTCTTCGTCTCTTCCCTCTCTCCTCTCAGCTGTTCAAATATTACCCTTCTATTTATACTCTGCTTGGGGAAATATTTACCCATGGCTGTTGGAGCAGAAGGATATGAATGGGCATCATTTCAGCTTGTCAAATTAGCCGCCCCTCACTGCCTGCTAATGTCTCTGTAATTGGAATGCTGGCAGGGACGGCGGTCTGCTTGCTCTGCTCCGTGCCGCGCTGTGTTGTCATGTAGGTCACGTGTTGGTAATGCCGCTAGCTGCTGGGAGGTGGTGGTGTGTGTGTGTGCTTGTGTGTGTGTGTGTGTGTGGTGGAGCAGAGATCGGCTGCCTGCACCACGGGTGGTGATGTTATGCCATTGTTTTGGGCCACGTTGGTAACTGTTGTCATGTAGCTAGGCCTGTTGTGTCGTGTCGTGTTCTACGGTGCTATTTATGGATATTGAATGGATGATAATCCGGCAAAGACTGACAATGTGTTGTCATAAAAACATATCAGGCAGATGTTAGTGCTTATGTGATGACAAGCTGAAATGCTGGAGTGGGAAGGACAGACACGACATAATATCACAGACAACAAATATTGAGCCACAACACTGAATCAAGATAGCAACACAATAGAAACACATACTGTAGCATTTCTCCTTTAGGTGAGGTATAAAGTGGAGAGAGAGAGCGAGAGACAGGTGGGGAGAGAATAGGGTGAGAGAGAGCGAGAGACAGGTAGGGAGAGAATAGGGTGAGAGAGAGCGAGAGACAGGTGGGGAGAGAATAGGGTGAGAGAGAGCGAGAGACAGGTGGGGAGATAATAGGGTGAGAGAGAGCAAGAGACAGGTGGGGAGAGAATAGGGTGAGAGAGAGGGAGGAGAGAAGAAAGGCAGCCGTGCTGATATTGATCTTCTGGCAAAGAGATTGATAGAGCAATAAAGAGCTGAAGAGAGGAGAGGAGAGACGAGAAGAGGGGAGAGGGGAGGAGGGCGGGGACGACGGGAAGGTGAGAGGGAGGATTGGAGGGCAAGAGATGGATGGATGGACGTCTGGCTCACCGGCATTAATAAGTAAGGGGAGAGCGGGAGGGAGAGAGAGATGGAGGGAGAGAAAGAGACGATACATTACTGTGAAAAATGGAGGTGCTGTTGATGAGGTGGCCAGAGAGTGACATCATTTTAGAGGTTAGAGTGCAGACGCCTCCAGTTCTTAATTGGGTCAAGGAGAGGAGAACGAGAGAACGAGGGACAGGTCTGAACGATGGATTAGTATGGGGAGGGAGTGGGAAAGGGGAAAGAGAGAAGGGAGAAGAGAGAAGGGGCGAGGGAAAGAGCGAGAAAGAGAGGGAGAGAGAGAGGGCTCACTGATTGGATTTTATATCGTGCTTGGTTTTTCTTCGGGCCCATGCGTTACACAGTAGCGAGCTCAGACACCAAAGGTGACCCCCAGCTGCCTAATGGCACAATACATATTCTTTAATGAAGTCACCACCAGGGCCCCACCATGCCTAAACTGTGTATCTCCGCTGCTCTTTCTCTCTCTCAAGCACACACACATACATGCATACACACACGTACACATGCACGCACCCACCCACGCACACACACACACACACACACACAAACCCCAGTACGCAGGGAAACACACACCTAAATTACCTTGGGTGATGCATAAAGCTTTCACGCAACATTGAGTAGGAAATGAGTTACAGTAAGTGATAATGCACGAGAAGTGGGTGTTTGGCGCATATATTGGCACAGGTGTTGTTATGCCCGAGACGAAGTCAAGGCAAAACGTGCCGATATATCCTCCAAAACACCGGCTTCGAGGATATTATCCCTTTTATACAACAGGTTACCAAATCATTAAAATAATGATTGACATATTTTCAATAAAAAAGTTGTTTTGATTCATTTTTTAATACTGTTTCAGCCTTCCACGAGATATAGTCCCGAAACACATCTCTAAGGTTACCACCCAAGCCGTCTGGTCGTTCGTTCCATCGGTTCGGTTGCTAGCGACGCGACCCAGTAGTTTGTTATAAATGTTCCATTGCCATACTGGCTGGCAACGTTCTTATCCCTTGCTTGCTAGCTAGCCAACTACGGCTAACTTACAGTCACGTTAAACAGTGTAGCCAGAATAACAGCAAAGTAGCTGCATTTGCATTTGCATTTGTTTAAGCTGTTTTCTAGTTTTCTAGTAAATTTATTTGGATACATCCATAACAATGAGCTAATGATGTGTGATTTTGCCTGGCATAGAAAATGTACTTTCTAGTCAGGACACTGTTGTTCAGAGGAGCTAGCCAACGACACAGCTAACACAATCACTTCAAACTGAAGCGGGAAAAACAGCAAACAAGCTGCACGTTTCGTTTGATCTGTTTTCTATTGACATTTCTGTGTACATATCCATACAAATGATGCCAGCTGATTCATGATTTCGACTGGCTGAGAAAGGCTGCCTGTCTGTCTCGTCCTGACTCCCGACATGTTCATTACTATGGGACAGCTGGCGATCGAATTTCAATATTGAAACAATGTTGCAAATGTTCGAGAGACAGACAGCAAGGTTTATACTGTTGAAAATCAAAGTCTAAAAGAAATGTGAGATCATGTCTAGATGCTTTTTAAAGTGGAGAACAACGTCATACATTTCCTGGCTGGGCTGATGAGATGCGCAGAGGATCAACGTCATAGCTTTAGCCAGTGGTAACCTGTGGAATAGACACCGGCTGGAATGTGATTTTAACCAATCAGCATCCAGGATTAGACCCACCCGTTGTATGAAATAGAATATGTCCTCACAGGACTCATTCAAAGAGAGGCCATTTTACATGTCTTACTTAATTCAATTAAGATAGTTTTCTACCCCTCACTCTGTCTCTCTCTAGTTTTATCATGTGGAGCAGCAGGTATAATTTAATAAGAGGTGTGTACAGAGTGAATATGTCAGAGTGTGTGGTGTGTGTGCGCGTGTGTACATGCGTGTGTATGAGCAGAGGACAGACAGTATCATTACAGAGAGGGTGTGGTGGTGACACATGATGCAATGCCCAGGCAGCATTGATCTGGCCTCTGCAATGGTGAGGTGTCTGGGTAAGCCTTACAGATGGAGTGTTTGTGTGTGTGTGTGTGTGTGTGTGTGTGTGTGTGTGTGTGTGTGTGTGTGTGTGTGTGTGTGTGTGTGTGTGTGTGTGTGTGTGTGTGTGTGTGTGTGTGTGTGTGTGTGTGTGTGTGTGTGTGTGTGTGCGTGTGTGTGTGTGTGAGATGTATGGGTGCGTGGCAAGGCGGCCGGGCACAGCCATCACTCAGTTACGGAGGACTAATGGAGGGGACGAGGCAGACAGCCGCTGATGGATGGCCTGTCCCAGCACACACAAACACACACACAACGCAACTCCACAGTGGCACTCATCAGATAACAGCACTAATGTCTGACCTCCTTAACTCTGCACATGCCCTTCACCTGGAGAGAGACAGTGAGAGAGGAGTTAGGGGGAGACATAGAGGGGGGACAGGGATATAGAGAGGGGGGGAGAGAGAAAGAGAGAGAGAGAGAGAGAGACTTTTATTCATGAGAGCTTTACACAGCACCTATGGGTATTAACCATTTTTGCCTTGTATTTTCCCCTTAGAGTGGAAGCAGTGCAACTAAAATGTGTATTCCTGCGTTGTTGGCACATCTAAAAGTCTGCCAATAGGATCTCAGTTCCCCTTTTGCATCACCACAGATTCTAAACATGATGGACTCACAAACACACACACACCTAGTATCGCGCCAACAGGCATACTGTACATACATACACATGATGCATAGAACAAACAGACATATGCACATGCAAAACACACTCTCAAAAAAAGAGTCTCACACACACACACACACACACCTGTGCACACAGCGAGTGACCCACATGTGTTTCATATTGCCGTAGCCGCAATACATGGCTTCCTTCACTCTACATTAGGTTCCATCTGAATGAAATGCTCAGAGACATTAAGGTAATGTTACAGGCCAATAAAGTATTTAAAGACCCCTGGGGCTAGTCGTGCAGGGGACTGCAGGGAGGGGAGAGGACAGGGGAATGCTGGGGGGAGAGAGGACAGGGGAGGCTGGGGGGAGAGGTGGCACAATACAGACCTCCCCTCCCTCTGTTATATAGGCACAATAGGCCTTAACAACACGACACAGTAGGCCTTAACAACATGACACAGTAGGCCTTAACAACACGACACAGTAGGCCTTAACAACATGACACAGTAGGCCTTAACACGACACAGTAGGCCTTAACAACACGACACAGTAGGCCTTAACAACACGACACAGTAGGCCTTAACAACATGACACAGTAGGCCTTAACAACACGACACAGTAGGCCTTATCAACATGACACAGTAGGCCTTAACAACACGACACAGTAGGCCTTAAACATGACACAGTAGGCACAGTATGGCCTTAACAACACGACACAGTATGCCTTAACAACACGACACAGTAGGCCTTAACAACACGACACAGTAGGCCTTAACAACACGACACAGTAGGCCTTAACAACACGACACAGTAGGCCTTATCAACATGACACAGTAGGCCTTAACAACACGACACAGTAGGCCTTAACAACACGACACAGTAGGCCTTAACAACATGACACAGTATGCCTTAACAACACGACACAGTAGGCCTTAACAACACGACACAATAGGCCTTAACAACATGACACAGTAGGCCTTAACAATTTAAAGACCCCTGGGGCTGGCCGTGCAGGGGACTGCAGGGAGGGGAGAGGACAGGGGAGGCTGGGGGGGAGAGGACAGGGGAGGTTGGGGGGGAGAGGTGGCACAATACAGACCTCCCCTCCCTCTGTTATATATTCATGTCTGCTTTCTCTTAGGGCTCTATTCAACAGAACACAGTAGGTCCTACCCAACACCACACAACACAGTAGGCCTACAGAACTCGACATGGTAGATCTACACAACAACACAACACAACAAAGTAGGCCTACACAACAGAACACTACACAGTAGGCCTAAACAACACAACACAGTAGGCCTACACAACACAACACGACACAGTAGGACTAAACAACACAAGCCCCCTCATAAACTACTGTATTTATTTTGCTCCTTTGCACCCCAGTACTTCTACTTTGCACACTCATCTACTGTCAAATCTACCATTCCAGTGTTTTAATTGCTATATTGTATTTACTTTGCCACCATGGCTTTTTTTTTGCCTTTACCTCCCTTATCTCACCTCATTTGCTCACATTGTATATAGACTTATTTTTCTACTGTATGTTTGTTTTACTCCATGTGTAACTGTGTTGTTGTATGTGCTTTGCTTTATCTTGGCCAGGTCGCAATTGTAAATGAGAACTTGTTCTCAACTTGCCTGCCTGGTTAAATAAAGGTGAAATAAAATAAATAAATAAAGACATCAACCCTCAGCGCAAGAAGGGTGCGTTTTTTACTTAAATGAGTCCAAACGCATTAAGAATGTAGACTAGAGGAGTTGGAGGAGAAGGATGGATATTTGTCTGGTGCTATTGATTTCTCACAAGCTTTTATTGCATCTCAGTGACGGCTAATGCCCCCAGATCCTGCTACACTGTGAATTATTAAACACACTGTTTTGTTTTGTGTCAGCTGGAAAGTAATTTGAGATTTGTGACGCTGATATCTGATGATGTGGTATGGGAGTAAAGTGTTTATTCTCGGGAATTGGATTGACGTAGACGATGATGAGAGGTCGGCATCGCTGGCTGCTAATGTGGTAAGTCAATATCAAGTTTGGGAGAAGTCAGCAGGCTTGTGTCCCAAATGCCACTGTATTCCCTACAGTGCACTACTTTTGACCAGATCCTTATAGGTCCTGGTCAAAAGTAGTGCACCAAATAGGGAATAGGGTGTCATTTGGGACATGGCGAAGGACAGTGATATTACTGCTTAGTGGCTGGACATGTTCCAACATTGTCCTGGTGTCGCAGGCTTCATCTATAACCTGACAGATATGAGTAACCTGAGAGAATTCACCCCTCATATCATACAGTATCATGGAGCGCGCGATGGGTGTAAAAAAAAAAAGAACACAAAATGAAGCAAGAAACACAACTGAGTGAAACGGAGCGACCGCAAAAAGATATGGAGAAGAAGATAAAAGAGGTAGAGAGAGAGAGAGAGAGAGAGAGAGAACCGGAGAGGAGTTAAGATTCAGGGCCGCACGGCGGCAGAGGGAGCTATCATTACCATACATCAGGAAAATAAATGAGGCTTTCAGCGGGCCGTAATAAGAGTTTGATAAATCATCAGGCCAGAATTAACTAGACGTCAAAACAATGTGAGCAGGCTGATGGATGGGGGAGGAGGGGCTGATGGCACAGATTAGTCTGGCTGGGACTGGGCAGGACCGACCGGGCAAGGAGGGGAGTGAAGGGGTGAGAGCCTGACAAGGTCGAGTGAGGTGGGGTGAGGATGGATGGGGTGGGAGCACAAGGACATAGGGGTGTTTTGGCAGCCATGCAAGCTTTATAGAACAGAATAGGTTGTAAGGAGAGGAATACAGAAAGGGTTCGTAGAATGAGTTCAGCGAGAAATAAGAGGAAAGGAAGTTTGTTTTGAAGCTCTACATTCCAGACTTTTGTCATTCCTTTGTCATCCAGACAATGTAGGTCAGATTTGAGACTCCACAGTGATTGTAGTACACAGCAGCTGATTGTATACTGTAGCACTAGACAACCCCTTGATTATTCCATACTCAATGCTGTTACGTTGTGTCCAAGTGATTTGTCACAGGACAGGAGAGTGATTTGGTGTGTGTGTGTGTGTGTGTGTGTGCGTGCGTGTGTTGGGGGTTGGTTATCAGGCTTCTGATCATGAGCCTGGTTAACACTGTAGCAGCCATTACATTAGGGCGGTGTGTCACAGCTTGTGCCATGTCCTCTCTCTCTCTCTCTCTCGTTCCCTCTCTATCCTTCCCTAGCCGACGGGGGGAGCTTTAATTGCGCAACGCTGACCTTTCCTGAGTCGCCGTGACAACCCTGTCGGCAGCAACGGGAGGTGACGGTGGCCCGATTAGTGGTGACAGTGCCGGGCGGGCGGCACCCGGGCATGGCTAATTGGGCCCCATCATCCTCAGCGCTAGTTAGAGAGGAGAGGAGACCAGAGCACTGCCAGGCTCCAGGGGAGCCATGTCCACTCTCACTCTCCTCAATTCCTGCCTGCTTGCTCTGACTGTGTGTGTGTGGGGAGGAGGGGAGTTTGTGTGTGTTTGTGTGTGTGTGTTGCGACGTGCGCACAACCCATCCCAATGTGTATGAAACTGTGTGTGTGGCCGTCTGTCTGAGTGTGTGTTAGTGATGCATGGGTTGACTCATAACCGCAGTCCCCGAGGTTCTATCCTCAGGGCGGGGCGGGTTTAGGGTCATGAAATTCTGTGTGGATGAAGGGCGGGTGGGTAGCTGGTGGGTTGAATAAAGAGAAACAATGCAAAAAAAATCCATAAATGTCAAATTCTTGTGCAATTTATATCTACCATATAGGCTACATTGAGTTTTTTTCTTTCATTATTTGTATCTGCCGTTAGTGTGTAACCGAAGCCTAAGAGAAAAGTTGTGAAACGCTGCGAGTTGAAGTTGAAGTAGTCTAATGTTTGGGAAGGATTTGGTGAAGTGTTAAAAGAGGGCGATAGCAGCTCCGGCTGTGTTATATGTGATTATTGTGAGGCACTATACCCGTTGGACAGTCACAAGACTTCAAAACGGCACGTCAAGGGAACTGTACTGTTCAGATGGGTTACACGGAACAGCAGCCGAACTGAAATCTGGACACTGGTTGTAGCCTAGCATAACAAGAACTCCTGCAGAATGAAGCATTTCTTGCAGTACAATTATACACCAAATGTACATTTTGACTCGGGAAAAGGAGGGGAGAAGTATTATTTCTTTCTTTGAGAGAATAAATGCACGGTTAGGGACCGTAGGTAAGGGTGATGGTGCTTTCTTTATCAGCATCATAAAAGCTGAAACAAAGGCCTATCAAAAAAATAGATTCGCTGTAGAGCTATAGATTTGACTATAGAGCGCATTTTCTATATCTGCGGGTTAAGGTCGGGTGCGGCTCTCAGGTTATTAGCAATTGCGGGTGGGTGCGGGTGAATCAACAGCTGACCCGCTTATCACTAGTGTGTTAGTTCAGTAGCAGAGGGCCTAACTGGAATGGAGCTAGATTGAACAGAACGAGGCACAAGGACGACATGACGCTCAGAAGATAATTATGTCCCACACTCTGGTGACATCTCTCTGTGTGCAGCTGAGGGGGACGTGGCCTGAGGCCTGAAGCTGGGCAGGAGGATGGAGAACGGAGGATGTGTACTCAGACCTGCAGTCACTGGGCAGATGGCCCTGCCCCTACACTTTTATAAAAATAAAAAAAGGTGGTACCTGGAACCAAAGAGGGTTCTCCCATGGGGACAGCCCAAGAATCCATTTGGAACCATATTTTCTAAGAGCGTAGACCTGGATGGGCCCTCAGCCTACCCAAAACTGGAACTGTGTGCAACTGTACAATGTATATGTGTATATGACGTATGTGTACAGCCGGTGGGCACACTGTTTCTGCAGACTGTGTATTGTCTACAGTGAAGACTCAGTCTGTCTTGTACTAGGTTTTCTTGTCATGTCTGTCCATACTGTGATTTCCTCTGGGTGGATGTGTTTCAGTGTAAAGCCTTCCTCAGTTTACGTACTTAATGAGCTATGATGAATAATAGTCAGAGTCAGATCTAGCCTGCCCATTCTGTCAGTCAGTATGTCTGTCTGACTGTCTGTCCTTAAATTTGAACATTATCCAGTCAGTCAGTCAGTCTATCTGTCTGTCTGTCCATTTGAACATTATCCAGTCAGTCAGTTGGTCAGTCTGTCCGTCCGTTTGAACCTTATCCAGTCAGCCAGTCATCTATCTGTCTGTCCGTCCATTTGAACATTATCCAGTCAGACAGTAAGTCCACCTCAGGCCCCCATCTAGGAGAGTTGTTTTCTCAAAACATATGTGTCTCCAATTCAGGCTCTTCATTTCAGGCCAAAACAAAGTGTGCTTTGCATTCCGATTTAATCAATACCAACCAACCACGCTGCTGGGGGACTAATCCGTGGAAACCATCTAAACATGTGGATTAAGGGAATTGGATAAGACCCCCACCCTTGACCTACGGTACGTCCCAAATGGCACCTAGTTCTCTATATAGTGCACTACTTCTGATCCAAGCCCGATGGGGTGAAAGTAGTGCACTATAAAAGGGAATAGGGTACAATTTGGGAGGCAACTTTATTATTAGGATAAAAAAAATTGACTTCAGTATGACGTTTAAGTGGTTGAATGACAAGCGGTGGTTCTAATGGTCCCCATCTGTTGCAGTAATGAAGCCACTCGTCTGAATGAGGTATTTTAATTAAATGTACTGTATTAGCCTTGATACGTTGCTTATCAGCAGTCACAGTCGTTATGCAAATGCAATAAAGATTGGCGTGCAGCTTTGTAATTAATAACAGAGATGTTAGCAACTGGCTCCCAGCTAAGTTCCCGTCAAGTGTTCAAATGAGAGAGAAAGAAAATGAGGCCCCCTCATCTGAAATCCTACCCCCTCTCATGGCCACTCGTCCTCTGAAGTGTTTAGACATGCTACATGCTTTTGTACTACATCATTGTACAATCTATGTCTTCTGAGATACAATCTAACTAATACAATTGTACAATCTATGTCTTCTGCGATATAATCTAGCTACTGTTGCCTAACCCCATTCCGTACAAATTTGCGCAACCGCTGCATTCAAACGAGGCTGCAATGACAACTAATGGGACTGTAGCGACTGTGTTGGCATCAAAATAAATATATATAATATAAATATATATCCCATTTAGCAGACGCTTTTGTCCAAGGCGACTTACAAGTCGGCTGGGGCCACTACTTTTGCATATGGGTGGCCCTACCGGGAATCGAACCCACGACGCTTGGCGTTGCAAGCGCCATGCTCTACCGACTGAGCCACACAGGACCCAAATCTGGGGTGTGAACTACGTTTCTATTCAAGACACGATGTTGGCTCGATATTATTGGAGAAAAGTTGAAGCTGTACGTTAAATTGTGACGTGTCATGACGTTAACGTACAGCAGGCATAATGCAACTCTTTCTGTGTCGTACAGCCTCTCTCCACCAGGTGTAGCGCTTCTCTGCCAGATTAAAAATAAGAACGGAACAGGGAGAAGGTAAGGGGAGGATACCTAGTCAATTGTACAACTGAATGCATTCATTTTTTTTGTGCGTTAGCGCTGCAAGCCAACATGACTCTCAAAAGCCGGGACAGCCGCTATTGATGTCTGAAGATCACTTTAGCGCTGCCCTAAAACCCCGAATCAAATTCGACACAAACCTTCAAATAGGTGTATAATGACACATTATATAAACTCTTTATAGTTCTTATTTACATTTTAGAGGTGATAAGTTGGACCGATTGGGTGAAAAAAGCCATTTCCCCACACGGCTTATCTCCCCCTTTCCCTATCGTGCAGTAGGTTTCTCTTCCCCAACAGTCATTTTTTAAAAGACCAGACGGAACTCATTGCCTTATTCAGTCATGCAAAGACGGGCAGCATGAAGGTTTTCGTCATTGATTTTGCCAGAAAGTAGAGAAATTAAAAGTATTATGTTTTTTGGGCACTAAAATAAGGGAAATTGTACGTTACAGCGCAATGTACAAAAGTGCGTTTGCTAACTATAATACAAACGTACAATCTTATGTCCCCTTCTCATGTCGTCTTCTATTGTTGTACTCGTCCTATGTTCAGAAGTAAGCTAGTGATGTTGAGAGAAATCTAATAATGTGGGGGGAAAGCTGGAGTGAAGACAACACAAATCTGCCATCTCTGTTACATCTCTACTCTAACATGTATTCTTCAAGGGGGGCGGTATGTGGGCGGGGCTGTGTGCCTCTCTCTGACCCTGCAGTCATTAATCTCACTCCCTGTCAGGATAATAGACACTGATGGACGGGTCAGTGTTTGCCCACTACACACACACACACACACGCACACCCACACACACACACACTGGCACCTCTCGCTGCTGACAGCTTCAAACCCACACACATACTCATTCAGTTACTCATTCACAGCGGCTGACAGACTTTAAAAGGACCCATTCAATGAACGGTCCTGAACCTGCCCTGTGTGTGTGCGTGCGTGCTATACTCTCTGTAGAGGCCGCAGCACTGCCCAGTCACCTCTTACCCCCTCTGCTGTTCACTCACAGCATATCTGTCTGTTTGTCAAATTATATACTGCCAGAGACCTGTTCAAATTGGGTAAAAACGGCTCCTCTCCTCCCTCTAAGCTGTCCTTCCCTCCCTCCTCCCCCTCTTGTCCAGCCAGCTCAGGCCCTCCACATTTCCAAGCAATTACTTCATGTTGATTTAGCTGTCATTGGGGGCATGTGTTTTAACATGATTTATAGACTGCAGCCCGGTGCCAGTTGACTTGCGATAAATTTAACAATATTGAAAAAGGCTCATTTGCTTAGCATTACATTAGAGGATAGATGATTTCTACACAAAGTCATGTAAATGAGTTTTAAGAGGGCCCATCACTCATCATGTCATGTAGCCAATCCCATTATTATTTATGACTATAATTGCCTCATGTTTCCTCAGGCCAAAGCGTACAACTCGTGTGTGGTGACAGCTCCACTCTGGCACAGGGAGAGGGATAGTGTGTGTATGTGTGTGTGTGTGTTCCTGCGTGCATGTGTGTATTTTTTCTTCGTTTTTGCAAGCAGTATGGAGCTTTCTGTTGACTGTGTGTGTATGCCAGAACAAAAAAAGAGAACCTTGCTGTGAGTTGAATGTCCACTGTGTTATCTTCAGGCACAGGCTGTCACTTCCAATCTAAACAGCATGGTGACAGTTTCAACCAATTAGAAAATTAACCTCTCTGGAGAAAAATACCCATCGACCCAGCAGTCACTGGTGCGTCTGTGTGTGTTGGCGCATATGTGTGTGCATGCTTGTGTGCAGGCCTACGTGTGTGTGTGTGTGTGTGTGTGTGTGTGTGTGTGTGTGTGTGTGTGTGTGTGTGTGTGTGTGTGTGTGTGTGTGTGTGTGTGTGTGTGTGTGTGTGTGTGTGTGTGTGTGTGTGTGTATGTGTGTGTGTGTGTGTGTGTGTGTGTGTCTGTGTGTGTGTGTGTGTATGCATGTGGGCGTGGGCGTATCTGGCTAGGCGGAAGGAGCCAGTGCTCTCTATGTTATCTAATGGAGCTCCATATCAGGAGGTGAAGCTGATTGGACCAACCTCTTTACACAGATACAACCCTTCTCACATACACTGCTGTCATACACACTTAGACCCAACACACACACTAGCAAATCTTAAAATGGTGTTGAACGTAAATTCTTCAGTATACAGGAACGTACTCCATGTCTATGTACCATATACCTCATTCATTCTGAGGTCAACTCTGACTATGAGAACACAGCTGAGACTGGCCCATTGCATTGTGCACTTGCTCAGATATGTCATAACACTGCTACTTACATGTGCCTCTGTCAAACATGTCAGCCCCAAATCATAACAAAGATAAAGGGCTGCTTTCATAGCCCGGCCCAAGTGTGTGTTGACATTGCAGCTGAGGCATTATTTGATTGGCACAGTGATCTGCACGTCTATGCCAATTACATTGTAATCTGGCTTTATAGAGTCCGTGGCTCTATCATGGTCTAGAGCTGGGGGGTAGAGGGGTAGAGGGCAGGGCACAGAGATAATGAGAGAAAAGCCTAGGGGATTCAAGCACTGTCTGGCAGAGCTACTAGTCCCTAAGGCTGCCTGGTTAACTCTGTGTAAGGGCATTGTAGTTCACCAGTCTTACTAGATCCTTGTATTATTGCAGTTCACAAGTCAAATACATAACTTTTGTATTGTACTGGATATCTGTACGCTTTCATGACAGTCCTAAGCCATTGCATTTATCAGGCGCCAAAACCAAGGGACAAATATTCACAGCACAGTCCCTGCAGAGAGAATACACTATAGGGTATATCCATGGTAGAATGAGTGCAAAACAAAAGCCATTGACTTCAAAGTTTAACTAACCAAACAACTCAACACACAAGGACTAGTTTGAATAATTTACACAGAAATTGTCACAAAAACACATTTACTGGAATAACTGTCCAGATGCAATGTTTTTTATTCGACCACGTTTCTCCAAAACTGTTAACTATCTGCTCTGAAATTAAGATTGAAAGATGTCTGCAGAAAGAATGGGGTGTCAGCGATGACATGACACCTTGAGTTTGACATTTTTTATTTGGGTTATTGAATTGAACTATAGTAGGTGAAGTAAGGATTTTCAATGCGACCCTGTGCATATGACTAAATAAAAATCTAATCTAATCTAGAGTAGAGTTCAGTACAGTAGATATGTTCAGTACATTACATTATACTGTACTCTAGTGTGCTCTATTGCAGGGGTTTGCAATGGCACTAAGGGAGGGGATATTTTGGGGGATTTTTTAAACGTGAAAATCGATAGCTACAACTAGGGTTGCAAAGGGTTGGAGAATTTCCGGCAAATTTCCAGAATTTTCCAGAAATCTTCCATGGGAAGTTAAGCCTGGGAATTTGGGGAATTTTGCTTAAATTCATCCAAAAAGTTAGCTTATAACAGTGAACCTTTTTTGTGGGATACACAAGGCAATTCTAGGTCTTGTGGCATATTTTGGTTATAATATCCCCAATTCAATGGAATTGCAACCCTCTGCATGCACAGTACATTCTTCTCTCACATGTGCAGTGCACTTTTCCATCACATGAACAGCTGATTCTCAAGATCTTGCACACTAATGAGATGCTATTGAGCAAACACCACTACACCGTCTGAGCCAAGGACTACATGCTTTCTGGTAAGTTTTGATTATAATACAGGGTGGGGTGAATATATTCTATATGACATCCAGTGGGGAGAACAAGGATTTGATAACCGGCAAAATCGGCAGTGTTTTCTACTTACAAAGCATGTAGAGGTCTGTATTTTTTATGATAGGTACACTTCAACTGTGAGAGACGGAATCTAAAACAAAAATCCAGAAAATCACATTGTATGATTTTTAAGTAATTAATTTGCATTTTATTGCATGACATAAGTATTTGATATATCAGAAAAGCAGAACTTAATATTTGGTACAGAAACCTTTGTTTGCAATTACAGAGATCATACGTTTCCTGTAGTTCTTGACCAGGTTTGCACACACTGCAGCAGGGATTTTGGCCCACTCCTCCATACAGACCTTCTCCAGATCCTTCAGGTTTCGGGGCTGTCGCTGGGAAATAAGGACTTTCAGCTCCCTCCAAAGATTTTCTATTGGGTTCAGGTCTGGAGACTGGCTTGTACTCATCATTCTTCTTCCTCCAAACACGGGAAGTGGAGTTTAGACCAAAAAGCTCAATGTTTGTCTCATCAGACCATATGACCTTCTCCCATTCCTCCTCTGGATCATCCAGATGGTCATAGGCAAACTTCAGATGGGCCTGGACATGTGCTGGCTTGAGCAGGGGGACCTTGTGTGCGCCACAGGATTTTAATCCATGATGGCGTAGTGTGTTACTAACGGTTTTCTTTGAGTCTGGGGTCCCAGCTCTCTTCAAGTCATTGACCAGGTCCTGCCAGGTAGTTCTGGGCTGTTCCCTCACCTTCCTCGTGATCATTGATGCCCCACGAGGTAAGATCTTGCATGGAGTCCCAGACCGAGGGTGATTGACCGTCATCTTGAATTCTTCCATTTTCTAATAATTGTGCCAACAGTTGTTGCCTTCTCACCAAGCTACTTGCCTATTGTTCCGTAGCCCATCCCAGCCTTGTGCAGGTCTACAATTTTATCCCTGATGTCCTTACACAGCTCTCTGGTCCTGGTTGGAGTCAGTCAGTTTGATTGAGTGTGTGGACAGGTGTCTTTTATACAGGTAACGAGTTCAAACAGGTGCAGTTAATACAGGTAATGAGTGGAGAACAGAAGGGCTTCTTAAAGAAAAACTAACAGGTCTGTGAGAGCTGGAATTCTTACTGGTTGGAAGGTGATCAAATACTTATGTAATGCAATAAAATGCAAATGAATTACTTAAAAATCATACAATGTGATTTTCTGGATTTTTGTTTTAGATTCCGTCTCTCACAGTTGAAGTGTACCTATGATAAAAATTACAGACCTCTACATGCTTTGTAAGTAGAAAAACCTGCCAAATCGGCAGTGTATCAAATACTTGTTCTCCCCACTGTACATTATTTTTTTGTTAACTCTTAAATAGTAGCTTACAGCAAAGTGAGTTTAAATCATTTTTAACTTGTTAACAATTTCTGCTAGTTAATTTTGCTTTTTTGTCGGTTTTAGCTTGCTTGAGCTTGCTAACTGAGTGTTTATTCACCCGTTTCCATACATGTTTCATTTTAAAACATTTATCTTACAAAGGGGTTGTTTAATCTAACTGCTTAACTATTTATCTGTACATAGAATTGTATTGGGGATTTTTTACTCCTTTTTTTCTAATATTTACAGAACAAAGCCACAGGCAATATCTGATGTGTGAAGACATTTCGCTGCAGCTAATGTAGAAGGTTGTGTACATTTGCAAATACCGTGCAAAATCATATGTGAAGAATGCAACAAAGATGCAGAATAATCTGGCCAAGTGCATAAAGTTCCCTCAGTGCTCACAACAAGCAACCTCTGACAAAAGTCTATCTACTTCTATTTGAGGTGAAAATTATGAATCAGACACCTTATCGATAGCAACAGCTCATGGTCCTCCTGAAGTCAGATTTTTTTGGACTCAATGGAGGAACGTAGCCAGAGAAATGCTGATGAATGTCTTACTCAAGATGTACATGCAGTTGGTTCACCTCTGTTGCTCACAGGCAATGTGTATTGGAAGAGATTTCTGAATATTCTTCACACAGCATACACGCCTCCAACCAGACATGCTTTAACTACTAATTTGCTGGATGCAGAGTTCAACAGAGTTCAAGTGAAGGTCAAGCAAATTTTTGAGAAAGCAGACTGTATTGCAATCATCTCTGATGGGTGGTCGAATGTTTGTGGGCAAGGAATAATTAACGACATCATCTCCATCCCTCAACCAGTATTATACAAGAGCACAGACACACTGGTCTCTACATTGCAGATGAGCTGAAGGCAGTCATCAATGACCTTGGACCACAGAAGGTATTGGCACTGGTGACAGACAGTGCTGCGAACATGAAGGCTGCTTGGTCTAAAGTGGAGGAGTCCTACCCTCACATCACACCCATTGGCTGTGCTGCTAATTCATTGACTCTGCTCCTCAAGGACATCATGGCACTGAAAACAATGGATACATTCTACAAGAGAGCCAAGGAAATGGTTAGGAATGTGAAGGGTCAAAGTGAAAAGAATAAGAGCACCACATTGAAGCTGCCCAGCAACGCCTGTTGGGGTGGTGGTGTCATCATGTTTGATGACAACACTGGAGGGGAAGGAGGGGAAAGAGTCTCTCCAAGAAATGATCATATCACTGTCTGCCGATATGGACAGCCCCATCAAGAGGATCCGCCTGGATGATGTATTTTGGGAGAGAGTGGTAAGCAGCCTGAAACTCCTGAAACCTATAGCAATAGCCATCGCATGGATTGAGGGAGACAATGCCATCCTGCCTGATGTTCAGACTCTGCTTGCAGATGTAAGAGAAGAAATCCGTACTGCCCTGCCCACTTCGCTGTTACTCCAAGCAGAGGAAACTGCAGTTTTGAAATACATCAAAAAGCATGAAGACTTCTGCCTGAAGCACATACATGTCACAACATACTGTACATGTTGGGCCCCAAGTATGGAAGAGCATCCTGTCTGGTGCAGAGATCAACAAGGCCTATGGGGTCATCACTACCTTGGCCTAGATGAGGGGAAGGTTCTTCGCAGTCTGGCAAAGTACACTTCCAAGCAAGGGCTTTGGGATGGAGATTGAATATGGCAGTCATGCCAACATCTCTCATCAGCCATCTTTTAATTAACTAGGCAAGTCAGTTAAGAACAAATTCGAGGGGTTCGATCTTGCAACCTTTCAGTTACTAGTCCAACACACTAACCACTAGGCTACCTGTCACCACCTGCTGGAAGGGACTGTGGATCTGAGGCTCTTTCCCGTTTCCTCCATCATCCTCCAAATGCCACCAACATCAGCCGCCTCAAAGCGCAACTGGTCCTTGTGTGGGAACACACACACCAAAGCAAACAACAAGCTGACCAATACAAAATTGGTGGCCATACGGGTAAATTTGAGGCTTTTTGAACCTGACAATGAGCCATCTTCAACAAGGTTGGAAAGTGACCGTGAAGATGAGTCCTCAGAGTCTGATGTTCAAGAGGTGGACATTGAGGAGGTCCAGGGAGAAGACATGGAAGCCTGAGAGGAAGACAACCAAAGCTTTAGTTTCTAGACTATCATTTTACATATGTATGTTGAAAACGTTTTTGGGATGTGAAGAGTCAACTTGTTTAATTAAGGTTCAATTCGTAACTAAATTGTTTTTTAAAATTTCTATTAGAAGGATTTAATCATTTGCAATTATGTCTACATATGATAAGGTAAAATGTTTATGTTTCTGTCTCCATATGATATGGTAAATATATCCAATGCAAAAAACATCTACATTTAAATGGTATTGATATTCATTTGCATAAATTTCCGATAAATTCCCATAATTCCTGTTAATTCCCATGGAAGGTTTCCACCTTTGAATATTCCCCAAAATGTGCAACCCTAGCAACAACAGAATACCATTGTGGAAACCATTTTCATGTGTCTGCGTCAAGTATGAAGGAAGTTAAAGGTAGTTTCATGAGCCAATGGTTAGCACAATGACTGGAAGTCTACAGGAACAGTTAGCATTCTAGCTGTTCCTACTAATCCGACTCTGGGGAAGTTGATAAATGGCTTCATTGCCAAAATCTCAAACTATCCCTTTAATAAGGAATATTTTATATACACTGAGTGCACAAAACATTAGGAACACCTTCTCCCTTTTTCCCTCTGAACAGCTTCAATTTGTCGAGGCATGGACTCTATAAGGTGTGAAAAACGTTTCACAGGGATGCTGGCTCATGTTGACTCCTTCCCATTGTGTCAAGTTGGCTGCATGTCCTTTGGGTATTGGACCATTCTTGATACACATGGGAAACTGTTGAGTGAAAAACACAGCATCATTGCAGTACTTTACACAAACCGGTGCGCCTGGCACCTACTACCATACCCCGTTCAAAGACACTTAAGTCTGGGTTGCAAGTTTGCCAGGACAGGGGTCCCTGGGCAAAAAAAGTTTGAAAACCCCTGCTCCACTGTACTGTAGTCTACTTTTCTTTACTGTACTGTTCTATACTGTACTGTACTGTCCAAACTTGTGAAACGAAGACGTCTATGATTGGTTCAGATTTGGTCCGGCCAGGGCGGACTGACCAAATTTCATCAACATTTCAATGTCCATGGACGTTCGATGTTGGTCGGTGCTCAGTTGGTGAGGATGCAATTTACAGTAAGTGGAAAGAGGGTAGGTATCATAAGAGTCGGAAGAGGGGCTGAACCTGTTTTTAATTCTCACATGCACTTATGTTAGTCTCATTAAGACTGAAGAAATGGCAGTGTACAAGCTTAAGCTTTCATGACAGAACACAACATCATAAATTAACTGGCATGGCAATCCGTCTCATAATCTGCTGCTCGAAAATGAATGTGTTTACATCCCCTGCTATATTGTGGATCAAGAGTTACCTGTCGAACAGAACAGAAAGCATCTCTAACATAATCTAGGTAGAGTCAGGCATTCCCCACGGCAGCGGTCTAGGCTCCTTACTTTTTTCAATCTTTACTAATGACCTGCCACTGACACTGAGTAAAGCCTGTCTATGTATGTTGATGACTCAACACTGTAAACGTCAGCTACCCCAGCAAAACCTAACTAAACTTTTACAATACAAAACATACACATACAAACCACAACATGACAATTCAATATGAATAAAGACTTGCTAAAGTGCTGAAATTCGGCAACCTCTGTGACTTCTAGGAAGACGTTAACCCACTAACCTCAAAAAATATTCAAAGTGTTCACCATCATTGTAAAGCCCTAGTTATTTTGTTGCTTTGACAAAGTTATTTACGAAGATTATTATTTATTTCATGATTAGTGATTCATTTACGTCGGTCCCTCATTTTAAGGTCAACTCTGTCACGTGATCCTAATCCTTTAAAAATATTTCTTTCAAAAGAAACATTGGACATCTAATAGTCAAAACAGTGTAAAAGCAGGTGACCTGGTTCTACTCTTTTTGGTCATATTCTGGTGCTTTGTGGTGAAAAACTAAGCGCGCCGAGCAGAACACATCAACCCTGTTGACATGTTATAAATAGAAAGGCTAGAAATGTTTTAACAATTGAACAATTGCATTCAATTGCCCCTCCCTGTTGCACACAGCAAGCTTCCAATCTCCCTGTCTCAGGGGAGATTAATGGCTGTTTTAACTAGTAATTACCAGTTGGAGGGCCATTCAAGTGGATTTTTCACCGATGTGGATGCACCATAAAATGTGAATGCACCATAAAACCGCTAACCATCCACTGTAGGGCCATGTAATACCACTCCTCACTGGGCGCACACACAGGTTGAATAAACATTGTTTCCACATTATTTCAACAAAATTACATCGTACCGACGTGGAATACATTGAATTGACGTCTGTGCCCAGTGGGTCATTGGAAGCACAAGACCTAGACCTACACTTTGACATGTTGTGGAGCGTTATTCGATTGATAGTTTTTGTTTAAATTGATAAAATCAAAAATACAATTCATAAAAACAGCTTAATGCCCACTCTCCCGATCTCGATTTTTGACATTATTTAATTAAGCTGAAGAGAGCCACTTACTATAGTAAAATATATAGAGTACCAGGCAAAAGTTTGGACACACCTACTTTATTTTTTTACATTGTAGAATAATAGTGAAGACGTCAAAACTATGAAATAACACATATGGAATCATGTAGTAACCAAAAAGGTTTTAAACAAATCCAAATATATTTTGGAGTTTTGATTCTTCAAAGTAGCCACCCTTTGCCTTGATGACAGCTTTGCACACTCTTGGAATTCTCTCAACCAGCTTCATGAGGTAGTCACCTGGAATGCACTTCAATTAACAGGTGTGCCTTGTTAAAAGTTAATTTGTGGAATTGCTTTCCTTATTAATGCGTTTGAACCAATCAGTTGTGTTGTGACAAGGTAGGGGTGGTATACAGAAGATAGCCCTATTTGGTAAAATATCAAGTCCATACAATGGCAAGAGCAGCTCGAATAAGCAAAGAGAAACAACAGTCCATCATTACTTTAAGACATGTCATTACTTTAAGATAAGTCAGTCAATCCAGAGGTTTTGGCTTGGTGGCCAAAGAAATTATCTCCATGGATCAATGAGTAAAATGTAATTCAAGAACCCACTTTGGCCACACTTTAGACTAGATGTAATAGCCATGCATTTCTGGAATATTGTCAGGCATTACATGCATTTGAGCAAAGATTAATGTGCATGCATTTTAAGGCGTCATATTTTTTTATATTTTTTTTTATTTATCCGTTATTTTACCAGGTAAATTGACTGAGAACACGTTCTCATTTGCAGCAACGACCTGGGGAATAGTTACAGGGGAGAGGAGGGGGATTAATGAGCCAATTGTAAACTGGGGATTATTACCATGATGGTTTGAGGGCCAGATTGGGGATTTAGCCAGGACACTAGGGTTAACACCCCTACTCTTACGATAAGTGCCATGGGATCTTTAATGACCTCAGAGAGTCAGGACACCCGTTTAACATCCCATCCGAAAGACAGCACCCTACACAGGGCAGTGTCCCCAATCACTGCCCTGGGGCATTGGGGTATTTTTTAGACCAGAGGAAAGAGTGCCTCCTACTGGCCCTCCAACACCACTTCCAGCATCATCTGGTCTCCCATCCAGGTACTGACCAGGACCAACCCTGCTTAGCTTCAGAAGCAAGCCAGCAGTGGTATGCAGGGTGGTAAAGATGCAAATGTATCTACATATATTTGAAATACATTTTACTTGACATTAAATATATTGAAATTATTTTTCTTTCCGTATGGGTGGTAAGGTAATTAGGTAACATTTTACTTGACACCCAGTTTCATAACATGTTATGACACAGTCATAACTATATCATAATATGACATTGAGGTCTGCCATGAGAGGTGACTGTATACTTCCCTTCAGATAAAGCACCTTTGCTTTATTTTATGGCAGGTTATGACACCTACATAGGAGTGTTAAAAATCACATTTATTATTTTTTCCCTGCCAAGAAGTTCCCTTCGTTTTAAAGTTTGTTTCTTCAGTCCCTTGTTGTTGTTGTTGTAATCCAGTCTTTACAGTCATGTTTTTTCCATCATATTTTAAATAACTTGCAGAAAACACACTCTGAAACTGTCAAGAAGCATTATGACCATCATAATCATATAAACCAGAAAAGCCAATCACGTACATGCCCTTATGTCAGTCATCAGTCAAAAAGAGGGTGTCTGGTCCTGGTCCTGCTCCTAAAATCTGCTCCCACATTCATCCCAGTTATCAGCTACAGAGCATTGGGGTAGGTGCATGTCTGACATCAATTTGTGCATAATTACAATGATAATTTAATATAGTCAATTAAAAAAAAAATGTACATAACATATACATACTGTGACAAGTAGTCTATGGTGTAATGGAATGTTTGGCCTTGTGTGGTAGGTTTTGTGGGTTTTGACACTCTTGTGTAGGTGTCATAACCAGAGATAAAATAACTACTATGGTAGCATTTGTGTGTTTTCAAACTCTTACTGTATGTAGGTATCATAACCAGCCATAAAATAATGCAATATAAATTATGTCACAACAGGTTTAAATATGTGTCATGACAGTGTTTTGAAAAGTTATGTCAGCTGTTACGACATGGTTATGACTCTGTCATAAGTGTTGACACTGGGTGTAAAGTAAAGTGCTACCCGGAATTACAAGGCACAAGGCAATGCTTCTTAAACTTACAGAATGCAAATCATTTCTCCAAAACTAAATATGTGTTGATATTAGTTGGCAGGGGTCTTCATCATTATTGGTCAGGAATGTAAACTGCCGAGGGTCTAAAAGGGTGAAACATGCAAAAATCCATGCTAGGGGGAAATGCAGGTTAACTAATTAAACAACAAAGAATATGATCTATATGATCAGTCTGTGTGTGTAAAATAAGAAAACAATACACTAATATTGCAGTTAGCCATGACAGCCTCTATAATAGAAGGCTTGTGACCACACACATCTACATATTGCACTTGGGAAAACAACATCTTAAAGTAGAAGTGAATGAAACAAACAGGCATTCTATTTTTGCTCTATTATAGTGGCCACTATAGTAGACATCGATCAAGCGCACAAGGCTACATGTGTGCAAAATATATTTCACTGAGTAAAATATTAAATAATCGCCCCTCACTCACACGCACAAGTGTTACTGTCAAGTTCAACACAACAAAAGTCATAATGTGCAGCTACACTGCACAGTATTACATTGTACACTTTCTGCCTGTGGACATCTCTTCTACAATGTGCCACCCTTTGTTGGCATAATTGATCTCTTTCAGCCACCTCAAACTTTCCAAATGCCAGTTGTTTTTCAGTTACAGCTCATGAAGTACCTTCTCACCCTGCCTCCGAGGTCAGGCTCTCACCTACCTCTTCATTGTCCTTCACTGCTGTAACTGGCAAACTGCCTTTCCACTCTCTACTGTCCAGCGTACGTGCTGATGCTGTAACTAGCAAATTGGTTGTGTCTTCAGTCGCATGCTGCATTCTGTTGTTATGTGAGTGATTGGCTGAGCCTTGGATACACCAGTATTGCTCCAAACGCATATCTCTAGTTTGCTTACAGCCAGTAGTATTGGTGTATTTCCAATAACTTAAGACTTTTTGATTTAACCTTTATTTAACTAGGCAAGTCAGTTAAGAACAAATTCTTATTTACAATGACGGCCTAGGAACAGTGGGTTAACTGCCTTGTTCAGGGGCAGAACCACAGATTTTCACCTAGTCAGCTTGGGGATTCGATCTAGCAACCTTTCGGTTACTGGCCCAACGCTCTAACCACTAGGCTACCTGCCACACCTTACACAACATCTAAGACCTCTTTTCCATCTGACCAGAAATCAAAGCCTTGCATATTGAACATTTTTCAGGATTGAAAATAGTAGAAAATGTTTATATGGCTTCATTTCTCAGAAGAATTGACTCTTAGCTTTCCTTTGACACCCAATTTGACATGCTCCTATGAACTTCACGTTGGTGCTCGTGGGTCATTTTACATGGAAATACCCTATATCATCCCCATCTATTTTCCTTCCTCCAAATGAAATGTCTCTCTCTCCATCTCTCCACTCCACCTTTATTCTCTCTGTCTCTTTCTCCAGTTTTTCTCTCTCTTTCTCCCCTGCTCGCCTCCCTGCCGGAGCTTTTGTTTTTTAACAGATTAATTATTGACTTAAACAGGGCCAATTAATCAGCAAGTAATGGGGCTGCTGGGAGGCCTGAGAGAGAGAGAGACCATGCATCAGAGGTAGAGAGGAGCACTGTTAACCCACACACACAGCCCTCCTCAATCACTCCCACATTAACACCACAGAGAGAGGGAGGGCAGGGAGGGAGGGAGAGAGGGAGGGCAGGGAGGGAGAGAGCGAGGGAGGGAGGGAGGGATGGTGGGGAGAGTAAAAGTAGGGTGAAAAGAGAAAGTGAGGGGTAGGGGACATAAAAAATAGAGAGAGTGATGGAGTCTGGTAAAAGTTGGAAGCTCAGTTGTTAGAGCATGGCACTTGTAAGCATGGCACACGCATGACTAAATTGCTTCAATGGCGACGGAGAGGATGGCAGACATTTCAGTCTCCTGATTAATTGTGCTATTTTGTGTGGGGTTTTTTTTCACTGATCCTAACTTTTTTTTTAATTCTTTTTTTTTTTTACATGTTTCGGCCATTGTTTCACATGACCAAAAAGAGCTTCTGGACATCAAAAGAGTAATTACTAACCTCGATTTGGATGAGGAGTTCCAATTTCAAAGAATCGGAGGCGAGGGACATACTGCTCATCCCAGACCAGGCCCAAATCCCTGTCACTCGGAGGAGCCGGCGCTATAGGGATATCTAACGAGAACGCAACAGCGAGGGGATAAGTTGCCATTACCCTCTGTTCTATTGGTGAACGTGCAATCACTGGACGAGCTCCGATCGAGACTATCCTATCAACGGGATCTGAAGAACTCTAATATCCTGTTTCACAGAGTTGTGGCTGAACAAGAACATGGAAAATAAAAACCTATTTGGTTTTTCTATACATAGGCAGGATAGAACAGCTCCGTCCGATAAGCAGAGGGGAGGGGGGTGTGTCTCTTTGACAACAACAGTTGGTGCGCAATCTCTAACATTAACCCTCTACAGTCTAAGCCCTGTCTAAGACCATTTAAGCTACACTATACACATGGACACCCCTTCACAATATTGAATTTGGCTATTTCAGCCACACCCGTTGCTGACACCCATTGCTGACAATAAAATTGAGCATACAGCCATGCAATCTCCATAGACAAATACTGGCTGTAGAATGCCCTTACTGAAGAGCTCAGTTACTTTCAGTATGGCACTGCCACCTTTCCAACAAGCCAGTCCATCTAATTTTGCCCTGCTCGAGCTGCCCCAGTCAACTGTAAGTGCTGTTATTGTGAAATGGACAGATCTAGGAGACACAACGGCTCAGCCAGGTAGTGGTAGGCCACACAAGCTCACAGTACGGGACAGCCGAGTGCTGAAGCACGTAGTCCTTTTTTCATGGTTCTGGCAAGGCCCTTTAGTTCCAGTGAAGGGAAATCTTAATGCTACAGCATACAATGACATTATAGACAATTCTGTGCTTCCAATTTTGTGGCAACAGTTTGGGGGAGGCCCTATTCCAACGTCTAGTGGAAAGCCTTCCCAGAAGCGTGGAGGCTGTTATAGCAGCAAAGGGGGGAACCAACTCCATATTAATGGCCATGATTTTGGAATGAGATGTTCGACAAGCAGGTTTCCACATACTTTTGGTCATGTGGTGTATTTACAAACAAATACGTGACTGGCTGGGGAACTAATTAAGCTTCATAATGTAAAATAATGTGACAGGTGAAATAAGAAAGGAGATCTGCTTTATCTCCTAATGCATTGCACAAGTTGACTGCTGGTATTTACTTAATAAATAGCTACAAATATTAAAATATATTGGGAAAAACTTAAAATAGTTTCAACGGTATTAAAGGTATTGAAAAACCAATCTGTGGCTATTTCCAAATACCCTGGTATACGGTATACCGCCAAATTCTAATTCAATCTCTCCATATCCCAGTCTATTGTCTCCACTTGCTTAAGATACCCACCATTGTTCCTGTATCAAAGAAAGTGAAGGTAACTGAACTAAATGACTATTGCCATGTAGCACTCACTTCTGTCATCATAAAGTGGTTTGAGAGGCTAGTTAAGGATCGTATCACCTACAATCACCCACTACAATTTGCATACCGCCCAAACAGATCCACGGATGATGCAATGGCCATTGCACTGCACACTGCCCTATCCCATCTGGACAAGAGGAATAACTATGTAAGAATGTTGTTCATCGACTACAGCTCAGCCTTCAACACCAAAGTGTCGTCCAAGCTCATCAGTAAGCTCGGGGCCATGGGTTTGAACCCCGCCTGTGAAACTGGGTCTTGGACTTTCTGAAGAGCCGACCCCAGGTGGCAAAGGTGGGCAGCAACACCTCGCCACGCTGATCCTCAACACAGGGGCCACACAAGGGTCTGCGCTCAGCCCCCTCCTGTACTCCCTGTTCACCCATGACTGTGTGGCCAAACACGTCTCCAACTCAATCATCAAGTTAGCTGACAACACAACAGTGGTAGGCCTGATTACCAACAGCAATGAGACATTCTACAGGGAGGATGTGAGAGCCCTGGCAATGTGGTGCCAGTAAAATAACCTCTCCCTCAAAGTCAACAAAACGAAGGAACTAATCGTGGACTTCAGAAGACAGCAGAAACAGCACGACATAGACTGGGCTGCAGTGGAGAGGGTGAAAAGCTATACGTTTCTCGACATGCACATCAGTGACAACCTAATATGGTCTATTCAGACACAGTGTGGTTCACAGGTGCAACAGCTCCAATCTCAAGAGGCTAAATAAATTCAGCTTGTCCCCTAAGACCCTCACATACTTCTACAGATGCACCATTTTTTTAAAGTATTTATTTATATATTTAACCTTAACTTAACTAGGCAAGTCAGTTAAGAACAAATTATTATTTACAATGACGGCCTACCGGGGAACAGTGGGTTAACTGCCTTGTTCAGGGGCAGAATGACAGATTTTTTTCCTTGTCAGCTCAGGGACTCTATCCAGAAACCTTCCGGTTACTGGCCCAACGTTCTAACCACTAGGCTACCTGCCGCCCCAAAGTTGAGAGTATTGAGAGCATCCTGTCGGTCTGTATCACCCAAGCCACAACCTGTTCACCCCGCTACCATCTAGAAGCCAGAGACAGTAGAGGTGCATCAATGCTGGGACCGAGAGACTGAAACACAGCTTCAACCTACAGGCCATCAGACTGTTATCCGTCCAATACCCTGCACTGAAACTTAGTCACTGTTACTAGCCAGCTATCACCCGGTACTCTACCCTGCACCTTAGAGACTGCTGCCCCATGTGCAGTACATAGTCATTGAACATTGATCAGTTTAATAATGCTTCCATACTGTTTTACCCACTTCATATGCATTTGTATTCTAGTCAAGGCTCATCCTATATAACTACTGCTGTACACACCAGTTCTATTCATCTACTGTCGGTACACACCATTATATACATACAGTGCATTTCGGAAAGTATTCAGACCCTTTGAATCTTCCACATTTTGTTACGTTACAGCCTTATTCTAAAATGTATTAAATAGTTTTTTCCCCCTAATCAATCTACACACAATACCCTATAATGACAGAGCAAAAACAGGTTTTTAGATTTGTTTTTGCAAATATATACAAAATTAGAAACTGAAATATCTTTGGCATCAACTACAGCCACAAGTCTTCTTGGGTATGACACTACAAGCTTGGCACACCTGTATTTGGGGAGTTTCTCCCATTCTTCTCTGCAGATCCTCTCAAGCTCTGTCAGGTTAGCTGGGGAGCGTCGCTGCACAGCTATTTTCAGTTCTCTCCAGAGATGTTTGACCCGGGTTCAAGTCTGGGCTCTGGCTGGACCACTCCCGCATTCAGAGACTTGTCCTGAAGCCACTCCTGAATTGTCTTGGCTGTTTGCTTAGGGTCGTTGTCCTGTTTGAAGGTGAACCTTCGCCCCAGACAGAGATACTGGGCGCTCTAGAGCAGGTTTTCACCAAGGATCTCTCTGTAGTTTGCTCTGTTCATCTTTCCCTTGGTCCTTTTTTTAATGTTTTTATTTATTTCAACTTTATTTAACCAAGTAGGCTAGTTGAGAACAAGTTCTCATTTGCAACTGCGACCTGACCAAGATAAAGCAAAGCAGTGCGACAAAGACAACAACACAGTTACACATGGAGTAAAACAATAATCAAGCCAATAACACAAACAAGTCAATAACACAGTAGAGAAAAAAAGTCTATATACAGTGTGTGCAAAAGGCATGAGGAGGTAGGCAATAAATAGGCAATAGGAGCAAATAATTACAATTGAGCAGATTAACACTGGAGTGATAAATGAGCAGATGATGATGTGCAAGTAGAGATACTGGTGTGCAAAAGAGCAGAAAAGTAAATAAAATAAAACCAGTACGGGGATGAGGTGGGTAGATTGGGTGGGCTATTTACAGGTTGACTATGTACAGCTACAGTGATCAGTCAGCTGCTCAATATAGTTGATATTAAAAGTTGGCGAGGGAAATAAAAGTCTCCAACTTCAGCGATTTTTGCAATTCGTTCCAGTCACTGGCAGCAGAGAACTGGAAGGAAAGGCGGCCAAATGAGGTGTTGGCTTTGGGGATGATCAGTGAGATATACCTGCTGGAATGTGTGCTGCGGGTGGGTGTTGTTATCGTGACCAGTGAACTGAGATAAGGCGGAGCTTTACCTAGCATAGACTTATAGATGACCTGGAGCCAGTGGGTCTGCAATGAATATGTAGCGAGGGCCAGCCGACTAGAGCATACAGGTCGCAGTGGTGGGTGGTATAAGGTGATTTGGTAACAAAATGGATGGCACTGTGATAGACTGCATCCAGTTTGCTGAGTAGTGTTGGAAGCTATTTTGTAGATGACATCGCCGAAGTCGAGGATCGGTAGGATAGTCAGTTTTACGAGGGTAAGTTTGGCGGCGTGAATGAAGTAGGCTTTGTTGTGAAATAGAAAGCCGATTCGCAGCAAGAGCGACGTCATTGATATATACAGAGAAAAGAGTCGGCCCGAGATTTGAGCCCTGTGGTTCCCCCATAGAGACTGCCAGAGGTCTGGACAACAGGCCCCCCGATTTGACACACTGAACTCTGTTTGCAAAGTAGTTGGTGAAATAGGCATGGCAGTCGTCAGAAAAACCAAGGCTATTGAGTCTGCCGATAAGAATACGGTGATTGGGCCTCCCGGGTTAAGGGCACTGTACTGCAACGCCAGCTGTGCCACCAGAGTCTCTGGGTTCGTGCCCAGGCTCTGTCGTAGCCGGCAGCGATCGGGAGGTCCGTGGGGCGACGCACTATTGGCCTAGCGTCGGCCGGGTTAGGCCGGTAGGGATATCCTTGTCTCATCGCGCACCAGCAACTCCTGTGGCAGGACGGGCGCAGTGCGCGCTAACCAAGGTTGCCAGGTGCACGGTGTTTCCTCCGACATATTTGTGCGGCTGGCTTCCGGGTTGGATGCGCGCTGTGTTAAGAAGCAGTGCGGCTTGGTTGGGTTGTGTATCGGAGGACGCATGACTTTCAACCTTCGCCTCTCCCAAGCCCGTACGGGAGTTGTAGTGATGAGACAAGATAGTAGCTACTAAACAATTGGATATCACAAAATTGGGGCGAAAAAGGGGTAAAACAAAAGAATTTTAAAAAAAGAATACGGTGATTGACAGGGTCGAAAGCCTTGGCCAGGTCGATGAAGACGGCTACACAGTAGTGTCTTTTATCGATGGCGGTTATGATATCGTTTAGTACCTTGAGCGTGGCTGAGGTGCACCCGTCACCGGCTCGGAAGCTGGATTGCACAGTGGAGTAGGTATAGTGGGATTCGAAATGGTCAGTGATCTGTTTATTAACTTGGCTTTCGAAGACTTTTGATAGGCAGGGCAGGATGGATATAGGTCTGTAACAGTTTGGGTCTAGTGTGTCACCCCCTTAGAAGAGGCAGATGACCACGGCAGCTTTCTAATCTTTAGGGATCTCGGACGATACGAAAGAGAGGTTGAAAAGGCTGGTGATAGGGGTTGCAACAATGGCGGCAGATAGTTTTGGAAAGAGAGGGTCCAGATTGTCTAGCCCAGCTGATTTGTACTGGTCCAGGTATTGCAGCTCTTTCAGAACATCTGCTGTCTGGATATGGGTAAAGGAGAAGCTGGGAGTCTTGGGCGAGTAGCTGCGGGGGGGGGGGCCTTTGCTTTCCTGACTGACTGCGTGTATTGGTTCCTGACGTCCCTGAACAGTTGCACAGTTACCTTGGTCACCTACCTGACCAAGGCCCTTCTCCCCCAATTGCTCAGTTTGGCCCAGGCGGCCAGCTCTAGGAAGAGTCTAGGTGGTTCCAAACTTCTTCCATTTAAGAATGATGGAATCCACTGTGGGATTTTCTTGGGGATCTTCAATGCTGCAGACATTTTTTGGTACCCTTCCCCAGATCTGTGCCTCAACACAATCCTGTCTCGGCGCTCTACTGATTCCTTTGACCTCATGGCTTGGTTTTTTCTTTAACATTCACTGTCAGCTGTGGGACCTTATATAAACAGGTGTGTGCCTTTCCAAATCATGTGCAATCAATTGAATTTACCACAGATGGACTCCAATCAAGTTGTAGAAACATCTCAAGGATTGTCCAGAGCCTACCTATACCATAACCTCACCGCCACCATGGGGCACTCTGTTCACAACGTTGACATCAGCAAATCTCTCACCCACTAGATGCCATACACTCTGTCTGCCATCTGCTCGGTACAGTTGAAACCGGAATTCATCCGTGAAGAGCACACTTCTCCAGCATGCAAGAGGCAATCAGAGGTGAGCATTTGCCCACTGAAGTCGGTTATGACGCCGAACTGCAGTCAATTTTAATCAGCTTCTTGATATGCCACACCTGTCAGGTAGGTGGATTATCTTGACAAAGGAGAAATGCTCACTAACAGGGATGTAAACAAATTTGTGCACAACATTTGAAAGAAATAAGCTTTTTGTGCATATGGAACATTTCTGGGATGTTTATATTTTTGTTCAGTATATTTACATTCTGGACTCTTGACATTTCCCGTTCTGATATTTCTTAATCATTTTTTTTTATTCTGGCGGGATTTGTGTGTATTGTTTTGTATTGTTAGATAATACTGCACTGTTGGAAGTAGAAACATAAGCATTTCGCTGCATTTGCGATAACATCTGCAAAATATGTGTACGCAACCAACAACATTTGATTTGATACATAGACCACACATAACACACATACATAGACCACACATACAGGAAGTTAATTGAAAACTGCCCTTGTTTAATTTTCGGAGAATTTTCCAATTCACTTACTGAATTGAATGAATTGATAACTGAATTTACCGTAACCCTGATCACATAAATCACATAGGGACCACACAAGACCATGTAGACAGGGTGGCTTGTCAGATAACACTGCCAGCCTGTGGCGGAGGGAATATGTGTGTGTGTGGTCTGATCTAATCTGATCTTGTCTGGTGTCCAGTGTAGACAGACAGGGTTCTCTCTCTGTGTGTCTGACTGGGTCCCAGTGTTTCGTGTCTGGGTCAGATGAGATCACACACCCGACTGTGTCAAACACCCAAACACAGCATGCCAGGGATCAGGACGACATCACAACAGCACAGATAACAACCTCTCTGAGCCCTCCACTCGGACCTACACACCAGTCAACACACAGCCCGGAGCAACACGACTTACAGCTAGGCCACCAACTAAGGGTTGCGCCTGGTTTGGAAATGGGGTTGCGAGAGAAACTCGCTTGGTTTATAGAACCTGGGTTACGTCAGTAACCTCCGGTAGCCGCAGATGCGGTTGAAATAAACAGAGAGGTTTCTGTATTCTTTCAACAAATGTGGCTCTATCTTTTGAACCGTTCAAGATACAAAATGCTATGACCCCATCACTGACCCCTGAATATTATGACCCCATCTGTTTCCCTCTACAATGTCCACAAGCCTCATTAGAACAGAGTGGATAAGACAAGGCACAAAATCAGACTGGGGGTTCTTTTCTACACAGACGATCATGCAACATTATTGCCTGCTGATCTTCGGAACTTCCCAATAGCTTTCTGATGCATTTCAGTCACTTCAAAGCATACTTGAAGTGCTGTCAGACTGATTTGTAATATACTGTGAAATCAAAATTGTATTAGTCACAAGCGCTGAAACCATCAGGTGTTGACCTTACAATGAAATGCTTACTTACGAGCCCCTAACCAACAATGCAGTTTAAAAGAAAAAGAAAAGTATGAATAAGAAATAAAAGAAACAAGTAATTAAAGAGCAGCAGTAAAATAACAACAGTAAGACTATATACAGGGGTAAAGTAAGACTATATACAGGGGTTAAGTAAGACTATATACAGGGGTTAAGTAAGACTATATACAGGGGTTAAGTAAGACTATATACAGGGGTTAAGTAAGACTATATACAGGGGTTAAGTAAGACTATATATAGGGGTTAAGTAAGACTACATACAGGGGTTAAGTAAGACTATATACCGGTTAGTTGAGGTAATTGAGGTAATATGTACATTTAAGTAGAGTTATTAAAGTGACTATGCATTGATGATAACAGAGAGTAGCAGCGGTGTAAAACAGGGGGGGGGGCAATGCAAATTGGGTAGCCATTTGATTAGATGTTCAGGAGTCTTATGGCTTGGGGTAGAAGCTGTTTAGAAGCCTCTTGGACCTAGACTTGGCCACTTGCTGTGCAGTAGAAGGGAGAACAGTCTATGACTTGGGTGGCTGGAGTCCATTTTTAGGGCCTTCCTCTGACACCGCCTGGTAGAGAGGTCCTGGATGGCAAGAAGCTTTGCCCCAGTAATGTACTGGGCTGTACGCACTACCCTCGGTAGTGCCTTGCGGTCGGAGGCCAAGCAGTTGCCATATAAGGCAGTGATGCAACCAGGCAGGATGATCTCGATGGTGCAGCTGTAGAACCTTTTGAGGATCTGTGGACCCTTGCCAAATATTTTCAGTCTCCTGAGGGGGAATAGGTTTTCTTGTGCCCTCTTCACGACTGTCTTGGTGTGCTTGAACCATGTTAGTTTGTTGGTGATGTGGACACCAAGGAACTTGAAGCTCTCAACCTGCTACACTACAGCCCTCGTCGATGAGAATGGGGGCCTGCTCGTTCCTCTTTTTCCTGTAGTCCACAATCATCTCTTTTGTCTTGATCACATTGAGGGAGTGGTTGTTGTCCTGGCACCACATGTCCAGGTCTCTGACCTCCTCCCTGTAGGCTGTCTCGTCGTTGTCGGTGATCAGGACTACCACTGTTGTGTCATCTGCAAACTTAATGATGGTGTTGGAGTCGTGCCTGGCCGTGCAGTCATGAGTGAACAGGGAGTACAGGAGGGGACTGAGCACACACCCCTGAGGGGCCCCTGTGTTGAGGATCAGCGTGGCGGATGTGTTGTTGCCTACCCCCACCACCTGGTGGCAGCCTGTCAGGAAGTCCAGGATCCAGTTGCAGAGGGAGGTGTTTAGTCCCAGGGTCCTTAGCTTAGTGATGAGCTTTGAGGGCACTATGGTGTTGAACGCTGAGCTGTAGTCAATGAATAGCATTCACACGCAGGTGTTCTTTTTGTCCAAGTGGGAAAGGGCAATATGGAGTGCAATAGAGATTGCATCATCTATGGATCTGTTCGTACAGTATGCAAATTGGAGTAGGTTTAGGGTTTCTGGGATAATGGTGTTGATGTGAGCCATGACCAGCCTTTCAAAGCACCTCATGGCTACAGACATGAGTGCTATGGTTCGGTAGTCATTTAGGCAGGTTACCTTAGTATTCTTGGGCACAGGGACTATGGTGGTCTGCTTAAATCATGTAGGTATTACATACTTGGACATGGAGAGGTTGAAAATGTCAGTGAAGACACTTGCCAGTTGGTCAGCGCATACTCGCAGTACACGTCTTGGTAATCCTTCTGGCCCTGCGGTCTTGTAAATGTTGACCTGTTTAAAGGTCTTACTCACATCGGCTGCGGAGAGCATGATCACACAGTCTTCCGGAACAGCTGGTGCTCTCATGCGTGTTTCAGTGTTTTTACAGTAGTTTAGCTGGTAGGCTCATGTCACTGTACAGCTCTTGGCTGTGCTTCCCTTTGTGGTCTGTAATGGTTTGCAAGCCCTGCCACATCTGTTGAGCGTCAGAGCCAGTGTAGTACGATTCGATCTTAATCCTGTATTGACGCTTTGCCTGTTTGATGGTTCGTCGGAGGGCATTTCTTATAAGCTTCCGGGTTAGATTCCCGCTCCTTGAAAGAAGCAGCTTTAGCCTTTTGCTCAATCTGGATGTTGCCTGTAATCCATGGCTTCTGGTTGGGGTATGTAAGTACGGTCACTGTGTGGACGACGTCATCGATGCACTTATTGATGAAGCCAATCACTGATGTGGTGTACTCCTCAATGCCATCGGAGGAATCCCGGAACATATTCCAGTCTGTGCTAGCAAAACAGTCCTGTAGCTTAGCATCTGCTTCATCTGACCACTTTTTTATTGATCGAATCACTAGTGCTACTCCGGCCCCTTTTCTCCGCCTTCTCTTCACGCAAATGACGGGGATCTGGGCCTGTTCCCGTGAAAGCAGTATGTCATTCATGTCGGGCTCGTCAGACTCGTTAAAAGGAAAAAAAGGTGGTGGTGAATAATCGCAGTTCTGATGTCCAGAAGTTATTTTCGGACATAAGAGACGGGAGCAGCAACATTATGTACAAAATATGTTTAAAAAAATAAGCTGCCATCAACACAAAGAAACAAACAAAAAAACTATTGGATAGGAACACGTAAAATGTTGGGAAACCCTGATCTAGGCCTACTTTATTGTCCCACAAAGAGAAATTGGTTTGCAACAGTTTAAAAAAGACATGACAACAGCAAATACATATCAGAGTGAGTATTTAATAGAACTCATAGGCATGACAGAACGCTTGAAGGTTAGTATGGCTAAAATCTTAATTTGAGCCGGTTTGCTACAGAAAGAAAATAGTCCTGCAGCAACAGAATATTTTAAATATTATGTAGATTAAAATTGACATTTTTGTAGGGGTTGATAGATGTTTTAATTAGAGCAAATCAAGACTGAAATTTCAAAGTGCAAATTACAAACTTTTGAAACCTTTTTAAAACTCCTTTTGCAGGAAGATTCTGGGCAACAATAGAGTGATCAAATTAAAATCCTACATCTGTATGCTACTTTTCATGGAAGATAACTTCTAGGGTCAGTTTCCTGGAGCCAGATGAAGCCAGGCTATAGAACTGTCAATGCAGCTCCCCGTTAAAGCATGCTTTTTAGTCCAGGAGTATAGGCCTAATCTCAGCCTGACAAACCGGTCCCTAGTGCCTGATTGCATCTTGCATACGGAACACATTAGAGTTTGGGTGAATATGTCAATAATGATCACAGTATCTCATGTATTACTGGGGAAGGGTCATACAAGATGCACCACTGCTCCTCATCTCACTTTGACTATGTCAGGCACACATTATAGTCTCATTCTGTGAGATTGACTTATCTGAGCCACGTTGGCAAAGCCTTTACAAACACCACCGACATGTGTCAATCACTGGAACTGGACTATCAGGCAACTGCATGTCAAATAATAATCCTTCCGCCAAGATACCGTCACGCTGGAGTAAAATAGCCACTTAATATGCTGTCCATCAATCTCTATCTCCGTCTATCCTCTTCTCCTCTCATCCTCCTCTCTCCCAGACAGTCCATGACAACTAGCAGATGAAATAGCCTCTGAATGTTGTTTATTTTTTCCTGCTCATTCAGTCTTAAGGACTGCCACAGAAATACAAATAGGTCTCGCTAGTAGAAGTTCACATCACTCACACTCCTAAAGCACTTCTGTCAGACTCAGCAGAAACTCTGTCTGTACAAGGGACGATCAACGCCTTGATAATCAATCAAAATCCTGAACCACAACCCAGGACAAGGAAGGGCTCTGACAACTAGAATACTAAACTCTGTGTATTCAACTGCAGCAAAGCAAGCCTGTCGAGCCTCGGCTACAGTTTATATGCAAAACACCTCCTCTCCAAAACCCAGAGACCTTTGTGTCTGGTGGAGTCTGTCTGTAGTGTTTTGTTTTGACCAGGGGCTGGAAACAAGGTTAAACTTGAGAGAGAACTTGACAGACAAAGAGACACAGAGAGAATGAATGACACAGAGTCTTCGTTCATGGAGCTATTGTCCTTGGTGCAGCTCTCGCTCATGTGCCCTTCCCACTCTCCCTCCTGGCCTCTGTGTGTGTGTGTGTGTGTGTGTGTGTGTGTGTGTGTGTGTGTGTGTGTATGTGAAACAGAGTGAGATGTGTGTGTGGGTGAGCTCTGTGGGTGATACCTTATCTGTCCTCATGCTCAATTATCCATCCGTCCTCTCTTTCTCCCCGTTCTCCCTGTCACCCCCCCCTCACTCTGTGTTCCCTCTATTCTGAGTTATGACAGGGTTGAATGGATAAACAGTAATTCTTCATACATCTTCATTAACAGACACACAAACAGTACACTTTCCTTCCCTGTCTGTTCCCCTCTCTCTCTGTGTGTGTGTGTGTGTGTGTGTGTGTGTGTCAGTCAGGGATTGTTAAGTGAGTACAGACGTAGTCTAGATGTGTATATTCATTTCCCCATTGACAGAATGCTTGACTCAGTGTACTCCTGTCCTGGCTGCCTGGGCCTCATGCCCTCTACGCTGACAGACGTAGGAGGCATATATCCCAAATGGCACCCTATTCCCTAAATAGTGACTACTTCTGGGCCCTGGTCAATAGTAGTATACTAGATAACGAATAGGGTGCCATTTGTGACGCTTCCACAGACCACAGGCAGAGACACGTCTCCTCATCTCTCTATATCTCTCCGTGTCCAGCCAGCCGTCACTCTCTGCCACACACTGTGTGTGTGTGTATGTGTGTGACGTGCCTATGTACACTGTGTGACTGTTTTTTGTTGTGTCACTCACTGCGGCAGTAGGAAATGGAGCTGAGAGGACTGATCCCGTCCCCTGATAGGGGGCGACTGACAGGACAGGACTTGGGGGGTAGGGGAGGTGATGTGGCGCCCCTGGCAGACTGACTGGGCAGGTAGCAACATGTGGGCTTCATTCCCATAATCCACCTGGAGATCTGAGCTCTGACTGCTCCACTTACACACACACACACGCAAACAAAACCAAGGTCTTCACGTCACCGTGTCCAAACACAAAACACACTGAAAACATCCAGGCTAGAGAATATCCATATAGAACACAGAGACAACATCCAATAGAACATTCACTTTAACTAAAGTCTACTAGAGGTTCCAGAGAACAGAGCACATTAATGGAATGCTAACATTAAGTATATTGCCTAGAGAACACAGAATACTCAAGAGCAGCACTTCATAAGCCAGTGTGGTTTTCTGTAAGGCAGAGAGGCCATGTCCTTCCGACAGCTCCAGTAGTGTTATAATTGAAGGTGGAGAGACTGAAGGTGGAAAGAATGTGTGCAGGGGAAAGGAGGGGGGAGGCAGCAGCAGGACGCAAGGCTCTTCTCTAGTCCCCCTGACCAACTCCCTCCCCCCTCTCACAACTGTGTGTGTGTGTGGGTAATGTCGAGTGACACGTGTAAGCGGGCGCTGTCAGCCCTGTGTATGTCACCCTGAGTGGCAGTGCTACTGAGGTCCAGCGACAGGCAGGCACACACACACATACATACACACACAGAGAGAGAGAGAGAGACACCATTCTATACTATCATTTCACTGGGATATACACTCTTAGGAAAAAAAGGTGCTTTCCATAACCTTAAAGGGTTCTTCAGCTGTCCCCATAAGAGAACCCTTCAAATAACAATTTTTGATTCCAGGTAGAACAATTTCTACAGAGGGTTCTACTTGGAACCCAAAAGGGTTTTCCTATGGGGAAAGCCAAAGAACCTATTTGGAATCATTGTTTTGAAGAGTATCTGCTATACATGACACACACCACCAATACATTCACACCCACGCCACCCTGTTTTGATATTCAACATAGACACACACTCCTAGACACACTGCAAATACAAATGAACTCAAAAATGCATAGGTACACTCACAACTGAAAACCCACTGCTCACACAAACTCACATTCACGGCACTCTCCTGCAGGTACCCACTTGCATGCTACATGGACCCGTAACATAGCTGGGACTGTTCTGTTGCTGCATGGACCTTGCTACATGGAACCGTAACATAGCTGGGACTGTTCTGTTGCTGCATGGACCTTGCTACATGGAACCGTAACATAGCTGGGACTGTTCTGTTGCTGCATGGACCTTGCTACATGGAACCGTAACATAGCTGGGACTGTTCTGTTGCTGCATGGCTGAGCAGTGTGTGTCAAGGTTTCTTTCTGACGAGTGTGTGTTCTGGGAACAGCATCTGTGTTGTCATCGGCCACTCTCTCACACTCTTTTCTCTTTCCCTTTCATCACTGTCCAGCTCTCTCTCTCTCTATATATATATATCTCAGTCTCTCTGTTTCAGCACAGTACAGCCATAAAACTGTCAACATCTCATCTAGAGCAGAGTGAGGAAAAACTCAAGCATGAAGCACTGTCAGAAATATCCCCTTTCTGGCATGGATTTGCACATCTCATTTTTCTGAGTGACAAAGTATATAAACATACTTGGAGGAGCTGGGCCTGGCTTGGCAAGTGATCCTCACTACTCTGGTTTATTCGGGTGGAGGAGTAGAGATTTGAACATTACTGTTTGATCTACAGGGTCCACAATCTCTTCTGGTGGTGATGAACGATGAGTCAAGTCAGATGGAGGGATTTTCATTTGCAATGCTATACAGTCTATGATAATTTGGGGTTGGCCAGAGGCAGCTTTTGTCCTACATACACGTAAAGTTCTCTGAAGACTGTGTGTTTTTGCAGACAGACAGACAGGTGTGTGTGTGTGTTTGTGTGTGTGAGCCCAGACAGGAAGTGGGTCAGCCTGAGCGGAGCGGCAGACGACTGGTGTCCTTCAGCGTCTCCTTTTCTCCTCCTCCTGGGCAGGCAGGCAGGCAGGCAGTGCTGACAGGTGACTGATGGGGTGACACACACCTGTCAGTGCTTAGTCTCCCCGCACTGACAGACACTGACAGGAACGCCACCACCACAAACACACACACACACACACACACACTGACTGGGACGCCACGAGACAAACACACACGCAAACTCAGAGACACACACAGCCCTTGAACCAACTCAAGTACAGCACAGTGTGTGTGTAGAAAAACTTGCCGCAGTTCACCGAAGTTTAAATATAGTTCTATTTTTGCATGTTGACTTAAACAAACCATAAACAAACAAACCATTGGGACGGCAGGTAGCCTAGTGGTTAGAGCGTTGGACTAGTAACCGAAAGGTTGCAAGATCGAATCCCTGAGCTGACAAGGTAAAAATCGGTTGTTCTGCCCCTGAATAAGGCAGTTAACCCACTGTTCCTCGGCCGTCATTGAAAATAATAATTTGTTCTTAACTGACTTGCCTAGTTAAATCAAATATATATATATATTTTCTTTTTATTAAAAATAACGGTATAGGAATAATAAACCATACATGTCAACCTAAAGCTACATTATAAAAACATGTCTCTAACCCTATGCAAACAATAATAGCCAATGTCAAACACTGTCATGTCTCCTACTGTACGGCATTGATATTCATAACCAGTACAGTATAGAAGAAACACTCACAATACAGGTTGTAAATCATCTCTCTCCTAAACTACCACCATTGTGCCCTTGAGCAAGGCACTCCCAGTGTGTCGTGTGTTTGCCTGCGCGTGTGCTTTGCTGTGGTCGGGTACTGTGTCAGCAAAAAGAAGAATTTCCATTCAAAGATGTATAAAGACTTTCTAAAGAGATTTACGTAAATCAAATGAATAGTGTTCCGTTTGGAGTCATTCATCTTGTTGTGTCCAAGCAGAGGGCGGGGGTGTAGGGGAGGTTCATAGGCGGTGACTGATGGTCTTGGCTCTCCTCAGGGTGAGCAGGTGACTCTGGTGGAAGGGTACAGAGCAGAAGACTCTGTCTGAAGGCAACAACGGGAGCTCTGCTGACGGGTTGGTGATTACAAACCTGCAGAGACAGTGGTACAGTAAGTGTGTGCCAACAGCAGAGGGAAGAGCAGCAGCATAGGTAGTGTACCTCTTCATGGAGGGGTTAGGTGGGTCCAGCAGGCGATACAGCCCAAAACACAGGATCTCCAACGAGTCCAGAGCCTGGCAGAACAGCTCCTTGAAGTCCTCACACTGCAGAGGATATGGATGATAGGGAATCACTGGGACGTGTGTGTAGGTGGGCCTGTTTCTAGAACCGATGCACTGTGGGTTAGTGTGTGTGTGTCTATATACACTGAGTGGACAAAGCATTAGGAACACCTTCCTCATTTTGAGTTGCAGCCAGCCCCCCCCCCCACCTTTCCCTCAGAACAGCTTCAATTCGTCGGGGCATGGACTCTACGAGGTGTCGAAAGCGTTCCACAGGGATACTGGCCCATGTCGACTCCAATGCTTCCCACAATTGTGTCAAGGTTGGCTGGATGTCCTTTTGGGTGGTGCACCATTCTTGATCCACACGGGAAACGGTTGAGCCCTCCACTACTAAACCCCAGTTCAAAGGCACTCTTTTGTCTTAGCCATTTTAAAATATGTATTTAACTAGGCATTCCCCCTCTGAGTGGCCCACATGCAAAATCCATGTCTCCATTGTCTCAAGGCTTACAAAATACTACTCTAACCTGTCTCCACTCCTTAATCGACACTGATTGAAGTGGATTTAAGTGACATCAATAAGGAATCATAGCTTTCACCTGGATTTACCTGGTCAATATATGTCAGAGAAAGAGCAACTCCTCCTAATGTTTTGTACACTCAGTGTAGATGTGTGTCCATATAGGTGTATACTGCATGACCAAAAGTATGTGGACCCCTGCTCGTTGAACATCTCATTCCAAAGTCATGGGCATTAATATGGAGTTGGTCCCCACTTTGCCGCTATAACAGCCTCCACTCTTCTAGGAAGGCTTTCCACTAGATGTTGGAACATTGCTGCGGGGGCTTGCTTCCATTCAGCCACAAGAACATTAGTGAGGTCAGGCACTAATGTTGGGCGATTAGGCTTGGCTCACAGTTGGCGTTCCAATTCATCCCAAAGGTGTTCGATGGGGTTGAGGTCAGGGCTCTGTGCAGGCCAGTCAAGTTCTTCCAAACCAATCTCGACAAACCATTTCTGTATGGACCTTGCTTTGTGCACAGGGCTATTGTCATGCTGAAACAGTAAAGGGCCTTCCCTAAACTGTTTCCACAAAGTTGGAAGCACAGATTCGTCATTGTATGCTGAAGCGTTAAGATTTTCCTTCACTGGAACTAAGGGGCCTCATCACGACTCAGGATAAGACCCAGATGTGGATAGTACGATTCTCTGAATATTTATTATAACAAAGTTGGCCGGCAAAAGGCAGGTCGTTGGCAGGCAGAGGTTTGTAAACCAGGGTCAGGACAGGCAGAAGGTCAGAACCGGGAATACTAAAAAACAAAAACTTGAGAACAGGAAAAACAGGAAACACGCTGGTATGACCTGACAAGACAAGACGAACTGCCAACAGACAAACAGAAAATGCAGGTATAAATACACTGGAGACAATGGGGAAAAATGGAGGGTACCTGGTGGGGGGTGGAGACAAGCACAAGACAGATGAAACAGATCAGGGGGATGACAGGCCTAGCCAAACCATGAACCGAAGCAGTCCCGTTCTCGTGTGAGCTTGTCTGACCTACCACTTCGTTCCTGAGCTGTTGTTGCTCCTAAACATTTCCACTTCACAATAACAGTACTTACAGTTGACCACGGCAGGGCACAAATTTAACAGACTGATTGTTGGAAAGGTGGCACGTTGAAAGTCATTGACTTCTTCAGTATGGGCCATTCTACGTCCAATGTTTGGCTATGGATATTGCATGGCTGTGTACTCGATTTTATACACCTGTCAGCAAAGGGTGCATTTGAAATCACCAAATACACTAATTTGAAGTGTCCACATACTTTTGTATACATAGTGTATGTCTGTGCGTGTTAGTAGTAGAAACTCACAGCGAGGCTGCAGAGAGGCTTATCCTGCAGTGCCAACTGTGCCAGTTTGGAGCGTTGGCGCAGCGCCCACATCTTCACGGACATCTCCCCTCCCCGCAGCTGGTTGTCCTCTGCCAGCTGGGCCTCCAGTAAGGGGGTGTCGCCACCCGTCACCAGCGTACAGATCAGACCAGGCACGTTGGCGTTGAAGTACGTCTACACACCACACAGACAGATCACAAGGTTAGATCAAATTAGTTATTGGTTCTTTTAGCTAACCCTCAGCTCACAGTGACACGGTGTGTTCTACCCAAGGCCAATAACTAGAAATAGAGTTCCCCCGCCCTGTTAAAATATACAGGCAGTTTTTCAGGTTAGTTGACTGGTTAGCTAGCTATCTTGGGGAGGCTATCAATCGTCCACCATCTTTGGTGCTTCAAATGCATCATCTTATAGCATTGAGAAAAGTAAAACATAAGTGGTATCATGCGTCCCAATGGTAATAATACTTTCAAGCCATGAATTATAGCGCTATTATAAGCAACTAAGTAGTACAACTATTGATGAATTACTATTGCTATGGATTGAATGCTTTCCAAATTGCTATGGCTATGCCTATGGATAGCTGGTCAAAAATAGTGCCCTATATAGGAAATAGGGTGCAACTTAGTACTCGGCCGTTGTGTCCTGTTCTGTCTACTCACGGCTGCCATGAGAGAGTCCAGTAGGTCGACAGAGAAGACGGAGCCTACAGAGAAGGCCTGGCTCAGTGTCAGGCTGGAGGAGTCCTCTTGGCTGTCCGCCTCGTTCACAAAGCACACGTTAGAGCTGTTCACTGGGGGAGAAAGGGACTAGTTAGTAGCCTAATTACAGTACAGTCATTATAGAGGTCAGTGAAAGTTTCTGATTGGTCTAAAAGTTTTCATTTAAACAGGGATCGCTGTGAATAATACTACTGTACTTTAAAAAAAATTTAGAATCAATTGTCGCCATTCATCTATAACTACGTGGTATTTACTGGTTTTCTCTGACCATGTGACCAGACCAGGAACGTCAGGAAAAAAAATCCTGTCCCTGTTTCGATGTAGCAAAGCACTAGGGAGTGAAATTGGCACAATACCCAGCTCTACCAGCAGAGGGACAGTGGTGCCGGCGCTGTGAGCAGGGGTGACCTCAGCCTTCTCGGGTATCGTAGGGATGTGGGAAAAGTCGAGTGTGTCTGCACAACACAACACATGTTACAATGTGGCACAAACTGAACACAACAACTACAGAAGTATAAATCAGTGATACACATCTATACCATTTTGACTTTACATTTTGGTCATTTTAGCAGACGCTCTTATAGTCAGTCAGGGTAATCAACTAAGGTAAAACCTTCAAACGAATGGGATTCCCAAAAGCATTTGCATAACATGATTGGTAAAACAGTGATTATTTTGTCATTAAACACGTGAACATTTCCGGTATTAGTGTGTATTACTAGGACATTATGCACCAATGTCCCCTACAAAACAATAACCCAACCTCAACACACACACACACACACACACACACACACTCCTGTAGAACAGATAAACAGTCATTGATTGGCAGCCCAGGCGGGTCGGTCCAGCCACTGTATGGCTCCAGTGAGACAGCATGCCTTAATTATGGATTAATTGTGTCATTAGCACATTCTGCTGTTGGCGACACATTGAGCCTGTCAAGGTTAATTACTGGAACATGTTTATTTTCTGTCAGCTTCTGTGGCAGGCTGTCGCGTACACACACACACACACACACAGACACAACACACAACACACAGAAACGCTGAGGTTCACACACATACACACCATTCGCTCACACAATTCCTGGAACATTTCTGCTCAGCCTTCAGGACTTTCCCTCAGCCCCTGTCTGTCTGTCTGTCTGACCACAATCTGTATGGCGCTCATACCACGGACATGACACACCACACACTCTTCACAGACAATATAAACACACACACACACACACACACACAATCTCTCCTCTCACACTGAGAGTCCAGCCTTGAGCCAAGCCAACTAATCGAATATTAAAGCAGCCAACAAACATTTAACAGTAATATTCTCCCAGCCCCCTGAACATTCTCCATGAATCTCTCTGGTCCCTCTCACTGACCGTGGCTCGGACCATGGCTATGACCACCAAACCCATGACCAAGCTCCAGCCCCTGTCCGTGGCCGTGACTTTGAGTGTGACTGAGTGTGCAGCGTGGGCCTGGCTCGGGGCTGAAGCGAATGTGGTAGAGGTTGACACAGAAGTGGATGGTCTCCTTATCCTGCATGGAGGGCTCAATGTCGCTGGAGCAGGACAGAGAGCTGAGGACCACCACCATAGCACAGCGCTCCACACTCAACGCACGCAGGTCTGCCCCACACAGAGGAGAGCCCTGGGGGAGAGAGTGGGGAGGGGGGAGACGGAATGAGAATAGGGATGGGGTGAGGGGACAGGGTTAGTCAGGCAAGGCTAGACGACTGATACGTTCTATAGTCCCTAGACACCTCTTCTACCTAGTTAGTCTCTTTACTAGGCATTCTAACGAATAGAGAATCCTGACCAGTGGAGGCTGGTGGGAGAAGCTACAGGAGGACGGGCTCATTGTAATGACTGGAATGGAATGGTATCAAGCACATCAAACATATGGACCCCCCCCCCCCCGTTCCGTTTATTCTATTCCAGCCATTGCAATAAGCCTGTCATCTTATAGCTCATACCACCAGCCTCCTCTGATCCTGACCTATGCCTGTCGTGTATGTCAGCAAAAAGTCAAGTTTCTGTAGAATAATAATGGATAGATTTCAGATCTATTATAGAGTATTCCCACATGTCCAGAGACTCACAGGCAGGAAGTAGATGTGGGGGAAGTATTGTATGTTGGGCCACTCCCTGCTGAAGTAGTGTGGGTCTCCCAGGAAGACGACCATCCTCAGCTCTGGGGCCGTCAGGCTGCTGGCCCTCAGCGGCATCATGAAGTCCCCCAGGCCCAGCAGGCTGGAGCCCCCGTCCCCAAAGACACACACCACCACGTGGTCCTGCAGTGCCAGGGTACTGGCACTCTGTCTGGTCTGAGGAGGATACACACAGACACACACAAATGCATGACTGGAGATGTTTATTATGTTATTATTACATGCATGTACTCTAGCTGGCTAGGTACAAGTAAGCTAGTGTCAGTGTGTGAGACAGTGAGTGTGTTCCTAATAGTGCTGAGAAATTAGTACTTTTTGAGGACGGTTAGGGTTCGGTTTCGGTTCGATTCTTAGAAAATGATCACGGTTTTTCATTTCAGCTTTAAAAAAAAATACTTTTGAAAAATGTACATTCCAAAGCCAAATATAGTGAACATTCAATTGCCAAAACATTGAAAATATTCCATTGTCTCCGTCTAGTCCACATTGGGTAGACATCAACAGAAACATTTTAAATTATTTTATTTAAATTACTATTTTATTTGATGACTTTATTATTTTTAAAGTGATCATCTCTGTTCAGTCAGTAGCAGCCATTCAGCCAGCCAGACAACATTATCTCTGTGCACCCCAAACTGTACTGTCTTCAGTCCTCCTATTTAGCTCGTCTAGACTGCCTAAATATGCTGCAGAGCTGTCTGATGAAATCATTTAGCGAGTTCTTCAAAGTAGATAACACACACTTTCAGGAATCAATCAAATCAAATGTATTTATAAAGCCCTTTTTACATCAGCCAATGTCACAAAGTCCTATACAGAAACCCAACCTAAAACCCCAAACCGCAAGCAATGCAGATGTAGAAGCACTGTTTCTATCCCTCTCTCTCTTCTTGTTGTGTTGTGTACGTTCCTCTCTCATGCAGTCTAGGCGCTCTGTGTGTATCTTACCAAACATAGCAAGCGTAAAAGTGTTCGAGACAGAAATAACAGGCGCAATGGATTATGGTCATTGTAGTTAATTAAGGCGTTTCTGCGCTGAACTAGGTTGAATATTTGCTTAATGAAAACTACAACTCCCTTCAGCCCAGAGTCGCACATAGTTCTTGACTTGATTTCTCTCGTGAATTATTTGATTTCTCTCTAGAGAAACGACACGTTGGGCTCACACAAAAAAATAAACTAGATAGAATTCAAGTAATTGAACCGACGTCGGTCAATTAGTTGTTTAATAACCGGAATAAAAAATACATGTTAATCGCTCACCATTAGTGCCTGATTGCCTATCTGTCTTACCAGTGAGATGTCCTTCAGGGGAACAGGTGGGCACCAGTGGAACAGTCCTGTAGAGTCCAGCCCCACCTCCTGCTGCTCTTCCTGCTGCTGCTGCTCCCACACACACTCCCTCTCTCGAAGAGTCTCTCCCTCTGGGCTACAGCAGAGGACACACACACAAACACAAGCCTCAGAGAGTGTAGGGAAGGAAGAAAGGGTGGAGGGAGAGAAGACAGGAGAGGCACACAGACTCATGCATGCAGACATATTACATATACACTGTCCAACCACCCTGGATGTCAAGAGCACAAAAGGGAAAATTAAAGGTATCCACTTGGGTAGTGGAATCACAGATAAAAAAGGGTGGTGACGAGATCGGATAGACGGAGAGAGATAAAGAAAGAGAGGGAGACAGGAGTGAGAGGGATGAGGGGGAAGAGAGAGAGAAAAGAGAGACACAGAGATAGAAAGAGAGAGAGAGCAGGGAACTACAATTTATTTAATCTGTATTCTGCTCACTAACTTACCTTCTGACCGTGCTCTCTCCTCCCCCCTCTCTTCTCCTCCCTCTCTGTCCTCTGACAGGATCTCCCAATATTAATGCCCAGAATGGGTTGAGTGAGGCGGCTGGGGAGCCGGCCCATTAATCAGCCTGTCAATCCCAGCTTGCTATTCCACTGTGCTCAGCTGTCCAGGACATAGCCTGCCCGCCCGCCCGCCCGCACCAGGCAGCCTCCACTAATGACAGTGTGATATATCATGGTGAGTTTTAAATTAAGTATTTGTCTCAGCATGTTCAAAACAAACATATTCCTGTGTAGAAGGCTGTGATTTTTCACCTGAAGGGCAGAACTCCCAGTGATGGACGTCTGAAGCCTAGACTCATGGCGGAGGTGTTAGATGAGACTGATGGGACACACACACACGCGCACGCACATGACACACACACACAGATGAGAAACACACGGGTGAGAGACAGTCTTGCGGGTCAGACACACCCATAGGTGACAGACAGGCACATAAGAGACATAGAAGGGTGACAGACAGCCATTCTGAGTCTCTGCTCTGTGTGAAAATGTGTAATGAGGCGAACAGGACAGACAGAGGCGCATGGTGCTTTCTACTAATATAGGTCCTAAAGAAAAGCCTGATTTTTCAGCCCAGTGGAGAAAAGTGGGATGATGACTCCCCCTAGTGGAGGAGTTCGAGACTGCACCATCTCTGCACCTCTCAACATGCCGCCTCAGTTGCTTTGCTTCTTGTGAAACTGAGGTTAGTACTAAAAAGGTCTGCGAGTCTAAAAAGGCTTGTCTTGGTCATTGCATTGTTGCCGTACCATCTTTCTGCTCAGTGCACCTGCAGGGTCTCATCCTGGGCAAATCCTTGATGTCTCTGTGACACACAGAGCAGTACATACTCGCCCTGACAAACACACAGGTACGCAAAAATGACTAACATGAATACTCCCACTCCCTACATACAGAAGTATTTGAGTCAAGGCTCTAGTTTCTGAACTAATATTAGAGTGGCACAGTACCTTCTGGCATCACTGGCATTGCTGGCTATGAGGAAACCCAGAGTCCACAGCTTTATTTTGATGTGACTGGGAGGATTTACCAACACACTGAGAAACAACAAAACAACTTTAACAAGCAGGAAGCAGCCCATCCACAAAACTACAGTTAATGTGTAAAATAATCACATACCTGTAAGCATTATAAAAATGACTGTCTACTACTACTACTGCCGCCTCTAACACTGCTACAACGACCACAGATAGAACAATGAAACAGATATTTTACTGTATAAATGTGAAGCATCTGCTTCGCATTTCCACTCACTACCAAATATGGTAGTGAAAGGAAGCCCACTGGCGGGCAGTGGGAGAAGATGGAACGAGACGGATTTTAACAGACATTTTGCAAGTTTTCTCATCGATTAAACATTTGATTTCAATACAGTTTTCTATTCCCAAAACTAGAATCTGTTTAGAACAGAGTGGACTAAGATTTGTAGACTTTACCCTTTACAAACGTTTTTTTTTAAATTGCGTTGTTTAGAAGGACTGCAAAGGAAAATTGAGTTATTGCACACTTGACTAAGTAGGCGTTCCCTAACGGAAATATGCAGATAATGGTAGAACGCGCCAATAGGATCTCTCTAGCTCGTGCTTGGCTCTACCCCCCTCCTTGCATGTTCTGCCCACTATGGTTCATTTGCTCCCATTGGAAACAACTGGCTGTGGTTGATCTTGGTTGAGTTCTAAAAATCTTTGCTTCTACTACTACTACTACTACTGCTCCTGCTACTACAGGAAGAGTGGGGATCCTTAATAAATACAAATACTACTACTACTACTACTACTACTATGCTACAACTGCTGCTGCTACTACTACTACAGGAAGAGTGGGGATCCTTAATAAATACAAATACTACTGCTGCTGCTACTACAACTACTACTACTGTTACTGATACTACTACTACTTCTGCTGCTCCTGCTACTACAGGAAGAGTGGGGATCCTTAATAAATACAAATACTACTACTACTACTACTACTACTACTATGCTACGACTGCTGCTGCTACTACTACTACTACAGGAAGAGTGGGGATCCTTAATAAATACAAATACTACTGCTGCTGCTACGACTACTACTACTACTACTGTTACTACTACTACTACAGGAAGAGTGGGGATCCTTAATAAATACAAATACTACTGCTGCTGCTACTACAACTTCTACTACTACTGCTGTTACTGATACTACTACTACTTCTGCTGCTCCTGCTACTACAGGAAGAGTGGGGATCCTTAATAAATACAAATACTACTGCTGCTGCTACGACTACTACTACTGTTATGCCTGCCTCTACTACTACTACTACTACTACAACTACAGGAAGAGTGGAGATCCTTAATAAATACAAATACTACTGCTGCTACTACTACTGTTACTACTGCTGCTACTACTACTACTACTACTACTGCTATTACAGGAAGAGTGGAGATCCTTAATAAATACAAATACTACTGCTGCTACTACTACTGTTACTACTGCTGCTACTACTACTACTACTACTACTACTGCTATTACAGGAAGAGTGGAGATCCTTAATAAATACAAATACTACTGATGCTACTACTACTGTTACTACTGCTGCTACTACTACTACTACTATTACAGGAAGAGTGGAGATCCTTAATAAATACAAATACTACTGCTGCTACTACTACTGTTACTACTGCTGCTACTACTACTACAGGAAGAGTGGAGATCCGTAATAAACACAAAAACTACTGCTACTACTATATGAAGAGTGGGGATCCATAATTAATACAAATACAACTGCTGCTACTGAAACTACTACTACTTCTACTGCTCCTGCTTCTACAGGAAGAGTGGGGATCCTTAATAAATACAAATACTACTACTACTACCACTACTACTACTGTTACTACTGCTGCTACTACTTCTACTGCTACTACTACTACAGGAAGAGTGGGGATCCTTAATAAATACAAATACTACTACTACTACCACTACTACTACTGTTACTACTGCTGCTACTACTACTACAGGAAGAGTGGAGATCCGTAATAAACACAAAAACTACTGCTACTACTATATGAAGAGTGGGGATCCATAATTAATACAAATACAACTGCTGCTACTGAAACTACTACTACTTCTACTGCTCCTGCTTCTACAGGAAGAGTGGGGATCCTTAATAAATACAAATACTACTACTGCTACCACTACTACTACTGTTACTACTGCTGCTACTACTACTGCTACTACTACTACTACAGGAAGAGTGGAGATCCTTAATAAATACATATACTACTGCTGCTACTACTACTACTGTTACTACTGCTGCTACTACTACTACTACTATTACAGGAAGAGTGGAGATCCATAATAAACACAAATACTACTGCTACTACTACAGGAAGAGTGGGGATCCTTAATTAATACAAATACTACTACTACTACAGGAAGAGTGGGGATCCTTAATTAATACAAATACTACTGCTGCTACTGAAACTACTACTACTTCTACTGCTCCTGCTACTACAGGAAGAGTGGGGATCCTTAATAAATACAAATACTACTACTACTACCACTACTACTACTGTTACTACTGCTGCTACTACTACTGCTACTACTACTACTACAGGAAGAGTGGAGATCCTTAATAAATACAAATACTACTGCTGCTACTACTACTACTGTTACTACTGCTGCTACTACTACTACTATTACAGGAAGAGTGGAGATCCGTAATAAACACAAATACTACTGCTACTACTACAGGAAGAGTGGGGATCCTTAATTAATACAAATAATACTACTACTACTACAGGAAGAGTGGGGATCCTTAATAATTACCAATACTACTGCTGCTACGCCTACTACTACTACTGTTACTACTGCTGCTACTACTACTACTACTACAGGAAGAGTGGGGATCCTTAATTAATACAAATACTACTGCTGCTACTGAAACTACTACTACTTCTACTGCTCCTGCTACTACAGGAAGAGTGGGGATCCTTAATAATGACCAATACTACTACTACTATGCTATGTCTGCTGCTGCTACTACTACTACTACTACAGGAAGAGTGGAGATCCTTAATAAATACAAATACTACTGCTACTACTACAGGAAGAGTGGGGATCCTTAATTAATACAAATACTACTACTGCTACAAGTTACTTACTTGAAATCTTGGTCTCCGCTCTGATACTCAATCCCAATCAACAGCAACCTCAGCTTCAGGAAACATAGCCTGACACACAGACAGGCAGACAGGCACACAAGCAGACAGGCAGGCACACAAGCAGACAGGCACACAAGCAGACAGGCAGGCAGACATGCACACAGGCAGGCAGATAGAGAGAGATCATGTTTGTTTGTAGTAATAGAACACTGATATGTCTCTCTGTAGCAGACTGACAAACTGACTTGCTGGCCTGAGCAAAGGACATCCCTATGAAGGAGGGGGACAGGTGCTCTGTGTAGATCTCATTGTAGAGGCCCTCTCTGTACAGGTTCTGCCAGGTGTCTCCGTCCTGCTGTAAAACAAAATGGCAACAGAGATTCAGTAGCAACAGAGATACTTGATAAAAAAGTACAGCACTGTGATGGGTTCTAGTATAACAGTTAAAGCTCCTGACTTCAGACCACTTACCCCCTGGTGACAGGGGTTGGAGCCATGTCTCTCGGCTAAGTCTGACTGTGCCTCCATCTCCCTCTCTGCTCTCCCACCCGGCTTTCAAAAATCCATTCAAATACTTAGTAAAGGATCAGAATAGTGCACTTTATTGTTGACATACCTCAATCTCACTCTGCATGGTGAACAGGTTGGTCAACAGCGTGGAGAGGCCAGGCACCAGGCAGCTCTGAGACATGAAACCCAGTTTGAGCTCTGCCAGGCAGATCACTGCATCACCTCGACTCCAGTCCCAGTTAGGCACGTTCTGCAGGAACGCCTTGGGAGCACACACACACACACACACACACACACACACACACATGACACATGACACATCATCTAGCAACAGTAGCCATACTTGTTTGTAAGATGTATATAGGCATCGGGGACAGGCAGCCTACCTTACTGTTGTGCTTCAGCATCTGAACTATAATCCTGGTGTTGGGACAATACTGTTTGATGGAGATCACCCTGACAGAGGACAAACACATGTTGTTTTATCTTATTAGTTATATTTTGCCGTGTGTCAGAAAGGATAACAAGGTAGAGAGCAGGTGAACGTGTGTGTGTGCGCGCGCGCGTGTGCCTGTCTAGCTATGTGTGCATGCACCTGAGCCCTGCCTACCTCATGAGATTGGCAGCGTCCTCCTTATGCTGGTCTGAGGTGAACCTGTCACAGATGATCAGGCAAGCTCCTGCTTTATGCATCTACACACAGAGGATAGCATCAAGCCAGTGCTACCATGTACCACAGTCACTAAGCCATCATTACTCTGCATCCCTGTGTCCCTCCTGTACCCTTCCCAGTGTACGTGTCTCCCTCTCTGTGTTGGCGACCTAGTTGTACGTGGTAAGCAGAGGCTAGCCAGTAACTTCTAGCCACTGTGGTGACGTTTTACCTTCCGGAGATCTAAGAGCCGACAGTAGCTCCAGGAGGAACAAGCTAGCTTCTTGCTCTAGATTCCACAACTGTGTACAGTTGGCTCGGAGTACAAATGCTAATGTTAGCATCCGACTGCTAGATGGTAGTATGTTCAGTAGCACGCTCAGTCAAGTCGAAGAGTTTGTCTGGACAAAAATGATTACACAACCATTGTGTGGTGTCCCCACAATTGGTGTGTCTTATAATATTTGTGTGCAGACTAACTTGTATCAAAACAGTTGTGTCAAATGTGTTGTATGTCCGTTATCCAAACTGAGTGTGTACTTGGCTCCAGTACCTTAACTCTCTCCATGTCTCTCCTCTGCATCACTGAGCCCTGGTAGAAGGTGACCTTCAGGAACCACCTCAGGAAGAAAGCCTCCAGCTCCTGGTTAGGACGGAAGCTGGCAAAGGCAGAGATAGCAGTGTCTGAAACGGGACCCTAATCCCTATGTAGTGCACAACATTTGACGAGGGCCCAGGTTGGGCTCAAAGGTAACGCTGTGACTCACTTTCCCAGGAAGAGCACCTTGACGTCGACCTCTCCCCTGTCCTCATGTAGAAAATCTTTCATGAAGGCAGAGGCGCTGCTCAGAGTGATGTGACCACACACCACCACATGGCTAGCGCGCACGCACGCACGCACGCACACACGGAGGAACATTAACACGGATGGGTGGAGATAGAACGAGAGAAAGACTATTAACATTCTAAGAAGCATTATATCAGATATACTGAGGATTTAGTCGTTTTTGTTTAGGTGCAGTGTATATTATCATGTTGTGTGACATAAGAATGTACCTTGTAGCTGCTACTACACCAACTGTTTTATTTTGGTCATCTCCGATAAACTGTAGTAAGATGACTCACGTCTTGCCTGAGACACCCGTGAAGCTTCCATCAAACCTCTTCCTGTTGATGATGATCTGAACCACCTCTGGGACAAAGTTGGCAAACAGACCCTGAGAGAGAAAGAGAGAGACATGATGTGTATCTAAATCACATCCACAATGGACCACTGACAGTGATGCATCCCAAATGGCACCATATTCCCTATGAAGTGCACTACTTTTGACCAGAACCCTATGGGCCCTGTTCAAAAGTAGTGAGCTATATAAGGCAGGGATGGGCAACTTTGAAAGAAATCTGTAGTTTGCGGGTCTGCATACCCACATCCATACCCAGATATGCAGTCAGAGCCAGTCCTAGCCTTTTGGGTGCCCTAAGCAAAATCCCAAAAATGTTAGCTGACATGGGTTAATTTGTTTATTTTGGAAATGTATCCACAGGCCTACAAAATGGGGGGCCACGGACCGCATCCCTGATATAGGGGGGATTGGGTGCCATTCGGGAAGCAGACAGTAGCTTTCATTGATTGGATTTCCATAGCACTTTCCTATGCTGAAAGACTCTTTACATTGTATGGGGGGAGTCAATACTGTCTTATGAGATGTACCAGTCCAATAAAAATGAAGATGATGACGAAGAGGCGTCCCAGGGTCGTCCTCAACTCCACGTCACCATAGCCCACCGTTGACATGGTAACAACCAGGAAGTAAACACACTCAAAGTAGTGGAGAGGTTGGGGGTTGGAGAAGTCCAGCCAGGGGTCACCTGAGTTCTCCAGCTGCAGCAAGACCAGGTCTCATGAGAGAGAGTGGTTAAAGTTGAGATCTGCATAAGGTGAAACAGTGCCACTGGTCGCCCCAGGCCTTTTGTTATTGTTTTGTTTATGAAACAGAGGAGATGAGCATCCAGCATTGTGGTAAAAAAAATCATCTGAGTACACACTCTACTATTCTATCGCGCGTTCAATGATGTCCAACTTCATTTTTGTTGTTGAAGTATTGTCTTTGTTGTTATAATATCGCAAACAGACATTGTAGTTTCACCGCTACGGATTCCAGCTTTAACGTTAGCAGAATTACTCATTTTAGTATTAGTTGAATTACTCATAAACACACATTTACAACATTAGTGCAATAGTGCCTCAATTGTCTTTCAAAATGGTTTGCTTATTTCTCTATGAATGTAAAGAGTGTGGAGCGAACCAAGACGAATGGAAATGACACAAACACACCAGGTGGATGAAACCAGCTGAGGTCAGCAATGTGCCTGTTAGGATGGCAACCAGGCGGGAGAGTTTCAGAGTGGTGCTGGGAATACAGAGTGACAGAAAATGTGAGTGGGACTGAGAGAATGTGTGAGAGAGTGAGAAAGTTCAATTGTATTAACAGGCAGACATGCATTTAAAACAAGTCACATTGCTTGTATCTCATACATGCTGAAAATGTGAAAGTCAATGGAATCATCATCCTACTTTTCATCCCTGTTCCGGCCTCTATTTGATGCACATTTGATGGAAATTGCACATTGTAAATATGGTACTGGATGGACCCTGTATATAGTATTCTTACTTACTTTATCATTTTCTTCTTTATTTATAGATTGTGTGTGTTTTTGTTATATCTCATTTTTAGTATTACATCGTTATTGATTACTGCATTGTTGGGGTTAGAGCTTGCAAGAAAGACATTTCACTGTACTTGTGCATGTGACATTTAAACTTGAAACTTGATGTAGATGTACCATATGTGTTGCTGTGTTACCTGTTGCTGTTGAAGACGTTGAGAATCTGCAGAACGACTGGTAACTCCAGTATGTGCAGAGCTCTGATGAACCTCAGACCTGGGCCAGATATACAAAATAAGGCATTAGCTTATAGGGTTGCAAAATTACAGTAAATTACTGTATAAATGTGTAGGCCAACACGTATAAGTGTGTAGGCCAACTGTATGTGGGTCGTTCCACCAATTCGGTGCCTTTAGAGAAGTGTAACTTGGTAAAAAAAAAAATTACGTTTGATTTCACCTAATTTTAACATTTTGTCATAATGCCTATATTCAACAAGTTTTCCCATCGCAAGAGGTTAAATTTAAATAGTATAGTAAGTGCCAAATAAAGTTACAGGGTTGACTGTAACCGGGTTGACGATGTCATCTTTAATCAGCCATAAATCCCATTGTGACAGGGAGAATGGAAGCTTGTTGTGTGCAACAGGGAGTGGAAATTGAATGCAAGCTTCACAAAAAAAAATCAATTGTAAAAAAATAAAAATAAATCTAGCCTATGGGTAACTGGATTGACATGTTATGCTCGACCAACTCATTATTTTACCACAAAATGGCCAAAAAGAGTAGAACCACCTGCTTTTACACAATGTTGTGACTATTATATGTTCAATGTTTCTTTTGATATAAATATTGTAAAAGGAATTATTTGACCAAATTAAAATGAGAGTTCAGTTCACGTAACAGGGTTGACCTTAAAATGAGGGGCCAACATAAATTAATCACTAATGACATTAAATAAATAATAATCTTCAGAAATTACTTTGTCAAAGCAAACAAAATAACTAGGGCTTTACGGCGGTGAAACTTGGGAGAAATGTTGGGGTTAAGTGGGTTAGAATCTTCCTAGAAGTGACAGAGGGCGCACAGCTGGAATGGTCAAAATCATGAATTTTGGCACTTTAGCAAGTATGTCAGAGGAGGCTGGTGGGGGAGCTATAGGAGGAAAAGCTAATGGTGATGGCTGGAATGGAATAATGGAAATGTATCAAACATAGAGAAACAATATGTTTGAATCTATTCCATTATTCCTTTCCAGCCATTACAATGAGCCTGTCCTCATATAGCTCATCCCACCAGCCTCCTCTGGTCTTTATTCATATAAAACAATCGGATTAATTGAATTCTCCATGTGGTCTATTTTAAAGGGCAATTCATTTAATATACAGTAACAGGCTTTCAAAATGCAATATTGGTTAAATACAATTTATAGTGAAAATATCAGAGGCGCAAAAGGCACTCTTTGTGGAATGACCCATGTATGAGTGTCTTACCCAGCCAGGCTCGACGGGAAAACAGGGTAACAAAGGAAGGAGCAATGGTGAAAAAATCCACCAGGGATCTCAAGTCAACCCAAACCATCAGCTTATCCTGGGCCGCCAAAAACTGGTGAACAATGACACACAGGAAAGACAGAGTAATGCACACTGCCTTGTCTAAACCCAAAATGTGTGACATTATTTTGTATGTGTCCTATTAGCTAACTGCCTCACCCTGAGCCCAAAATACAGAAGGTGGCAGATGTTGAAGCCCAAATCAATGAGGAAAGCTATGCTGTATTCTTTCATGCAGGACTCTACTGGGCTGAGAGGAGCGGGAGAAGACATTTTAGTTTCCCTCTGGCTCTTTGTCTTGGACCTTTCTTGTGAACAAACAAAACTTTGTTTTGATCCCATCACCATGGTATCATGATGCAACTCACTCAGTAGAGAGGATGATATAGGTCACGATGGAGCCGATGTTGAAACAGAATATCAGCACCATCTGTTGAGGAAGGATAGTGTGAGAAATACAATAGCGGGACTGAAGAAGAAAAACATAAAAGAGTACTCTTCCTGCATGTCTTGTGACTTACTAGGACTTTGCCAGGCAGATGTTGAGCTGATATCACAGAGAATGCCCATTCCTTCAAGGCATTCCTCAGATTGAAATCTGTCTGCACACTAATGCTCTGCAACATCACAATAACAAGACTCTACATGTTCATAGGCCAGCACATTACACACCAGACTGACATGTGGTCACACTGTAGGTGTAGGCTTACATAACTCTCCCTTTGTCACCCCCTACTCTCTCCATCTTATCTTTCTACCTTCTCCTCACCTGTCTGTGTGCCCAGCGCTGTCGTCGGGGTCTGAAAATCCCAATGCTATTGAACCCTCTGTGAGCAACCTTCCAGAGCAGCAGGGCCAGCAGCCCCCCCAGGAAGACAGACAGGGAGGAGAGGAGGAAGGCCCACCACAGCCTGTGCCCCCGGTAGAGGCAGTGGGTGTGGGAAATGGGAGGGTAAGTGTGGGGGATCTTCATGGCCATGGGGATGTGCCAATAAATGTGTGGAGCAAAGGTGGGCGGGGTGGTGTAGGTGTAAATGGAGGCAGTCACCATCAGTTTTACATTTCCTTTTGAAGCCAGAGAAAAATGTGTTAGTCTAACTTGGCCTGTGTTTTAGTGGATTGAATGGTTGTTCCATCTACTAGCTAGCTGTCAGTTACATTGTGGTATCCCTATGATGGTATATCATTGGTAAAGAAAATAAACCATTACATTACATACAAGTGTCAGTAAACTCCCTAATCAGCAGATGCCTATTTGTATGTTTTTGTGAACGACATAATGGCTAAATAACGTTACTGTAGGCTAAACACGTTAGCTAGTTAGCTAACGATAGTTAGCTGGCTATTATAAAGAAAAAGCTAATTTAGCTCGAATAGGATTATGTGGCTAAAAGACTCATTTTAAGGTCCCACATCACTACAATATATGAAGTATTTAGCTACAAACTCTGATAACCCTACATTGACAAGAATTGTAATTCCATTTGTGATCATCATCAGATAGCTAGCTACCTGAAAAGCAAGGCTCGTCTTCATCAAATCAGCGCGCGAGGATCGGTGGGCGTGGTTCATAAAACAAGGGTTCCGGATGATGATTGGTGGACAGTACAACCAAAAATTAATCATAGCGGGCAGAACAAGCAACGAGCTAGTGAGATCTTATTGGCGTGTTCTAGCATATGCTTACATTGTGAAGTGTGTGTGTGAAATAACTCGTTCTTGCGCTCCAAACCGTTGACAGGGTAAAGTCTACAAAACGTAGTCTACTCTGCCAAAGTTTAGGAGAGCAAGAATGACAACGAGTTATTTCACATAACACATTTTAGTTTTGGGTAAGTGAAAACTGTATTGGGCTAAGAAAACATTAGCACAATGTCGCCCAAAATCTCTCGCGCGCCATCTTCGTTTCACTAGTTACCATGGCCACAAAAGGTGTGTTCGTAAATTCAGAATTTGTCAGATTGTCCGTTCGTACATTCAGGGCGTTTCGCTCTCGGAGTGCACACTGTACGCTCTGGCCAAGGAGTATGGTTGATCCGATGAGAGAACTCACTATTTTGCTCGCTGGTTAGGCTATTACCATGTTCTAACTTTGCTGTTGGCAACAATTTAATAACATTTTATTTGCCGACGTTTACTGACACTGGTTATATTCGATAGGTGTCGTGTGTGTCGGTTTTTGTATATTCATCAGTAATTTACAAAGCCATTTACAAAGTCTGTCGCTATATCCTAAAAAAAGTATTTAAACAAAAATGAACCGTTTTGTCTTCATTTAGGCTTCGGTTAGTCATAAGGTTAGCAGTGTGGCTAAGGTTCGGTATAAAATCACATTTTATGAAGATAAAGTGTAGAAATTTTTTCCAATCGTCAATGAATCACAATGGACACAGAAAATTGTTTATTATGCACATCAGCATTTTAATTGGACAAAGCAAGAACAAATATAGTAGCAGAAACATTACCAAACCCCCAGAGGAGAACACTTTTCAAAACTAAAAAGGTCAGAAATTGTCTGTAGACACTGCTTAATCTGAATGATATTGTGTGGGTCTGGTATTAAAACATGTTTAAGTTCACATTTCTGATGAGCATTTCTGGTTCAGGTTTTTCCATAAAAAATACTGATCTTACTTCATAGAAAATGGCAGAAAACTCCATTTATGTACAGAATTAGTATTCAAAGTCAAAATTGAGTGAATTTATGCACTGCATAGCAATGCCCTTCCCAGAAGTCCATGCATCTCTGTTGCTACTAACAATGTTGAATTTCTTCAGTTATCAAAACAAAAAGCACCAAACTCCCATTGTGAACATTTGCATTTTCCTTTATACAGTTTGAAATATATGTATGGTTATTTACACATGAAGCAAGTTGAGGCCTCCGAAACGAAATACAGGGGAAGATTTGAATACAAAAACAAATCCTCTTGGAATAATTAAAAAATAATAGAATACTGTGCAATGTGTCTGCCCTTACAGAAAAAAATCAGTGGCATCTATCCCTGCAATTGGTTTAATTGAAATCAAAATGAGAGAAGAAAAAAAAACATCAATTTTGATTACTTCCATTACTTTTTACATGATTCATTGCATCAAACTCAAAATGGATTATTCATCTTAAAAAAAGAGTCCTTATGAAAATGGTAGCAGTTCGAGACACTAAACAAATCAACAAATGCACAAATCCAAGTGTCTCCTTAACAATTATATTACATTTACAGTTCACTTAAAAATGGTACCATCCTGCCCATGTAGTCTGTCTAACACAAGGGCAGCATAATACCTGTGTAGTTTATTCCAGTTCTCCATGGCTCCCCTTAACCTCCCATGAAATCAGTTTCATTGGCTTTAGTAGAGGTCAACTTCCACTTCAAATTCCATGTACCCACAAGTCTTAGTCTGCCACAAGTGGATGGGATATAACACAGATCCCGGTGATGCTCCAGTAGCCAGTAAATAGTTGACTATCCCCCTATCAGTGTGTGGGGTATCCAGTGGCTCCCATACCGGCCTGGTTTGCTAACATACTCCCATTCAATCCCTGTGTAGCTTCCATAACCCCACCGTTACTGAGGGCACTCACACCTGTCCACCCAGCACTGGCCGGTAAGTGACTGCAAAACGGGAAAGAGAGAAAATGCCAGCAGGTTAGAAAAGAGGCAGCGACAGGGGCAAGACAGAGGCTTCGTCTCAAATGGTACCCTATTCCCTTTATAGTGCATAACCTTTGTCCAGGGACCAGGTAAAATGTAGTGGACTTATATAGGGGATATGGTGCCATTTGGGACAACCAGAAAACACACCAAACTGAGCAAGAGCCAGCTGAGGAGAGGGTGAGAGAACAAAGGTCAGGGTGTGTCAGAGGATAAACCAAAATCTAAGACAGCAGAGAATATGGTAGGAATTGAAAATGGTAACAGGGCAAAGATATGGTACTTGTGGGAGTGGGCATGCGGACAGAGCATAGGCTCAGTGTATAAAATTAGTCACAATCCACTGCGGTGGAGATTTATTTAAAATAAATACATCTTGACTCCTCGCATCAAACAAAGCTGCTGAAATTTGTCAATGTTGCAGAGTGCGGCTGAAGCAGGACCAGCTGCATTTAAATTTGGCCGTGGAGTTGAATTTCACACTTTTTCCCTGAATTCTGTACCACTACAAAGGGAAACATGTTTATCATTTCATGCCTAAACCCCATTCATGACTTTTGTTATTCCTAGTCAAATCTTTAGCAACATCCATTATGCAACAAATACCTGAATGGAAAAGTTAACATTTGGTCAGTCAGCACATTGTGTATTGAAAACAGTCACAGATAAGGTCAATATAGTAACAAGTAGGAGAACATGTAGCTCAGGCTGAGATTTATTTTACGATTAAACTTCAACTATTGTTCTAGGAAGTCTACTATATCATCAATATTTTCATGGGCTCTCAAACAAAGACATTTACATACAAATCAAATGTAAGTACAGTGCCTTTGTAAAATATTCACATCCCTTGATTTATTTCACGTTGTTACAACACAAATTAAAATTGGATTAAATTGATTACTTTTTTACCCATCTACACACAATAATGACAAGTTGAAAACATGTTTTTAGAATTTTTTGCAAATGTATTAAAAATATTGCATTTACATAAGTATTCACACCCCTTTGCTATGGCACTCCGAATAGATAGAATTGTGATGAGGCATATATCTGGGGAAGGGTAAAAGCAATTTCTAAAGTGTTGAAAGTTTCCAAGAGCACAGTGGTCTCCATTATTGGGAAATGGAAAAAAAAAACAGAATCTGGCTAGAGTTGGCCGTCCGACCAAACGGTCAAGAAGGACCTTAGTCCGGGGGGGTAACCAAGAATGCAATGACGACTGACAGAACTACAGAGCTCCTTGGCTGAGATGGAAGAACCTGCCACGACAATGGTCTCTACAGCACTTCCCCTATCTGGGCTTTATGGGAGTAACCCGACAGAAGCCAGTCCTGAGAAAAAGGCACGACTGAAGTTTGCAAAAAGGCATGTGAAGAGAGATCATAAACGCAAAAGACTGGTCTGAAGAGACAAGAATTAGCCTGAATGCAAAGCGCCATGTCTGGAGAAAACGAGGCAGAGCTCATTACCCGTCTCACACCATCAATACCGTGAAGGATGGTGGTGGCAGCATCATGCAATGGGGGACACTTTTCAGCGGCAGGTCCTGGGAGTAATGTTCCCTCAAAGATTTCAGCACTGAGCAAATTTCAGGTCTGTTGTGAAAATTCTGGCGCACGTTTAATGTGAACAGGCTGTATATGTAGCCTTTAAGTTAAAACTAAGTGGTCAAGTAGGCTTCCGTGGCTATTTGATTATAATGTAAGCCTACCATAAACAATGGAAAATGCATCCCATAACATTTTAACATGGAAATAGCTGTTCTATTGTTCAGCCTAAAGTAGCAGCCAATTTGTGGTGTTCAATGTAGACCTACATTCCATAACTTTGGGGGAAAAAAACATGCACGGCTAGACATTAAACCTCTTCATCCACTATTCCTTCAGACAAGGTGACTGAAAATGTGTTTGATACAAGAAACCCCTTTACAAAATAAAACACATCATTATTTCCACACCATTATTACAGAGAATCAGACAAATGATAACATCCTCTGCCTATTAGCAACTTAGCTTATTCAAGCCAGTCTCAAAATACAATACTGCCCCTTTAAGACAAAAGAAAAGCCCTTTACCTGACTCATTTTTCAAAGATGACTAGAAACGCACATGTTGTGTGCTCTCGTAGGAAGCAATCACTCTCCCATTGCTAACTACATATTATCTAGAACTTGGCTAATAACTCACTAACTAGCAAAGGATATGAACAAATGTGCATGTCGCTACATCTAGCTCTCGCTTTGATCTCAAAAAAGGGCATTTACTCACGACCGCTCATTCTGTTAACAGTCCAGTTCCAATAGAAAGGCACAGATCCATATATGGCAATGATCTATTTTCATATAGCCCTACTGCAGCTGATTGGTTATGGCGCAGCGGTCTGTGTAGATTACAGGCCTGAGTTGTTCCTGTCAATGCAATAGAATCCTACTCCAATGCGTTCGGCCAACAACAAAATAGCTTGCATAGTTTGTTTTGTTTCGGGATGTTGCATTGAAAGTGGCTAATAGCGTTGATTCGATCACAATTCCCACAGTAAAGGGAAATGTTGAGTGTTAACAGGGAAAACTCCATAAAGTTGAGTGAAGTTTAATCTAGTGCTTTTTTTGCGCAGGCAGATATTTTTTCTGTGCATCAGTCCTGGGGGAGGGAACATCAACTGGAAAGGATAGAGGGAACAATTATTGGAGCCAAATACAGGCAAATCGTCGATGAGAACCTGCTTCAGAGTGCAAACAACTTTTAACTATGGCGAGAATGTATGTTCCAACAGGACAATGACCCTAAGCATATAGCCAAAGCAACTCTGGAATGGCTTCAGAACAAGAATGTTATTGAGTGGCCCAGCCAAAGCTCAGACTTGAATCCCCATTGAAAATCTGTTGAATGACTTGAAGATTGCTGTTCACCGCAGCTCCCCATCTAACTTAAGCGCTTGAGAAAATCTGCAAGGAATGGGGAAAAAAATTCCCAAATCCAGATGGGTATGTTTTTCACCTTTGCACAAGACTTAGCTGTAATTGATGGCAAAGGTATTTCTACAAAGTATAGACTCAGGGGTGTGAACACTTATGTAAATTAGATTTCTGTATTTCAATGAATTAGCTTTATTTTTACATTTTTTAAATGAGCACAAACATTATGGGGTATTGTGTGTAGATGGTTGAGAGAAATAGCGTATTCCATTTTGAATTCAAGCTGTAACACAACGTGGAATGGCTGAAGGGATATGAATACTTCATGAAGGCAATATATAATTGCAATTACTATACAAGGACATCTATTTCCAAAACTAAAACTTTCAACAAATTAGTCCAAGTTACTGCATTCTTTGGTTCATTAGATTAGATTTTTTTTAAACAAGTGAACAAAACAATCATATTACATAACTGCTGTGATATACTCTGTTTCTGTTGCTATACAAGCAGTTAAAACAGGATTTATTGTCTTATGCAGCACTCAAACCTCATTATCAATTTGAGACAAGAAAATTACTCGTGATATTTCAAATGTAGCTATAATCTAAACAAATTCATACAACATTTCATTTCAAGTAGCAATGTACTTAAACTCAGCAGGAGAAAAAATTATATTCAAATTTGGATGGCAAATTAAAGTTCATACAGCAACAAAACACAAAACAAAAAATATGCATGAAGTAACAAAAGATGACATGGCACAACAAAAAAATGAATAAAGTGGATGTAACACGTGCACAATAAAATGATGTATCCCTCTGCACTGGGAGAAGCTACAGAGGGCAGGAGGTCCCGTTTGTGTTTCAACAATCCCACTTTACCCACTGTCTGGGACTATTTAGTTCATGGAGTAGACACTCATATCAGGGACAAGTCCAATTCAACCCAGAACTGTGACCAATTTGAAAGGCCAAAAAGGGCATTCATTAGTGCTCATTTTATTTATTTTTTAAATTAAAAAAATGGATGAAAATTATGTTATCTTGACCAATAAATCAAATCTATATTTTTTTATGCATTTTGTCATTGTCCTCGTAAGCTCGATATGGTGGAGAGGGGAGGTTGAAGGACATTATGGCTATTTCTCCTGGCCAAAGCTGCAGGCAACTGAGATAGAGCCTAGCTGCCCTTGGGAAGCCCAAGGAAACTCAAAACACTCAGCTGCAGCCCTGGATGCTGGAAGAGAAGGGAGCCCTGCTGATGTCCTTATGTACTTACTTAAAACCCTGCTGGTTCCAGGCCTGGGCCTGGCCGTAAACCCCATAGGTGGGTACCTGCCACCCGTTGGGGACGTACTGGCCAATCTGCTGGGCATTGCCGTACCACTGGGCATACTGGCCGTAGGGCTGGGCCGCAAAGCCCACTTTGTTCTGTCGTAGGGGAGAGATGACAACAGTGTAAGAGTGTGTGTTTAAGTGGTGTCGATGAGGGGAAAGCCTCTGGCTGTGGTTTCATACCTGGGGAACTTGTTGCACCTGCTGCATAGGACTCATCATGTCTGTGGTCTCTTTACCCCAATAACACTTCACCATATGGCCCTCTATCGAAGTCCCATTCACAGACACAATGGCATGGGCTGCTCCCTCGTGAGAGGTAAACCTGCACAAAGGAGAGGCGTAAAAAAAAAGATTGCAAGGTACTGAGAAACATATGCCGAAATTATACACTGCTCAAAAAAAACAAAGGGAACACTTAAACAACACAATGTAACTCCAAGTCAATCACACTTCTGTGAAATCAAACTGTCCACTTAGGAAGCAACACTGATTGACAATCAATTACACATGCTGTTGTGCACATGCTGTTGTGCAAACGGTGCTTTCACTCTAGTGGTAGCATGAGACAGAGTCTACAACCCACACAAGTGGCTCAGGTAGTGCAGCTCATCCAGGATGTCACATCAATGCGAGCTGTGGCAAGAAGGTTTGCTGTGTCTGTCAGCGTAGTGTCCAGAGCATGGAGGCGCTACCAGGAGACAGGCCAGTACATCAGGAGACGCGGAGGAGGCCGTAGGAGGGCAACAACCCAGCAGCAGGACCGCTACCTCCGCCTTTGTGCAAGGAGGAGCAGGAGGAGCACTGCCAGAGCCCTGCAAAATGACCTCCAGCAGGCCACAAATGTGCATGTGTCTGCTCAAACGGTCAGAAACAGACTCCATGAGGATGGTATGAGGGCCCGACGTCCACAGGTGGGGGTTGTGCTTACAGCCCAACACCGTGCAGGACGTTTGGCATTTTCCAGAGAACACCAAGATTGGCAAATTCGCCACTGGCGCCCTGTGCTCTTCACAGATGAGAGCAGGTTCACACTGAGCACATGTGACAGACGTGACAGAGTCTGGAGACGCCGTGGAGAACGTTCTGCTACCTGCAACATCCTCCAGCATGACCGGTTTGGCGGTGGGTCAGTCATGGTGTGGGGTGGCATTTCTTTGGGGGGCCGCACAGCCCTCCATGTGCTCGCCAGAGGTAGCCTGACTGCCATTAGGTACCGAGATGAGATCCTCAGACCCCTTGTGAGATCATATGCTGGTGCGGTTGGCCCTGGGGTCCTCCTAATGCAAGACAATGCTAGACCTCATGTGGCTGGAGTGTGTCAGCAGTTCCTGCAAGAGGAAGGCATTGATGCTATGGACTGGCCCGCCAGTTCCCCAGACCTAAATCCAATTGAGCACATCTGGGACATCATGTCTCGCTCCATCCACCAACGCCACGTTGCACCACAGACTGTCCAGAAGTTGGCGGATGCTTTAGTCCAGGTCTGGGAGGATATCCCTCAGGAGACCATCCACCACCTCATCAGGAGCATGCCCAGGCATTGTAGGGAGGTCATACAGGCACGTGGAGGCCACACACACCACTGAGCCTCATTTTGACTTGTTTTAAGGACATTACATCAAAGTTGGATCAGCCTGTAGTGTGGTTTTCCACTTTAATTTTGAGTGTGACTCCAAATCCAGACCTCCATGGGTTGATAAATTTGATTTCCATTGATCATTTTTGTGTGATTTTGTTGTCAGCACATTCAACTATGTAAAGAAAAAAGTATTTAATAAGAATATTTCATTCATTCAGATCTAGGATGTGTTATTTTAGTGTTCCCTTTATTTTTTTGAGCAGTGTATTCCAAGGATACTAAATGTTTGTCAGAGGTCTGTTTAGTGATTTGATCATGACATACCGTACAAAAGAGTATCCTTTGTCTGGGAAGACACGGATTTCCATGATTTGTCCAAAGGGGGAGAAGGTCTGTCTCATCAATTGTTCTAGAAAACAGGAGGGAGACATGTCAAAGACCTGTGTTTGTTTCTCTCACACACACTGGAAGTGACCACTTCAATAACAGACTACTGACCTGTTAGACCGGTGCCGACTCCTCCACAGTACACAGTGCAGTTACTGGGGCTGGACTGGTTCACAACCTCATCAAAGGACAGGTGCTTCGTGTTTGCTTTTGGAAACAGGGTAGTGTGTAGGCATTTCGAGTGAATAAATGCATTGCCATTCAACAAAGGAGGATCCGAGGGACATAAAAATTGTATACATTTTATCTGCACTTAACCAGTTTTAGATGACAAAACAGATGTAAAAAAAATTGTGGTAAGATAAAAATCAACCATTTCTGCTCAATGGCAATTTGGCTGGAAAGCCTATCTTGTCTGGACTCACTTTCATAGGTGGTTTTAGGAGCTGGGGGCTTTCTCGTGGCCCAGTTGGTCCTGATCTGTCTGCCGCCTAGCCATTGACCACCCATCTGCTGAATGGCGTTCTCTGCATCCTGTTGGTAGCAACAGATATTACCATAATTTCCGGACTATAAGCCGCTACTTTATTCCCACGCTTTGAACCTCGCAGTTTATACAATGACGCGGATAATTTATGGATTTTTCCCGCTTTCACAAGATTCATGCCGCCAAACAACTGAGCACCGTGACATAATGTGACGTAAATCGAGCGTGCTCAAACTTCCCAATATTCTGATTACGGTAGTCATTTTGTCACCCTCATCATGGCAAAGACACAGAGAAATGCATATGATGCAGCTTTCAAGTTGAAGGCGATCGATCTGGCTGTTTGAAAAGGAAATAGAGTTGCTGCACGGGAGCTTGGCCTTAATGAGTCGATGATAAGACGTTGGAAACAGCAGCGTTAGGAACTGACTCAGTGCAAAAAGACAACAAAAGCTTTCAGAGGGAAGAAAAGCAGATGGCCCAAAGTATTTGCAGCCACTTGACTTCAGTGTAAATCGTGCATTTAAGGTGGCGCTCCGTGTTCAGTGGGAGGCTTGGATGACAAAAACGGGCCGCATGCGAAGAGCAACTTATGGTCAAGTCAGGTCCTGACAGCGTGGAGCATTGTCAAAAAATCCACTATCATCAACGGGTTTCGAAAGGCTGGACTGCTGCGTGTTGAAGAGGGCAGCATGAGCTCAGCGGGGAATTTGCCTCCGGATGAAAGTGACGAGAGCAATAATGAAAATGATCCAACATCGGATGAAGCAATTCAACTCCGACACCGAAGGAGATGACTTCAGTGATTTCAGTGCACAGAAGGAGGAACATAGTGACCAATGACTTTCTTGATAGGCTGCTATTTTTTTTATTTTTGTTACAAGCCGTGTTTCGTTAAAGCCTATTTATTTTTTGTTACAAGCCGTGTTTCGTTTAAAGGCTGTGTAAAGTTCATTTGTTTCAATGTACCGGTAGGCACCTGCGGCTTATAGACATATGTGGCTTATTTATGTACAAAATACATATTTTTTAATAATTCAGTGCTTATATTTAGGTGCGCTTAATAGTCCAGAAATTACGGTAAATCACATGACCCATCGACACACCCAATACCAAAGGATAATGTTATGACTACATATACAGGAACCCCTTCAGTTATGACTAAATCCTCTATTTAAGTGATTTCATCCAGCTATAACGCTTACCCACTTGTTGAAGAAAGAGACAAAGCCATAGCCTTTAGACTTTCCCGTTGCCACATCTTTGACCACACGAGCATCCCTGAGGAGAAACACACTTTACTCAATACGAAGGAGTAAGGTGATCATACAAACAAACTACTGTCTGATATGTCCTAAAGAGTCATGTGTGATATCAAGCCATCCAATGTATTATTATTAAATCATGAGTGACTTACTAATCTTGTGAGATCGACAGAGCACAAACATTGAGGTACTTACGATATCCTCCCAAATGGACCAAAGGCCACTTTTACATCATCTGTGGTAATTTCTGGGCTGAGGTCTCCAACAAAGACATGGAAATGACCTGTTGAAGGACAGGAGATACAACTACTGTGACTCCTTGCTGAATACAGCACTTTCTGAAGAAATCAAGAATTGGCTTGTTTTTATTTTTGGGGGGGGCTACCACAGCTCTATGGTCCTCCGGATAACAGCATCTGCTAATTGACTAAAATGTCAATTTAAAATTAACACATTCTCAGAGGAACCCTCACTAAGGTTTTCTATGGAACTGGCTGAAAAGGTAGCTAGGCACTTACTGCTTGTGTCTTTTTTCTGACTGCTTGGTGTTGTGGCCCAGTTGACTTTAACCTCCTAAAGAGAGAAGGGAAGAGAGAAAACAAACCAGGTAGGGTACATTTATGTCATTTAGATACAGTATTACTACCTCAGTGTGGTGCTTTGTGTGTGAAAGAAATGAGCCAGCCATGACCAAACACAGTGTGAATCTCTGAGTGCAGTGATGAGCAGAGAACTGAACACAGAACACCTGAGCACTCAAACTGGAACATAAACAACGGAATAAAAGGTCCAAGTAACAAAGGACTTACAAACCAGTGACATTATCAACTTGTATTACTCTTCAAATGGTCCTTCATTACCTGTTGAGGATAACATAATTGGCACTGAATATATTTCTGCTGAGGTTAGGACCGATATTTGTTGTGAAGCTGTGGGTCTAGAAAAGGTACAGAAATTGTTTTAGTTGGCTATTGCCAAGGACAATGTAATACACAGTTACTGTGGATTCCTTTGGATAAGGAAAGGGCCCATTTCCCTTGAAAAAATAGTGGTTTCCAAAATAAAACTGATGTCCATACAACAGACCTAGCGCACTCCATATCTGAAGAAACGGAATCAGACATTATACATGGACATGTCAGGTAATCAGCATTGGAACCAACTATGTAGGTTAAGTCATTATTTTAAATCAGATCACACATCTATTAGTCTCGTTTATTCTGGGGATGTACTTACTGCTGGACGTGAAATCGAAATAAGCCATCGTCACTTTACAAAACAATTCAGAAATGAGTCATTTCAACTTCGGTGAGATAGTCGCTGCCCGACTCAGATAATGCTCTCATAATTTAGGCCTACTGGTTGGTCAAACTTCTGCAACAACAACCCACCCATCCCAACTCACCCTTTAGATACGATAGCTTACCTTACCCATAATTTTACGTCCATTCATGGCAGCCAGTGATGCAGCAGCATGCCTGTGCTCATAGAACTCCACAAAACAGTATGGGTCATTGCCTGCAGTCTGTAAGAGGACAACAATAGTTAATGCTTTGGACTCTTTGTAGCCTGTCTGTCAACCACATGTACTTATCAGACAGTTACCATCACCAAACATCTTCCGATTAAGAGTGAACATTTTAACTAAATTGGGATAGTTAACAAAAAAATCCCTAACCAAAAGCAAATGCTTTAATGTTAAATATACATCTTTCAAATTATTTCTCAGAAATATAAAGCACTCTGCACGTCCGATGTTAAGTTGGAAAAATGTCCTGTACGGCAATACATTTAGGTGAAATGTAAACTTTGATGTGGAACAGAGGCACAGTAATGCTAGTACAGATGCAATATTTAACCATCTGAAAAGGGTGGAAGCCAAACCGTTGCAGCAACACAGGCCCCCAACAGACAAGACAGCTTCGCACAAAACAAGTACGATAAGGGACGGCGTGAGAATACTACAGCTCTGATTACATAAATGATTGCAGTTCAAATGCAGCCATTGTCAATGGTTGAGGGTGTTGGCTTCAATACCCGATGGCATATCTAGAACAAGACTACAACATGGAATGTGGAAAAACCATGATGGCCTGGGTAAAGAAATCATATCACGATTGCTCTGCAAGAACAAAGCGTGAGCTCTCAAACCCCATAGGTGGCATTAAGAAGAGATTGTTGGACTTCTGAACATACTGTCATACATCATTGCAATGAGTCATTATTACATTGATGAGAAGTGGGACATGAAGTCTCTTGTACTGACCACTGAGAACATTGAGAAACACAACAGCCATAGAGATTAAGGACTCATCTGTGCCATTATAGTATTTGTAAAACCATGGGCAGGCCATTGAGGCTATAGCCCATAGGAAACCCCACCCAGTTGACTACTTTGCAGGGGTTGGAACCGAAATGATCATCATTACATTGTTATGCAACGGGACAGTTAACCTCCGCTTCACATAGAAGTAGCCCACTTCACTGTGGTGGACAATTTAAGTTTGGCTCATAGTAATGTCTCAGACAAACTTCTCTCTTCGATGAGAGCCCAAGCACTTCCCCAGTGTTTCCCCAGGTCAAGTATGCAGACATTTGCACACCTCCAGTCAGAACAAGCACAACACTTTTTCCCCCTGGCGCATTTTCCAATTAGTGCCTGCATTGCTTTCATTGTTGTTTTCCTTACTAATAACTTGACATGATTGCATTCCTAGCTAAGTGCCTAATTATGCTATCATAAATGTATGTATATCGTGTTGTTGTTTCTTCTGTAGCACACTATGTATGGAGCATAATGTATTCTGTATGCATTTCTTTATTACCACGTACACATAAGGTACTAATTTCATAACCTATATGGTGTTATTCTTAATTGAGCTCATGTAGCTAGCATTATTCTATAAACTCTGTAAAACAATGCTAATGGCATCAGAGAAGTATGAAGTTTGTGTTGTATCCTTTGAAGCTGCCCTGGCCTTATGACCATGGCATGGATTTTCTGCCCTGCCCCCTTGTGGAGCTCTTTGGTTAGTTTCTTACGGTTATATTATTCATAATTGTGATTGTCAATGCAACTCATTGTTTTATAGCAGTTACACTACTTAAAATGGTTTTGTTATATCCTGATATTGTATCCTAATAATTCCTCTTTATTCTGTAGTTTCAGAAGCCACACACAGTATTGAACATAAATTGCCAACATCATAACTGGACATCTGTCTTGCCTGAAGAATGAGGACATCTTTTGTATTCTAGCAACATATTGTTTGGAGAGGGAGTAAAGAGGATGAGGAGTGGAGAGGTGAGATATTTTAAATATAATTGCAGAACAGCATTTGATTTATTTGTGAACTGCATGTCCCCCGTGTTACCTGGCCGTGCTGCTGCTCCAGTTTCAACTGTTCTGCCTGCAGCTATGAAATCCTGTTCACCGGACGTGCTACCTGTCCCAGACCTGCTGTTTTCAACTCTCTAGAGACAGCAGGAGTGGTAGGAGCAATTATAGTCAAGCACATTGTCTGGTTTGATCTTTCGCTCTCCCGTCAGGTGGTCCACCTTCCCTGTGGCTCCCTCTTCCCCTGTAGCGCCAAGGCCTAGCGATTGGTGTCCTCCACTATGTCCCTGTCAGAAACAGCTTGAAGCACTCTGCCTCAGAGGGAGATGGCAAGGGGCTTTTCACTCCAGACTGGGACTCAACGCCAACAGCAGGGCCAGGAGGGGTGAAATGGCTTCACTACCAGCATCTTAAGAGGGACCTGGGACTTTGTCAGTGCACTGGGTTCTCAGTGGCCACAAGGTTGGGGGCAGCTCCTCACTGTCAGGATCTGATACCTCAGAATAACTGTCAGAATTTACAAAAATCTCCTGAATTTCCACATTTGTGAGTTGTCTCCATTTGAAAGGCATTGCTAATGCTACAGCTTAGCTCACTAGGTACTTACATAACACTGAATGGTGCCACGTTGAGTGTCGGGGGTGAAGTGATTGGTTGCCAGTGTGGTGAAACTGATTACTTATTTCCACAGATTGTTTACATTATATGGTTAGAATTATTAATATGGCAAGTTAGAACTAACGCAGCAGGTTAGGAGAATTAATGTAGGAAGTTAAGAGAACAAGGTTAAGGAAAGAGTTAGGCTTAGTTACAGTCATCAACAACTGTTGCCCCCGACGCGACCACTTGTAGTTAGGGGGACAAACTTCTATCTAGCCACAGAGGTAGAAACGTAAACAAACCATCTGTGGCAACAAGTCACCACTATCATAATACAGGCACAGACCATTTGAATCAATAAATCACTATCAGAAAATGGTTTGTGTGGTAATATTTTAATTATTTACTGTTTTATTCACATTTTGAAGTACTGGTGACAAATCATAGACTATGCAAGAATTGGAATGCAATGACACATACTCACTGGTCAGTTTATTAGGTACACCCATTAGTAAGGGGTCAGACCCCCATTTGGCAGTCTGCTGCAATAGCCTATCAGTGACAAGGATCGACGATTTGTACGTTCCGAGATGCTTTTTCTGCACCGTTCCTTGTCTGTTCGTGGCCCACCTGTTAGCTCGTACGTTTCTTGCCATTCTCCTGCGACCGATCAACAAGTTGTTTTCACCCACAGGACCCACATGTTTTGTTCGTCACACCATTCTCAGTAAACTATCGACACTGTCGTTCGTGAAAAGCCCAGTAGAGGGCGTACATTTCTGAGATACTGAATCCAGCGCGTCTGGTACAGACGATCAAACCACACGTAGGGCACTTGTTTTTCCCCATTCTAACATTCAATTGAACAGTAACTGAATGCCTCTCTGCCTGCTTGAGGCAAGCCATGGCCATGTGACTGTCTGCAGGAGCGATCCGTTTTTGTGAACGGGGTGGTGTACCTAATAAACGGTCCAGTGAGTGTATGAAGTGAGCAAAATATTTCGGGAAGGTTGAACTGATTATGATGAGCTAATGCTAAACTATTTCCTGGCTATGTGTTGAACAATGTTTGTTTACATCATTCAATCCATTCGGGGTGTCACAAACATCTGTCAGACCAAAGATGCTACGGTAACAGAAGTAACTGATGGTAGCCACCACCCCCCTTCAATATGCATACTGAAAACAAACCCAACTCATCACCTCAAATTTGGTTGACGCAGAAAAAACAAACACTGTGGCACACACAAACTACCCGCCGTCAGATTACTTTCGACGTTTAGAAAGTGTTTTACTCAATTATTTCAATCACTGGTGAGCTCACCCGTGATGTGATGAATTGTAAATAGTAACTGGTTTCTATCAGCCGAAAGCTGCTAAATATGACCGCTTGTGTTAACTCACTACTCAGAGATAGGGCTACATTTCCAGATTTGGATGAGAATTTTGTTATGCTGCTTCTACATCTGTGAATGTCTGAACATTGCATCCAAAAATAATCTGCTCACATTGAGGACATAATGTTGTAAAGACTGTTTGTGCAAAATATTTTGGTGAGAAAAACATTATGGCCCGCTCGAACACTAACTGCTGAGTCAATCGTAACTAACTATCTAATGAAGTGTTCTAATTACACTGGTTTGAGTATATGCTGCAGGGACTACTGTAGAATGATCACACCTGTGTGTTCATACACATCAAAGGGGTAACTACGATCGTTACTGAGTGGGTGGGGGACAGCAGTAAGGGGAGCGCCATTGTCAAGTAGATATAACTTCATTGCCTCCATAGAGGTCATATGGAATGGTACGGAATCTGACCATATCTTGCATTGTTAATTCACATGGAATTTAATACATTTCTCATATCATTTTAATGGAAAAAAAAAACTAAAAATGGCAGTTTAAACATTAAGCAAACATTTACATGTGTCACATCCCTAATATCAAAATCGCAATCTCTCACTTGGGTCCAGGACCCAGGGATACTCACATCAACAATCATTTTACAGCTCTTGCAGGGGCCGATCTGTGTGAAAACCTGTAGGATGAGGGGCTCAGTGACATCCCTGGACAAGTTCCCTACATACCTGGAGTAGAGGGGAAAAGACAAGCACTTGTGACCAGAAAGTTACAACTTCCAGGAAGTTTACTTTGTCCAAAAAAGCAAAAGTTTAGGGTGATATGCAGTGGTGTACAGTACTTAAGTAAAAGTACTTTAAAACGTACTACTTAAGTAGCTTTAGGAATCTGCACGTTACCATTTTTGACAACTTTTACTCCATAACATTCCTAGAGAAAAATAATGTACTTTTTACATTCTCTCTGACACCCAAAAGTACTTGTTACATTTTGCATGCTTAAGCAGAATACAAAAATTGTCTAATTCACTCACTTAACAAGACAACATCCCTGGTTATCCCTACTGCCTCTGATCTGGCAGATTCACTAAACACAAATGCTTCATTTGTAAATGATGTTTGACTTGTGTGCTGTTGGCTATCCGTAAATTTAAAAAAAATAAAAAAAAAAAATTGTGCCGTCTGGGTTGCTTAATATAAGGAACTTGATATTATTAACACTTAAGTGTATTTAGAACCAAATACTTTGAATTTTACTGAAGTACTATTTTACTGGGTGACTTTCACTTGAGTAAAAGTATAAATACCTTAATAGAAAGTTACTCAAGTATGACAATTGGGTACTTTGTCTGGTGGTATGGCTGCACTCAGCTACACTACTAGCAAGACAGTTACACTGAGTTATAGAAGTTAACCTTCTCTAACACTTGTGTTTGAAGCATGGTTTATCAAGTTCTGGCCTTCCCACTAAACTGAAAGCAACTTGTCTGACTGTCGTTGACGTGGCCATCTTCCTCCCCAGAGACTTGGTAGAAAGGCATGCATTTTTATTTTAATAACAGTGGCGGCCACGATTTAGCAACGGCAGTACACCACTGCTAAATGCATATAGGGGAAACACTTCGCTAGTTAGGCCACCTAGCTAGCCATCATATTAAACTAATAATCAGGTCCATAACATACGGTAAATGCTTGATTCTCTGCCAAACCGGTACATGTAACTAGTAACACAGTAGTTAGTAGCTAGCTAGAATTTCTGGAATTGACAAGTGAACCATGGCTACACTTAACTCACTACCACGTTATTTTTATGATCAAGTAATGGACTAACTAGTTAAAACGATATCTAGCTAACCAATGTATTTGGTGAGACAACGTAACGTTAGCTAGCGAGCTAGTAGCTAACGTTACCTAGCTATGTGTTCTGAGAAGGCTCGAGCCATGGACTGACATGATTGATTTGCACCATCAACTTTCTTTTCGTTAATGGTCACACCGTGACAGTCGACATGAGTACATGGACGTTTTTAAATGCTGGAGTATACTTTCTTTGTAGCCCCATTTGAAGTAGCTAGCTAACGTTACTGGATTGATATATAGCTAACTAGCCCGTGTTAGCTACTTACAGGGTTTTGGGCTGTTCGTCGTCCATCATCATCATCATGTTTTTGTAGGTCGTGCCCTGAGTGAGTAATCCGTGTAGCTATGGTATTTTGTGTAATGCACACACACTTTCTAAATATGTGACCTTTTGGATAATGCTCATGTAGACTTAAAGAAGTTGTTATAAAAAGGCGCACAAATCAAACCAGTCGCTGACCGCAAACCAACAATTAGCTTGTATGAACAATGGTTGAACAACCGAAGAGGAAGATGGCGGAAAATCTGGGGATGTCCACCACCGTCGCATGCGCAATGAATGGACCATACTTAAATAATTTGTTTCGCATTTCAGCAGCAGCAGGCGTCAGTAAACCACGAATACTAATCATATTTCAAAACAATCTCTGCGATTAATCTTTAGTTTTAGAATAATGACGACTTTTTAATGAACAAAAAGAACACACGTCTGAGAAACCCACGTGACTGATCACAATTTGGCAACGTTGAGCTCGGACCTTTGGAAATGTTTGCTTTGCTTTCGTTCCCAATAAAAACAAACACATTGGTAACGGTGGACAAATTACCCAATCCATGCCGTTTTCAAAATTATTATTTTGATAAGGAGTTTGGCGAGAAAAAAAAATGTGCGCCGCCCGGGAATCGAACCCGGGTCGAAAGAATGGGAATCTTCCATGATACCATTACACCAGCGGCGCATATGTTTTATACTGGAAATCGAAGGATCATAGTGATGAGTTACATGACTTCATAATTCAGATGATTTCATATGCGTTTGTTGCATATTAGCTTTTATTCTTTGTTAAACATTTTAGAAAAAACAAATAGGAAGAAATATACCTATGCATAACATTAAATAGGCCTATACTTCAGAATAAATAGGCCTACCCCATGTAAAAATGTACAGAATGGTTACCTGGAGGGTCATGCTATTTCAATTTCAGTCAATCTAGTCCGGTGGGGGGGGGTTCATGTAATTTACTATTGATGCCATTCAATATTTCTCAGTGTTAGAAAGAGTTGCTTATTAGCAGTGGTGGAAAAAAGTATGCAATTGTCATACTTGAGTAAAATTAAAGATATCTTAATAGAAAATGACTCAAGTAAAAGTGAAAGTCACCCAGTAAAATACTACTTGGGTTAAAGTCTAAAGGTATTTGGTTTTAAATATACTTAAGTATCTCAGGTAAATGTAATGGCTAAAATATACTTAAGTATGAAAAAAAGTGTAAATTATTTCAAATTCCTTATATGAATTAACCAAACCAGATGGCACCATTTCTTTATTTACTTTATTTATTTTCCTTAGGAATGTAGTGAAGTAGAAGTTGTCAAAAATATAAATAGTAAAGTAAAGTACAGCTGCTATCACGTTTGAAGGTAAGACCCAGGTGCAGACAATGTCGAAGTAACAAAAGTTTATTAATTAGAACACGGGCAGGCAAAGGTCAGGCAGAGGTCAGTAATCCAGAGTAATGGGGAAAAGGTACCGGAAGGCAGGCTCAGGTCAGGCAGAGTTCGGTAATTCAGAGTAGAGGGTAAAGGTACTGGACGGCAGGCAGAAAGGACAAATATATTTACAGGGGATAACGGGGAAGATGGGCGATACCTGGAGGAGGGTGGAGACAATCACAAAGACAGGTGAAACAGGGCGTGACAGATGTCCCTGGCGGAGACCCAGCACCTCTCCTCCGGGCCATAACCCTCCCAGTCAACCAGGTACTGGAATCCCCTGCCCCGGGGTCGAACCTTCAGGAGACGCCTTACCATGTACGCCGGTTGGCCGTCGAAGAGACTTACTGAACCCCTCCCAGAGGTCCTGGTACTTCGTGGGATTGGCGGAGAGGTCCGGGGCAATTTCCAAGCCCCCAGGAAGACGTCCCGAGGCAGGCAGAGCTAACTTCAGGCAATGAGTGTGGCAGAACGGACTCCAGCCCACGATGGCACCAGTAGACCAGTCAATAGAGGCATTGTGTCACCGGAGCCAAGAGAATCCCAATACCGCGGGAACCTGTGTAGACTCAACCAGCAGGAATTGGATCGTCTCGCTGTGGTTCCCCGACACTTGTAGGTTGACATGGTGGTCTGGTGGGTGACCCGGCCTATAGAACGCCTGTCCAGTGCTTTAACACCCATGGGAATGGAGAAAGGTTGAGTGGGGATGCCCAGCTCGGATGCCAAAGTAACGTCAATAAGACTCACATCGGCCCCCGAGTCGATAAATACCTAGAGAGACTTGGACTGGTTGCCCCACCGCAGGATGGCACGGAGAGGGGGGCAAGCAAGGGGAAACGAAAAATTATCTTTAAGACCCACAAGAGTACTCACTCCAACAAATGAGCTAGGTCTCTTGAAGGGACATGTAGACACAATGACCGGCAGTACCGCAATACAGACAACTCTGGGTCTCAAGTCTGCATACACTTTCGGCTGGAGACAACTTAGCCCTGCCGAGCTGCATTGGCTTAGGAAGAGGTGAATCAGCAGTCTCTGGAGGCTCTTGGAGGGACTCGGGTAAGCTCGGGTAGACGCCGCGGTCTTCCAGAGTTCATCAGATGCAAGGTGGGATCCTTGAGTGAGTGATTGGGACCGCAATCGGACCTCTTCTTCCTCCTGCGTTCCCGTAACCATCCATCGATTCAGATTGTTAAACCGACGAGTGAGTTGAGATCCGTCGATAGTTCTCGGGCTGCAAGCTCATCCGTTAGCTCCTCCGATAATCCATGCAGGAATGTGTCAAACAGCGCTTCCGGGTTCCATATACCCTCCGCTCCTAGTGTGCGTAACTCCACCGCAATGTCTGCCACACTAAAGGAGTCCTGTGAAGCTGGAGTAACTTCCGGGCAGCCTCCCTCCCGGACCACGGAGCCTCAAAAAGTTTTTCACTTCCGCCACGAATCCCTCCAGACTGAAGCATATGGCCGACTGTTGTTCCCAAATGACTGTAGCCCAAGTGAGGGCCCTCCCAGACATCAGCACGATAAGGTACGCTATCTTAGAGCGGTCCGAGGGAAAAGAGGAAGGCTGCAGCTCCATGAAGAGGGAACACTGATCTGGAAACTGGAGCAGGCTCAACAGGAGCCTGACTCTCCATTGAAGCGCTCTGGGGGAGGTAAGCGGGGTTCCCAGGAAACCGGGGTGACGGTGCTGCTACCAGCTGGGTTACAGAGGGGCTGGGACTTTACCGTCGTGGTAGGCTGCCTAATAGACAACCCACAGACTTGCTCCCGCAATGTATCCAATGCTTGGTTATGACTTTCGGCCACGGCTTGGAACCCTTCCATCAGTCCACGAAGCAACTCCTCTTGCCTTCCATTGACTCCTTGGGAGGCGATGGCATTGTGCAGCTGGTCCGAGTCTGCTGGGTCAGTCATGGCCAGTTTGTACTATCATGTTTGAAGGTAAGACCCAGGTGCAGACAATGTCGAAGTAACACAAGTTTATTAATTCGAACACGGGCAGGCAAAAGTACAGGACGGTAGGTAGGCTCAGGGTCAGGTCAGGCAGAGGTCAGTAATCCAGAGTAGTGGGGCAAATTTACCAGACGACAGGCAGGCTCAGGGTCAGGGCAGGCAGAAGTCGGTAATCCAGAGTACAGGGCAAAGGTACAGGACGACAGGCAGGCTCAGGGTCAGGGAAGGCAGAAAGGACAAAACCGGGAAAACTAGAAAACAGGAATATAGACAAGGGGGGAAACGCTGGTAGGTTAGAGGAACAAAACGAGCTGGCAACAGACAAATAGAGAATGCCGGTATAAATACACAGGTGATAATGGGGAAGATGGGCGACACCTGGAGGAGGGTGGAGACAATCACAAAGACAGGGAAAACAGATCAGGGTGTGACAGACAAAAAAAATGACTTAAGTAGTACTTTAAAGTAGTTTTACTTTAGTACTTTACACCACTGCTTAATAGATTATACAGTGCCTTCGGAAACTATTCAGACCCCTTGACTTTTTCCACATTTTGTTACGTTACAGCCTTATTCTAAAATAGATTTTTGTTTTAATCCTCAGCATTCTACTTATATTTCCCTCACTAACTTTAAACATAAGCTATCTGAGCAGCTAACCGACCGCTGCAGCTGTACATAGTCCATCTGTAAATAGCCCACCCAATCTACCTACCTCATCCCCATATTGTTTTTATTTACTTTTATGCTCTTTTGCACACCAGTATTTCTTCTTGCACATCACCATCTACTCATTTATCACTCCAGTGTTAATTTGCTAAATTGTAATTATTTCGCTACTATGCCTATTTATTGCCTTACCTCACGCCATTTGCACACACTGTATATATAGACTTTCTTTTTTTGTATTGTGTTATTGACTGTACGTTTGTTTATTCCATGTGTAACTCTGTGTTGTTGTTTGTGTCGCACTGCTTTGCTTTATCTTGGCCAGGTCGCAGTTGTAAATGAGAACTTGTTCTCAACTAGCTTATCTGGTTAAATAAAAGATGACATTTAAAAATATATGTATATATTTAAACACACAATACCCCATAATGACAAGCCGAAAACAGTTTAGACATTTTTGCAACGGTATTAAAAATCAAAACAGAAATACCTTATTTACATACATTTTCAGACCACTTGCTATGAGACTAGAAATTGAGCTCAGGTAAATCCTGTTTCCATTGATCATCCTTATTTCTACAACTTGATTAGAGTCCACCTGTGATAACTTCAAATGACTGGACATGATTTGGACATGATTAGGTCTCACAGCTGACAGTCCATGTCAGAGCAAAAGCCAAGCCATAAGGTCGTAGGAATTGTCTGTAGAGCTCCGAGACAGGATTGTGTCCAGGCACAGATCTGGGGAAGGGTACCAAAACATTTCTGCAGCATTGAAGGTTCCCAAGAACACAGTGGCCTCCATCATTCTAAGTTGAAGAAGTTTGGAACCAGCAAGACTCTTCCTAAAGCTGGACACCTGGCCAAACTGAGCAATCGGGGAAGAAGGGCCTTGGTCAGGAGGTTGACAAAGAACTCGATGGTCACTCTGACAACGAGCTCTAGAGTTTCTCTGTGGAGATGAGAGAACCTTCCAGTTGGACAACCATCTCTGCAGCACTCCACCAATCAGGCCATACGGAAGCCACTCCTCAGTAAAAGGCACATGACAGCCTGCTTGGATTTTGCCAAAAGGCACCTAAAGACTCTCAGACCATGAGAAACAAGATTCTCTGGTCTGATGAAACCAATATTCAACTCTAGGCAATAGGCTATGAAGTGCATGGAGAAGCACAGAGCAAAGTTATATTTCTAAGATAACTGTTGGGATGTTGTAAATTAAACGAGGCTGCATTACACACTACAATGGATATTCCAACCCCGGGCCTGCTCTGCTCTTGCAAATCAAAAACTTTTTTTTGTTATGCCGAACCAATGGCTGTGCTGTGTTGGCCTACTGTGGCTGTTTCAAGAGGAGAGTCAGGGTGTTCCTCCGAACATAATTTTGGAATACTTGCTATTTGGGATTGACAATAAGACTTTTAGTAATTTACACAGTGGTGCTGAAAAGCAGAAGCCTCGGCACAATCAATCAGAAATGGACAGCTCATGGTGCTGAAAGTAGGCAAATTGGAGTAGGCATAATTCATTTGAATGTCTTCATTTGAATGAGACTTTATTAACAATAAGATGGCTTTGTTTTGGAGCCTATTTCTTCATATTTAAGAAATAAGAGGTAGACCTACCTGTTTTACAGATAAAATTAGTCTATAGGTTGCTAGTGTACTGTATATCTATAAATTTGTCTGTCAATTCCTCCACGCACCATGCACTCTTTATAGGCTACATCCGTGTCAGTGAAGGGCTCTTAAGTTAAAACCAATACTCTAATTGAGGGTGTATGAGAGGGTATGCCTTAGGCCTAACTTTTATTTAAGAAAATGGCAAAAAGCACAGGCCTTAGGTTAAGATGTTGAAGAAAATAAAACTCATCCGATTATATAAAGTGATTTATAATAGTGGTTTTGGTCTCCCCTCAATGCTAGAAACAATCTGTAAAATACCAGAGAATGATGTGACTCTGATGCATATGGGGATATCTGTCACGACTTCTACTGAAGTCGAAGCCTCTCCTTGTTCTAGCGGTGCTCTGCGGTCGACGTCACCGGTCTTCTAGCCATCATTGATCCATTTTTCATTTTCTAATTGGTTTTGTCTTGTCTTCCTACACACCTGGTTTCAATCCCATTCATTACCTGTTGTGTATTTAACCCTCTGTTTCCCCTCATGTCTTTGTCAGGGATTGTTTTATGTTCAGTATTCGTGTTTTGTATTTGGTGCGCGACGGGTCCTCGTACCCACTTTTGTTTCATTGTATTTTTATGGTTTTGGAGTTATGGGTTTTAAATGATTAAACTACTCCATTCCACCAAGTTTTGATTCTCCTGCGCCTGACTTCCCTGCCACCTATACACACGACTGTGACAGAGACTCTGACCCAACATGAAGTCAGCAGGGAAAGGTACCCCGGCTATGGAGGTAGAGGAGCGCATCATGGAACATACGGCAATGATTTCCAAACTGAGCATCGCCATGGATCTCATTGTCCACAATATGGACCGCTGGGAGACACTGAGTTTTTCCAGTGCCTCTACCAGCACAACTGGGGTCTCCCCTGAACGCCCCTTTTCCACCTGAACCTAGCAGGATCCATATATCCATACCACAGGGATACGACAGAGATGCTTCCGGCTGCCAGGGTTTCCTCCTCAAACTAAGTCTGTACCTGGACACGGTCCACCCAGCTCCATCAGACCGTGAGAAGAGTTTCGCCCTGGAGTTGGCCAGCGCTGTGTGTGGAGGGGGAGATGCGGCCGTTGGACGATTTTGAGGAGTTCACCTGCTGTTTCCGGACAGTATTCAACCACCCAACCGAGGGCAGAGCGGCGGAGTTTGCTCTGGAGTTTAGGACCCTGGCTGCCGGGAGCAACAGGGCCCTGATAGACCATTACCACTGTAGTCTACGTGAGGACGTCCGTTGGGAGCTGGCCTGCAAAGACACCACCCTCACCTTCGACCAGCGGTGGACCTGTCCAGTCGGCTGGACAACCTGCTGCCTACTCGCGGATGTCCAGATCGGGTCTGGTTGTTCCATCCTCACGCACACCCTCTCCGATACCCATGGAACTAGGAGGTGCGGTGCGCAGGGAGACCGGAGGGGGTTCCCGCTCGTGCACCATATGTAGCCGCAGAGGTCACACTGCTGGTCGGTGCCGGGTTTCTCTGGGAATCGAGGTAGCAGGCAGGGCACTCTGGCATCACCCCAGGTGAGTAGGCACCATTCTCATTCAGAGCCCTCTGTTGCACATATGTTTGTCTCTGTTACTTTTCCTGAATTTTCCCCGCATTCCCAGCATAAGGCGCTAGTAGATTCAGGCGCGGCTGGGAATTCCTTTAATGAAGGATTAGCTCATAGTTTAGGGATCCCCATTGTTCCTGTGGATATGCCTTTCCCTGTTCATGCCTTAGATAGTCGAACATTAGGGTCAGGGTTTATCAGGGAGGCCACTGCTCCTTTGAATATGGTAACGCGGGGGGTCACAGGGAAAAGATTAGTCTTTTTCTTATGGATTCTCCTGCGTATTCCATGGTGCTGGGCCTACACTGGTTAGCTTACCATAACCCCACTGTTTCTTGGCCACATAGGGCTCTCACGGGGTGGTCGCGAGAGTGCTCAGGTAGGTGTTTAGGGGTTTCCATTGGTGCTACTACGGTGGAAAGTCCAGACCAGGTCTCTTCCGTGCTCATTCCCCCAGAATATGCCGATTTGGCCCTCGCCTTCTGTAAAAAGAAGGCGACTCCATTACCACCCCATCGACGGGGGGATTGTGCGATAGATATCCTGGTAGACGCTGCACTTCCCAGGAGTCACGTGTATTCCCTGTTGCAAGCGGAAACGTTAGCTATGGAGACAAATGTCTCAGAGTCCCTGCATCAGGGGTACATTCAGCCCTCCATTTCACCCATCTCCTCGAGTTTCTTTTTTGTGAAGACGGATGGAGGTTTGTGCCTGTGCATTGATTATCAAGGTCTCAATAAAATCACGGTGAGGTATAGTTACCCCCTTATCTCTTATCGCTACGGCGATTGAGTCAATGCATGGGGTGTGCTTCTTCACTAAACTGGATCTCAGGAGTGCGTACAATCTGGTGCGTATTCGGAAGGAAGACGAGTGGAAGACGGCATTTAGTACCACCTCAGGGCATTATGAGTACCTCGTCATGCCGTATGGGTTGATGAATGCTCCATCGGTCTTCCAATCATTTTTAGACGAGATTTTCCGAGACATGCACGGGCAGGGTGTATATCGATGACATTCTGATATACTCCGCTACACGCGCCGAGCACAAAGTGCTTGGTCGCTTGTTGGCACATGACCTGTACGTTAAGGCTGAGAAACGCTTGTTCTTCCAACAGTCCGTTTCCTTCCTAGGGCATCGGATTTCCACGTCAGGAGTGGAGATGGAGAGTGACCACATTGCAGCCGTGCGTAATTGGCCAACTCCTACCACAATAAAGGAGGTGCAGCGATTTTTAGGGTTTGCCAACTACTACCGTAGATTTATCCGGGGTTTTGATCAGGTGGCTGCTCCCATTACCTCACTGCTGAAGTGGGGTCCGGTACGTCTGCACTGGTCAGTTGAGGCGGACAGGGCTTTTGGACAACTAAGGGCTCTGTTAACCTCGGCACCAGTGCTGGCCCATCCGGATCCCTCTTTGGCGTTCGTAGTGGAGGTGTACGCGTCCGAGGCTGGGATAGGAGTGGTGCTCTCTCAGCGCTCAGGTACGCCACCGAAGCTGCGCCCTTGTGCCTTCTTCTCGAAGTAGCTCAGCCCGGTGGAGCAAAACTATGACATGGGGGACCGGGAGCTGTTGACTGTAGTCAAGGCCTTGAAGGCGTGGAAACATTGGCTTGAGGGGGCTAAACACCCTTTTCTCATCTGGACTGACCACCGCAATCTAGAGTACATCTGGGCAGCGAGGAGACTGAACCCTCGCCAGGCAAGGTGGCTTTTTTTTTCTCCCGTTTTGTTTTCACCCTTTCGTACAGACCAGGTTACCAGAACGTTAAGGCAGACGCACTGTCCCAGCATGTATGACACAGAGGAGTTGTCCATGGATCCCACTCCCATACTCCCCGCCTCTTGCTTGGTGGCGCCGGTAGTGTGGGAGCTGGAAGTGGACATTGAGCGGGGGTTACGTGCAGAACCCCCTCCCCCTTGATGTCCAGCTGGGCGTCTGTACGTTCCGTCTGCTGTCCGCGACCGGCTGATCTATTGGGCCCACCCGTCACCCTCCTCTGGTCATCCTGGGATCGGTCGGACGGTGCGCTGTCTTAGTGGGAAGTACTGGTGGCCCACATTGGCTAAGGATGTGAGGATTTGTTTCCTCCTGCTCAGTTTGCGGCCAGTGTAAGGCTTTTAGGCACCTGCCCAGAGGTAAGTTACAACCCTTACCCGTTCCACATCGGCCGTGGTCGCACCTGTCGGTGGATTTCATAACCGATCTTCCACCTTCACAGGGAAACACCACGATCCTGGTCGTTGTGTTTGTTTTTCTAAGTCCTGTCATCTCCTCCCTTTGCCCGGTCTCCCTACAGACTGCGGAGGCCCTGTTTACTCACGTCTTCCGGCACTATGGGGTGCTTGAGGATATAGTGTCTGATCGGGGTCCCCAGTTCACGTCGAGGGTCTGGAGGGCGCTCATGGAACGTCTGGGGGTTTCGGTCAGACTTACCTCAGGTTTTCACCCCAAGAGTAACGGGCAGGTGGAGAGAGTTAACCAGGATGTGGGTAGGTTTCTGAGGTCTTATTGCCAGGACTGGCCGGGGGAGTGGGCAGCATTCGTGCTCTGGGCAGAGATGGCCCAGAACTTGCTCTGCCACTCCTCCACTAACCTCTCTCCTTTCCAGTGTGTGTTGGGGTATCAGCCGGTTCTGGCTTCTTGGCATCAGAGTCAGACTGAAGATCCTGCGGTGGATGACTGGTTCCAGCGCGCCGTGCCAGAAAGTTGGCGCAGCCCGGCATCACAGTGAGGCCCCGGTGTTCGCACCGGGGGACCGGGTTTGGCTCTCGGCCCAGAACCTGCCCCTCCGCCTGCCCTGTCAGAAGCTGGGTCCACGGTTTGTGGGGCCATTTAAAGTCCTGAGGAGAGTGAACGAGGTATGTTATAGGTTACAGCTTCCCTCCAATTACTGCATTATCCCCTCGTTCCATGTGTCTCTCCTCAGGCCGGTGGTGGCTGGCCCACTCCAGGAAGCTGAGATGCGGGAGGTTCCTCCGCCCCCTCTGGACATCGAGGGGGCCCCGGCGTACTCTGTTTGATCCATCCTGGATTCGAGACATCGGGCGAGTGGCCTTCAGTACCTCGTGGACTGGGAGGGGTACGGTCCGGAGGAGAGATGCTGGGTTCCGGAGGAGGACATGTTGGACCCTTCTATGCTGCGGTGTTTCCACCATCTCCGTCCGGATCGCCCTACGCCTCGCCCTCCGAGTCGTCCCTGAGGGCGCCCCGGTGTTGGCGCGCTGCTGGAGCCGCGCATCAAGGGGGAGTACTGTCACGACTTCTGCAAAAGTCGGTTCCTCTTCTTCTTTGGGCGGTGTTCGTCAACATCACCAATCTTCTAGCCATCACCAATCCATTTTTCATGTTCCATTTGTTTTGTCTCGTTTTCACACACACCTGGTTTCAATTCCCTAATTGCATATTGTATATGTTCCCTGTGTTTCACCCATGTCCTTGTCAGGAATTGTTTATTGTAAGTACGTGTGCTATGTGTGACTGGTGCGCTACGGGTTGTATGCCTGTAGTTATGTATGTTAAACGGCTCCGGCTATTTACCAAGTTCTGCTCTCCTGTGTTTGACTTCCCTGCCATCAGTTACGCACCCCTTACACAGAATGCATTCTTCATGCAGAGAGAGACAAAAACCTAGAGATTAAGACAAGTACAGACAGAGAGAGAGAGCGAGTGAAAGAGAGGTGAGTTACATGCTCAGATTGATTAGACAAGAGATTGAAAAAGGGACAGGGAGAGAGAGGGAGATCAGATGACATGTGGTATGTTTGGGATATAGTAATAGGGAAATCTCTCACCCGTGGATCAATCACATTGATATAGACTGATGTATACACATTGTCCAGAGACACAGCAAGTCAATGGCAATCCAGGACCTCGTATAAGATCTATAAATCTTATAAGTACAGTCAGCGTCAAATATCAAGTTGGTCTAGTTTAATTATATTGTTCTCCATGGAAAGTACTGTGCATAGAAAAGTTACATAATATAGGCTTATGTTTTGTGTCCTGTATGTAGGCTACTGTACATGTACATTGACAGCTATTGTATGGAGATGATAATTAACCAATCCATCAGAGCAGTATGTTTCTTGTCATGTCACTTGCTCAATGTACCCTCTTTAAAACCAAACAAATGGGATATCCTCACATCTATTGACACCCTACCAGCATGATATTATCAAGAACATTCCTCTGTCTTAAGAATCATGGCATTGGAACAACTGTCCGTTACACCTTATTATTGCATAAGCTTTGGGAAGGGGTTATCTTTAGAGAAAAGTTGTCTCTTATGACTGTCTTAAGTGATTTGGTTCTGGGTGCTGAGATTAGAGAAAAGGGAAGAGCATGCAGAAGCAACTAACCAATATTCATATAGTATTGTATATGGTGTCAAAATGTAATACTCAGAGGCAGCAACATGGTGTCTGAAATACTTCCTGTGTACAAATGCATTCTGTGTAAGGGGCGGCAGGGTAGCCTAGTGGTTAGAGCGTTGGACTAGCAACCGGAAGGTTGCAAATTCAAACCCCCGAGCTGACAAGGTACAAATCTGTCGTTCTGCCCCTGAACAGGCAGTTAACCCACTGTTCCTAGGCCATCATTGAAGATAAGAATTTGTTCTTAACTGACTTTCCTAGTTAAATAAAGGTAACATAAAAATATTGAGGCCCTGTATGTTCACACCATCACAAGTTTGTAAAGTTTGTGTGGAATTGGAGGAAACATGGTTGTTATCCATCCATAATAATAAGCCACCAAGTTTAGATAACCGAGATAGAAACTTGAGAATAGTAGCGGACTGTATTGCCACTCTATTTACCATGTCTTTAACCAAAGCCGAAAGGAGTGTGTGTGTCCACAGGCGTGTAAGGAAGCTAAAGTAATTCCACTGCCTAGAAATAGTAAAGCACTCTTTGCTGGCTCTTACAGATGCCAAATCAGTTAGCTCTTAGTAAAAGAATTAAGTTTGAACAAATGCAATGCTATTTTTTATAGAACGAGTTAACTACTGACTTTCAGCATGCATATGGAAGGGCACTCAACTTGCACTGCACTGACTCAGATAACGAATGATTGGCTAAGATAATGGATAATAAGATGATAGCTGGAGCTGTACTGTTTCAGTGTAGCCTTGCTGTTATTGATCATCATTAGTTATTGAAAACACTCACTTGTTATGGCTTTACATCACCTGCCATCACATGGTTGGAGAGTTATTTATCCAATATAACTCAGAGAGTATTCTTCAATGGAAGCTTTTCTAACATCAGATATGTACAGGGCGGTTTCCTTGGGCTGTTACTCTTCTCTATTTTTACAGATGATTTGCTACCAAAAATGTAAAAGACTATGTATGCTGATGATTACACACTCTACACATCAGCACCTACAGCCGGTGAGCTCACTGAGACTCTTAGCAAGGAGTTACAGTCAGTGTCAGAATGGGTAATTAACAATAAACTGGTCTTAAATACAGTACCAGTCAAAAGTTTGGATGCACCTATTCATTCCAGGGTTTTTCTTTATTTTTTACTATTTCCTACATTGTAGAATAATAGCGAAGACATCAAAACTACGACATAACACATATGGAATCATGTAGTAACCAAAAAAAGTGTTAAATCAAAATATATTTTAGATTCTATATCGTGCACTACTTTTAAAGCCCTATCAACATTTGTGACTGTAAAGGAAATAGGGTGCCATTCAGGATGCATCCTAATTGTAAGGTAGTTCCCCGTCAAGTGCATAGTAGAGAACAGTGAGAGTACAAAGGAAAATAATGTAATATTGGTTAGTCTTACGTTTCCCACAATGTAAGGGATTTGGTTGTGGAGTGTGACTTGTCTGGCTCAAACTTTTCAGGGTTTTGTCTACATTAACATAGTGTGAGAGAAATGAGCTGTTAATAGATGGATCATCATATTCTAATAATAACATTTAAGGCTGTTAAAAACAGTTAATGCAATTTAATATTGCCACTCTAATAAGGAATTGAAAACCTAATCTTGTACTTGAATCAGTGCCTGAAATTCACTACTCGATTAAGGTACCTTACAGATAATTGTATGTGTGGGATACAGAGATTGGATAGTCATTCCAGAATTATGTCTATAAAAAAAATGTCTATAAACCAAATTCCCAATTTGACATTATGGGGTAGTGTGTAGATCAGTGACACAAAATCAAAATTTAGTTGATTTTAAATTCTGGCGGTAACACAACAAAATATGGAAAAAGTTAAGGGGTGTGAATACTTTCTGAAGGCACTGTACCTGACCAATATTGAAAACTCAATGCCCCTTTTGCAGAAAATATTTGCTGAATACTCAAAAAAGTCAGGAAGTAAAATTATTGTGAATAACATTAATAATAATAATAGGAAAAATACAAAAATAACTTACGGATCTACAGCAATCCTTTAAGTGAACCAATAAAAATATTTAAAACTTAGGATGCTTAATAAGTGACAAAACAACAAATAGATAAATAACTCCCTGATAAAATAAAGGTTAAATAAATAAAATAAAAATTTAAAGTACAGTATATTGTTCATTGTCCTACGGTTCTTCAATAAAAAAACATACTGTATATTGTTTATTGTGCTATGGTTCTTCGAGACTTACTGTATATTGTATATTGGGACAATAAAAGGCCAAGCTAAAATGTGCAGTTTGGTCAAACAATGCCACAGATGTCTCAAGTTGAGGGAGTGTGCAATTGGCATGCTGACTGCAGAATGTCCATCAGAGCTGTTGCCAGATAATTGAATGTTAATTTCTCTACCATAAGCCACCTCCAACGTCGTTTTAGAGAATTTGGCAGTATGTCCAACCAGCCTCACAACCGCAAACCACATGTATGGCATTGTGCGTGTAAGCAGTTTTCTGATGTCAACGTTGTTATGGTATGACCAGGCAAAAGCTACAGACAACAAATACTATTGCATTTTATCAATGGCAATTTTAATTCAGAGCTACCATGATAAGGTCCTGAGGCCCATTGTCGTGCCATTCATCCACCGCCGTATCCTTATGTGTCATGCCCTGACCTTAGTTATCTTTGTTTTCTTTATTATTTTGGTTAGGTCAGGGTGTGACAAGGGTGGTTTGTTTAGTTTTTGTATTCTCTAGGGGGTTTTGTATGTCTAGGGTTTTTTGTATGTCTAGAGATTTTTATGTCTATGGTTGCCTAGATTGGTTCTCAATCAGAGGCAGCTGTTTATCGTTGTCTCTGATTGGGGACCATATTTAGGTAGCCATATTCATTGGGTATTTTGTGGGTTATTTTCTATGTGTATGTAACGGATGTGAAACGGCTAGCTTAGTTAGCGGTGCGCGCTAAATAGCGTTTCAATCGGTGACGTCACTTGCTCTGAGACCTTGAAGTAGTAGTTCCCCTTGCTCTGCAAGGGCCATGGCTTTTGTGGAGCGATGGGTAACGATGCTTCGAGGGTGACTGTTATTAATGTGTGCAGAGGGTCCCTGGTTCGCGCCCGGGTATGGGCGAGGGGACAGTCTAAAGTTATACTGTTACATGTAGTTGCCTGTGTCTGCACACGTTGGTCATAGTGTCACGTTCGTTTTGTTGTTTTGTATAGTTTGTTAAGTGTTCTTCGTTCATTAAAAGAAGAATGTATTCTCATCACGCTGTGCCTTGGTCTCCTCTTTACGACAAACGTGACAGAATAACCCACCAAAAAGGACCAAGCAGCGTGCCAAAGAGAAGTGGACATCTTGGACCCGGGAGAAAGAGGAGTGGAGGACATCCTGGACCTGGGAGGAGGTAATGGCAGGGGACAAGACCCTGCCATGGAAGCAGGTGAAGAAAGCTCAGGCGGAACGGCGATGATATGAGGGTACACCGAGAGGCAGCCCCAAGATTTTTTTTTGGGGGGAGGACACGAGGAGATTGGCTGAGTCAGGTAGGAGACCTGAGCCAACTCCTCGTGCTTACCGTGGGGAGTTACTGGTCAGGCACCGTGTTATGCGGTGGAGCGCACTGGGTCTCCAGTGCGCTATTCTAGCCCTGTGCTCTCTATTCAAGCTCCTCGCATTGGCCGGGCTAGAATGGGCATCCAGCCAGGAAGAAGGGTGCCGGCTCAGCGCTCCTGGTCTCCAGTGTACCTCCTTGGAGCAGGATATCCAGCCCGGGGTCTCCAGCGAAGGTCCCCAGTCCGGAGTCGCCAGCGAAGGTCCCCAGTAATGAGCCTCCGGCGATGATCCACGGGTCAGTGCTACAAGGGCAGAGGGCTCAATGTAAAGAAAGGGGGTGGCGTCCAGAGCCAGAGCCGCCACCAAAGTTAGATGCCCACCCAGACCCTCCCATATATGTTAAGGTTTGCGGCCAGGTGTCCGCAACTTTGGGGGGGTACTGTCACGCCCTGACCTTAGTTATCTTTATTATTTTGGTTAGGTCAGGGTGTGACAAGGGTGGTTTGTTTAGTTTTTGTATTGTCCGGGGGTTTTGTATGTCTAGGGGTTTTTGTATGTCTATGGTTGCCTAGATTGGTTCTCAATCAGAGGCAGCTGTTTATCATTGTCTCTGATTGGGGACCATATTTAGGTAGCCATATTCATTGTGTATTTTTGTGGGTTATTGTCTATGTGTAGTTCCCTGTGTCAGCACTCGGTTTATATAGCTTCACGTTCGTTTTGTTATTTTGAAAGTTTGTTTAGTGTTTCTTTGTTTATTAAAGAGTATGTATTCATATCCCTCTGCACCTTGGTCTCCTCCTTACGACGAACGTGACATTATGTTTCATTATGATAATGCATGTCCCCATGTCGCAAGGGTCTGTACACAATTCCTGGAAGCTGAAAAAGTCCCAGCTCTTCCATGGCTTCATAATCAGACATGTTACCCATTGAGCATGTTTGGGATGCTCTGGATTGACGTGTACGACAGCATGTTCCAGTTCCCGCCAATATCCAGCAACTTTGCACAACTATTGAAGAGGAATGGGCAACATTTCATAGGCCACAAACAGCCTGATCAACTCTATGCGAAGGAGATGTGTCACGCTGAATGTGGTAAATGCTGGTCAAACCAGATACTGATTGGTTTTCTGATCAACACCTCTACCTTTTTTTTAAAGGTATATTTGATCAACAGCTGTATATGTGTATTCCCAGTCATGTGAAAACCATAGATTAGGGCCTAAGGAATTTATTTACATTGACATATCTTTTTATGAGTTGTAAAGCTGTCAAATCTTTGAAATTGTTACATGTTGTGTTTAATTTTGTTCAGTATACCCTTCAATGGGACTAGCAAACAGGCAGGTTTAACACAAAACATCTATGACAATGGCTAACAGCTAAGACAATTATGGATAGCAATCTTTTTGATGTTGTAAAACGTTATATAAAAATGGCTTTACAAGACATGGGAGTATTCATAAAACAAAGGAAAGTTAAACTTACAGATGGGCTATGAAAGACAGGATGGCGAAGAATGGAAGATGTTTACAGTCGGGATTGTAAAAAACTATCTAACAACAACCAACTACTTCCTATTTTGTCTTCTGCCTTTGTAAAAATCCATTTTAGTTTGGCTGTAGTGTTGTGACTACTTATTTACTACCAAGATCAAGTAGTAAAATCTCTACCTGATAACGATTGAAAAGCCTGGGTAGTAAAGGATTAGTGTTGTGACTACTTATATACTACCAACATCAAGTAGTAAATACAGTTGAAGTCGAAAGTTTACATACACTTAGGTTGGAGTCATTAAAACTTGTTTTTCAACCACTCCACCAATGTCTTGTAAACATACTGTAGTTTTGGCAAGTCGGTTAGGACATCTACTTTGTGCATGACACAAGTAATTTTTCCAACAATTGTTTACAAATTAATTCACTGTATCACAATTTCAGTGGGTCAGAAGTTTACATACACTAAGTTGACTGCCATTAAACAGCTTGGAAAACTCCAGAAAATGATGTCATAGCTTTAGAAGCTTCTGATAGGCTAGCTAACTAACATCATTTGAGTCAATTGGTGGTGCACCTGTGGATGTATTTCAAGGCCTACCTTCAAACTCAGCGCCTCTTTTCTTGACATGGGAAAATCAAAAGAAATCAGCCAAGACCTCAGAAATAAAATTGTAGACCTCCACAAGTCTGGTTCATCCTTGGGAGCCATTTCCAAACACCTGAAGGTACCATGTGCATCTGTACAAACAATAGTACGCAAGTACAAACACCATGGGACCACGCAGCCTTCATACCGCTCAGGAAGGAGATGCGTTCCGTCTCCTAGAGATGAACGTACTTTGGTCAACAAATTGCAAATCATTATATATATCAACATAAACTGAAAGGCTGCTCAGCAAGGAAGAAGCCACTGCTCCAAAACCGCCATAAAAAAGCCAGACTACGGTTTGCAACTGCACATGGGTACAAAGATCATACTTTTTGGAGAAATGTTCTCTGGTCTGATGAAACAAAAATTGAACTGTTTGCCCATAATGACCATTTTTATGTTGAGGAAAAAGGGAGGCTTGCAAGCTGAAGAACACCATCCCAACCGTGAAGCACTGGGGTGGCAGCATCATGCTGTGGGGGTGCTTTGCTGCAGGAGGGCCTGGTGCACTTCACAAAAGATGGCATTATGAGGACAGAAAATCATGCGGATATTATTGAAGCAACATCAAGACAGTCAGGAAGTTAAAGCTTGGTCGCAAATGGGTCTTCCAAATGGACACTGACCCCAAGCATACTTCCAAAGTTGTGGCAAAATGGCTTAAGGACAACAAAGTCAAGGTATTAGCGGAGCCATCACAAAGCCCTGACCTCAATCCTATAGAAAATTTGTGGGCAGAACTGGAAAAGCGTGTGTGAGCAAGGAGGCCTATACAAACCTAACTTAGTTACACCAGCTCTGTCAGGAGGAATAGGCCAAATTCACAGGTAACCTGTGGAAGGCTACCTGAAACGTTTGACCCAAGTTAAACAATTTAAAGGAAATGCTACCAAATGCTAATTGAGTGTATGTAAACTTCTGACCCACTGGGAATGTGATGAAATAAGTAAAAGATGAAAAATCACTATCATTCTGACATTTCATTCTTAAAATAAAGTGATCCTAACTGACCTAAAGACAGGTCATTTTTACTGGGATTAAATGTCAGGAATTGTGAAACTGAGTTTAAATGTATTTGGCTAAGGTGTATGTAAAGTTGACTTCAACTGTATACCAAATAATGATGAAGAGGAAGGTCACTCTCACCTGCTATTGTGGTTGAAAGGTTAGGTTTCTCTAGATTAGAAGACACCACCTGGGCAAAAACATGAATTCAACATCTCTTCCAACTTGATTGAACGTAATTTAATTTAAATAATGTTGATTCAACCAGTGTGTGCCCAGTGGGCAGCCAATAAACATGAGTTCAGTTTGATTTCATCCATTCCAATGCAACAACATACCAAGAAGAGTTTCGCAAAGATTTCCATTCTGGTATGGTTAAAACCATCAACAAGGCCTGCAAGGCTGGATATAGGTGACACATTCATATTTTCAGCCATACTGGGGATCTACAATAAAAAAAACACAAATGGATACTGTAACATTATTTAATACCAGTGTAACGAGTGCGCTGAGAGTCGGGAAGCAAGTTCAGGGAATGAGGGTTTTAATAAATAAAATAAACAATTAACACAAACGCACCGCAAAACAAAGTCAATAACACCTGAGGAAAGAACCAAGGGGAGTGACAGATACAGGGAAGATAATCAAGGAGGTGATGGAGTCCAGGTTAGTGTCATGAGGCGCAGGTGCGCGAGACGATGGTGACAGGTGTGCGGGATAATCAGCAGCCTGATGACCTAAAGGCCGGAGAGGGAGTGTATGTGACAAACAGACACATGATACAAAAAACAAAGGGAAAATGTCCTTTTCCTTGATCAGTCTCCGGCATATCCCTGGTTTTCGACAGACACGAAAACTAGATTAGAGAAAGAAAGACCTGGCCTGTCCCCCAATAGCACCCTATTCCCTAGAAGGGTTATTTGGCTGTCCCCATAGGAGGACCCTTTGAAGAACCATTTTAGGTTCCAGGTAGAACTGTTTTGGGTTCCATGTAGAACCTTTTCCACAGAGGGCTCTACATGGAACGCACATGGGTTCTACCTGGAACCAAAAGAAGGTTATACTTGGAACCAAAAATGGTTCTCATATGGGGACAGCCGAAGAACCCATAGGAGAACCCTTTTTTCTATGAATGTAGGGTCAGGACTTCACAGGTGGGGCACTTTCCCAGAATCGTCAAGTAGCTCCTGGAGGCTTTTCTGCATCATTGTGTTTGGCCTGCAAGTCTGTCTGGTCACCTGATACAACTGCAAGTTCTCAATGGTTCTAATAGCATCTGTGGCCATACAGAGAGACATGGGCCCATGTGGATGAAAATGGAAGTTAACAAGATTCATCCACACTTACATAAAACATTATAAACAACTGAAAGGCTGTGTATGTGTAATCCTATATATACACACTAACGATCAAAGGTTTGGGGTCACTTAGAAATGTCCTTTTTACTGAAAGAAAAGCACATTTCTGTCCATTAAAATAACATCAAATTTATCAGAAATACAGTGTAGACATTGTTAATGTTGGAAATGACTATTGTAGCTGGAAACGGCAGATTTTTTATGGAATATCTACATAGGCGTACAGAGGGCCAGTAGCAGCAACCATCACTCCTGTGTTCCAATGGCACGTTGTGTTAGCTAATCCAAGTTTATAATTTTAAAAGGCTAATATTGATCATTAGAAAACCATTCACAGAACAGCGTAAACTGTCTCTAACCAGAATAGAAAGAGAAGTGGGAGGCCCCGGTGCACAACTGAGCAAGAGGACAAGTACATTAGAGTGTCTAGTTTGAGAAACAGACGCCTCACAAGTACAGAACTGGCAGCTTCATTAAACAATACCCACAAAACACCAGTCTCAACGTCAACAGTGATGAGGCGACTCCCGGATATTGGTAAATAAAAAGAAAAGATTAAGATGGGCAAAAGAACACAGACACTGAACAGAGGAACTTTGCCAAGAAGGCCAGCATCCTGGATTCACCTCTTCACTGTTGATGTTGAGACTGATGTTTTGTGGGTACTATTTAATGAAGCTGTCAGTTGAGGACTTGTGAGGCGTCTGTTTCTCAAAGGATAGAAATTTGTTTTCTAGAACATAACCGGCAAGATGACATCATAACTAGTGCACATTTCAAATAGCAAATACTTCATAACGGTTAGACTGGTTTTATCAATTGATGAAAATCTGAATGAGGAAAGAATGATCCCTTAGTCAGGGGAGACAGGTTCACCTCTTTGAAAAGCATGCGTTGCATTCTTTTAACCCCAATATTACCAGTGTGGGACAGAGGTTATGAAATTCTGTTGAGCTGATATGATTGTAAAAGCTGGCCATTTGTCTTCATGTATCCTTGACACTGACAACAGTTACCAGTTAAGAATGGTATCTAACTGTCTACATCCAATGACTGGGGCCCATCAGTCCCTACAAAAGGGATGTCATGCAATTGGACTCAATGGGCATAATGGGTATAACAGCAACATATGAATCAATATGTCTGAGGGCAAGGGAGCATCATGGAGACAGACAAATTTATCTCCATGAGAAACACAAGCACATACTTGTAGAATGTATAATTGTTCAGTCTTTAAAGCTGTACATATGATATCTGAAAATAGAAATCATATCATACTAGTGTCATTGTTTGTCCCTTGAATCTGCCACTAAAACATATCTTCTATAGGAGGGGATTGAGATCTAGTTGTACAGGGTTATATCTGTTTGTTCCATGCAACATCTGACTCGATTAATTGGCCCAATATATTCATAGACTTTAAAATACAGTATTCAGTTTAGAGTGATTAACACAATGCTTAGCATATGTATATATTTTCCCTGACTGTAGCTAGGTTTCGATCCAATTGGCGACAGATTGTCATGATAATATTCTAAAATCCGCATACAAACGATTTGAGCATTTTCCCACCAGAGTAGTGTGTCCTTCAAATGGACTTGTTTTGCAGATAAAAGTTTGTGTGTGATGATGTAGGCCACATAAAATGACCTTTTGCGGTAAAATTCCCATGTACCGAATTTTTTAAAACTCAAATGGGTTTCCATCCCATTTTCAACTCTTCTGATGGTTCTCACCAAAAAAAGTGCATTATATAGTGAGCTCCCACTCTCTTATTGGCACGTGCGCTCTAGGCGACAGCTTGCAGATACAGTGCAGATGGCCTATGATGAGATCATTATGGACAAAAAAGCTAGTTTATTTTTATTTGTCAAACGGCAGCCAAGCATCCATGATCATCTCAGCAGAATAAGACTCTCGATATTTATTGGATCCCTTGCACTTTCCCCACTCTGTGAAGGTCATCACCGTGTATTTAATCTGCAGCCTAATAAAATGCATGCTTTCCCGACGAGTGGTAGTGGGAGGTCAATATGATGGTTAGAGGGCCTACATCAATATTTGCGCATAAAAGTGTTTTCACTGACATTTCTCTCATAATTAGTCAAAAGATCCCACCGTGTCTAGTGTATTAGTAATTTTACCGACACAAAAAGATCCTACCTTGTCTAGTGTATTTTGGTTTGTCAACATTTTTACATTTTACCGACAAATGTTCTGTTTCCATCAGGCTTGTCTTTACAATTTTTTAACCAAAGTACTTTACCCGCATAAAAAGGTTGGATGGAGACTCTGTTGGTAATACACATCATTTGTGTAATTAGGATAAAATGCCTTCTCTGCTTCCATTCTGGAGGTGTCTCCCTGTTGCAACTTGTAATTGATATTATCACTGACTACTCTCCTTTTTGTTCACCTGGAAACCCCCTTTTCAAGTACTGTACATCAACAACATGGAATGCTTAGATTATAAATGACCACAGGTTCCGATATGGGGTGATGGAGGGGATCTTCCCTCCAGTAAACACGAATGGGGAAATCAAATGAAAGTTTATTTGTCACATGATATAATACAGCAGGTATAAACCATACAGTGAATATTTTATATATATACTTACAAGCTCTTCCTCAACAATGCAGGGTTCATTATATGAGGTAAGATATTGTGTGTGTGTGTTAAAGGTATTACATTTTATTTGGGGTATTATCATTTAACATTTTTTCTCTTTTAGCATGTGATGTCTAAGTTTCATTGGTCAGGTGTATGCACAGTCGTCCTGGACAATACAGTGAGTGGCGAGGAGGAGCTTCACAGACCTGAAGTTATTTAGCCATTCATTGTTGCCATTGCGATCTGTAGATTGTTATTTTATAGAGTTATAGTGTCAATTAACTCGTAATATTCCTGGATTACTCATTATATTAATAAACGCTAATTTAATCAACAAATATGATAGGCAGTTGAACATGTTTTAATGGTACAACAGTGTCACAGGAGGTTGGTGGCACCTTAATTGGTGAGAACTGGCTTGTGTTAATCACTGGAGCGGAATTAGTGGAATGACATCTAATACATGGTTTCCAGGTGTTTGATGCTATTCCATGTGCTCGATTCCAGGCATTATTATGAGTAGTTCTCCCCTCCACAGCCTCCTGTGATTACAATGTACATATCTGTCTGTGTTGGCAAAATCCCTACATATCCTATTGAACCAAGCGTGGAGAGATTTTCTGTTGTCACAGTTCCAAAACCAGTCAGAAACGTCCAGTAAATGCAGCGTTCATGTGCTAGTCCGACCTACGATATTTGCTAACAGCTAACTGGTTTCACGCGGCACGTGTATAACCACAACCAGTTAGCAAGTCTACAATGTCCGAGTTTCTTAGTTCCGACTAGCACATAAACGCGGCATACCCCTACGCCAATGACGCCGGTGGAGCTGATTCCGCGTTCAAAACAACTGGAAACTCGGAAAATACGAGATCAAATCACGGCGTCAGTAAAAGTGGCAAGAGTTGGCTGGCCGTTAAAATCAATTTCCCAGTTGGATGTCGTTTTTTCGAGTTCCCAAATGGATTGAACGCACGAAGTCGGAGATTTTCGAGTTCCCCGTTGTTTTGAACGCGGCAAATTATATCCTTCGCCACGGTGGTTTTATGGCAGACATGTCGAACCATGAGTATTCAACAAAACAATACACACTTTAAACTTAATTCCAGCGAATTTCTTAGTTAAATAATTGTATAACTAGCAAATGAGTTTTGAAGTTGAGGGTGTAGTATTTGGCAATGAGGACTACCCAACTAGTTTAGCTTTAGCTATAGAAAACTGGAGAAAACGAGCTCACGATACAGTTATAATGCCCTGATATTAGGAGCTGGTGGCGAAAAGTTTGATTAAAGAATTCAGAGACTGAAACAAATAAATCAGATGACGTATGTTTAAGGACAGCAGATCGACATACAATCCTGAAGTCAGCTGTAACCGTCGATAGTAAAATAAAGTTTAAAACGATATTTGAGTGACCCTGAATACATCCAATGAATAGTGACTCCTCATCACTATCTATGGTCAAGGCCCGGCCATTGATAGTGATGTAGATGGTTAATGTAGTTCATTACGCGTTGTTCTTCATCCATTGTCTCGCAGAAAAACTACAGTTACAGTGTCGGCGCATGAGTGGCACGCACGGTCGCGTGGGGCCCGAAATATTGTAGTTTTAAAGGGAAACCAAGGTTGTTGAGGTTCGTGGTGGGAGTAGCAGGATCTGGGGTATGTAAATAGTGATTTTCATTATCTTTTTTTTTTTACAGATACAATGTTGTGGACGTTTAACGAGCATGTGTAAACGTACGGTTCTTTTCAAAAGCTAACTAGCATAAAATAGCTTGGTGGGTCAAAACTAGCCAGCCAGGCAATATAGCCCCTCTTTTGTTCGATTGTCAGCCAGCTAGCGGTCTACCTAGCTAATTGCTGTGTGGAAATTTGAGAAAAATGGCCACCTAACCGTTGTGCCATCTGAAACAATCTGGCTGTCTGAACACATTTTACGTATACTACCGCTCTAAAGTGTACCGGTGTCTTGTGAGCAGCACTGAATGTTGGCTAGCTAACAACTAGTTAGCCGTTGGTTAGCTTAGCTAGCGTGTGTTAGTCCATACACAATCAGTTTGAGATGTCGTTAGCTAGGAGGAAAGACGCACTGGGATAAAATGCATGAGCTAGCTAGCCAGTTTACCTGTCACATTTGCAGGGTGTACTAAAATGTAAACAATTTTAGAATATAGCTGTAATTAGCTAGCTAACACAGCCGGTGTTCTGACAATCTGCTGATGGTGAGTTGATAATCCATGCCAGCCACTGTTCAACCATGCATCATACAGACATCAATTGTAGGTACCCCAAACCGTTTTACTTGCTGCAGGTGGACCTCAAATAAACTACCACTAGTTAGCTTGATAGAGAGAGACACCCGCCCTAGCCTTACAAAGTCAGATGCTGCAGTGGAGGGGTTGATCATTGTGAGACTTGAGAAGAGTTAAATGGGGAAATTGATCAAGCCTAGACAGGAAATAGGCCTAAACTGGCTTAGTATCATCAACCTGTATCTGTTCCCTGTGTAATTGTATAAGGAAACAATTGTCTCTCATTTGAGATGAGTTCACTGCCCAGCCCCCAACATTGTAGGAAAACCTATTGCATACATCTTCGCCTGTTGTTATTTCTCAATGTGGTAGTGGAAAACAAGAGCTTGTTTTATTTGGAGCATTACAGTGGGATTTCCTCTGAAAAGGTCATTTTTAGTTCATTCTAGTCTGAGCAAAGGTCAGAGTTCTAAACTGCACACTGTGCAAAATCATCACTTTATTTATGATGGCCTCTGCTTTTGGCCATTGAATTATCCTCATTCAACACACTCATTTGACCAATTACCTGTTCTCAGATTGTTTGTCTTCTGGCCAACCTTTGTGAAAAAATGCTTATTTTATTGTTTGTTCGTAGGCCTAGGCAATCTGATTTTAGAATTCCTGGGGTGCCTGATTTTATTTATTTTAATGAAGGAATCTCAAAAAGTCAAGTCACCCTACTGAAAAATAAAACTAAATGGTAATCTTTGTCTCTTTCTTTCCTCCCTCTCTCTCTGCTCCCCTCCACTCACATTTGACCTTTTTGTTCAACTCTCTTTCTTCCTGCTCTGTGGTAAAGACAGCTGCTGGTTGCAGGCACCGAGCGGTGCAACAGAAGCAGTGTGCCGTCCCCCTGTCCTACTCTCATGGCCCCCTCCATGTATGTCCTCCCTGCCTGTTAGTGTCCCCATCTGGTCCCCTCATTGTCTCGATACCTTCTCCAGCCTAACACCCTCCTTTCCCTCATGCTTTGGACAAAGCCGGCATACTGCCAGCCCAATGACTGCCTGGATCGTCCTGCCTGTCAGCCTCTCTGCCTTCTCCATCACAGGGATATGGATAGTGTGAGTCCTGGCGCCCAAGCATGTATCACAAAGTGATTGAAAGAGAAATATTCATAAGAAATTCATGATTGTGGGTTTAAATCATTGTTGATTTGTGTTTGTTTTTCCCCACAGCTACGCCATGGCTGTGATGAACCATCACGTTTGTCCAGTGGAGAACTGGTGAGTGCTTCACCGAGAGTTTCATTAAAAGCAGTGGTAGTAAAGAATACCGAGTTTTGTCTTTGGATTTAGAGCCTACATTAACTTGATATACTGCAGTATATCACCTGCTTGAAAAGAATAATAGCTAATTTAATTGTTTTTCTGTCTTACCTGCAGGTCCTACAATGTTACATGTACAGAGGAGATAGCCAGGCCAGGCTTCCCAAAGACATGCTGCACCATACAGGACATCCCCCTCATCAGGTGTTACATTCATTTATTCTCTCGCTCTCTCTCTCTTTGCGCTTTCTGTCTTTCAATTACATTTCAATTTACAGGGTTTTTTGGCATGGGGAACATATGTTTACATTGCTAAAGCAAGTGAAATATGTCATAAACAAAAGTGAAATAAACAATACAAAAATTAACAGTAAGGCCTCCCGGGTGGCGCAGTGGTTAAGGGCGCTGTACTGCAGCGCCAGCTGTGCCACCAGAGACTCTGGGTTCGCGCCCAGGCTCTGTCGTAACAGGCCGCGCCCGGGAGGTCCGTGGGGTGATGCACAATTGGCCTAGCGTCGTCCGGGTTAGGGAGGGGTTGGCCGGTAGGGATATCCTTGTCCCATCGCGCACCAGCGACTCCTGTGGTGGGCCGGGCGCAGTGCTCGCTAACCAAGGTTGCCAGGTGCACAGTGTTTCCTCCGACACATTGGTGTGGCTGGCTTCCGGGTTGGATGCGCGCTGTGCGGCTTGGTTGGGTTGTGTATCGGAGGACGCATGACTTTCAACCTTCGTCTCTCCGTCTCTCCCGAGCCCGTATGGGAGTTGTAGCGATGAGACAAGATAGTAGCTACTAAAACAATTGGATACCATGAAATTTGGGAGAAAAACGGGGTAAAATTATATATATATATATATATATATATATATATATTTTTTACATTAACAGTAAACATTACACGCACAAAAGTTCCATTAGAATAAAGACATTTCAAATGTCATATTATGTGAAAATAGTGAAAGTACAAAATGCTAAATAAATAAACATAAATATGGGTTGTATTTACAATGGTATTTACAATAATAAAATGACTGATGCATTAACCGGACCAGAAGGGAAATAGTAACAACCTTGTAATAAACCAGTGACAGGAAGGCCTTTTCCTAACATTTGAATCATGGCATATATAGGCCTAGTCAATGTCATTCAATTGATTAGGTCTAGTGAGTGGATTTCTAATTCGTTTTGGGTGACATGTTGTTTCCTCCCCCATCTTGTGTCTTGTACAGTAAATGTGGCTCCTTCCCCCCTGAGAGCTGCCTGTTCAGTCTGATTGGGAATGTTGGAGCCTTCATGGGTAAGTAAGGCCTCTTCTCCATTCCAAATGGCATCCATAGGGCTCTGGTTAAAAGTAGTGCACTATGTAGGGAACAATAGGGTGCCATTTGGGACGTAGACCTCTTCTCTCATCACTCCACAGCCCACTCACTCACACTGACAATAAGCTGTGTCCTTTGTCTCACTCATCACTGATGTAGTGAAGAGAAAACTCGGTTTACTCACCTTTTTTATTTTGTGAAAAGTGTTTTTTTGCATTAGTTTTTAAAGCTGAAATCCTTAATGTTGGAACTGCCATGTCCACTTGCGATATTAAAACAACAAAGAAGTTACTGCAAACAATAACAAAATATGTCTCTCCTACTGACATTATTTCACGCACGATAGAGCAGCAGATTGTGAATTTTCTTACCACATTGGCCGATGCTCCTCCCATCCGCTTCGTAAACAAAAACAATAACAACGTCCGTTTGGTGGACAGTGGCGCTGTTAATTTATCATTGAATCACAGCCTACTTCACCAAACGGGTGATTTAACAAGCGCATTCGCGAAACAAGCACTGTCGTTGCACCAATGTGTACCTAACCATAAACATCAACGCCTTTCTTAAAATCAATACACAAGTATATATTTTTAAACCTGCATATTTAGTTCATATTGCCTGCTAACATGAATTTCTTTTAACTAGGGAAATTGTGTCACTTCTCTTGCATCTGTGCAACAGAGTCAGGGTACATGCAGCAGTTTGGGCCGCCTGGCTCGTTGCGAACGGTTTCCTAACAAAGACAGCCAACTTCACCAAACGGGGGATGATTAAAAAGCACAATCATTGGACGACTGTACCTAACCATAAACATCAATGCCTTTCTTAAAATCAATAAACAGAAGTATATTTTTTTTAACCTGTATATTTAGTTAAAAGAAATTCATGTTAGCAGGCAATATTAACTAGGAAAATTGTGTTACTTCTCTTGCGTTCATTGCACGCAGACTCAGGATATATGGATATATGCAGCAGCTAATTTGCCAGAATTTTACATAATTATGACATAGCATTGAAGTTTGCAACAGCAATATTTAGACTTATGGATGCCACCCGTTAGATAAAATACGTAACCGTTCCGTATTTCACTGAAAGAATAAACATTTTGTTTTCGAAATGATAGTTTCCGGATTGACCATATTAATGACCTAAGGCTCGTATTTATGTGTGTTATTATATTATAATTAAGTCTATGATTTGATAGCCCAGTCTGACTGAGCGGTGGTAGGCAGCAGCAGGCTCGTAAGCATTCATTCAAACAGCACTTTCCTGTGTTTGTCAGCAGCTCTTCGCAATGCTTAAAGCATTGCGCTGTTTATGACTTCAAGCCTAACAACTCTCGAGATTAGGCTGGCAATACTAAAGTACCTATTAGAACATACAATAGTCCTATAATAACTACAACCTAAAACTTCTTACCTGGGATTATTGAAGACTCATGTTAAAAGGAACCACCAGCTTTCATATGTTCGCATGTTCTGAGCAAGGAACTTAAACGTTAGCTTTTTTACATGGCACATATTGCACTTTTACTTTCTTCTCCAACACTTTTTTTTTGCATTATTTAAACCAAATTGAACATGTTTCATTATTTATTTGAGACTAAATTGATTTTATTGAGTTAAAATAAGTGTTCATTCAGTATTGTTGTAATTGTCATTATTTTAATTTATTTGAGACTAAATTGATTTTATTGAGTTAAAATAAGTGTTCATTCAGTATTGTTGTAATTGTCATTATTATATATATATATATATATATAATAAAAATCGTCTGATTAATCGGTATCAGATTTTTTTGGTACTCCTATAATCGGTATCGGCGTTGAAAAATCATAATCGGTTGACCTCTAGTATTTACCCCCCTGGCATTTTTCCTATTTTGTTGCCTTACAACCTGGAATTAAAATAGTTTTGGGGGGGTATGCAATCATTTGATTTACACAACATGCCTACCACTTTGAAGATGCAAAATATTTTTTTATTGTGAAACAAACAAGAAATAAGACAAACTGAAAACTTGAGCGTGTATAACTATTCACCCCCCCCCCCCCAAAGTTAATACTTTGTAGAGCCTCCTTTTGCAGCAATTACAGTTGCAAGTCTCTTGGGGTATGTCTCTATAAGCTTGGCACATCTAGCCACTTTTTTGCCCATTCTCTAAGGCAAAACTCCTCCAGCTCCTTCAAGTTGGATGATCTTTTTAATCATACCACCGACTCTCAATTGGATTGAGGTCTGGGCTTTGACAAAGCCATTCCAAGACATTTAAATGTTTCCCCTTAAACCACTCAAGTGTTGCTTTAGCGTTATGCTTAGGGTCATTGTTCTGCTGGAAGGTGAACCTCTGTCCCTGTCTCAAATCTCTTGAAGACTTTCCCTGTATTTAGCGCCATGCATCATTCCTTCAATTCTGACTAGTTTCCCAGTCCCCGACGATGAAAAACATACCCACAGCATGATGCTGCTCCCACCCTGTTTCACTGTGTGGACGATGTTTTAAGGGTGATGGGAGGTGTTGGGTTTGTGTCAGACAAAGCATTTTCCTTGATGGCCAAAAAGCTCAATTTTAGTCACATCTAACCAGGTTACCTTCTTTCATATGTTTGGTGCGTCTCCCACATGCCTTTTGGCGAACACCAACCGTGTTTGCTTATTTTGATCTTTAAGCAATGGCTTTTTTCTAGACACTCTTCTGTAATGCCAGCTCTGTGGATTTTACGGCTTAAAGTGGTCCTATGGACAGATACTCCAATCTCCGCTGTGGAGCTTTGCAGCCCCTTCAGGGTTATCTTTGGTCTCTTTGTTGCCTCTGATTAATGCCCTCCTTGCCTGGTCTGTGAGTTTTGGTGGGTGGCCCTCTCTTGGCAGGTTTGTTGTCGTGCCATATTCTTTCCATTTTTTAAATAATGGATTTAATGGTGCTCCGTGAGATGTACAAAGTTTCTGATATTTTTTAAATAATCCAACCCTGATCTGTACTTCTCCACAACTTTGTCCCTGACCTGGTTGGAGAGCTTGGTCTCCATGGTGCCGCTTGCTTGGTGTTGCAGACTCTGGGGCCTTTCAGAACATATGTGTATATATATTGAGATCATGTGACAGATCATGTGACACTTAGATTGCACACAGGTGCACTTTATTTAACTAATTATGTAACTTCTAAAGGTAATTGGTTGCACCGGATCTTATTTAGGGGCTTCATAGCAAAGGGGCTGAATACATATGCATGCACCACTTTTCTGATTTTTATCGTTTAGAAATCCTTTCCCATTTCACTTAACCAATTTTGACTATTTTGTGTATGTTCATTACATGAAATCCAAATAAAAATCTATTTAAATTACAGGTTGTAATGCAACAATATAGGAAAAATGCCAAGGGGGGAGAATACTTTCGCAAGGCACACATATATACTAGTGTGTATGTTAGCCATTAGTTAGCAGCACGTACAGAAGGGCTTCAAATAGACTCTGCGATCAATAATGGATGTGGCCTTTCCTCCACTCCTCCCCATCATCATCCATCACCTTCCTCCATTACTTCCTTTTCTGTCTTATTTATCACCACTCACTCTGACCCCTTTTCCCTGTGCTCCTCTTCACCTACCTCTCTGCCCCCCCCCCCCTCTCACCATCCCTTCTTTCTCTACTCCTTCCTGCTCCTATCTCTCTTTTGCTCTCTCTGTCTCTCCAGTGGTGATGGTGTGCCTTCTGCGCTATGCCCAGGTGATTGAGCACAGCCACCGTTGCTGGATTAACACCAGCGCTCTGGTGTCTGGCTGCACCAACGCTCTAGGACTGGTCATGGTGGGAAACTTCCAGGTGATTCTTCTCACTTCATTACTCTACGTAAAGGCTGATTCCATGGGTGTGTCCAAAATGGTCCCATATCTGTCACTCTTGGCTTGAGTGACAATTACTAAGTGGTGTTGGGTTATATAGTCTATATTTTCCTCATTTGTTATCTCAACATGGTGATTGCCTGTGTTTTCTAACGTGTCTCCATAAGTTAAAAACAAGGGGTATGGGCGGATGTGGGTGGCCATGTGCATAGGAGTGGGAGGGTTCAGGGGGACGTCAATGGGATTTGGGTATTCGGAGTGGGGTTCACTTGTGCATTAAATGTATGTTTTCAATCACAGTAAAAAAAATACATGAATAGATAAATAAGATTTTTCCCTCCTTGGGCAGGTTGACCATGCCAAGTCTCTCCACTACGTTGGCGCGGGCGTGACGTTCCCCGCCGGTCTGCTCTTTGTGTGCCTGCAGTGTGTGCTCACCTACCGGGTGGCCGTCACTGCCCTTGACTACTGGATGGCACACGTACGTGTGGCGCTGGCCGCAGGAGCCCTCGTCTCACTGGTCCTCAGTATCCTTTTTGACTCACTGGGATTGGTTAAGGGAAGGGTTGAGCGGCTGGGATGAGGGAAAGGGGTGGGGGCTGGGCATTAGACTGGTCGTGTTATTGGTCCTGATGGACTCCACCAGTTAGTAAAAGGTGACTGATAATTTATCCTTAGCGTTATTTAATTTCAATCAGTCTCAGTTAAAGATGGAATCCGCAGTAGGGGGAAACTGCGCCACTGGCCGCCCTACCACAGTTCAAATAGTTTCTGTTTTCGAGCTGAGGAGCGTAAAATTGCAGTATATATTGTGCTCTTCCATCGCGCAACGCTGTCTGAGGGGAATAAACAGTGTTTGTTGTTTGCATCACAAACGGACGACATTAACATTAAGGATTCCAGCGTTAATGTGGAATGTAGTATTGTCATTTCTCTTCTGTAATGAAACCTTGCAATGGCTAGTCTGTGATAATACCAAACAACTAGTGGGCCCCATGTGCTTCATATATATTTAGTAAGTCTAATTCCTTTCAGTGATCTGTGATAAATAGGCAGATTTATAGTGGCTGTAGGAAAGGAGGGGCTGGGGGTCTGAAGAGGATGTGGGTGTGTGTCTGTAGAGGCCAGGGAGGCTGTTGGGGGACGGTTGTTTGGATAGGTAGCTAGGGTTCTGTGGTTGGCTAGCTAATACATATGTGTCTGTACAGGTAGGCTGTTGGGGGAGGGTTGTGAGTGTGACCAGTTATTGGGCTAGATGGGTAGCTACAGTCATGGCTAGATTCTCCTAACAAGCAAGAGATGGCGCCGAAGAACATGGCTAATGTTTTACATTCTCTCAACCAATTGTTCAATTTTTGTATTTTTTTGTAGTATTCTGTGTAACTTATTTTTTTACTTCTTGTGTACACCATGTTGCTGCTACCGTCTCTTATGACTGAAAATAACTTCTGAACATCAGAGAAGCGATTACTCACGCGGACTGGAAGAAACTTTTTCCTTTAACGAGTCTGACGAGGATATCCTACTTTCACTGTAACAGGCCCAGATCCACACCTTTTGCGTGAAGAAAAGACGCTGGAAAAGGGGACACAGATTGGGCACCCTTCTGAGAATCCGTTTGGCAAGCGAGTAAACTCCCAATGCCTTCCATTCTTCTTGCTAACGTGCAATTGTTAGAAAATAAAATTGATGACCTACTATTAAGATTATCCTACCAATGGGACATTAAAAACTGTAACATCTTATGTTTCACCGAGACGTGGCTGAATGAAGAAACGGACAATATAGAGCTGGTGGGATTTTCCATGCACCGGCAGAACAGAGACGCTACCTCTGGTAAGACGAGGGTTGGGGGGCTGTGTCTTTTTGGTAAGGGGTGGTAAGAGTAGGCAACAATACATCTGCCACGCTGATCCTTAACACTGGGGCCCCTCAGGGGTGTGTACATAGTCCCCTCCTGTATTCCCTGTTCGCCCACGACTTTGTGGCCAAACACGACACATTCATTAAGTTTGCTGATGACACAACAGTGGTAGGCCGGATCACTGACAATGATGAGACGGCAGTGTAGTGCCAGGACATCAACCTCTCCCTCAAGTGAGCAAGACAAAGGAGCTGTTTGTGGACTACAGGAAAAGGCGGGCCAAACAGGCCCACATTAGCATCGACAGGGCTGTAGTGGAGCGGGTCAAGAGTTTCAAGTTCCTTGGTGTCTACATCACCAACGAACTATCATGGTCCAAACACACCAAGACAGTCGTGAAGAGGGCACGACAAAACCTTTTCCCCCTCAGAAGACTGAAAAGATTTGGCATGGGTCCCCAGATCCTCAAACGGTTCTACAGCTGCACCATCGAGAGCATCCTGACCGGTTGCATCGACCGTAAGGTGCTACAGAGGGTAGTGCGAACTGCCTAGTACGTCACTGGGGCCAAGCTTCTTGCCATCCAGGACCTATATAATAGGTGGTGTCAGAGGAAAGCCCATAAAATTGTCAGAGACTCCAGTCACCCAAGTTATAGACTGTTTTCTCTGTTACCGCACGGCAAGCGGTACCGGAGCACCAAGTCTAGGACCAAAAGGCTCCTCAACAGCTTCTACCCCAAAGCCATTAGACTGCTGAACAATTCATAAAAATCGCCACCAGACAATTTACATTATACAATGCTGCTACTCGCTGTTTGTTTGTAACCTATGCATAGTCACTTCACCCCCACCTACAGTTGAAGTAGGAAGTTTACATACACCTTAGCCAAATACACTTAAACTTAGTATTTCACAACTCCTGACATTTAATCATTGTAATAATTCCCTGTCTTAGGTCAGTTAGGATCACCACTTTTATTTTAAAAATGTGAAATGTCAGAATAATAGTAGAGCTATTTCTTTCATCACATTCCCAGTGGGTCAGAAGTTTACATACACTCAATTAGTATTTGGTAGCATTGCCTTTAAATTGTTTAACTTGAGTCAAACATTTTGGGTAGCCCTCCACAAGCTTCCCACAATAAGTTAGCCTAGTGGTTAGAGCGTTGGACTAGTAATTGGAAGGTTGCAAGTTCAAACTCCCGAGCTGACAAGGTACAAATCTGTCGTTCTGCCCCTGAACAGGCAGTTAACCCACTGGTCCTAGGCCGTCATTGAAAATAAGAATTTGTTCTTAACTGACTTGCCTAGTTAAATAAAGGTAAAAAAAAAAAATTTTGGCCCATTCCTCCTGACAGAGCTGGTGTAACTGAGTCAGGTTTGTCGGCCTCCTTGCTCGGACATGCTTTTTCAGTTCTGCCCACAAATGTTTTATAGGATTGAGGTCAGGGCTTTTGTGATGGCCACTCCAATACCTTGACTTTGTTGTTCTTAAGCAATTTTGCCACAACTTTGGGAGTATGCATGAGGTCATTGTCCATTTGGAAGACCCATTTGCAACCAATCTTTAACTTCCTGACTGATGTCTTGAGATGTGGATATATTGAAGCAACATAATTTTCTGTCCTCATGATGCTATATATTTTGCAAAGTGCACCATTCCCTCCTGTAGCAAAGCACCCCCACAACATGATGCTGCCACCCCCGTGCTTCAAGGTTGGGATGATGTTCTTCGGCTTGCCTCTCCCTTTTTCCTCCAAACATACAATGGTCATTATGGCCAAACAGTTCTATTATTGTTTCATCATACCAGAGGACATTTCTCCAAAAAGTATGATCTTTGTCCCCATGTGCAGTTGCAAACCGTAATCTGGCTTTTAATGGCGGTTTTGGAGCAGTGGCTTCTTCCTTGCTGAGCGATCTTTCAGGTTATGTCAATATAGCACTCGTTTTACTGTGGATATAGATAATTTTGTACCGGTTGCCTCCAGCACCTTCACATGGTCCTTTGCTGTTGTTCTGGGATTGGGATTGATTTGCACTTTTCGCACCAAAGTACATTCATCTCTAGGAGACAGAACGCGTCTCCTTCCTGAGCGGTATGATGGCTGCGTGGTCCCATGATGTTTATACTTGCGTACTATTGTTTGTACAGATGAACGTGGTACCTTCAGGCGTTTGGAAATTGCTCCCAAGGATGAACCAGACTTGTGGAGGTCTACAACTTATTTTCTGAGGTCTTGGCTGATTTCTTTTGATTTTCCCATGATGTCAAGCAAAGAGGCACTGAGTTTGAAGGTAGGCCTTGAAATACATCCACAGGTACACTTCCAATAGGCTAATTGACATCATTTGAGTCAATCAGAAGCTTTTAAATCCGTGACATCGTTTTCTGGAATTTTCCAAACTGTTTAAAGGCACAGTCAACATAGTGTATATAAACTTCTGACCCACTGGAATTGTGATACAGTTGTTGTAAACAATTGTTGGAAAAATGACTTGTGTCATGCACAAAGTAGATGTCCTAACTGGAGGTCGTCTGATTATGATTTTTCAATGCCGATACCAATTTATTGGAGGACAAAAAAAAGCCGATACCGATTAATCGGCCGATTTATTAGAAAAAATGTTTTATATATATATATATATCATACACTCACACATTTTTGTAATGATGACAATTGCAACAATACTGAATGAACAATGAACACTTATTTTAACTTAATATAATACATAAAAACACACACACACACACACACAGCTCTGAAGTGACAATGATACTGAAGAGTCTGCTTAGGAGACAAATACCCACAATTGTTTGAATAAAAATAGAGTTTAAGTTACCTGTGATGAATGTTGAAAACAAAAACTTTAATTTCTATATGCAGGAAATCATATTTTAATAATGGGCATGGTAAGAATTGACAACCAAAGTGTGAGTCATAATTCCCATGACACCTAGCAAAATCTGAATAGCGGTTCCTTCATTTATTCTATAGGATATTTTTAGAATCTCTTAAAATAAGGTCTGTGTTTCGTGTAGGCTTACACCACCGTGCCAATTTTATAACTGTGTAGATATCCATAGGACAAGGTATTGGCCAAATATAAGCGAAGATCATTTTTTTTGTAGAGTGGATTTATGAAAATATGTTGACAAACGTTACCTTATCCTAGTGAGATTTACACGGGTATCAAAACGCAGAGGCGCTTTAGGCCTGCACGAAACACAGACCTTATTTGAAGTAGATCAAGACATTCTCTATGGAAGACATGAACGGTAAAATAACGAAGGAACCACTTTCAAGTTCAGCCGCAGGTTATTACATGAATTATAACGTGTCAACTATTTCTCTCTAAACCATATACCTTTGACTAATCCGGAAACTATCACCTCGAAAACAAAATATTTATTCCGTTCCGTATTTTATCTAACGGGTGGCATCCATGAGTCTAAATGTTCCTGTTACATTGCACAACCTTCAATGTTGTCATAATTACGTAAAATTCTGGAAAATTAGTTTGCAAAGAGCCAGGCGGCCCAAACTGTTGCATATACCCTGACTCTGCGTGCAATGAACGCAAGAGAAATGACACAATTTCACCTGGTTAATATTGCACCTGGATGTCTTTTAGCTAAATATGCAGGTTTAAAAATATATACTTGTGTATTGATTTTAAGAAAGGCATTGATGTTTATGGTTAAGTACACATTGGAGCAATGACAGTCATTGATTGTTTTTTTTTATAAGATAAGTTTAATGCTAGCTAGCAACTTACCTTAGCTTACTGCATTCGCTAACAGGCAGGCTCTTTGTGGAGTGCAATGTAATCAGGTGTTGGACTAGTTAACTGTAAGGTTGCAAGATTGGATCCCCCGAGCTGACAAAGTAAAAAGTCTGTCGTTCTGCCTCCTAGGCCGTCATTGAAAATAAGAATGTGATCTTAACGGACTTGCCTAGTTAAATAAAGATTAAATAAAGGTGTAAAAAATATATATATGTAATAAATTTAAAAAATCGGCGCCCAAAAATACCGATTTCCGATTGTTATGAAAACTTGAAATCGGCCCCGATTAATCGGTCGGCCTCTAGTCCTAACCAACTTGCCAAAACTATAGTTTGTTAACAAGAAATTTGTTTAGTGGTTGAAAAACGAGTTTTAATGACTCATACGTGTATGTAAACTGCCGACGTCAACTGTACATGTACGTACTGTGCATGTACAGAGTACCTCCAACTAGACTGTACGCCTGCACATTGACTCAGTGTCCCCTTTGTATAGCCTTGATGGATGAAGAAGCATATTGATATATCCCTGCCTAAATATTTCCACAGCAACAGTACTGCACTCTGTGAACCATGCACTCATTATTGACCATAGTATACAGTGCGTCCCAAATGGCATCCTATTCCATTTAAAGTAGTGCACTATATAGGGAATAGAGTGCCATTTGGGACATAAGCATAGATTTTTTAATGTTGCCCTTCCTCCTCCATCGATGTGGCTGTTGCTTCTCCTTAACCGTCTTTCCCCAGGTGGTATTTTCTTCATTCACGAGAGCTTTGTCCTCCAGCATGCGGCGGCCATCTGCGAGTGGGTCTTCACCGTGGACATCCTGGTTTTTTATGGCACCTTCACCTATGAATTTGGCACAGTAACCAATGACACCATGATGGTCGGCTTGCAGCAGACCCACCACCACTCGGGGGTCATGATGGGCGGCGCGGCCGGGGCCATGACGCTGGGCATGGGAGCCAAGGGCCTCAAGTCCCCTGGAGGAAGTAGCACATCCACCCATCTCAACTGCACCCCTGAGAGTATAGCCATGTTGTAGGTTAGTGGGGATCACTGAAGGTCACCATGCTGCTGCAGAGAGGAATCACCACACAGGTAGTGGAAGTTAGGGCTCAATGATAGTACTGGCCGCCAGGGGAAGGAGGAAAGACAAGACATTGAAAATCACAAGATATGATTGACACACTGGGTCGGTATTGCTGTATTGGGTTTTCGTGTTGTAATAATCTGTCCGTTTCTCCACTACGGTCTAATTTTCTTTGCTTCATCAGCAGGAAGGAAGACTTACAGGAAGGACAAATATATGGGATGATGATGTTCTGAGTGTTTCCAAGATGACAGCTGGCACATGGGCCTCCCAGCACACTGACCCGATGATACCTTTTTTCTTTCTTAAAGATCAGTGTTGTTCACCGGTCACTGAGGCTTTTGCCAGTGTTCATCCTTGTCATGTCGGGATGGCAGACACAAACGGTTTCTTTTATATGCCAACACAATGTTGTTTTTTGTGGCACATTTTACAGACTTCCTCTACCTGGTGAATGAGAGAGTAGAGTACGTTGTTGGATTGAGCAGACTTGGTTTGAGTTTTTCTTTTGTGTATACTCTGCCAATGTTTAAGCATCATAGTAAAAACTATTGAATGTTTGAGAAGTGGAACTATGGATAGTATACTGTTATGTGCATGACAGGTTGTATGTACACGTCTTTTTATTTATCAAATCAAGTATGAATGAACTGTAAAACGATTTGTGAACTCAGAAACATAATTTGACAAGACAATTTACACATTCTGTGCACAATATCTGCCCAATATCTCAAATAGCTGTCTCAAGAGGGCAAGTGATATGAACAACTTTATTTTTTTAATATTGTTTCAAATTATATCTCTGTATGTTTAGTTATTCCCTAGATAAAATTTTATAGATGTATTACATGCTATACATCTAGATGACATGATCTGAGCATCGAATGCTCACACAAACCTGCTGGTCTGTTCTGCCCCTCTGTTACTGGGGCAAACTCTGCGTCTCAATCACTCTTGATTTGTTTTACATTTCCCATGTTGCCACTGAATTTCCCTCACCAGTTAGCCACTGGTAACATGGCTTATTGTGTTGCTTTTATGAGGTCACCTTTATTGTTTTCCATCTTTGTTGGTGAATTAATAGCCATTTCATCTGCCAAAGTAAAATACACTACAGAGTATGTTTTTGAAGCCTTGCTTTGGAGAGTTTTGAACACATTGCTCTTTGTTATATGTCAAAGTACATGTAATTAAATATATGGTTATAGATATGTCAACCCTCTAGGCTACGATCCATTTTAAAAGGTGCAAATATGACTAATTGAACAACAGCTGTCTTATCTGGAGAAAAGAAATACAGGGGTATCTACTGGTTGGATTCCAGGCTGGTTCCTTGGAAGCCTTATTTGGAGACTGTGGGCAACACAATCTCTGTAAGAAACGTCTCGTCAAAGCCTGTCATTAATGTTCTGAGTCAGATACTGTGTTGAGAACAGTGCTCGTATTTATAAAGCCTCAGAGTCGGAGTGCCCTTTAGTCCACCCCCTGTCCATGTAACCTTGTTCATTATGATAGAAGTGATCTTCGATCAGCACTCCGACTCTGAGATGCTTTATAAATACAGGCCCAGTTGTATTGACAGTAGGGAATAAAGAGGAGGATGCCTATATAGACCTTGTGCCATTGACCTGATAATGACGAGTGTCTGATGTGTGTCAACAGGTTTTGAGTATTGTTGAGATCCTCTCTGTCATGCCTCTGATGTGGAAATACATGAGGACATTTGTCATTTTAGAGTTGAGAGGCTGCATGCATGTACTGTGTGGGCGATGGGGTGCAAAATTGGTAGACTGAAATAGATGTGTATGATATGTAGACCGTGACTTATGAATGACTTAAATTGTCTTTCTCATTGCCAAACATCTATAACTGAAATGGTACAGAATAAACCTCTCAACGTTGTGACTGACAACCAACCAAATATACCCCAGGTCAGAGTCACCAGGAAACAAATGTGTTTCTGTAACCAACCAGCGCCACCTTGAGGCCAATGATTGTCTCCACATGGAGAAATCAAATGCAAGTCAGCAGTTTTAGTTGTGCTATGCTTTCTCCCTCTCTCTCTCTCTGGCACTTCTTTAGTAGGCCCCAGGGGTGGACTTTGCTACGTTGAAGGGGTTTCAATTAATTGAAACTGTCCCCAGCTGCCCATGGGAACCCCACTGACTGTTATTTAACAACTTTATATGGCCTATATATTCCGTGAAATAAATCTTTTCAATTGTGGGATAATAATCATATACGGTCATTTTCCATGGAAAAATTTCAATTTAAGTCCGCCCCTGGTTGGCACTTTTAACATTAGTGATCTATGATATCACTTCCACGGTATTCTCTATTGGGTCATTGTGTTCCTGGTAGAGTATATATTAAACTGTACAGTACAGCCACTGGATGGTTTTTCAGCCAACAAAACTATTTTCAACCGTGTTTTATAGTTTTCTTCATGTCAGCTACCTCTGTGATTGCGAGTGGACTTGATGTTATTCCAGAGAAGATGCATAGATTGTATTTCCTATTCCTATAGCTGGAAAAGATGAGAATCTACACTGGAAAGTGATGGGTTGGCTCTGTTGCTATAAAACAGGCCACACAGAAAAGACAAGAAAATGAAAGCACACTGGTGGTTTCTGATGCAAAAATTCTGTAGCTCCTGTGTATTTTCACTACGTTCGATCTTTTGGCATTTTCCCCCTTATCCCGTACCAGCCAAAAAGTTTTTTCAAATATTTGATTTCAAATTACCTTATTTTCTGATGTATTTCAGCGCACTGTAATTTAGTATCAAGGTTAGACTTCAACAGGCAGCTTTGATGAAAAATGTACCTACATGGGATTGGAACTATTCTGTGTAAACATTTGTGTTCTCTTACAGTGGACATGGCCAAAACATGACAAAATGGAATTTCTATACATGATTGTTTTTGTTAAAAAATAAATAAATAGATTCATGCACTCTTTCAAGACGTGAGAGAATAACAATTCCAGTAGCAGAATACAGCCTGTATGTAAAATGATGTCTTGAATTTTAAATAGCAGCAATGCACATCAAAGATGTAATAGTCATTTTATAATTTTTGAAAACTATGTAAAACGGGTGGTATGGGAGGGAAGTCGATTACCCCCTTCTGTAAATGTGTGATGTATCTATCATTTAGCTATTTTTCTTTTGTCAGAGATTTATATTCAAAAATGAAATAAAATTGATGAATTATAAGCAAATTCTTTGCTCTTCGTATTGTTTATTTGTGGGCAGAAGATGGGTAAATCATGTTAGATTACACAAGCTGAAGGTTTGTTTTGACATGACTGATCTGGGACGAGTCTCAGCTGTATCCCCTCAGAGAAGGGAGTAGGCTGGCTTGGCAGACATTAGCCTACCCACTAAAATGATATTTCCTCAATATTGCAAAAATCAACATTTGGCATACCTTTGAGCCCAGAACATCAACTTCTCTCTTCTGCTCCAGCCTTGTGAAACCACACTAACTGCAATGTGAGATATTGCAAGATTATTCAGGTTTCATGAGGCCTTTACTATAATGAAACGTATCATGTGCTCTATACAAGACAGCGCTTTGTTGTAAACCAAGAGAAATATGACAGAACAATTATCACTGCCTTGAAATAGTGTCGGTTCAGTACTGTCCGCATTTCACAGCAACTGTTAATTTTAAGGACTCACTCACAGGACTCAGCAGTTGGAGGTTATTTTGTCATATGCCTACTGAGATACACTCATTGACATGAAGCACAAACCAGTTATGCCAGCCAGACCAACAACTGAATGCTATACATGCTTTATAACCACCCATTGGACTTGGTCTGTGTGTTAACAATGCTGGGTCATTCAACAAACTATTTAGTATTTGAGGAAATGCGATTGAGTGGACCTGAGAAAAACTACAGTTGTGAGATTGGTCCTTAATCTACAATGCCTTTAGAAATTATTAACAACCCTTTACTTTTTCCTAATTTTGTTGAATTAAAAATAGTTTAAATTGAGCTTTTATGTCACTGATCTACACACAATACCCCATAATGTCAAAGTGGAATTTGTTTGTTGAATTTTTATTTATTAATTCATACAAAATGTAAAGCTGAAATGTCTTGAGTGAATAAGTATTGGACCCCTTTGTTATGGCAAGCCTATATATGTTCAGGAGTAAAATGTGCTAAACAAATCGCATAATATTTCGCATGGACTCGTGTTCAATAATAGTGGTTAACACACATTTTTTATGATTACACCATCTCTCTACCTCACACATAAGGTCCCTCAATCAACTAGTGAATTTCAAGCACAGATTAAACCACAAAGGCCAGGGAGGTTTTTCAATGCCTCGCAAAGAAGGGCACCGATTGATAGGTGTAAAAAAAATATCCCTTTGAGCATGATGACGTTATTAATTAGTCTTTGGATGGTGTATCAATACAGAGTCACTACAAAGATACAGGCGTCCTTCCTAACACAGTTGCCGGAGAGGAAGGAAAATGCTCAGGGATTTTACCATGAGGCCAATGGTGATTTTATAACAGTTACAGAGTTTAATGGTTGTGATATGAGAAAACTGAGGATGGATCAACAACATTGTAGTTACTCCAGAATACTAAATTATATATTTTTTTCATTTTAATAGGCAAGTCAGATAAGAACATTAAGAACAAATTCTTAATTTTACAATGACGACCTACCCCGGCCAAACCCTCCCCTAACCCGGACGACACTGGGCCCATTGTGTGCCGCCCTATTGGATAAAGTGAAAAGATGCCTGTACAGAATAAAAATATTCCAAAACATGTATCCTGATTGCTACAAGGCACTTAAATAATACTGCAAATAAATGTGGAATTTTTAAAACCTTTTTGTCCTAAATACAAAGCGTTATGTTTGGGGCAAATCCAACACATCACTGAGTGCCACTCTTCATATTTTCAAGTATCGTGGTGGCTGCATCATGTTATGGGTATGCTTGTCATTGGGAAGGACTAGGGAGTTTTTTTAAATAAAAATAAAAGGAATACAGCTATAAGCACAGGCCAAATTCTAGAGGAAAACCTGTTTCATTCTGCTTTCCAACATACACTGGGAGATGAATTCATCTTTAAAGCAGGAAATTAACCAATTACACAAGGCCACAACGACACTGGAGTTGCTTAACAAGATGACATTCAATGTTCTTGAGTGGCATGGTTACAGTTTGGACATAATTCAGTTTGACAATCTATGGCAAGACTTGAAAATGGCTGTCTAGCAATGATCAACAAATCAACTTGACAGATCTTGAAGAATTTCTAAAAGAATAATGGGAAAATATTGTACAATCCAAGTATGCAAAGCTCTTTGAGACTTTGTGAGGCTCTTTGAGACTCTTTGAGACCCTAAAATACTTACAGCTGTAATCACAACCAAAGGTGCTTTTACAAAGAATTGACTCAGGGGTGTTTGCTTATGTAAATGAGATATTTCTGTATTTCATTTTTAATACATTTGCTACATTTTCTAAAAACATGTTTGCACTTTGAAATTCTGGGGTATTGTGTGTATATGTATTTTTATATTTAATCTATTTTGAATTCAAGCTGTAACAGAACAAAATGTGGAATAAGTCAAGGGATATGAATACACTGTATGTTCACCGGTTTTTTTCTGTGCACTGAGTGGAGTTCATTGAACTTTCTTCAATATCCTATACCAGGGTAGGGAGTTACTGCTGGTGCCAAAGCAATCAACACTATAAACAGATTGTTTTTCAAATCTGACAAATGTGAGGCCATCAAAACATATGCCATTTAAAAATCTGCTTTGGTCATTATATTACATCTTGGGGGGAAAAGAAAAGGAAGAGACATGGTATGACATGTTAACGCAGGGAATGTAGAGAGAGTTCAAACGGACTGAACTGCCTCAGTATTCCTTTCATATTGTATCATGATCATCCATCATTTATATCTGTATCAAAAAACATGTCTTTGTACAATTGACTGTATATAAAAACGGACATATTTACAATACACAGGATAAAACATAATAGCTAAACAATGTTTTTTGCTGCTTTTGTCAATTCTCAATTCTATTGCGACCCACTGCAATACATGTGAAATAAGTAATAAGTGTGCTCTGAGCCGCTATGTGTACATGGCAACATGTAGATACTCCTGTCTATGTTCCCTCTGTTTTCTCTTATCCTTTAACACACAAATACACGGTTTAGTAACAGGCTGACGCTGACCATTTCTGTGTCCCAAATCAGCTAAATGGCACCCGATTCCCTGTACATTTGTGACCAGGGCCCATAGGACACTTAGGAAAGAGGGTGTCATTTGGGACACATCCAAAGTCTCAACTCTAAATGAGACAAGCATTATGATTATGATTTCCCATGCCAGAGTTCCACACACACCTTGTCCTTCTTAAACTCCTCATACTCTGGATTGTCAGTTGGTAGGTAGAGTCGGCATAGCAGACAAGAATTGGCCTGTAAAGATACACAGCAAAGGTTAGGATTCTCCAAGGGTTATATATTGTTCAGGTAAATAGTAAATTCACATCATAACCGACAGAATTGATCCATGTGTGTGTGTGTCGATTCAGTGGCCCTTACCTTCCTTAACCAGGGCAGGATACAACCAGAGTGAAAGGGGTGTTTGCCAGGCATCTCCCGCACTGTCTCCTGCTCCTCAAAATCCAGCAGACACACAGGACACTTCAGCCCTTTGCTGGATGATGGGAGAGAGGGAGTTCAATCACAGACAATAGACTACACTTACAGACTACATTGGTTGTCGTGCAAGCAATTATAATGAATTCAACTGAATATTTTTTAAGCATCATAAATATTTTTTAACGGGGTGGATCAGCTTCAACATTGCAAATAGATTGCTTCTTCTATGAATGTAATATCCTGAATCATTTCCAATCCCACATATTTTTTTAAATAAATATATTATATTAAATATATATATTTAAAATGTTGATATTTAATGGTTTTACAGTGGGCTGTAGATAGAAAATGAGAGAGAGAGAGTAAGGAGAATCATCGCTGGAGAGATGCCTTGACCTTTAAGTTTGGGCTATTTTTTGGGAATTGTCTCGTGCCGGAATTTGCGACTACAGACAATTATAATAATAGGGTTGTTGGCGGGGAGGCTCCGTCATTCCAATAGTGATGGTAGTTCAGTGGTTAAATTGCTGCCTTCCAAGCTTGAGACCCGAGTTTGGTTCACGGTAAATGCTCTGACTGGAATCTGAGTCTTTCATTGTAATTAAACCATTTGTATGTTTTGCCTGGAAAGATACGGTTGTTAGTGTTGGTATAAGATATAACTAGAACTTTCTTAATAGATTGTTTAAGTTAAATTGAAAGACCAATCCATTCTAAATAATAGCGGGGCGATGTCGTTGGAATACGCTGTCTTGCCTAAATATCCCGCGGGAATAACGTATTGGGAATGGAGTCGTATTCAAAATGCTGAATCACAGATGAGACAGTTACCTAAATCTAATGAATTCTAAATAATAACGAAGAGATAACTACTATAGAGTTGTGCCCATCGAAATGTTATTTTAACATACGTTCTAAACTTAGCGAAGTACATGGTACTTTTAAACTTTGGAGTAGAGAAGGTTGAAAAGTTTGGTTTTACTCTTACGATAGGATTAAAACAGAACTCAGTTGGAGTAGGGGGTATATTTTTGCCTAGAGGCAGGAGTAAGAGAGTTAGTTGCTGTGTTGGCTACTAATTGTCAGGGTAAGTTGCTAGAGGCAAGTTGATTTGTTGTGTGATAACGTAAAACTGCGTCATTATGTTGAATACACAATAACGTTACTCAAATTGATTGGACCGTTGTTCAGGTACACTCTTTTCTGTACTTCTGGCAGTACAATTTTGATTTATTGATTGATGTTGTAAGTTCTATTCAAGATCCAACATCTGTGATTAATTGGGTTTGGCTTATCAAACCTGTACTACTGCTGCTGCAGTCAGCCAACAATGATTTGCAATCTGTTGAAGTTGCTGCGGCCTGGGCACGGGCTGAGCGCCTGTTGCTGACATCACTCACAATGCACTTTTGCAGCCAGGCAATGAGGTTGTGACTGAGGGTGACAGAGAAATTTGTTTGTGTCATTTAGAGGGAAACTGCATGCATTATAGCTTTGAGTCACTTTTCAAAAGTTGCTAAAAGTTCCAAATACATTTTTAAAAGTAGCTGAATATTGTCAGTGTAGTCTGAAAAGACGCTAAAACTAGCAACAAAATTGCTAGGTGGCCATCACTGATTGGTGGCGTTCACTGGGCTATATTTGGCTATAAGAGAGGGAGGTCTGAATAGTTGTATCGTACAAGTTTTGTAATAGTTCCCGGTTATTGATTTTGGTTTGATTGTTTAGGTAACACCAGTGAAATTTAACAGGGAGTTAAAGTATACAAACAATAGAATTATACAGGTCCAACCAGGGGATTGCAGGCTGAGTTTATTTTATTTTAAGGGGACAGTGCAGGTTTATCACAGTTGTGTGTGTCTAATGGCAGGGTATTCCTATCAAGCATTTTGGGGAGACTATTTGGAGAAAGACTGAATGAGTTACATGAAACATTGAGGACATTTATAACTAATGATTGGAGGGAGTAGCTTTCCATTTTCCCAGAGACATGATATCTTAAAGGGGTACTTTAAGTTTTATTTTTTTAGTTCTAATTAAACACGTGGATTCTTTAGATAAAGGGTTCTTTAATATGTCTAATATAGTATGGAACATGACTGTAAAAGGGTGGTATAACCTTTGACCTCTATCATGGCTTTCCCTTGTGGTCTGATCAGCCTCAGGGGAGGGCCATTTGGATAATGAATTTGTGGTCATTTGGGATACTGGTTTTAAGGTAAATTAATTATGATGGAGTTTGTAGCTCTTGGACATAATTATAGTTTGAACCGCAGAGGAGAAAGTGGAATTGAGGCAGGACAAATTATGGGGAGCGGGGGAATAAACTCTAGAGAGGAAGAGGAAGAGGTTTAGGGATTCTGTTGTGAACACTGACTGTGAAGGTTTCGAATTGGCTATTATTGATTTGGTATTACAACAGGAACAAAAATCCTATTTATCATCGATAATAAATAGGAGAAGATATGGTAGATTGAGGTTTAGACAGGAAATATTTGAAGCCAATAGTGCAGGAAAATACATTGAGATAGAAAAATATAGATTTATAAGCATTAAAATTATTTATGAAAATAAATAAGTTGCAGTTCTTAGGGATGGTAAATTACTGTAGACAAGGTATCCCACACTATGCAACACATATTAAATTATTGATGAGACTGATTTTAAGGTTAACCCATGTTATTGTTAGATAAAATACAGTGGACTCCTGAAGGAGAGAGCTCATTAGTACAGACAGGATATGATATGGTTAGCATTCGTTTTGGCTTTATTTGACCATTAGAAGATTTTCATTTAAATCGTATTAAAGTTGACAGGGATATATGACATCTGTGGTGATTTAGGATTATTGCTGGATCAAGATAGGTTGATTAAGGTTATGTAAGGACTTTAGAGACTGCCACCATAGACATGTTTTTTTTTAAATCCATGAGTTCAGATAAGGCCAAACAGTGAGACACTTAATATTTGGAAACAACACATAGTTGTTACAGACAGATAGGGGAAAGGGCAGACAGAGGAGCCCTCCCCGCACTGCTGAGACCTTGAAGGTTTGAGAGCAGAGAGGAGAAGGGGGCCAGGAAATAAGCAAGATAGGGGTGACCCTTGAAATAGTAGCATTGACTAGTGTCTGTGAAATAAGAAAGGAGAGAAAAGGGTTACTGTTTAAATAGATAAACAAATATATTTAAGAACATACAAAGCAGCACAGGTACCTCTTAAAGTAGATAAGACACTTGGCAATGAATTGATACAGGATAGACATTAATGGACGCCCAAGGGAGAATTGGACATGTGGAAAATGAAAGGGGCGCTCCTACATGATAATGTCAGAACATATGGATAATTTACTAATCTTACCTAAGTCATTGTTTAAAGTAGGCAAGGTTGTTAAAGGGGGGGTGGGTAAGTTGTGGTCTAGGATAGGACGGGGCCTAGGGGGGCCTAGGATAGGACACTTTGTGGCCTATTGGATAATAAACTAATTTAAAAAAAATTCTAGCTAACATGTAGGCATAGAAGTTAAAGACATAATCAGATAAACCAAATGAGAAACTGTTTGTTAACCAAACCTGTATGTCCAAGATTTTATGCACTACAGGTGAATTACAGGAGAAGGTGATTCACTCAATCCAGTCCCTGAGGAGAATAGACGGGAAGCAGCCCCATTGGGAGGGGCCATACCAAGTACTCCTGGTGACAGCCTTCGGTGGGTGAGAATACCTGAAAGATCTACTTGGATTCATATCACACACTGAAAAAGGGTAAGACAACAATCACAGTGTTAGAGAGGAGAACCATAACCAACAGGGTTCGAGTTGCGAAAGAAGAATGTTAGGCCTGTGCCACAGCAAAACCTCAGTTGATAACCATTCCCTTTCCATTTGATGGAATTGATTCACCAGGGGGATTGGCTTGTATGGTAAAGCTGTTCATGAAGGCAGGGAAACCAGACAGTGACAGTTGCATTGATCTGCATTATCTGTATCCCTATGTGTCCATCACATTCAGATTTCCCCCTTTCACAGTTACAGGAGGACATTATTATTGCATGGCTTGCTACATCACACATGGATGGGACGTAGGGGAAGTAAGAACATGCAATAGGACAGAGAATGTTACAACCGACAAGACAATGAGGGACTTGACTGGCAGATGAAAAGGCCTGGAGGGATGTCTGGTGATTTGTGGGGGTGTGAGACTGTGACCTAACCTGCCTACCATTTTAACCTGTAGTTGTGCACTAGTGTAGCTTGGCGTGCTCTTTACCCTTACCCAGAGCCAGGTAGAAGAGAGAGAAGGAGTGCTCAGTCAAGATCTTTTGACAATAGAGTTTAAATTAATAGCATTGGTGTTCCACAGACGAGTTCAAAGCAAGAAATCAGATCCTAGCAGGATTAGAGTCAAGTATTTTCTGGTGGTCCACTCTCAATAAGAATGTGGACTGGATCAATTATATCTATTATAATCAACAGTGCTTCATCAATTATACCAGAGATGCAATAAAAGGAATGGCAGAGCAGAACTGAAACGCTCAGCCTGATGGCTTGGCAGAATAGAATAGCCTTGGATATGTTACTGGCTGAAAAGGGTGGGGAGTGAATGAGATTCGGAGCAGAATGTTGTAATTTCATTCCCGATAACACAGCTCCAGACGGATCAGGCCCTGGCAGAGAACTCTGGGTAGATAATGCTCTAACAAATTGGTTTGATAGTGTGTCTGGAAAATGAAAAAATGTCATGATCACTGTGTTTTGCACATCCTTCACCTGTGTGACTGTGTTAGTTTTGTGCCGATGTTGTGAGAACGGTTCTCATTTCTAAGACTCTGGAGAAATCGATGACAGAATAGATGGTGAGATACGGACCGATTCCAAGCTCTGACTAGTGGGATGAAGAATACAGACTTCCAGGCCTAAGAGAAGGCTCGGTGTCTTTTAATTATGAGGAGCCAATGTTGGATGAGACTTTTCAATTTTTTATTAAATGCTGTTCATTTCATGAAGATTATGATGAAGATCCTTAACCGGAAGTGTTATAATTGGATATAGGCGTAGAACCGTCATTGATGAGGAATTGAATGTAAATACATGTATCGTTTTGGTATATTCTTGTATAAAAATGAATGTTTCCATATAGTGTTTGATATGTCAGTATGAATTATTTAGTCATTAAGGGTGGATTGTTAAGATATTTTATCAAGGTTTAAGATAAATAATTCTGTCCATTTTATGCAAATAAGGATTTTACAAATTCTTAGAAACAGACAGAGTGATTTAAATTAAATTGGTTAATGAACACATAAGAACTAAATTCATCCAACACTTTTCTGGTGGATTGATCCAAAATTGCAACCGACTTTCTATGGCTTGTTTTAAAAACAGCAATATTTTGGAGAGGATATCATTTCAAATAACCGAAAGTGAGAGGTTGTAATCTGAATAAAGGGAAAAAGGCCATTCTTGAACACGGGTTGAGCCATTCTTACTAATCTGCTAGAGAACTCATTTGGATGTAAGTATAGCTTTTGTATGACTATCATTTAAAAAACAAGTCATTAGGTGTAGGCAAATAAGTAAACTGGGATATAAATCAAGAGTTAATCAGGGTGATTTTCTTTCACAATAGACAACTATTTTCCATTCCATGGTAGCCAGATATTTACTATTTTTGCTAACATTCTATAAAATGTATTGATGTGAGATAATTTCTTTCTTTCGGAATATAAATACTGAGTATGACCACCATTTTATTGGTAATGTACACAGTAATGTAAAAGTTGAATTTGTTTGTGATCCAATACCTAATATAGTACACTTATCATAATTTGGTTGTAATCCAGAGAGGTTAGGAAAATTATCTCGATCCTCTATGAGGCTATGGAGGGATCCAAATTGTTTATTTAAAATAAAACATGAATCATCTGTGTACAATGACACCTTTGTTTTTAAGCCCTAGATTTACAGGCCCTTGATATTATTGTTGGATCTGATTTGAATAGCTAACATTTCGATGGCCATAGTAAATAGATATGCCGATAGTGGACAACCTTGTTTAACTCCTTTTGACAGTTTAATACTTTCTGAGAAGTAGCCAACGGAAATGTATTACCACATGAGACAGCACATTATTGTTGTCTCCTTTTTGAAGAGACAGTAGCCTATAATCCCCAAAGGTTTTTCACAGCTAAAGAGGGTAGTTTATGCAGGCAGCAGGGTTCACCTGCTTGCTCTGGGGATATGACAACCACAGGTAAGGTTTGGACTGCTGTTTTAGCAGCTGGGGAGGAAGATGCTGTAATATTCATATGTGTAAACATACTGAATTGTAATTGGATGCATTTTACCGCCATATCATACTGTGCTATGATTGGTTAAGACCACCCAAATGGTTAGGTCATGGTCAGTTTGATCCTGGTTGGCGATATGTGAACATGCCAGTTATAGCTAGCTAATAAAGAGCTACGTTAAGAAATATCCTGTAGTACTGCATTTTATTATTTTGTACAAAGTGTGCAAAACAAGACATGGTGTCAGAGTAAAAGGTCTTAAAAGATGGATTTTTCTGGAGTTCCTCGAATGGACTGGGAGTCTACAAACCTGACGCATGGCGTAAGTACAAACAGCATGTAGAGAGAAACTTTTGAATGTTGGGTCTGAGGTAACGCTGGACAAAGCTATCAACATAGCCAGTTCTAACGAGCTAGCACAGGCTCAGATGAAAACCATTTCGAGCGGCAGCACGAGTGCATCACGTGAACAAGCAGTGCATGCAGTCAGGCAGACATCAAAGCACACCTCCGGTGCACAGAGAGCGCATTTTAGAACGGAGAGAGACATAACTCCAAAACAGAGGACACTGACTCAAAACGCCCCACAACATGTGGATATTGTGGATACAAAGTGCATGGCGAACAAGGAAGTTACCCTTATTCCTCTGAATAAGTACCACAGCTTGACATCTGAATGCGACCTACAGCCCACCATGTGCAGACTGACTAGTTATGGTGGTGAACAGCTCCCAGTAAAAGGCACATGCACTTTCAAATGCAAATACAAGGAAAGTGACATGATGTTGGAATTTTATGTTGTTGACACTGGAACACCTGCAGTGCTAGGTCTTAAAGCATGTTTAGACAGGGACCTCATCAAGCTAGTTTTATCTGTGACAGTGTCACGTTCTGACCTTAGTTCTTTTATTATGTCTTTGTTTTAGTATGGACAGGGCGTGAGTTGGGTGGGTTGTCTATGTTCGTTTTCTATGTTGTGTTTTGCGTTTGGCCTGGTATGGTTCTCAATCAGAGGCAGGTGTCGTTAGTTGTCTCTGATTGAGAATCATACTTAGGTAGCCTTTTTTCACCTGTGTTATGTGGGTGATTGTTTTCTGTGTCTGTGTGTTCCACACGGAACTGTTTCGGTTTTTGTTTCGGTCTTTCACTTTGTTATTTTGTATTTGTATAGTGTTCAGTTTGTATTATTAAAATGGACACATACCACGCTGCAAATTGGTCCGACCTCTCTTACTCCTCATCAGAGGAAGACGAATCCCGTTACAGACAGCACCAGTAGAGACAGACAATTTACTGGAGGAGTTTGCTGATGTTTTTACAGGAATAGGATTATTCCCAGGAGAATGTACCATTCACCTTGACCCAGACGCAACCCTTGTGGTCTACCCACCGAGAAAGATTCCCCTTGCTCTCCGTGCCCGTCTGAAGAAAGAGTTGGAGAGCATGGAGCAATCTGACATAGTCACCAAGGTTACAAAACCGACTGACTGGGTAAACGCAATAGTGGTGGTGGAGAAACCACACACAGGCAAGCCCCAGGCTATCAAACGCCCCCATTACCCTTTACCGACTCTAGATAGCATCACACACAAGCTAGCGGGAGCACACTACTTCAGCGTCATGGATGCTAGATCAGGCTACTGAGCTATCAAGCTCACAGAAGAGTCATCTAAGCTCATCTAAGCCTTTTGGGATTATCTCAGCCCAAGACGAGTTTCAGCGAAAGATCGACAAAGTGTACGAAGGCCTCAACGGAGTTGTGGCAATTGTGGACGACATTCTTGTCTATGGTCGAACTCCACGCGATGCTGCAAAGGTCCCGCGAGAGAGGAGTCCGGCTCAACCCCAAGAAGAGCACAGTCGGCGCTTAGGAGGCCAGCTACTTCGGACATCTTCTCACAGCGACTGGAATCAAGCCAGATCCACAGAAGATCTTAGCCATAAAAGAAATGGAGCCACCAAAGAACCGTGCAGAGCTGGAAACAGTGCTTGGCATGGTCAACTACTTAGCCAAGTTCGCACCCAGCCTCTCCAACGCTAATACACCCCTGCGTCAACTGCTAAAGCAGTCCAGTGAGTTTCTCTGGGACAAGCAACACGACATTGCTTTCCAGAATGTGAACGACTTGATCACGAGAGAACCAGGACCAATCCTTGCCTACTACAACCCCGACAAAGAGCTCAGACTCCAAGTGGACTCGTCGAAGTATGGACTAGGTGCAGTGCTACTGCAAGAAGGAAAGCCCATTGGCTACGCTTCCAAATCTCTCACAGACTGTGAAATCAACTACACTCAAATCGAAAAGGAGCTCTACGCCATTCTGTTCGGATGTAAACGTTTCCGTCAGTACATATATGGACGACAAGTCATTGTGGAATCCGACCACAAGCCCCTTGAGTCAATTATGAGGAAACCACTAGCCGCAGCCCCGCCAAAACTACAGGGAAGGATCCTTCAACTACAAAAATATGACTTGACAATCACTCCTCATCCAGGCAAAGACATCCCTGTCGCAGACACACTCTCCAGGAAGTTTCTTACCTATAAGGACAGCAGCCTCAGTGAAGGCATGGACATGCAAGTGCACACTGTGTACAGCAACTTACCAGTTAGTGACACAAAACTGAAGGATATCCAAGCAAAAACAGAAAAGGACTCACAACTCGCACAGCTGAGGAAAGTCATACAGGATGGATGGCCTCAGGAGAGGAGTAATGCCCTCACAGAGTCTCAGAATTCTGGAAACATTGTGATGAATTATCACAGATCAACGGAATAATTTTCAAAGGAGAGAAAATCATTATTCCTACCAGTCTCAGAGAAGAGATTTTTGACAAAGATCCATGCTGGACACATGGGCATGGAAAAGTGGAAACAGAGAGCATGGAACATTTTGTTTTGCCTCGGAATGTGCAAACAAATAGAGGACATTGTTGGTAAATGCACCATATATCTTGAACTACGCCCCTCAAACACTAAAGAGCCACTGTTACCTCACTGTATCCCAGACCGACCCTGGCAGGTCGTGGCAACCGATCTGTTCACCTGGAACAACGAGGACTACATCGTAACAGTGGACTACTACAGCAGATACTTCGAACTCGACTAGCTTCACAGCACCACACCTGCAGCTGTGATACACAAGCTGAAAGCAGCCTTTGCCAGGCATGGCATTGTAGAGACTTTAATATCTGACAAATCAAATGAGTTTGAATCCTTCACAAAAGCATGGGAGTTCACACGTCACCACAAGCCCACATTACCCTCAAAGTAATGGCCTTGCCGAAAAATCTGTGCCGATTGCTAAATCACTCATGGACAAAGCAAAAGCAGACAAGAGAGACCCCTACCTCAGTCTCCTTGAATGCCGCAACACTCCAGTTGGCAACTTCAAATCCCCAGCCCAGCTGTTGATGAGCCGCAGACTTCGCTCAATCCTTCCCAGCACCAACCAGCAGCTGCAACCTGAGGTCGTCAGCTACAAGGAAATGCATGAAAAACGTGCACGGAGATAACAACAACAAAAGCGATACTACGACAGATCAGCTAGACCACTGCCACCACTGATCGACGGAGAGTCAGTTAGAATCCAGGAGCATGGCCTCTGGAAGACAGCAGTCGTCGTCCAGCCAGCTGACACTGAACTTTCATATCACGTCTGCACCGCAGAAGGAGTGGTGTACCGCCGCGTTCGTCGTCATCTACTGAACACAAAAGAACAACACACTGATGAGATGAACTGTTCCCCTGAAAGAGAACGTGATGGACTAAACACACACAGCACAACATACACCATACTTACCTGCAACACCACAAGAGCTGTTGACTGATACAGAAGCATGCTCAGCATCATATCGCACAAGGTCAGGAAGAGAGGCCGAGCCCAGAGCTGACCTAGTCCTGTGAAATGTCAAAGGGTGTAGGCGGATCGCTGCCCTAAAAGAGTTCCAGACTGTTAACTTGTTATTGAAAGTTCACTTGAAATGCTTTGGTATTGTATTTGTTTGAAATGTTAAGATCTTATTTCTACAGTGAAAGCTGAGTTGCTGAATCCCTTGTTTGAAAAGTAACAGTATGTTGGATTATTGTTTCAGAGTCTATGTTGATTCAGTTGGTGTAGTATGCAATATAAATGGTTACTTACCTTGAGTTCAAACTACAGAGCATGTATTCAAAAGAAACCCTTAGAATATGTAAAAAAATAAAATAATAATAAATAAGGGGGATGTAATATTCATATGTGTAAACACACTGAATTGTAATTGGATGCATTTTACCGCCATATCATACTGTGCTCTCATTGGTTAAGACCACCCAAATGGTTAGGTCATGGTCAGTTTGATCCTGGTTGGCGATATGTGAACATGCCAGTTATAGCTAGTAAAGAGCTACGTTAAGAAATATCATGTAGTACTGCATTTTATTATTTTGTACAAAGTGTGCAAAACAAGACAGATGCTGTATCAGTCTGATAGGTCAAATGCTCCTGAGTCAATGTCCAGGCCCTGCATCAAAGACCTACACAGAGGTCAACAGGCATTCAGTGGCAGTGATGCAAAATACAGACTGGATTGTGTTTTGCCAGAAGATACAGACCTTACACATGTAAACACTGCACTATGGGTCGGCATGTATACACTGCACTATGGGTCGGAATGCAATCATGGTTACATTAAGACACTGCGGAGCTGGCGCGAGATATGTGTCGGAAAACTTACCTCAATGCAGGGATGTGCCACTGTGCTCTAAATGTTACCTTTATCCACACCGTTCTACCAGGAAGATTGAAATACTGCTAGTTTTCCTGGAAAACTGCCCTTTTCATCCTCATTCAAGCCAATAACAGGAACCACTGAAGCCATTTTGGAATGGCAGTGTCAGCCAATCAGTTGTTCTAGGTCATGTGCCATTCGATAATGGTTGCAGTGGCTCCTGCTAGCTAGCACGAAAAGAGCAATTTTCCAGGAAAACTAGCAGTATTTCAATCTTCTCGTTGGAGCAGTGTGGTTAAAGGTCAAATTTGGGGTACAGTGGCATATCCCATCACTGCATAGAGGTACGTTTTCCGACCCATATCGGTTTTCTGACCCAAACGTAATTGATTTATATAGCTTTAAATGGCTTTTAATAGATTTTATGTATTTCTATCAAATCAAAACTGGAATTTATATTCAAAGCAAAGGTTGTAAAAGTATACTAGACATGTATAGAATAAATCACACCTAGTTTGATGTTTCTGTGAGAAACGGTGAATTAGTTATTGATTTATACCACTTTTAATGGCATCTTATAGATTTGATGTATTTCTATCAAATCAAAACTGGAATTTGTATTCAAAACAAAGGTTTTAAAAGTGTGCTAGACATTTATAGAATAAACCATCTCTATTTTTATGTTTCTGTGACATTCAATGAATTAGTTATTTATTTTTACAATTCTAAGAGGCTTTTGGCGATTGTCTGTTGAATGTCTGTTGAATGTCTGATTGTCACGGTCGTTGTATGGAGGAGACCAAGGCGCAGCGTGTTGAGTGAACATAACTCTTTAATAAAGAGAGAACACTGAACAAAACTAAACAAAACAACAAAACATGAAGCAATATGGCTAGTGCAGAACAGGCAACTAGACATAGAATAACAACCCACAAAATAACCAAGGAATATGGCTACCTAAATATGGTTCCCAGTCAGAGAGAACGATAAACATCTGGGGCGGTAGGGTAGCCTAGTGGTTAGAGCGTTGGACTAGTAACCGGAAGGTTGTGAGTTCAAACCCCCGAGCTGACGAGGTACAAATCTGTCGTTCTGCCCCTGAACAGGCAGTTAACCCACTGTTCCCAGGCCATCATTGAAAATAAGAATACGTTCTTAACTGACTTCCAAGGTTAAATAAAGGTAAAATTAAAAAAAAAAAGAAGAAATCTGCCTCTGATTGAGAACCAATCCAGGCAACCATAGACATATAAACCCCTAGACATACGAAAACCCCAATACAATACAAAAACCCCTAGACAATACAAAAACTAAACAAACCACCCTTGTCACACCCTGACCTAACCAAATAATAAAGAAAACACTGACCAACTTCACCTTGGTAGATATTTTCTCTTTGTTCTATCTGTGCTACACCGCTGTCATTCTACCGGGTAAAGTTTGTCCATCTGATCACAAATGATGTGTGGGAGGGGTTTATGATAACAAGAGCTGGTACAGGGTTGGTTTGGTATTTTTATTGATAGTAGTTGAAATAGGGACTTGGTTATCGAGGACTGACCCTGTTTGCAACTGTTATCCTGTCAGCTAATTTTTCTCTGTCTCTCACTCTCTGTCTATTTAACTTGTCAGCAGCTCTCTCTCTCTATCAAATACAAAGTCACTTTATGATGTCTAAATGTACATGTAAATTCACTCAATATGGGGCTACTTCATGACAACTTTCGTAACCCTGTCAAATGCTTTTTATGTACAGTACATTGGACCCCTTGACTTCCTCATTTTGTTTTGTGAAAGCCTTATTCTAAAATGAATCAAAGAAAACATTTTCCTCATCAATCTACACACAATACCCTATAATGACAAAGTGAAAACAGGCTTTTAGAATTTTTTGGAAATGTATTACAAGTAGAAAACAGAAATACCTAATTTACATAAGTCTTCAGACCCTTCGCTATGAGACTCGAAATTGAGCTCAGGTGTATCCTGTTTCCATTGATCATCCTTGAGATGTTCCTACAACTTGATTGGAGTCCACCTGTGGTAAATTCAATTGATTGGACATGATTTGTAAAGGCACGCACCTGTCTATATAAGGTCCCACTGTTGACAGTGCATGTCAGAGCAAAAACCAAGCCATGAGGTCGAAGGAATTGTGTTCCGAGACAGGATTGTGTCGAGGCACACATCTGGGGAAGGGTACCAAAACATTTCTGCAGCATTGAAGGTCCCCAAGAACTCAGTGTCCTTCATCATTCTTAAATGGAAGACGTTAAGACGTTCCTAGAGCTGTCCACCCAGCCAAACTGAGCAATTGGGGGAGAAGGGCCTTGGTCAGGGAGTTGACCAAGATCCCGATTGCCACTCTGACAGAGCTCCAGAGTTCCTCTGGGGAGATGGGAGAAGGACAATCATCTCTGCAGCACTCCACCAATCAGGCCTTTATGGTAGACTGGCCCTACGGAAGCCACTCCTCAGTAAAAGGTACATAACAGCCCGCTTGGAGATTGCCAAAAGGCAACTAGAGGACTCTCAGACCATGAGAAACAAGATTTTCTGGTCTGATGAAACAAAGATTGAACTCTTTGGCCTGAATGCCAAGCGTCACGCCTGGAGGAAAACTGGCACTATCCCTACGGTGAAGCATGGTGGTGGCAGCATCATGCTGTGAGGATGTTTTACAGCGGCAGGGACTGGGAGATGAACAGACAAAAGTACAGAGAGATCCTTGATGAAAACCTGCTCCAGAGTGCTCAGGACCTCAGACTGGGGGCAAAGATTCAACTTCCAACAGGACAACGTCCCTAAGCACACAGCCAAGACAACGCAGGCCTGGCTTCGGGACAAGTATGAATGTCCTTGAGTGGCCCAACGAGAGCCCAGACTTGAACCCGATCAAACATTTCTGGAGAGAACTGAAAATAGCTGTGCAGCGAAGCTCCCCATCCAACCTGACAGAGCTTGAGAGGATCTGCAGAGAAGAATAGGAGAAACTCCCCAAATACAGGTGTACCAAGCTTGTAGCGTCATACCCAAGAAGACTCGAGGCTGTAATCGCTGCCAAAGGTGCTTCAACAAAGTACTGAGTAAAGGGTCTGAATACTTATGTAAATGTAATATTTCATTTTTTTATTTTTAATACATTTGCAAAAATGTCTAAACCTGTTTTTGCTTTGTCATTATGGGGTATTGTGTGCAGATTGAAGAGGGAAAAATACAATCAAATCCATTATATAATAAGGCTGTAACATAACAAAATGTGGAAAAAGTCAAGGGGTCTGAATACTTTCTGAATGCATTGTACACACTCAATCAAAATGCTCCACAGAGATAACTTATCAACTTATTTTTTATTTTTACAAATTATGCACTACAGTTTTACATGTATTTGAGATGGTAATAGCTCAAGGGTAAAAAACAATTGGGAAAGGAAAATCAGTAACAAATAGGGTAATCTCATCCACCAGCCGGCTAACAATTGAGCATGGGGATGAGGTTACCAATAGAGAGGACACCAAAATGACAAACTCATATGTTAAGAAGATAAGTGAAGATATGATGCAATTTCTCTGCAGCGGTTTTTGATACTGTACACATTGCTTACCTGTAGGCTAATGAATGACACATGTAACATAAGTACTCACACTGCATTGCCCACAGAAACAAACTTTCCTCAAACATAAGTGTTTTGTATACAAATAAAATTAAGTTCCTTTTCTTATGTTTCTTTTGACCAGAAAAAAAGGAAGAATGACATGAAATGACTTACTCATAAAATATCATGACAATTATAATTTTACAGCTTACATGGAATACTGAAAAAAAGGATACACAATTCATCCAATGGTGATTTTTGCTTTTTAACATACCAAAGGCACAATATTTTTTATTTGAACTGACCAAACATTCACATATACCAAATCCTATGGTAAGGCTGAAGCATTTCTGAGTATGAATGTTAAACTAGTGAGCCTGACCAACTACGGCCAGTTGAAGACAATACTGAATTGGGAAGCAGCTGAGCTAGTGATGGTACCATTTCATTCAACGATCTACACACTGAGCACGGAGCCTAAAATGCTTCTAAAAATAAACAATATCACAGATTAAAAAGTTAAGAAAAGTCAACCCACAAAACTTATATTGAGCTCAGGTGGAAAGCATGTTTGTGCTATCATCATACCAACTCCTTGTCGCTCAATGTCATGCCAAATGTTTGGTCCCAAATCTGGGACCAGGTTAATAAACCTATATATTCATCTACATGCACTATTCTTGTCTGATTGACTCCTTATTTCCGGGGAGGCCTCGATTGCCCCTGTCTCCATCTTCCATCTTCATTTCCTCCATGTCCTTTGCTCTGACAGACAGTCTATGGTCCTAAGGCCCTGAGGTGGGCTGCTCTACAGCAGTGGAGCTGTTTGAGCTGTGGTCGTCAGGTTCACACACTTTCCATACAACAATCCCAATGATGATGGCTGCCACGACAACCCCTATACCGGACAGCAACACTTTCATTTTCATGTGTTCCCACCACTTCTGTTGTTTAACTCTTCCAGCAGACTTTGAGAAAGCCTTACTCTGAAAACACATAATTATAAGATGTTAATATTAAGATAGTAGGATGTTAATACTAAGACTCTATGCATCTATATCTGTCAGAATATGGAGGAGGGGGGGGGGGGGCTTTATCCGTGCAATTGAGGTCATGGTGCATTGTACATATTCTAAAATCCAGAAAGAACTATTCTGTCATGAAACTTGACATTTTCTGACAATTTGCTAGACAGAAGCCTTTAGTTACAGTGCACACTACTTTCCCAATGATCTTCCAATGAATCAAGACTGTTTGTTTTTCTTGACGCTTCTGTTTTATTTTTCCCAGTAACCGAGTCAGCCAGCCAGTCCTCAGATAACTATGGCTGTGTCCCATGTGGGCTCTAGTCAAAAGTAGTGGGATAGGGAATAAGGTGCCATTTGGGATGCAACCCCAGTCAGCCACCTAGCGAGTCCTCAGAGAACTATGTGGTTGTTGTGATGTAACAGCCTGGCTGGGGAGAAATGTGGGAACGCTGTGACCTGGTTGGTTGACCCCAGGATGGACCATTACGGACATGCACCCTGTGGCACATCCTGGACACCCCTCTCTCTATACCGAGGGAGACTATTGGGTTTAATTCATCTTACAACAATAGGAAATACCTTTCTAAAAATATCACCTTAAACCACAACCAGGATGTAAATTGTACATTATTTCCCCTCTCCAATTCCACCTAAAGTGTATTTGTAAACACCAATATGACATTTCCTGCCTATTCCCTGGACTTGTTTTGGACCATGGAACATTGGAAAACACTTTCAAGAGACACCAAAGCTGGAGAATCCAAAGGAGAAACCTATTGTGCTATTTGTGTATGATAGCATTGGAATCATCAAAGTAAGACCTTCAAAGTCAGTGTCTTCATATTACGAATGCTTTGTTTTAAGTCATGATTTGGTTCCATTAAAGACATACAGTGCCTTGCGAAAGTATTCGGCCCCCTTGAACTTTGCGACCTTTTGCCACATTTCAGGCTTCAAACATAAAGATATAAAACTGTATTTTTTTGTGAAGAATCAACAACAAGTGGGACACAATCATGAAGTGGAACGACATTTATTGGATATTTCAAACTTTTTTACAAATCAAAAACTCGTATTTTTTTGTGAAGAATCAACAACAAGTGGGACACAATCATGAAGTGGAACGACATTTATTGAGATATTTCAAACTTTTTTGGTGGAACAAATCAAAAACTGAAAAATTGGAGACACCTGTGCAAAATTATTCAGCCCCCTTAATGATTAATACTTTGTAAAGCTGTTCCACTTTTGCTGCGATTACAGCTGTAAGTCGCTAAATGGGTAAATGTATGTCTCTATCAGTTTTGCACATCGAGAGACTGACATTTTTTCCCATTCCTCCTTGCAAAACAGCTCGAGCTCAGTGAGGTTGGATGGAGAGCATTTGTGAACAGCAGTTTTCAGTTCTTTCCACAGATTCTCGATTGGATTCAGGTCTGGACTTTGACTTGGCCATTCTAACACCTGGATGTGTTTATTTTTGAATCATTCCATTGTAGATTTTGCTTTATGTTTTGGATCATTGTCTTGTTGGAAGACAAATCTCCGTCCCAGTCTCAGGTCTTTTGCAGACTCCATCAGGTTTTCTTCCAGAATGGTCCTGTATTTGGCTCCATCCATCTTCCCATCAATTTTAACCATCTTCCCTGTCCCTGCTGAAGAAAAGCAGGCCCAAACCATGATGCTGCCACCACCATGTTTGACAGGGTGATGAGCTGTGTTGCTTTTACGCCAAACATAACGTTTTGCATTGTTGCCAAAAAGTTCAATTTTGGTTTCATCTGACCAGAGCACCTTCTTCCACATGTTTGGTGTGTCTCCCAGGTGGCTTGTGGCAAACTTTAAACAACACTTTTTATGAATATCTTTAAGAAATGGCTTTCTTCTTGCCACTCTTCCATAAAGGCCAGATTTGTGCAATATACGACTGATTGTTGTCCTATGGACAGAGTCTCCCACCTCAGCTGTAGATCTCTGCAGTTCATCCAGAGTGATCATGGGCCTCTTGGCTGCATCTCTGATCAGTCTTCTCCTTGTATGAGCTGAAAGTTTAGAGGGACGGCCAGGTCTTGGTAGATTTGCAGTGGTCTGATACTCCTTCCATTTCAATATTATCGCTTGCACAGTGCTCCTTGGGATGTTTAAAGCTTGGGAAATCTTTTTGTATCCAAATCCGGCTTTAAACTTCTTCACAACAGTATCTCGGACCTGCCTGGTGTGTTCCTTGTTCTTCATGATGCTCTCTGCACTTTTAACGGACCTCTGAGACTATCACAGTGCAGGTGCATTTATACGGAGACTTGATTACACACAGGTGGATTGTATTTATCATCATTAGTCATTTAGGTCAACATTGGATCATTCAGAGATCCTCACTGAACTTCTGGAGAGAGTTTGCTGCACTGAAAGTAAAGGGGCTGAATCATTTTGCATGCCCAATTATTCAGTTTTTGATTTGTTAAAAAAGTTTGAAATATCCAATAAATGTCGTTCCACTTCATGATTGTGTCCCACTTGTTGTTGATTCTTCACAAAAAAATACAGTTTTATATCTTTATGTTTGAAGCCTGAAATGTGGCAAAAGGTCGCAAAGTTCAAGGGGGCCGAATACTTTCGCAAGGCACTGTATATTATTGCATCTAGGGTACATCCCAAATGGCACCTTATTGCCGATATAGTGCACAATTTTTGACCAGAGCTCTCTGAGAATAGGGCTCCATTTGGAACATATCCATAAACTTCAATCACCTTCTCCAGAAGTACATCGGCCCTGTTCTCCAGTTCTCCCAGCTTGCCTGACCTCTCGTCAGCCTTGTTGAGATTATCTAGCATGATCACCTTCACCTCTTCCACCTCCTTCTGGGCCTGCTGCAGGCGGTTCTTCCCATTCTCCTAAACACACAAAAAAAACGTTTGGGGTTAATGGAAGATAAATCATGGAACCACTACCGATTTGGTGTATATTTTATTTATGGTTTATTTGAATAGGGGTTGGTTTTAACAAATTTATTGACACACTGATTGAACAATCATCATAAGCACCATAGTGTGTGTACAGATGTAGGATCTTAACTTGAGCTAGTTTCCTACAGCAGGGAAAATAATCCTGCAGCAACAGTAAATGTGAATAATTATGTGGATTATAATTCATGGACATTTTTGTAGAGATTGATGTATTTCTCGTAAAAGTAATTTCAAAGTGGAAATTATAAACTTTAGAAGCCTTTTTAAACCTCAAATACACTAAATGTTTTACATTTCCTGCGTTGCAGGAAGGTTATCCTGCAAAAGGGTGATCAAATTAAGATAATTACAACTGTAGCTCACACATTTTTCTTTATAGATTTGTCCCTATCTTTGTGTCACCATGTTCAAGGTAATATTTTGTATTTCTTATGTTGTGTAACCTATGCAATGCTTAACAGTGGTGCATTGTTAACACAGTAACATTAATCATTAGTCATATTGGCTGAGAGATTACATTTCCATAGAGCAAACAAGACAGAACAGGAATATGACACCCAACAACTGAAGTGGGGCAGGTTTTCCTGGACATCTGGATTACTCTATTTTCTGTAGCCTCTGAGTCTGTCTGGAGGAACATGGCGGCACCCTACAGCTCTCCAAACAAATGAAGCACTTTACACTGGGGCAACGAAGGTTGAACAACCCACTGTGTCAATGACACTATTGGAGGCCACCAAAATCTACTATAAACTATAAGGGCCGAATCCTAACTGAGATGTGCACACTTAAATCATGTATTGATATCAACGGAAGACGCAAATCTCAAGTTACTAAAAACGTAAACAGGATATTTAATAATAGGCTGTGCAGAGCTTGATTTATATCCTGATGGGACTGTCCGTGACCTTTTGCCCTCTGAGCCGGACAGGGAAGTGAGTGATTCAGGAGTCAAGGATGCTGAGTGCTTTAACACTAAAGCTCAGACACACCGGTAGGATTGTCAAACGTTTTCCCGCCGACAGTACTTAGCACTTCTGAACAGAATGTAGGCAGTCAATCTCTTTTGTGTTCATCGTCAGCCACTCAAACCAGATGGTGTCAGTAGCATTGTTTGGCCTTGCATGTCCGTGTGTGTTGCTTAGTTTACGGTCTAGATTCCAATGTTAGCTAGCTAGCTAATATTGTTATTTTGTAAAAAGCCATTGTTGAAACTTTCCAGGTGGCTATAACTAGATAACGACCTACCAAGATAACAAAGAAACAATTCAAATTGTCAGTGCCAGCCAATAGCCAAATGTTTATCTAGCTAACATTAGCATATCCATTGTGATTTAAATATAATGTCAATACTAGCTAGAGTGGTTAGCTAGCTTTGAGGAAGTATTTAGGTTTGTGTGCATTGCGGATTTATATTTATATTATATTTTTTATTTATATTGGAGAAGCAGTTACTGTCTATCTTCACACTGTACTGTCTTTGGTACCACTTTTGTTCTAGCAAGAGAAGGAATGGCCTCACACTGCGAGTACTTCTCTGCAGTGAGATTCTCTGTTTCATGCAGGAAACCAAGAGACTGAACAAAACAAGTGCAATCTCAGTGAATCTGATGATTTCATATTTCACTCTCATTACTTCTTCGACACCCTTTCATACACACAAACATAGTGGGATATGACGAGGTTAGAACACTAGTTCAGTGCCCCCAGTGACAAGTTAGGACTAGCTGTTATAAGTTACCAGTCAATGCACCATGAGTTATACAAGCTTTAGTAAAAGCTGCATTTCTTTCCCATTTATATTCACTATTACAGCTGTCATATGGTGAATAAAACTACATCTGGAATGTTGTAGTTAAATTGGATTAAGACATAAAGTTTGAGGATATGCATGGCACTGATTTAGTTGGCACCACCAGTTAAGTTTTAATAGCTGAACAATAGTCGGTTTAAAAATCAACTGGCGACAAAGTCTTCACACAGGAACTGTTGCCCCTTCCAGGAAATAGGAAATCTTAAGTCTTATTACATACAGCCGGGAAGAACTCATGGATATAAGAGTAATGTCAACTTACCAACATTACGACTAGGAATGCGACTTTCCCGAAGCGGATCCTCTGATCGGATCACCACCCAGGACAATGGATCTAATCCCAGCCGGCGACCCAAAACAACAGCGCCGCAGAAGAGGCAGACAGAGCGGCCTCCTGGTCAGGCTCCATAGACGAGCACATCGCTCACCGCTCCAGACTATACTACTCGCCAATGTCCAGTCTCTTGACAACAAGGTAGACGAAATCCGAACAAGGGTTGCCTTCCAGAGAGAAATCAGAGACTGTATCATTCTCTGTTTCACAGAAACATGGCTCTCTCGGGATATGTTGTCAGGATCTGTTCAGCCACCCGGCTTCTTCATGCATCATGCCGACAGAGATAAACACCTCTCTGGGAAGAAGAAGGGCGACGGTGTATGCTTTATGATTAACGGCTCATGGTGTAATCATAACAACATACAGGAACTCAAGTCCTTCTGCTCACCTGACCTAGAAATCCTTACAATCAAATGCCGGCCGTTTTACCTACCAAGAGAATTCTCGTCAGTTATTGTCACAGCTGTGTACAATCCCCCTCAAGCAGACACCAAGACGGCCCTCAAGGAACTTCACTGGACTCTATATAAACTGGAAACTATATATCCAGAGGCTGCATTTATTGTTGCTGGGGATTTAAAAAAAGAAAATTTGAGAACAAGGCTACCTAAATTCTATCAGCATATTGATTGCACGACACGCAGGGCTAATACTCTCGACCACTACTACTCTAACTTCCCCACCCTCCCTTCGGCAAATCCGACCACGATACCATCTTGCTCGTTCCGTCTTATAGGCAGAAACTCAACCAGGATGTACCAGTGACGAGAACCATTCAACGCTGGTCTGACCAATTGAAAGCCATGCTTCAAGATTGTTTTGATCACGCGGACTGGAATATGTTTCCGATCAGCCTCTGAGAACAACATTGACCTATACGCTGACTCGATGAGTGCGTTTATAAAGAAGTGCATTGGAGATGTTGTACCCACTGTGACAATTAAAAACTACCCTAACCAGAAACTGTGGATGGATGGCGGCATTCGCACAAAACTGAAAGCGCGATCCACCGCATTTAACCATGGAAATAGGTCTGCAAATATGGCTGAATATGAACAGTGTAGTTATTCCCTCCACAAGGCAATCAAACAAGCACATTTCCAGTACAGGGACAAGGTGGAGTCGCAATTCAACGGCTCAGAGATTAGACGTATGTGGCAGGGTCTACAGGAAATCCCGGACTACAAAAACATCCACGTCACGAACACTGACGTCACACTTCCAGACAAACTAAACACCTTCTTTGCCCACTTTGAGGATAATACAGTGCAACTATCGCGGCTCGCTAAATAAGACTGCGCCCCCCCCTCCCTTCTCCGTGGCTGACGTGAGTAAAACATTTACGTTTTTAAACTTGTTAACCCTCGCAAGGCTGCTGGCCCAGACGGCATCCACAGCCGCGTCATCAGAGCATGCACAGACCAGCTGGCTGGTGTGTTTATGGACATATTCAATCGCTCCCTATCCCAGTCTGTTGTCCCCACATGCTTCAAGATGGCTGCCATTGTTCCTATACCCAAGAAGGCAAAGATAACTGAACTAAATAACTACTGCACCATAGCAATCACTTCTGTCATCATGAAGTGCTTTGAGAGGCTAGTCAAGGATCATATCACCGCCACCTTACCGGCCACCCTAGACCCACTTCAGTTTGCATACCGCCCCAAAAGGTCCACAGATGACGCAATCGCCATCACACTGCATACTGCTCTATCCCATCTGGTCAAAAATAATAGCTATGTAAGAATGCTGTTCATTGACTAGAGCTCAGCATACAACACCATAGTACTCTCCAAGCTCATCATCGCTTTGCTGACCCTCAACACTGGGGCTCCTTCTGTACTCCCTGTTTATCCACGACTGCATGGCCATGCACTCCTCTACCTCAATCATCAAGTTTGCAGACGACACAACGGTAGTGGGCTTGATCACCAACAACGACGAGACAGCCTACAGGGAGGAAGTGAGGGCACTTGGAGTGTGGTGTCAGGAAAACACCCTCTCGCTCAACGTCAACAAAACAAAGGAGATGATCGTGGACTTCAGGAAATAGCAGAGGGAGCATCCCACTATCCACATCGAAGGGACAGCAATGGAGAAGGTAGAAAGTTTTAAGTTCCTGGGCGTACACATAACAGACAAACTGAAATGGTCCACCCACACATACAGCGTGGTGAAGAAGGCGCAACAGCGCCTCTTCAATCTCAGGAGGCTGAAGAACTTTGGCTTGTCACCCAAAACCCTGACAAACTTTTACAGATACACAATCGAGAGTATCCTGTCGGGCTGTATCACAGCCTGGTACGGCAACAGCACCGCCCTCAACAGCAAGGCTCTCCAGAGGGTGGTGCGGTATGCACAACGCATCACCGGGGGAAAACTACCTGCCCTCCATAACACCTACAGCACCAGATGTCACAGGAAGATAATCAAGGACAACAACCACCCAAGCCACTGCCTGTTCACACCGCTACCATCCAGAAGGCGAGGTCAGTACAGGTGCATCAAAGCTGGGACCGAGAGATTGAAAAACAGCATCTATCTCAAGGCCATCAGACTGCTAAATAGCAATCATTAACTCAGAGAGGCTGCTGCCTACATTGAGGCCCAATCACTGCACACTTTAATAAATGGATCACTAGTCACTTTAAACAATGTCACTTCAAATAATGGCACTTGAATAATATTTAGATATCTTACATTACACATATCACATGTATATACTGTATTTTATACTGTCTATTGCACCTTGCCTATGCCACTTGGCCATCGCTCATCCATATAAATATATGTACATATTCTCATTCACCCCTTTAGATTTGTGTGTATTAGGTAGTTGTTGGGGAATTGTTAGATTACTTGTTAGATATTACTGCACTGTCGGAACTAGAAGCACATACACTCACATTAACATCTGCTAACCATGTGTATGAGACCAATAAAATGTGATTTGAGGGATAGTCTGCTTATGGACTTCAGAGATATTTAACAGAGCTGGGTCTATATCTGTTATTAAATAAGAGTAAATATAGTAATGTCATAAACAAACATAAAAATATCTAACCATTTAAATGTGGTTGATTGATAGGTTAATATCCTACACTAAATTATTACCCTGGCCCTGTGATGACGTTCACAAACCATTTGTATGCAGGTTTGGGGAGTAACGGATTACAAAAAACGGTAACTGTAATCAGTTACGTTACCAGCAAAATTGTAATCAGATTACAGATACTTTTGAAAAACTAGATTACTTTGAGGATTACTTTTAAATTCAGAAAGGATGTCAATGACATTCAAATCAAAATTGAAAATCTAAATATGTTCTGCCTGAGCATGTCTGACCACAAGTCAGAGACTACTATGATGACACGTGTGTTTGATGGATCGCGGGAAAATCAGGCATAGGTTTTTGTAGGCTACAGTCCAAGCTATGTCTTCCAATGGTGCAACTGCTGTTGGCATCCAAAGATGATCCAATTTGAATAAACACTTGGAGGTAAGGACGACAGCAGTGATGTGGTCTATGGCAATATGGATATCACTTTTTATTGAGATCCACATAGCGCATTGATGTGAATCACACTGCTGCTCTCTCATTTAGCTGGTGGTTGTTGTGGATGGCTGTTCACAAATATAAATTTGTATTTGAACCCAATAATGGTTTAATTTAAGAAGTTTAAGCTGCCTATCAATCATTGTTTTTGAAACCAGTGGACAGCCAGTGAAAAATGCACTCTTGCAACAGCTGAATAGTGCGGATCCCAGCCTATGGAATGAAAGTGGGGCTTTGATTGCTCAATCTAATTCATTCTGAGAAGAAAAAATATCCATAAGTCTAATGGACACGTGCTCAAACTCGCACACTTTTGATAGATTTAAGGGGCAATCTGTAATTGCTACATCCATTTTAGAATAATAGTGAAGACAATAGAGTTATGAAATAACACATATGGAATCATGTAGTAACCAAAAAAGTGTTAAACAAATCAAAATATATTTTATATTTGAGAATCTTCAAATAGCCACCCTTTGCCTTGATGACAGATTTGCACACTCTTGGCATTCTCTCAACCAGCTTCACTTGGAATGATTTTCCAACCGTCTTGAAGGACTTCCCACATATGCTGAGCACTTGTTGGATGCTTTTCCTTGACTCTGCGGCCCGACTCTTGGCATTCTCACACTCTTGGCATTCTCTCAACCAGCTTCACTTGGAATGATTTTCCAACCGTCTTGAAGGACTTCCCACATATGCTGAGCACTTGTTGGATGCTTTTCCTTGACTCTGCGGCCCGACTCATCCCAAACCATCTCAATTTGGTTGAGGTTGGGGGATTGTGGAGGCCAGCTCATCTGATGCAGCACTCTGTCACTCTCTATCTTGGTAAAATAGCCCTTACACAGCCTGGAGGTGTGTTGGGTCATTGTCCTGTTGAAAAACAAATGATAGTCCCACTAAGCCCAAACCAGATGGGATGGCATATCACTGCAGAATTCTGTGGTAGCCATGCTGGTTAAATGTGCCTTGAATTCTAAATAAATCACAGACAGTGTCATCAGCAAAGCACCATAACATCTCCTCCTCCATGCTTTATGGCAGGAACTACACATGCGAAGATCACCCGTTCATCCAGACTGCTTCTCACAAAGACACAGCAGTTGGAACCAAAAATCTAAAATTTGGAATCCACACCAAAGGACATATTTCCACCGGTCTAATGTCCATTGCTCATGTTTCTTGGCCCAAGCAAGTCTCTTCTTATTATTGGTGTCCTTTAGTAGTGGTTTCTTTGCAGCAATTTGACAATGAAGGCCTGATACACAGTCTCCTCTGAACAGTTGATGTTGAGATGTCTGTTACTTGAACTCTGTGAAGCATTATTTGGGCTGGTAACTCGAATGAATTTATCCTCTGCAGCAGAGGTAACTCTGGGTCTTTCATTCCTGTGGCGGTCCTCATGAGAGCCAGTTTCATCATAGCACTTGATGGTTTTTGTGACTGCACTTTTGTTCCGTATTGACTGACCTTCATGTCTTAAAGTAATGATGGAATGCCATTTCGCTTTGCTTATTTGAGCTGTTCTTGCCATAATATGGACTTGGTCTTTTGTCAAATAGGGCAATCTTCTGTTTTTACCAAAACAGAGGCGGGGTGTCAGTTTTGTTATTGTTTCATCTGTTTCATCTGCATATTATCAAGATATTAAAGTGTCACCAACAAAAAGGTAAACAATAGGCCTATAGCAAATGCAGAATATGGCATACATTTTTCACATATAAACAGCACTTTTCAATATGGCTCAAAGCATGCCATTCCATGAGCGCAGCATTATTTTTCAATTCAAATCAATGAGCCCAATCAGTCCACCATGACAACAAAATCATAAACAACAGAGTAGGGCTGGTGGCTAATAAGTCCTTGATTTTGGGGTTATGCTCAGGTGAAACAATTTGGCTAATCTATATTTCCATATTTCCAAGTCCTATTCTTGAAGATCAAGGGGTATAACATTTATTGGAATGACTGGAATTCTGATAGACTTTGGTTTTTATTAATGTAAAGATATAACTTGTAACTTAATTGTTTTATTATGTGAAGTGGAAGGCGATGGGTTAGAAAAAGCCTAAATAACCAACCCATAAAGTAAAATGTAACATCCATATATGGCCAGCTATGTCAACTTCAAAAAGTTAAGTTACTGATTACAATTTTGGACAGGTAACTAGTAACTGTAACGGATTACATTTAGAAAGTAACCTACCCAACCCTGTCTGTATTAAATAATCTATTTGCATGAATTTGTTTGAATTGTGTTTGATCTCTCATAAGTAAAATCCAAATCAAATAGAAACTATAAAAGGGAATATTTAAAAGTCAAATTAACTGTATCACACGATGTAGGCTACATAACAGTCAAGTTCAATGGAGGAAAACGGTCTAACGCAATTCAAAGCCAGGCTGTAACCTAATATAGTCTATACACATACAGTGATAAAGGGACGCTTCTTACAGGTCTGTGCAATATTGAGGTTAAGAAACTAAATTATGAATACATAAACATATATAAATATAGTATTTCTTAATCCTTTATTTGTCAAAAAAATCATAGAAACTTACCATTGCTTTCACGTTACTATCTCTCCCGTCGTAAACTGTCACTGAACACAATGCATTGCGTTTTGGCATAAACTTTGTGTTCAAACAAATGTTGTCTTTATCCAAGATGATTTTCCGATATGACAAACTTTTATTTTTACCTTATCTCGTTTGCAGTTGGCTACAGTTCGTTGCAATCTTTCTTTTAGTCGATATTCTTTATTTTTCCTGATCTACTCTCTTCCACTTTCACTAAAGTCTACTGTTCGGGTCGGGTAACACCCACCCCTTTTCTGGAAGTCAGCAGAACAGACCCTGTGACGTCGCGGCCGTAATGTCACTGAATTTAAATGCTGGTAATATTAGATGCGTGATCATACTACATAAGTGAAAGGTCAAAACCGTACACCTTCCCTATCATTTGAAAATCTACAGATTTTACAGGCTTTGACGAGTGTTATAGAGCCTTCATTATATATTCATATTCAGCCATTGCCTTTCACTTTCACCTAGGCTTACTATGCAGTGGTGTAAAGTACTTAAGTAAAAATACTTTAAAGTATTACTTAAGTCATTTTTTGGTCATCCCTACTGCCTCTGATCGGGCGGAATCACTAAACACAAATGCTTTGTTTGTGAATTAATGTCAGGGTGTTGTAATGTGCTCCTGGCTCTCCATTAAATAATAAAAAATATATTTAAAAATTGTGCTGTCTTGTTTGCATAAAATATTGAATTGGAAATTCTTAATACTTTTACTTTTGATACTTAAGTACATTTGAGCAATTCCATTTACTTTTGACACATAATTATACTTAAAACCAAATACTTTTAGACTTTTACACAAATAGTATTTTACTGGATGACTTTCACTTTTACTTGAGTCATTTTCTATTAAGTTATCTTTACTTTTACTCAAGTATGACTTTTGAGTACTTTTTCCACCACTGCTAATATGACAGTAGCTAGTCTAATTAGTGGGCTATATGACCAGGATTTGCCTTTTTAGTAGAGGGGACTGAAAACAAAAACTGCATTTTATGACAATTTGGCCCACATTCAACAGGCTCCAAAACTTAAACAATAGGTCCTTGTCTGTGTTCACTGTCAGCAACGGTCAGTAGCGTGGCTCTGAAAAAATGTAGTTATGGTTTACCGACTTCCATCCCAAATTCCTTGTACCTCTAGTGTAGACCCTGTTCTGTTAATACTGTATTTCAATTATAGTTTAACTCACAGCCCTAGTCTGTATTTATTGAGTTATAACAAATAATAAATAACGCTCACCATAAGAGTTACAGTTGATGTAAACCTACATTCCACTTATGACAACTGACATAGCACAGTCATAATATGAAACTTTCATGCAGGACATCGAGGAAAGGAAGGGAGGAGTGGGGTGAGAGCACAAAACCCACCCAAAAAAATAATTTGAAAGTGAAGTAATACATGCGAGAGGAAGTAAAACTTTTCTCACAGTTAAATAAACTTAAAAATGTATATTCCATTTGGTAGGGAATTCACAAGTTTTCAGTAGGAAAATGCAGTCTGAGAAATTTGATCACTGAGCTGAATGCACATTCTTACATTATTTCATCATTACAACTATTTCCATCAAGGTTTTGTGACTTGAAACCAGTACAGAAGCATGCATGTGAACGGAAACCACACTTTTTGTCTGAGTGCACTGTGTACCTGTATGCTTAGTATATTTGTAATTAAGGTCATGCAGGAATATATGTTGTCCTCCATCTTACCAATATGACATTAAACCAACCAACACTAACGTCATGTTTTCATACATTTTCATTAACTGTCCTTTAACTGTAATAAAGAAATCATAAATGGGTTACCTGGGAAGGCAGGATTTTCTCTTTATCGCCTTCATCTGTCAACATTGACTTAATGATAAACATGAATAAGAAGTAAGCTATAACCCTGGTTGCCTGCCTTGGCTTTATCAGAGCATACTAGAGCTGTGCCCAGTGTTGGGGCCCTTAATTGTGTATGGGGGCAGGTATGGACTGGGACCACAAATCGGCTAACACATTGCCCATTTTTTCCCCTTGAGGCCCCTACATTTGGCAAATAATTATCATTCTGCACAAAAAACCCAATTTAGAACGGTCCACTGGGTTAAATATGGACAGGCCCATCCGGCATTTACCCAAACTGCCCCATTTCCAATCCATTTCTGTATGGGGGCAGATGACAGCCACCATGTGAGGCTGTGTCAGATCGTGTGGTACTAACCAGACTCTCTCAGGCCTAGTTAACAATGGGTCACGTCTGGGTCCGTTCCACACCAACACAAAGAACATATTCAGTCCACTCGGCCCTCCCTCCTTATCATTATGTAATATGGAGGAATGAGGACTCACATCCACATGACTTCCAATCAGAATCCGGACAGAATGCCTAGATACCATTTCCTGTCCAGTATAAATGAGCTCTTTTAGTTTCTTACATTGGAATCTATTGTTTCAGGAACACATGGTTGGTCATAAGGATTGCAAATGCAAATTGTTATGTGAGAAGTACCTTGGTAATATAAGATTAGCATTTTTCATGCTTTGTTAAAAACAATCACATTCATTCTTTGGGATAAACCAGAACTACTCTACTCTGTTTATTGTTTACCATATATCCTGATTCCTAGTCACCTTTCCCATATACATATACCTTATATACCTTAACCCCTATACCACAGGAGGTTGGTGGTACCTTCATTGGGAAGGGCGGGCTGATGGTAATGGCTGGAGCAGAAACAGTGAAATAGTATCAAATACATCAAACACACGGTTTCCATATATTTGATGCCATTCTATTTGCGCTGTTCCAGCAATTATTATGAGCCATCCTGCCCTCAGCAGCCTCCACTGCCCTATACATATCTACCTCTATCGATCCAGTATCCCTTCCAATTAGTGGAAAAATATCAGAATTGGATTGCCTGTGTTAACGCAGCCTAAGGAGATCAGATCCAAACAACCTGGACCCCCTTCCCGTATGTGAGATCTGTGCTGTGAGATATCACACATGGATGGAGATTGAGATGTCCTTGAGGTCTTTGCATGGCAAATACAAATTGCAAGATGTTAACACTGTTTATGCCCACTGTAAAACCTAATATACAGTCCAAGTAAATACTGTTAATGCTTCCAAAGATATCAAATATTAGATTAAAACTCTGGGAACCTTGACTGTGCTGGTAATGGCTCAACTGTTCTTTTCTGTTGATTCAAGATAACACCTTCACAAAGTAAACACTTAATCAAGACCCCCCCCCATTAGTGTATTGAGAGGTCCCAGCAGTTAGAACACAGTGAAACAACCATGGGGAAAACCTTTGGGTTTTCCCCATATGATCCTTTGAGCAACTACACCGACCTCTTTGTGTTAGTGTGATGTGTCTCCCTCTTGTGACTTTATGATCAAGCAAATATAATTTGAGACAGTAGGAAAGAACAAAACTAAAATCACTGAGTAGGGTAATACTATTTATTATATAACTAATCAGAAACAACATAATTGAACACTATCAATGAATGAAAAACAAATAATTCTCCAGCAATTGTAACTGGCCCAAATTCCCAATACATCCTACTGGTCTAAAATATCATATCTCTGGCCCGGCGCCCCACGGCTACACATATCTGACCTTCATGATCGGACTATAGCAAGGCACATTATGGTGGCAGCCTTATAAAAAAAAAACATTTTTTTTTTTTTATGTGCTCATACTTTTAATTAAGGGATTAAGGCAAAATTGTACTTCAATAATTTCTCATTATAAAAGGTGTCAGGCATTTTCTAAGTATGTAGACACTTTTTAATCCAAGCATGTCATATCATACTCCTTCATTGGTATTGTTGATTAAAAATAACATTAATAGAGTAATATGAAAAACAAAAGATGTTCAGAAGAGATGACAAATAGCCTTAAATGAACCTCAATGTTAGACTACTTGGATGGTTTACAAATGTACTAACAGGTGAAAAAACTAAAACATGAACTATATACACGCATGGGAGTTAACCCCTTGACCTCTCCAAAGCTCAGATGGTATTGCACCATTGGAGTGGGCAGTGGGATAAGTTAAAAGGCAAAAGTAGCTAAAGAATACATGTACCAAAAGCTACTCTGCAATTTATCATTTTAATGGAGTCAAGATTACATTACCAGAATTAATACATTTTGGGGGAATTAAGATTAAAGTGGGCAAAGAAATAAAGGGGAAGAAATAGGTAAGCAATGACTGAATTACAGTACATTACAATTGAAAGATAGTGTCTTCCTAAAACAAGGCAGTAACTAAGCCATGTCGTGACAGCAGTCATAGGAGCAGACATTAGTTTAGACCAGCAGGGGAGTTGTTAGATGTTCAATCATCCCTCTCTCACAGCAGCTTGACTGGAGTTAGCCAGGGTTTCCAAGACCTGGGTGCATGGAACATGATAACAAGCATAGGTCCTGACAAGAGTTCCAGCAGGTTATGTATGATGTAGTATCAGAAGGTCATGGATAGAGGTGTAAAGACCTTTCACTTCTCCAGAGTCTCCCACCATTCTCTCTCTTTCCCTCTCTCAGTTCCCACCAGCCTGTGTCTCGTCTGTGGCCTCCGATGCTTTCTTTAACTGTAACATTGCAAGTAAGAAAATCTGTTCTCCCATCTTTCAGAACAAAAACACTGTGACAACCGTTCTAGTAACCAGCTCAGCTAAAACCCATTCAAACACGGTGAAAAAGTGAGAAAAGACTAACTATACAAACAATTTAAAATAAATATCAGCAACAATGACCATGACAAACACATCTCTACAGCACAAATCTTTTCATATCTCCCGTGTTCACCCATTCAAATCTGTCCTGACCTTTGACCTCTTGGAGGCTTACCTCCTTACCCCTGACTGTGTGTGGATCACATTACATACCCTCAAAACACCAAAGGAATAGAAACCAAAAATGCCAAATAAATACCAGCCTGAATTTAGAAATGTGTCACAAATAACATTATATAGGCTACAATGACAATATCTACCCCTTAATTAGTACTTTGGTCTTCCCTGAAAAATATTTGCGGCCCAGCATTAACAGAGATAGCAGGGGAGTTAGTCGTTTTCTTTCTTCAAATGAACCATATGGTGTTTGAATGGCCAAAGACTGGTTAGATGGAGGGTGTGAAGCAGTACAAGAGTTGAGACGGTGATGTATTTAAGAAAAAGGGAGAAAATGTGCAAATAAGTGAGGGTTATTCATAAAAGCCAACATGCATCATTTCAAAGTGATGACGCATTGTTGAACTGTAGAGTCAACAGTGGCTATTGATCATGAGCCAAGTTGATCTCGAAGTTGGGCTTCTCTTGAAAGAAATTGCTCAGGTGGTAAGTAAGCCAACTAGTATGTGAGTGTGTATGTGCGTGTGTGTGATGTACTGTAAATGTGTGTCTCCGCCATGGGGTTTATTGTGCTTTTGTGGGTGTGGGAAGAGGTGGAGCAGTCGAGCTAGTAGGGATGACTCCAGTGGCGAGCAGTACGATGATGAGGATTATGACGAGGACGATGACCACTATCACCACCCACAGCTTCATGTTCTTCCACCAATAGGAACGAGCCACCTTCTGAGACGTGTGCTTGAAGTTCTGAGCCTGAGGGAGAGATGGGATGCTATTAGAAATATGCTAACAAAAATCATACCATTTGCATTGTTTTGCAGTAACCAATGCTTTGCAAACTGTGTGTGTGTGTGTATAATGCATTTTGTTTTACTGTAAAGTGTATTGCGAATTTTAAATGCAAGTTTGGTTTGATTTAATTGGATTTAAACTGAAGTACACTACACAAACCCAAACTGTGGGTCACAAACTCTAAGTCCATAGACTACTTTAAATCCAATTATGGATACCTAATTTGGATTAACTATGAAATAAAAATAAAAAACAGTAGAGCAACACACAAGAGGGGAAGAACAGTGTTGTAGGACTGACCCCAGCCTGCAGGTCCTCTGACTTGCCCATCAGGTCGTCCAGCCTCTCACCCCGGGCCAGGATCCGGTCCACGTTCTGGGTCATTATGTCCTTCACCCCATCCACCTGAGATTGCAGGGTCTTCACCTTGTCCTGCTCCACCACCTCGCCCTTCTCCTGGAGAAAAACACAGACAGACAGTGATAGAACATGAGAGAAAAAAAGTAATAGAACACGAGAGAGAGAGAAAGAGCATGAGAGAGAGCAAGAGAGGTCAATGAGGATAATACGCTTCTGCACATGTTTTTGGAAACTGGTAATATCTGCGTGAGTTCATTTGTATTCTCTTACAAAAGCTTTATCAAAAATCAATTTTACAACAGTAGGCAGGGGACACTGTGGAGCAGTTTTACACCTGTATGTGCTGTAACTTAGGTCGTAGGTCATATCTACAAGTCATAACTGCCTTTTAATGATGACGTAAGACCTGCACACAAAAAACAGGTGTAATCATTGGTCCAAAAAGTTTTGCAACGGCAACCGTTTACTCCAAATGGAGAACGTTTTGCAACGAAAAACGAGAGTTTCTATTGGACAAATTCAAATCCATTTGCTTCCATTTGGAATACACCCAACGATCCAAGTCAGAATCAGGAACATATGCATCTTTCAACTAGGCCTATTTTATTGCCAGGAGGTGTACATGAAAGAAAGGCCCCTGTAACTGCATTGCCAGGAGGCGTATATGAAAGAAAGGCCCCTGTAACTGCATTGCCAGGAGGCGTATATGAAAGAAAAGCCCCTGTAACTGCATTGCCAGGAGGCGTATATGAAAGAAAGGCCCCTGTAACTGCATGGCCAGGAGGCGTATATGAAAGAAAGGCCCCTGTAACTGCATTGCCAGGAGGCGTATATGAAAGAAAGGCCCCTGTAACTGCATTGCCAGGAGGCGTATATGAAAGAAAGGCCCCTGTAACTGTTCATCACTCCCCATGTTTTTTTTATTTGCATAGTAGTTCGTGCATATGTAATTTCCATTCATATTTCAGACAGCTTGCTATGTGAACTTTGACACCTTGAAGTGTAAAAGATGCTGTAAGGCGTTGAAGTGTTATGCCAATACTACACGTACAATGGGGCAAAAAAGTATTTAGTCAGCCACCAATTGTGCAAGTTCTCCCACTTAAAAAGATGAGACGCCTGTAATTTTCATCATAGGTACACTTCAACTATGACAGACAAAAAGAGGGGAAAAAATCCAGAAAATCACATTGTAGGATTTTTTATGAATTTATTTGCAAATTATGGTGGAAAATAAGTATTTGGTCAATAACAAAAGTTTCTCAATACTTTGTTATATACACTTTGTTGGCAATGACAGAGGTCAAACATTTTCTGTAAGTCTTCACAAGGTTTTCACACACTGTTGCTGGTATTTTGGCCCATTCCTCCATGCAGATCTCCTCTAGAGCAGTGATGTTTTGGGGCTGTTGCTGGGCAACACGGACTTTCAACTCCCTCCAAAGATTTTCTATGGGGTTGAGATCTGGAGACTGGCTAGGCCACTCCAGGACCTTTAAATGCTTCTTAGGAAGCCACTCCTTCAGTGCCCGGGCGGTGTGTTTGGGATCATTGTCATGCTGAAAGACCCAGCCACGTTTCATCTCCAATGCCCTTGCTGATGGAAAGAGGTTTTCACTCAAAGTCTCACGATACATGGCCCCATTCATTCTTTCCTTTACACGGATCAGTCGTCCTGGTCACTTTGCAGAAAAACAGCCCCAAAGCATGATGTTTCCACCCCCATGCTTCACAGTAGGTATGGTGTTCTTTGGATGCAACTCAGCATTCTTTGTCCTCCAAACACGACGAGTTGAGGTTTTACCAAAAAGTTATATTTTGGTTTCATCTGACCATATGACATTCTCCCAATCTTCTTCTGGATCATCCAAATGCTCTCTAGCAAATTTCAGACGGACCTAAACATTTACTGGCGTAAGCAGTGGGACACGTCTGGCACTGCAGGATTTGAGTCCCTGGCGGCGTAGTGTGTTACTGATGGTAGGCTTTGTTACTTTGGTCCCAGCTCTCTGCAGGTCATTCACTTGTTTGTAGGTGACCAGATACTTAATTTCCATCATAATTTGCAAATAAATTCATTAAAAATCCTACAATGTGATTTTCTGGATCTTTTTCTTCTAATTTTGTCTGTGTACCTATGATGAAAATTACAGGCCTCTCATCTTTTTAAGTGGGAGAACTTTTACAAATGGTGGCTGACTAAATACTTTTTTGCCCCACTATATGTGAGAGAAGGGGGGGAGGGGTGTTGCACATTTCTTCCAAACCCCGTGAGCCCTCTGGCTCACAAACACAGGAATCTCTTCTTTCTTTCTTTCCACTCAGTGAGTCTCCTCGCTCTCTCCTTCACAACCTGCTCTCTCCCGGCACAGGGCCCTGCCTGCATGAGGCATACTGAATGGCAGACTGCTATCAAATGACAAGTCCCATTGAGAGCGAAACATTACATACTGACGAACAAAGGAAGTTCACTGATGCTAGAGACACTAGTAGGCTACATACAGTATTATATAGAATCTTACTCAAATATACTTGAGAAGCAAGCCCTTTTGAAGCTCGTTGAACATCTCATTATAAAATCATGGGCATTAATATGGAGTTGGTTCCCCCTTTGCTGCTATAACAGCCTCCACTCTTCTGGGAAGGCTTTCTACTAGATGTTGGAGCATTGGTGCGGGGACTTGCTTCCATTCAACCACAAGAGCATTAGAAAGGTCGCACACTGATGTTGGGCAATTAGGCCTGGTTCGCAGTTTGTATGCGGAGATTGCATGGCTGTGTGCTCGATTTTATACACCTGCCAGCAACCGGTGTGGCTGAAATAGCCGAATCCACTGACTTGAAGTGGTGTCCACATATACTTTTGAATATATAGTGTGTCTGTCTGCTCTGATAGAGAAAGTACATCCAACAGATAATCCCTTCGCTAACATAAATGAGGAAATTATTCAGATGAATTATGGATCTTAGGTCAGTAAATAAGTGCCAGTCTGTGCTATCATGCCAAACATGTTTGACAATTACAGCAACAAACAGATCTGGGACCAAGGCAAGCTATAGATAATAATGATGTTTGACAGCAAGCGAGGTCCAGTTTCCTTTCTCAGATAACCTTCGCTAAATTAATCCCAGTCTGGTCAGAGGTTGCCATCAAATCATAGTAAATCTGTTTCAGAGAGTAGCTCATGTGTACATGAACCTGAACGAACAGTTGTTAATCTGGGATAACTACTGTGAACTAAGAATAAATACATTTTTGTGTGAGAGTATAGGTTTGAACAGGGCTGAAGAATGTTCTGTTCCATTGAACCTCTATCATAGATTGCTCTAAAATGTACTTCTAGATGCCAAGTCATTTCCCTAACATGTTGGTCAATAACATTGTAGCCTATCAGGTTAATTTCCCAACTATCACCAAAAATTCTGTTTTAAAATACATCTCAGGGACGTTGTGGATTTATGGAGCTACTGTAAGACATTGATGTTGAGCCTATCGAGTGGTCCGTCTACAATGCACCCTTCACGACCATACAGCCCTGGCAACTAACACAGTAAAAGTACCTACCAACTTTCTAAACTCCGGCCAAGATTAGACCGTTTGACTTTTGCAAGGCCCCCCAAACGTGTTCCATTTCTGAATGCTAGAGGCCACTGTGTTCTTGGGGACATTCAATGCTGCAGAAATGTTTTGGTACCCTTCCCCAGATCTGTGCCTCGACACAATCCAGACTCGGATCTCTATGGGCAATTCCTTCAACCTCGTGGATTGGTTTTTGCTCTGACATGCACTGTCAACTGTGGAAACTTATATAGACAGGTGTGTGTCTTTTCAATTAAATTGACCACAGGTGGAATCCAATCAAGTTGTAGAAACATCTCAAGGAGGATCAATGGAAAAAAGGTGCACCTTAACTCAATTTCTAGTCTCATAGCAAAGGGTCTGAAGGTATTTCTGTTTTTTATTTTAAACATATAAAAAAAACTGTTTTCACTTTGTCGTTATGGGGTATTGTGTGTAGATTTTAGAATAAGGCTATAATGTAACAACAATCAAGAGCTATGATGAAACTGTCTCTCATGAGGACCGTCACAGGAAAGGAAGACCCAAAGTTACCGCTGCTGCAGAGGATAAGGTCATTAGATTTAACTACATCTCAGATTGCAGCCCAAATAAATGCTTCAAAGAGTTCAAGTAACAGACAACTCAAAATTAACTGTTCAGAGGAGACTGTGTGAATCAGGCCTTCATGGTTGAATTGCTGCAAAGAAACCACTACTAAAAGGACACCAATAATAAGAAGAGACTTGCTTGGGCCAAGAAACACGAGCAATGGACATTAGACTGGTGATAATCGGTCTTTGGTCTGATGAGTCCAAATATGAGATTTTTGGTTCCAACTGATGTGTCTTTGTGAGACGCAGAGTAGGTGAACGGATTATCTCCAAATGTGTGGTTCCCACCGTGAAGCCTGGAGGAGGTGTGATTGTGCTTTGCTGGTGACACTGTGATTTATTTAGAATTCAAAGCACATTAACCAGCATGGTTACCACAGCATTCTGCAGCGATACGCCATCCCATCTGGTTTGCACTTAGTGGGATTATCATTTGTTTTTCAACAGGACAATGACCCAACACACCTCCAGGCTGTGTAAGGCTATTTTACCAAGAAGGAGAGTGATGGAGTGCTACATCAGATGACTGGGCCTCCACAATCCCCCGACCTCAACCCAATTGAGATGGTTTGGGATGAGTCGGACCGCGGAGTGAAGGAGAAGCATCCAATAAATGCTCAGCATATGTGGGAACTCCTTCAAGACTTCTGGAAAAGCATTCCAGGTGAAGATGGTTGAGTGAATGCCAAGAGTGTGCAAAGCTGTCATCAAGGCAAAGAGTGGCTACTTTGAAGAATCTAAAATATATTTTGATTTGTTTAACCCTTTTTTGGTTACTACATAATTCCATGTGTTATTTCATAGTAGAGGTCTTCAATATAATTCTACAATGTTGAAAATAGTCCAAATAAAGAAACACCCTTGAATGAGTAGGTGTGTCCAAACTTTTGACTGGTACTGCATATTTGACATTTGTATCTTAAAGCTTAATTGAGGAATAATCAATTGAAGTTGGAACATTTGTGACATTTTGGTCTTACCCAGACATTCTCTAAAGCTGAGATCCGCGATAGGCGCAACAACGCCACCCCAAGCGTATTTGTTATTGTTTTGAGGGAATGAGCATTCAGCATCATGGTAAAATATGAAATGTGTACTCTGATGTTCTGTTATAGGTGCAATGATGTCCGACGGGGAAAAAAAGTGTTTGTTGTTTGAAGTAGCATCTTTGTTGTTGTCATATCGCAAACGGACGTGGCAGTTTCAACGCTATGAATTCCAGATCTAACATTTCATCTGTAGGTGCTACAAAACAAAAATTGTTGTCATTTGAATCTTTATTGCTTGCTCTGTAATAGGAGTAGTATTTCATTTCAATAACAATTGTCTTACATTAATTTATGAATACTGAAAAATATACACGTGAATATTGTTGAACATAATAAATTGATCTATGGGCATATCAAAATTCCAGTGGGATCTCTGCTAGTTTTAAGGTTATGGCCCATTTTATACAGAAAAATTGGCATAGTAAGCAATGTAACCAATCACAGCACTTATTTTACTTGTACCATTGCACACCCTGCAAATAACCAGCAGAGAGCTAGCATTTTGAATCCATTTATACATTCAGTATGTTGGTAACGCTTACAAATTGGACCATAACCCTAAAAGTAGCAGAAATACCACTCAGGAACTTTGATTGTAGAGTATATTATGTTAAACAATATGTAGAACATTTGCAAAATCATATTTTGTCCATGAATATATTTTCAATATTCAATATACTACTATTACAGAGTCAGTAGTAAAGCTTCATATGACACATTTTCGCTTTGTAGCACCTAGAGATGGAAAATGATGTAGTCTTAAAGGGTAAAGCCAAAATGTCACAAATATACCTCTTCAATGTATTATTTTTTCAATTATGCTTTAAGATACAAATGTCAAATATGTCAACAATCTTTCCTCCAAAGGACCCTTCTATGGATTATATTTAATGGAAATACAACCCCCAAAAAATGTTCCTTTTAGGAATCATCCCTTTAGTCAATTGTACACTGAACAAAAATATAAATGCAACATGCAAAAATGTCAAATATTTTACTTGAGTTACAGCTCATGTAAAGACAATCAGTCAATTTCACATGACTGGGAATACAGATATGCATCTGTTGGTCACACATACCTCAAAAAAAGGGTAATGGATCAGAAAGCCAGTCAGTATCTGGTGTGACCACCATTTGCCTCATGCTTCCCGACACATCTCCTTCGCATAGAGTTGATCGGGTTGTTGATTGTGGCCTGTGGAATGTTGTCCCACTCCTGTTCAATTGCTGTGTGAAGATGCTGGATATTGACGGGAAACGGAACACGCGGTCGTACACGTTGATCCAGAGCACCCCAAACATGCTCAATGGTTGACATATCTGGTGAGTATGCAGGCCATGGAAAAACTGGAACATTTTCAGCTTCCAGGAAGTGTACAGATCCTTGTGACATGGGGCTGTGCATGAAACATGCTGAAACATGAGGTGATGGCGGCAGTTGAATGGCACGACAATGGGCCTCAGGATCTGGTCACTGTGTCTCTGCGCATTCAAATTGCCATTGATACAATGCAATCGTGTTCGTTGTCCATAGCTTATGCCTGCCCATACCATAACCCCACTTCCAACATGGGACACTCTGCTCACAACGTTGACATCAACAAACCGCTCGCCCACACAACGCCATACATGCCTGGTACAGATGAAACCAGGATTCATCTGTGAAGAGTACACTTCTCCAGTGTGCCAGTGGCCATCGAAGGTGAGAATTTGCCCACTGAAGTTGGTTAGGATGCCCAACTGCAGTCAAGACCCTGGTGAGGACGATGAAACAGTTTCTGACAGTTTGTGCATAAATTCTTTGGTTGTGCAAACCCACAGTTTCATTAGCTGTCCCGGTGGCTAGTCTCAGACGATCCCACAGGTGAAGAAGCCGGATGTGCAGGTCCTGGGCTGGCGTGGTTACATGTGGTCTGCGGTTGTGAGGCCAGTTGGATGTACTGCCAAATTTTCTAAAACGACATTGGACGTGGCTTATGGTAGAAAAATGAACATTCAATTCTCTGGCAACAGCTCTGGTGGACATTCCTGCAGTCAACATGCCAATTGCACGCTCTCTCAAAACATGAGACATCTGTGGCATTGTGTTGTGTGTTAACACTGCACATTTTATAGTGGCCTTCTATTATTCCCAGCACAAGCTGCACCTGTGTAATGATCATCATGTTTAATCAGCTTCTTGACATGCCACACCTGTCAGGTGGATGGATTATTTTGGCAAAGGAGAAATGCTCACAAACAACGATGTAAACAAATGTCTGCACATAATAAGAGAACTTTACATGTTGTGTTTATATTTTTGTTCAGTAAACTTCAAGACTTTATTACATCCTCTCCTGAGGAGGAAGCACAGTACAGTATTCCACAGTAAGTTCATACGGGGTTTTCCAGTATTCCCCCGTAGAGCCCATAAAGAGTAAGGTGTAGTATTTGAGTTAGCCTTGTATATTTGACTATCATATCCTTCAAATGTACACAGTTGAAGCTTCATGCTGAGGTTGTCTTTGAGGTGTTAACTAATTAATTAGTTATTGTAATATTGTCCAAGATATTGTTTCAAGCTTTATTTTTATTGTTGTCTAATAAATAGATTTGGCTACATTCAAGTGTGATTATCAAATCAAACTATACTACCCCAAAGTAACAACTGTTGCGCAGGCGCCAGTAGAGAAATGTACAATTTCAACACTTTGGTCCATTTCCTCAAAAACGACATTGCCACGACATCTTGGTCAGAAAGAATTTGAGGTGAGGGCAAAACATAACCTTTTCATTACATAATATGAAGCCCAAACAGGAGACGAAATTATCAACCTGATACATTTAGATTCTCAAATGAGAAGGATAGACTGTGTGGACTCGACTGAGACGGGTTATAACGCTGTAATGTTTTGTTTTCTATACAAAGCAAAATATTTCAAGCACATCAGAAAAGAACGATTGTTCCAGCACCTACCATATCATTAGACATGTTGTTGGAAAATGGAGTCCTTTGCCACCCGAGCGATAACTTATTTGATCCTGATGCATCAAATGTGTCGAACTTTTGTATTGAGTTTGTGGTCCCCGTTCAACAGCCGATTACGTTATCTACTTCCTGGTTTGTTATTTTCTCCCTCAAAGTGAATCGCTTCGCTTTGACCCTGCTCGAATGTTTCGCTTCCACTTGCATCCTCGTGAGGGCGTAAAACGCGGCCTTCTCAGGTACACCTGCCGCAAGTAAGAAAAAGTAGACCCAACTCAGGAGAATGTCGTTGATGCTGGTTGACCCACACACTTTCACATCAGCATTCTTGATAATAGTTATGCGTTCATATGCTGGTGCCTGGAGATTACAGTAAAGAACATTTTCCTTTTTACCTGCAATTTATCTGTATACACTGTAGAACATACAGCAGCAGGTGGATTGACATCTCACCCCTATCAGCTGTCATGCCCATAGGGGGCACAGGGGTACGTGCCCCATCAGATTTGTCCTATTTCAAAAAATAAAAATATTTTTGCTTGTTTCTCTTAGGGTTTGGAACCAAAATATTTTTGGGGTTTTGTTCCACTGTTCCAACTAGCAAAAGAAAGTTCTGAACTGGTTTCCAAACCCCCAAAAAGTACTGGTTTATATCCTTCCTTTCTGTTCATTTTTTTTACTTGGGAAATCAACAGTTTTTACATTTAGTTCATTAAATTACTTCACCAGTCAGTGAGGATAGAGCAGGCAAGCTAGTTGTTTACATGCACAAACAAACATGTTGTAGGTGTGGAGAGAGTGTTGAGAAGAAAGCTTGACGCTCTGGGCATCTTGTTATGACATGCATTAAATGAATTAGTCAGTGGAGGAAAAAGTACTCAATTGCCATACTTGAGTAAAAGTAAAGATACCTTAATAGAAAATGACTCAAGTAAAAGTGAGTTACCCAGTAAAATACTACTTGAGTAAAAGTCTAAAAGTATTTGGTTTTAAATATACATTTACATTTAAGTCATTTAGCAGACGCTCTTATCCAAATATACTTAAGGATCAAAAGTAAATAGAATTTCTAAAATGTACTTATGTATCAAAAGTAAAAGTATAAACCAAATTGAAATTCCTTATATTAATCAAATCAGTTGGCATCATTTTTTTATTGGCGGATAGCCAGGGGCACACTCCAACATTCAGACATAATTTACAAACAAAGCATTTGTGTTTAGTAAGTCCGCCAGATCAGAGGCAGTAGGGACGACCAGGGATGTTCTCTTGATAAATGTGTGAATTGGACCATTTTCCTTTCAAAATGAAATTAGTACTTTTGGGTGTCAGGAGAAATGTATGGAGTCATAAGTACATTATTTTCTTCAGGAATGTAGTGAAGTAAAAGTTGGCAAAAATATGAATAGTAAGGTAAAGTATACCCCCCAAAACTACTTCAAAGTATTTTTGCTTAAGTACTTTACACCACAGATTACAGTGCATTTGGATAAGTATTCAGACCCCTTCACTTTATCCAGATTTTGTTACGTTACAGCCTTATGGATTAAATACCAGGCAAGTCAGTTAAGAACATATTCTTATTTTCAATGACGGCCTGGGAACAGTGGGTTAACTGCCTGTTCAGGGTAGAATGACAGATTTGTACCTTGTCAGCTCGGGGGTTTGAACTCGCAACCTTCTGGTTACTAGTCCATCGCTCTAACCACTAGTCTACCCTGGCGCCCCTAATCAAATGACATAATGACAGAGAAAAAAACTGATTTATTTTTATTTTTTAGCAAACGTATAAAAATACTCAACTGAAACATTACATTTACATAAGTATTCAGACATTTTACTCTACTTTGTTGAAGCACCTTTGGAAGCTATTAAGGCCTCGATTCTTCTTGGGTATGACATTACAAGCTTGGCACACCTGTATTTGGGGAGTTTCTCCCATTCTTCTCTGCAGATCCTCTCAAGCTCTGTCAGGTTGGATGGGGAGCGACTCTGCACCGCTATTTTCAGATCTCTCCAGAGATTTTCAATTGGGTTCAAGTCCGGGCTCTGGCTCAGCCACTCAAGGTGGCAGAGTAGCCTAGTGGTTAGAGCGTTGGGCTAGTAACCGGAAGGTTGCGAAGGTTTTTCCCTCGATCCTGACGAGTCTCCCAGTCCCTGCCACTGAAAAACATCCGCACAGCATGATGCTGCAAGCACCATGCTTCCCCGCAGGGATGGTGCCAGGTTTCCTCCAGACGTGCGCTTAGCATTCAGACCAAATAGTTCAATCTTGGCTTCATCAGACCAGAGAATCTTGTTTCTCATGGTCTGTGAGTCCTTTAGGTGCCTAACTAGCATTGAAAAAGTTATTCCATTCTTCTCTAGCTAATGAAAAATCTCTCCCTATCTTCTGAATCAAGCGTAAATGTAATGTCAGTGGCCTATGCTTCAGAGGGGGAGGGGCAGGTAGCCTAAACACATACAGGCATAGATTTTCAGCTTGCAGGCAGAGACTGGAATACATTTTTGAGTGAGGGCTTTGCAAAGGCGGTTTGTTTGCCTGGAATGTAAAATACAATTATTAACTGTTTCCCATGCCTTTAAAAATAAAGGCTCTTTTCCAGAACAGTATGGATCACTTTCTTTCAAGGTTCCATTTCTGTTCCTTCAATTAAACATTTCTTTATTTTTCAGATTTTCAGTTCTGTTCCCTGAACCGGCTTCAAACCCTGGTTTCTCTGTAATACTACGAGCCACCTAGAAATTGTATGATATTAGCTTTAGCTAGCCTAGATAGGTTCCCAATCTCCCAACTAGCTACCAAGGAGCTATTTCAGGTTATCAATCAAGTTAGAGTAGCTAGCTTGTCTAACTATATTAGATGGCAAGGTATATTTCAGAAAAGTAAGCAATTACTAAATAAGACTCACATTCCTTTCAATCTTTTACCCAGATTTTTAGCAGATGCAGAGAAGCATATTTAGTCAAAATAAAACAAAACACAAGCCAGGAGGATAGACAGCACAAGAGGTATGCTTAGACATGCAGGCACATTTACATAAATATATATATATTTTTTTTACATACAATTAAGCATAATGGTTATGGCTTTAGATTGCAGTTAAACACGGTTTCAGGTGTTTGAAAAAAAGCTAAATTCTCCAATTTACAGACAGAGGGCCTAGTCCTCTGGACCACCCCCAGTTATACGCACATATTTGTGCTCCCTCTGATTTTCTGGGGTGCATGACTCCCCTTTAACATTACATTTACATTACATTTAAGTCATTTAGCAGACGCTCTTATCCAGAGCGACTTACAAATTGGTGAATTCACCTTCTGACATCCAGTGGAACAGCCACTTTACAATAGTGCATCTAAATCATTTAAGGGGGGGTGAGAAGGATTACTTTATCCTATCCTAGGTATTCCTTGAAGAGGTGGGGTTTCAGGTGTCTCCGGAAGGTGGTGATTGACTCCGCTGTCCTGGCGTCGTGAGGGAGTTTGTTCCACCATTGGGGGCCAGAGCAGCGAACAGTTTTGACTGGGCTGAGCGGAACTGTACTTCCTCAGTGGTAGGGAGGCGAGCAGGCCAGAGGTGGATGAACGCAGTGCCCTTGTTTGGGTGTAGGGCCTGATCAGAGCCTGGAGGTACTGGGGTGCCGTTCCCCTCACAGCTCCGTAGGCAAGCACCATGGTCTTGTAGCGGATGCGAGCTTCAACTGGAAGCCAGTGGAGAGAGCGGAGGAGCGGGGTGACGTGAGAGAACTTGGGAAGGTTGAACACCAGACGGGCTGCGGCGTTCTGGATGAGTTGTAGGGGTTTAATGGCACAGGCAGGGAGCCCAGCCAACAGCGAGTTGCAGTAATCCAGACGGGAGATGACAAGTGCCTGGATTAGGACCTGTGCCGCTTCCTGTGTGAGGCAGGGTCGTACTCTGCGGATGTTGTAGAGCATGAACCTACAGGAACGGGCCACCGCCTTGATGTTAGTTGAGAACGACAGGGTGTTGTCCAGGATCACGCCAAGGTTCTTAGCGCTCTGGGAGGAGGACACAATGGAGTTGTCAACCGTGATGGCGAGATCATGGAACAGGCAGTCCTTCCCTGGGAGGAGGAGCAGCTCCGTCTTGTCGAGGTTCAGCTTGAGGTGGTGATCCGTCATCCACACTGATATGTCTGCCAGACATGCAGAGATGCGATTCGCCACCTGGTCATCAGAAGGGGGAAAGGAGAAGATTAATTGTGTGTCGTCTGCATAGCAATGATAGGAGAGACCATGTGAGGTTATGACAGAGCCAAGTGACTTGGTGTATAGCGAGAATAGGAGAGGGCCTATAACAGAGCCCTGGGGGACCCCAGTGGTGAGAGCGCGTGGCGAGGAGACAGATTCTCGCCACGCCACCTGGTAGGAGCGACCTGTCAGGTAGGACGCAATCCAAGCGTGGGCCGCGCCGGAGATGCCCAACTCGGAGAGGGTGGAGAGGAGGATCTGATGGTTCACAGTATCGAAGGCAGCCGATAGGTCTAGAAGGATGAGAGCAGAGGAGAGAGAGTTAGCTTTAGCAGTGCGGAGCGCCTCCGTGATACAGAGAAGAGCAGTCTCAGTTGAATGACTAGTCTTGAAACCTGACTGATTTGGATCAAGAAGGTCATTCTGAGAGAGATAGCGGGAGAGCTGGCCAAGGACGGCACGTTCAAGAGTTTTGGAGAGAAAAGAAAGAAGGGATACTGGTCTGTAGTTGTTGACATCGGAGGGATCGAGTGTAGGTTTTTTCAGAAGGGGTGCAACTCTCGCTCTCTTGAAGACGGAAGGGACATAGCCAGCGGTCAGGGATGAGTTGATGAGCGAGGTGAGGTAAGGAGAAGGTCTCCGGAAATGGTCTGGAGAAGAGAGGAGGGGATAGGGTCAAGCGGGCAGGTTGTTGGGCGGCCGGCCGTCACAAGAAGCGAGATTTCATCTGGAGAGAGAAGGGAGAAAGAGGTCAGAGCACAGGGTAGGGCAGTGTGAGCAGAACCAGCGGTGTCGTTTGACTTAGCAACGAGGATCGGATGTCGTCGACCTTCTTTTCAAAATGGTTGACGAAGTCATCTGCAGAGAGGGAGGAGGGGGGGGAGGAGGATTCAGGAGGGAGGAGAAGGTGGCAAAGAGCTTCCTAGGGTTAGAGGCAGATGCTTGGAATTTAGAGTGGTAGAAAGTGGCTTTAGCAGCAGAGACAGAGGAGGAAAATGTAGAGAGGAGGGAGTGAAAGGATGCCAGGTCCGCAGGGAGGCGAGTTTTCCTCCATTTCCGCCGGCTGCCCGGAGCACTGTTCTGTGAGCTCGTAATGAGTCGTCGAGCCACGGAGCGGGAGGGAGGACCGAGCCGGCCTGGAGGATAGGGGACATAGAGAGTCAAAGGATGCAGAAAGGGAAGAGAGGAGGGTTGAGGAGGCAGAATCAGGAGATAGGTTGGAGAAGGTATGAGCAGAGGGAAGAGATGATAGGATGGAAGAGGAGAGAGTAGCGGGGGAGAGAGAGCGAAGGTTGGGACGGCGCGATACCATCCGAGTAGGGGCAGTGTGGGAAGTGTTGGATGAGAGCGAGAGGGAAAATGATACAAGGTAGTGGTCGGAGACTTGGAGGGGAGTTGCAATGAGGTTAGTGGAAGAACAGCATCTAGTAAAGATGAGGTCGAGCATATTGCCTGCCTTGTGAGTAGGGGGAAGGTGAGAGGGTGAGCTCAAAAGAGGAGAGGAGTTGAAAGAAGGAGGCAGAGAGGAATGAGTCAAAGGTAGACGTGGGGAGGTTAAAGTCGCCCAGGACTGTGAGAGGTGAGCCGTCCTCAGGAAAGGAGCTTATCAAGGCATCAAGCTCATTGATGAACTCTCCGAGGGAACCTGGAGGGCGATAAATGATAAGGATGTTAAGCTTGAAAGGGCTGGTAACTGTGACAGCATGGAATTCAAAGGAGGCGATAGACAGATGGGTAAGGGGAGAAAGAGAGAATGACCACTTGGGAGAGATGAGGATCCCGGTGCCACCACTCCGCTGACCAGAAGCTCTCGGGTGTGCGAGAACACGTGGGCGGACGAAGAGAGAGCAGTAGGAGTAGCAGTGTTATCTGTGGTGATCCATGTTTCCGTCAGTGCCAAGAAGTCGAGGGACTGGAGGGAGGCATAGGCTGAGATGAACTCTGCCTTGTTGGCCGCAGATCGGCAGTTCCAGAGGCTACCGGAGACCTGGAACTCCACGTGGGTCGTGAATGCGCTGGGACCACCAGATTAGGGTGGCCGCGGCCACGCGGTGTGGAGCGTTTGTATGGTCTGTGCAGAGAGGAGAGAACAGGGATAGATAGACACATAGTTGACAGGCTACAGAAGAGGCTACGCTAATGCAAAGGAGATTGGAATGACAAGTGGACTACACGTCTCGAATGTTCAGAAAGTTAAGCTTACGTAGCAAGAATCTTATTGACTAAAATGATTGAAATGATACAGTACTGCTGGAGTAGGCTAGCTGGCAGTGGCTGCGTTGTTGACTTTGTAGGCTAGCTGGCAGTGGCTGCGTTGTTGACACTACACTAATCAAGTCGTCCGTCGAGTGTAAGTTTCTACAGTGCTGCTATTCGGGGGCTAGCTGGCTAGCTAGCAGTGTTGATTACGTTACGTTAAAAGAACGACAATAGCTGGCTAGCTAACCTAGAAAATCGCTCTAGACTACACAATTGTCTTAGATACAAAGACAGCTATGTAGCTAGCTAGCTACGATCAAACAAATCAAACCGTTGTACTGTAATGAAGTGAAATGAAAATGTGATACTACCTGTGGAGCGAAGCGGAATGTTGACCGGGTTGTTGAAGTTCAATTCGGTAGACGTTGGCTAGCTGTTGGCTAGCTAGCTAGCAGTATCTCCTACGTTAAGGACGACAAATAGCTGGCTAGCTAACCTCAGTAAATTAAGATAATCACTCTAAGTCTACACACTCTAAACTACACAATTATCTTGGATACGAAGACAGCAAAGACAGCTATGTAGCTAGCTAACACTACACTAATCGAGTCGTTCAGTTGAGTGTAATAGTTTCTACAGTGCTGGTATTCGTTAGCTAGCTGCTGGGCAGATAGCAGTGTAGACTACGTTAGACGACGAAATACGATAATTACGCAATTATCTTTGATACAAAGACGGCTATGTAGCTAGCTAAGAAGAAATTGCTAAGATTAGACAAATCAAACCGTTGTACTATAATGAAATGTAATGAAAATGAAAATGTAATGAAAAGTTATACTACCTGCGGACCGAAGTGTAGATGCGACCGCGCTCCAACCCGGAACCGGAAAATAAAGTGATAAAGATGGATGTTGTCTAACAGGATGGATCTCACATTGCTGAGATGGGCTACTATATCTGACGGCGGTTCAGACAAGCTTTTAGGTCAACAGTCTTGTGCTGCTACTGGTAGGCTGTTTGCTGTAAGCTTTTGATGCTTACAGACAAGTGTCAAGCTAAATCTCCTCATACAGCGCATTATGTGATACCCCGTTAATGCTGAGTGGGTCTATGGAAAGCAATTATTGCATTTACATTTGTCATTTAGCAGGGGCTCTTATCTAGAGTGATTTATAGTTGTCGCATGCATACATTTTTTGCAGTGCACTTTCAGTCATTATCTGCTTTTAAATTCCAAATGTAGTGTGTCAGTCAAGGTATGGAATGGGGTGTGCGATGCCCTGCATTCATCATTCCATATAGAATCATGTTGAATAGAGTTTGAGGCAGTGTAACATGTATACAAAATATTCTCAGACTATAACCTTGCAAACCTCCCTCTACAGCCAGCCATGTGTGCGTGATTGGACCCAGCCCAGTCACACCTTCTGTACCAGTCATGCTGATGCAGTATCACCCAGCCCATCTGCACTGCTAACCCGGACCAACCGGTTTTAACCATGTGTCTGCGTAACAAATGGCACTTTATTGCCTTAAGGCTCTGGTAAAAGGTAGTGCACTATGTAGGGAAAAGGGTGCCATTTGGGACACACCTCTCTGTGACAAGGCTGCAGGGAGTTCGCCACAATCCAATGATGTCTGTTTACAGGAGTTCGCTACAATCCAATGACGTCTGTTTACTGTAGAATAAGGTACAGCATAAATAACCATTCGCTAAAAAAGGGCTACCCTGCAGTTTGTACACAGGAAACAGGTCATTTAGAAAACAAATGTTTTATTTGTTTTGGTATGTATGTACATTCCACCGTTGTGAGGAAGGCAGGAGTGAAGGATTTATATTATCTACACACAATAGACGTAGAGGGGGGGAAAGGACAGATTAAACAAAGTACAGGTAAATGTTTAAAACACTTCAGGTAATAAAATAGATGAGTCATTTTAAAAGGGCCACTTATTATACATTTGAGAAATAACATCTTTCACAGGCTCAAAATCTAAATGTGAGGGTGCCTTTGCTTGACATGAATGGCCCATAATTCATCATATACATAGAAAAAATGAAATTAAGCAGATTGAAGAGAAAAGGCAATAACTCTGTCCCATTGTCTATCCCTTTTCATTGACCTTGCTTGATGATGATATCTGACATGTCATCCACTTTGATGAGCTCCAAATTCTGTTGAATGAAACAATGAACGAGTGAGTGCTGTGATGAACTCTTCCATCACACTCAACAACAAAGTGATAACAGTTGATACCAATGACTATCTGAAATTAAAGACTCATTTCAAGTTTATTTGGCTGCGTTTACACAGGCAGCCCAATAATTATATATTTTTGACCAATCAGATCAGCTCTGAAAAAGATCTGATATGAAAATCTCATGTGATTGGTCACGTGAAGACCAATTAATGAATATCAGAATTGGGCTGCCTGTCTAAACGCAACCTATTTAGCACAGCCAAGATAAATTAAAGTACACCATGATTCCTTCCACAAACCCTCTCAACTAATAAAACCTCAAAATATTTAGTTTGTTTGTTAATAATGTAGCTTTGTACAACTACATGTTATATGTCAACATAATAACCATGTCGAGAACCAAATTATTTTAGGAATGCTATGATGCTGGCAGTCAGAGGAGTAGTTCCTCACCTTCTCATTGGCCAAGTGCAGCAGGGCGACGAACGCCAGGGGCACGGACAGGTTCTGAGCCATGTTGGGGGGCAAGCTTAAGTGACAGGAGAGGAAGAAGACATGGGGTTTATTACATTATTTATCAGCACGCATGTCCTATCTACATCCATTTGAGCAAATTAATGTTTGGACCATCCAAAGGCCCTCAGTTGGCAGCAGTCTAAATAAATTATTCATGTCCATCTAGCTACCAGTTTAAGAAAAAAATAAGAAGCAAATCCACCACAATTTCCAAATTGTTCTCCAATGGCAGCTGAGAAAGAACACTAGAGCCATTTGAGAATGGACCCAGTGCTGATATTAAGGCTGGGTACCTTTGACGCAGGGTCTGTGTGGTCTGGCTGAAGACCTTCTCCCCAGACACTTCTGAAGTCTCCACATTTTCAACCTCCTGCTGAGAACACAACACTGTTAATCACAAGGAAGCAGTCCTGGGTTCAAATATAATTTCAAATACTTCATCTGAGCTTGATTGCGCTTGCCCGTTACAATGGTACCAATAGTAAAACGCAAACACTGCCCACCTGGCACTCCAGGCAGACTTAAGCAAACACTTAAAGCATTTGAACGATTTTAAATAGTATTTGAACCCAGGTCTGTAGGGAAGAGGCATTGGGAAAATACACACAAAAAAAACAAACATTTGCAGACCACATAATACAATCAATGAGACCTGGGGGGGAAAGAAACATTGAAAGACTTCAAATTAACTAACCTTGGCTGGTTTTTCCAGACTGTCAGTCAGAAGATTCCACATGGTGTTCTTGAGCCTCTTCATGTCCATCTTCTTGGCTGTCTTGGCGTAGTTTATCTCAATCTTGTTCACCTGAAATGAAAAGTAAAGCTAGGCTTAACATTTAAAAGGGATAATTCAGCCAATTTAGAAAACAAGATGTTGGTTCCCTTGCCATGTAAGCAGTCTATGGACAAGGTAAGACAGCAATACATGCTTTGGTCTTGTTTTTCTGGCCACGGTCTTCAAATGCAAACTTTTCTAAAACACACTTGCTAAACATTGGCTTCCCCGTCCCTCCAGTCTTACCCTGTATGGCTCGGGCACCAGGTCATCCTCCCCATAGGTGGACACGTCGTCATGGTCTTGTGAGGAGGCGGGGTTACCATCCACAGAAGGCTGGGCGTCATCTGTACCCCCACTGAACCCTTCACCATCATCATCACTTTCACCACCCTTATATATATATATATATAGATTGATAGAGATGTAGAGAGAGAGAGATAACCCCATTATTTGAAGCAGCTACTAAACAATTGAGGGTCCAAAATGTGGCATTGATGAGGGATAAATAATGCTGTTATAATGGCTACTTATTACAAAGGTGAAATAAAGGTATCCGAGGGAAATTAAATGTTGAAAAAGACCGTGTGAGATTGACAGTCGGGTGGTTTCAGACCTGCAGTCCGGGGCAGAAGTTGGCTGTGTCATTGGCATTGTTGTAGTTGTAGTCTCCGATTCCTTCCCCCAGCTCTCCAGACAACCTCTTCTGACCCTCTTTCAATAACTGATGTAGAACACACAAGTTAACTGACAGAGCACATCACGTGTGTGAGTGGCATCACAATTCTCACTTCTAATTAGTCAATGTTCACCATCAAGGTTCTACATTAAATGTGTCATTTTCCCCTCTTTTTGTGTGTGTGTGTGTGTGTAAGAACAGTGAGAGAAAGAGAAAAGGATTGAGGGGGATAGGTCAAAGGGGTAATAAATAGGACAGAGAGAAAGTGAGAAGGCGTGCGAATAAATAATGTTAATAGTACAATGGAGCAACATTGTAGCAACATATCAGTTCCAGTCAGCTACGGTGATGAAGGTCTGATTGTGTCTGGTGGCGGCTGCACATTGTTTTAGCACACAACTGTCCCCCTGTATTGCCATAGACACGCGGGACAGGGTCAACTGGTGTGGGGTTACATTTATTTCTATGCTGTTTATTCCATGCTGGTTGTTGGGATAAAGAGAGTGGAAGGGAGACCGTACTGTGCTGGCGGGCTTAAGGCTGAGTTGGGACAGGGTCTCAGGGGGGAACTGGAAGTCTGCCGCCAGAGTGTTCTTCTTGTTTCTTGTGCTGAGGGCTGACTTGGTGTTAGTGGTAGCGGCCTGGGAGAACAGAAAGGAACATAAGACAGAATTGAGAGAACTGTTTGTCCATATATGAATGGTGGGAAAACTCCATCAGCAACTACAATCACACTTCCTCTGTTGCAGTGACTAAAATGAAACTGCCTCACACATAGCCTGGGATTGTTAAGACACTTGACCCACGTATTAGCATCAAAACAAATTTACACAATTGTCACAATGGCAATGCCTCAGAAAAATGGCATTTAGTGAGTGATATTCTTGGGTACGGATCAAACAATGAGGATAGATTGGGAGGGATTGCATCAGCGAACTAGAGGGGCAGCCAAGGGCTTACTCTAGTGGTGCGGAAGTAGGTGTCAAAGTTGACATCGTCATTAAAGTCGATTTCAAAGGCCTTCTTTGGCTTTCTCTTGCGACCCTCCTTCTCAGGCACGTTGTCCTCTAAACACACAGAGCGAGACAAGAGAGCAAGAAGCGAAGAATTAAGATATATTTGGAGGGCAATGCTGTTAAGGGAATATCCCACACATAGGTAAACAACATATACAACATGGCTCTCTGTGTACAACCACCACTCACTTTTGTGCAAAGGTTTGAAGCGCCAGTAGCCAGGGCCTGCCCAGGTAGCCATGGTCCTGGGGCTGAAGTAGGAGTACTCTCTGGGCTGATCGGACAGCTGCAGACACATGGTGGCTATGTCCCCCTCTCCGATGGGAATCACATCCCTGTGAACAGTCATAACATCACAGAACCATGTTCAAATTTATTTGAGATTAATTATAAAAAGACAAAAATTCAGTTCTTTTTTTTTCAGCCTAGACTTAATAAGAATGGCCCCATTTTTGTGTAAAATAACAAATTAACTTACTACATCATCAGTTCTGTAAGACAAATTACTTCTGCTCTGATAAGTAACTCAATTCTGAAGCTTTATGTCTGGACTGCAGTTCAAATCAAAGTTAAGTTAAGTAGCTCATAGCCAGTCGTCAAATCAGATCAAAGTTAAGTAGTTCATAGCCAGTCGTAGATCTGTTTCTATCCAGAGTCATCCTGACATCTAAACTGGATATTTAGAAGGGGCAACTCTTTTCCCTTCTTATAAATGAATGACATACACTAAGTGCACAAAACATTAGCAACACTTGCCCTTTTCATGACAGACTGACCAGGTGAAAGCTATGATCCATTATTGATGTCACTTGTTAAATCCACTTCAAATCAGTGTAGATGAAGGGGAGGAGACAGGTCAACAACAAAAAAGTTCAGCCTTGAGACATGGATTGTGTGCCATTCAGAGGGTGAATGGGCAAGACAAAATATTTAAGTGCCTTTGAACAGGGTCAGTTCTCACCCCCCCCCCCCCTTAAATGATTTAGATGCACTATTGTAAAGTGGCTGTTCCACTGATGTCAGAAGGTGAATTCACCAATTTGTAAGTCGCTCTGGATAAGAGCGTCTGCTAAATGACTTAAATGTAAATGTAGGTTCCAGGCGCACTGGCTTGTGTCAAGAACTGCAAAGCTGCTTTCATGCTCAACAGTTTTCAGTGTGTATCAAGAATGGTCCCACCACCCCAAGGACATCCAGCCAACTTAACACAGCTGTGGGAAGCATTGGAGTCAACATGGGCCAGCATCCCTGTGGAACGCTTTCAACACCTCGTAGAGTCCATGCCCCGATGAATTGAGGCTGTTCTGAGGGGGGGGGGCTGCAACTCAATATTAGGAAGATGTTCCTAATGCTTTGTACACCCAGTGTATACCCATTGACTCTTGAAGAACATAACTTACAAATGCCTCATGAGCTAAGTTCAACGGTCATAGCCCATCAGAACATTAAATATACGCTTGTTTTACTGTCTGTAAACAAAAAAGCCTCAAAACATGGTTAAAACAAATGTTTCTGGTCAGTCCCTGCATCCATAGCTCTCTCTATGAATTTGAGAGTGGTTACATTTCTCCAGCCTCATCCCTCAGCTTTTTGTTATCGTGTCAACTGCTGACAGATGCTTTACTGGGTCTGAGTGTGTTACTGTCATAATCTGTTTTTAGCACTCAGGAGATCATGGTAAAAACTCAAGACAGATCAAAGTCACTTCAAGCTACCTGACCCATTTAGAAATGGAATAACCCTTGGTGCCTCATGAAACATCCCTGGGATCCTCTACAGGGATAGACAAGCAGAGCACCAAAAAAATAAAAGTACTCAGTACATTACCCCGAGGTTGCCCTGTTAAAAAAAAAAAAAAACTCAATACCCTCACCTTCCTCTCCCGGGCCCTCCAGCCTCACAGCGATCCTTGTGTTCCTTGGAGCCATCGCCACCGTGGTCCCCCTGACCCTCCTCATAGTCTCCATCAAAATCATCCCCAAAGTCCTGACACTCCTCCTCGTCTGCCTCCGCGTTCACGTCAAACACGTGATCCCCCTGCTTTATCTTCTCCAGCATCTGGTTCATGGTCTGTATAGGACAAGAGTTTATATAGAGACTGTGGTTAAGATACTCTGAGGCTGTATAGCTACCATTTCAAACAATACATCCAATCTGACCATCTGTATCATTTCCAAACAAAAATAAAGACTTGTGTCCCCCAAATGGCACCCTATTCCCTATATAGTGCACTAATTTTGACCAGTGCTCTATAGGCCTTGGTCAAAAGTGGTGCACCATATAGGGAAAAGGATGCCATTTGAGACACATGCTGTGTATATTGGCAGTGTACATGTTGCTCTGACCTGGTCAGGGTTCCAGCTGGTGAAAGAGAAGTCTGCCAGGGAAGGGCAGATAGAGCTCTTCTCCTGGATCCGCTGGAGACCACCTGTCAATCACACAACATCTTTACATGCTTGATACTATTATCGGAACATGTCGGCCAACTGCCAATACCTTAGCTTACAGCATCACTCAATGATCAGTAGAACCAGATGTGTCTGCTAAAATCAAGAGATACTATGCTAGTCCATTAGGGGGTAGTACACAACAAAAACAGCCCAGGGGCTGAATTTATCATGCATATAAATTAGAAGTGCTGATGATATCAGGCTCCCCTTATTAATATCATATTATTTAAAAGGAAAAACTGATCCTAAATCAGCACTTCTACTCTGAGGCGCTTGCTACATATGGCTCAAAGTGTGATGACACGGTCAGTGTTACCTGTGAAGGGCGTTGCAGGGACGTGCAGCGGTGGAGCCTGGGAGTAAGCGGGCCTGGAGTGCAACAGGGTCATGTGGGAGGGAAAGAGGAGCTCACAGCGACTGTCCTCACTGAACAACACTGACAGGAAGACACCTGCCGTGCTGCTCTCATCGAAGGACGACGCCATGCGCTGGAACATGGGGTCCACCTGGAGTTGGATGGACGATAACGAAGGAGGGGGATAATATGTGAGTTTACCATGAATGAGCTTTGTAGAAACTCACACAACCCAGGCTGGATCCATACTCTCAGGAAATATGATAATAAGGTCTCACATTAAATCAAGGCATTCCTAATCAATTCCATCTCTATTCAGTGTCTGTCTATCATTCTCAAAGATTTCCAGGTGAATCCACAATGAACACAAGCATAGCCTGGGTTGCATCCCAAAGGGCACCCTATTCCTTAAATAGTGCACTACTGTTGACCAGATCCTTCCCTATATTGCAGGTGTAGCATTTCGTTAGACCAGCAATATACAGTATGTGTATGTGAACAATCAAATGTGATATAGGGAAGAGGGTGCCATTTGGGACTCAAGCACCATTTGGCTACCAGCCTCGAAGATTTCCAACTGAATACATAATGAACACAACACACACAGCCATAGCCTGATCCTTTAACTCAGGCCAGTCCTGGAGAAGGAAACCATCCCTTACCTCACACTTCATCTCAGACTCAGAGCTGTTGATGTTGCTCAGGTTCTGCTCCACAGTCTTCTTGGGAGGCCTCTTCTTCTTCACCACCTGCTTAGCAGCCAGCTCACCTTCAGCCCCCTCCTCCATCTCTCCTCCTGCCCCTGCTCCATGCTCTACACACAGACAGACAAGGTTCAAACAGAAGCTGTTGATCTTTTATTAAATTACAGAAAGTCAGTGTTGCACCCTATTCCCTATATAGTGCACTATCCTATGGACCCTGGATAAATGTAGTGCACTATAGGGGGAATAGTTTGTAATTTGGAAAAAACGGGAGTTTATAGATGTTATAGTTAAGAGGTGATCACCTTCCCCAGGCTTGGTCTCAGCACCCAGTCCTCCCAGCACTCTGTAGGCATCAGCATGGACAGCATCCACTCTGACCGCGTAAATCTTAGTGCTGGCGTCCAAGGTACCCGCTGCCACCTTGGCAAGGACAGAGAGGAATAGTATGAGATGGTTACTCTCTCATACAGCCAACAGACATTAGGCCAGTAAAGTTAAATGAATAGTCTATCATAAGCTTAATTATTTTGGAATAGGCCTATAAAAACAATGACCATCTTAAGTGGTTGGGATATAAGTGCATTTCTTCTCTCTCCATTACCAGATTATACTTTTATCTCCTCAACAGTAGCACAAATCTGAAGAAAGTATTGTGTAAAGAGGAAATTCAAAGAGACAAATAAACAGAAACTACAACAATGGAATAATTTGTGTCTAAAGCCATACCTTGAAATTTGTGAGCTCAGAATCTTTCTGTTTGAGGATGTCAGCCATGTAGTCAATCAGGTGGAGACCAAAGGCATTCTTGGTGGTAATTTTCTACAAAAATAGAAGAAGGCTTTGTACATCGGAGATGCCAGTTTCTAATAACTTGCATGGTTGGAGATATGATGTAATAAGACATGAGGAGGGAGAGCAACAACATTTCCTTGGGATGGATTCTGCCCCTCTTAGAAGTGGCTGTTAAAGATAGTAAATATGTGAATGGACATTCTGCTTACATTTTCAGTGGAAAGTTTGATGCAGGTGGAGTAATGCTCTGAGATCTGTGCATTTGACAGCTTAGGCACAGCGGCAGGGGTCCCGGTGGTGCTGAATACAAACACGGATTGTATCTTATACAAAGGTCTAACAAATCAATATGACACCTGTCAAGATCGAGTTAACTTGATTACTGGCAAAAGGAGGGTTTGGGGTGCCCTACCTATGAGAGGTAGATTCATTAAATGAAGAGTCAGCGGCGGCTTGCAGATCAATGACCCGGGATCTGCGCCTCTGACGCCGCTCCAGCTCATCATCGTTGCCCGGGAAAGATGCGAGGAGCGGTGTGCTGATGCCGGCAGGAGAAGCGCCCTTGTGCTTCAGGGACGGTGAGGCCCACTGACGCACCCGGGAGATGGGTGTGGAGGATGCGCTCATCGTGACTGTCCGGGGGAGAAACGGACACAGTGATGCACTTTCAGTTCTCTATTCCGCTCTGCTTCCAAAAGTTGCATGTAGACAAGTTATACTGTAACTAGCTACCGTTGCCATTATCTGTTAAATTCAACAGTTCGATGTAGGAACCTAGCTAACACTACCAATGCAAAGAAGGCTTGATTTGACCATCAAAGCAGTAATAACATTTTGTTGTTGGCAAGTAACCGTAGCTAGTTAGCAGGGCTGCAAGCAAAATCCAACCTAGCTAGCTAATGTTAGCTAGATAGAGCAAGGTATCGTTTGTTATTGTTGTTACGGTTAGCAGTGATACCATCGTTAACTAACCAACGATGTAGCTCAAAGACATGGCATGCTGGATTAGTTTGCTAAATTGCTAAAGGTATCTGACATCAGTGAGTGAACTAGCTAACGTTAGCTAACTTGCTATCCTACAGAACATGTTTTAGCTTACGCTAGCAAGCTACGAATGCTGGATGAAAACAAAAAAGCTGTAGCTCGATTTCATACATTACCTCGATTATATCCAACGCTTCTGCAACAGTGACCGTATCTTTCTTTATATAAAGATTAAACTGCCTAAATTAACATGAAGCGTGTTTTACTTTGTACTGATACACTTTTCTTCCTGAGAACATTTGAATTTTTGCGCCGAACGGTTTACGTAACGACAGTATGCGTCACCACGTGGAATCAAGAACGTAAACACTCAACTCCGCCCATACCCACATTTTGGGCAGAGAGGTTTCTTGTGCATGACGCGACCTACTGTGCTGGCATGTACGATCAATCACGAACTGCCCCTATACTACCATGAAAATAAATTCAAAACCATATAAATCCCTATCTTCTACCATACCCTCCCCCAACGCAATTAAACGTTATCTATATCATGCTGAAACGATTTCTTTTTTTGTACTTTGTTTATAGATTTTCAGATATAACAACAAAAACAGTACAACCCCTCATCCTCCCATCCATCCATCCATCCCCTCCCTCCCACCAAGGCATCTATAAACGTAAGTTAAATAGGAATGAAAAACAGAAACAAACAGTAATAGAAACAAAAACAATGGGGAAAAAAGTTAAATAAAAATGCTTATCTGCACAAATGGCTACTAGAACAGACATTACTGCTTACCAAACTATGCAAGTTACACTAAGTAAAAGACAGACTCTCCACGTATTATATTAATCGGGACCAGGTTAAGCCAACTCTAAACGGCATGAGAGGACCTTAGTGAGAAAGTTATAATCGCAGCACAAAAGACTTATAGGGCGGTATGAGCCACAGTCTAGGGGATTCTTGTCTTTTTTTAAGCAAAACCGAATTAGTCGCCTGAGTAAGTGTCTGTGACAGTTTCTGACTAGAAAGGATTTCATTGTACATTGAGCTGAGGATAGGGGATAATTTAGAAGAGAATGCAAAAAAAATGTAATAGGGAAGCCATCAGGCCCAGGGGCTTTACTGCTCTGCATGAACTGAATTGCCAGAGTAGCTTCATCATCACTTATTGAGGCATCCATGTTGGTTTGTTCATCTGAATTGAGACAGGGGATGTCCAGATGTGTCAGGAAGAGCCTCTGACGAGTAAAGAACAAAATAGAATTGCTTAAATAAATTATTTTTAAATGTTATTTTATTTCACCTTTATTTAACCAGGTAGGCCAGTTGACAACAAGTTCTCATTTACAACGGCGACCTGGCCAAGATAAAGCAAAGCAGAGCGACACAAACAACAACAGAGTTACACATGGAACAGTCAATAATACAATATGGTTCTGCTATCGTCCGAGATCCCTAAAGATTGGAAAGCTGCCGCGGTCATCCTCCTCTTCAAAGGGGGTGACACTCGAGACCCAAACTGTTACTGACCTACAGTTGAAGTCGGACGTTTACATACACCTTAGCCAAATACATTTAAACTCAGTTTTTCACAACTCCCGACATTTAACCATAGTAAAAAATTCCCTGTCTTAGGTCAGTTAGGAACACCACTTTATTTTAAGAATTTGAAATGTCAGAATAATAGTAGAGAGAATGATTTATTTCAGCTTTTATTTATTTCATCACATTCCCAGTGGGTCAGAAGTTTACATACGCTCAATTAGTATTTGGTAGGATTGCCTTTAAATTGTTTAACTTGGGTCAAATGTTTCAGGTAGGCTTCCACAAGCTTCCCACAATAAGTTGGATGAATTTTGGCCCATTCCTCCTGACAGAGCTGATGTAACTGAGTCAGGTTCATTGGCCTCCTTGCTCACACACACTTTTTCAGTTCTGCCCTCACATCTTCTATAGTATTGAGGTCAGGGCTTTGTGATGGCCACTCCAATACCTTGACTTTGTTGCCCTTAAGCCATTTTGCCACAACTTTGGAAGTATGCTTGAGGTCATTGTCCATTTGGAAGACCCATTTGCATCCAAGCTTTAACTTCATGTAACGGGTGATTTCCTCCTCTTCGTCTGAAGATGGTGCCTGCGCTGGTGGTACTGGGCCGAGGACACGCACCTCAGGGCGAGTGCGGGGAGGAGGAACAGGGAGTACTGGGCTCTGGACACGCACAGGAAGCCTGGTGTGGGGGGCTGCCACCGGAGGGCTGGTGCGTGTAGGTGGCACTGGATAGACGAGAAGGTGTACTGGAGGTCTCGAGCACCGAGCCTGCCCAACCTTACCTGGTTGAATGCTCGCCGTAGCCCGCCCAGTGCGGCAAGGTGGAATAGCCCGCACTGGGCTGTGCAGGCGAACCGGGGACACCATGCGTAAGGCTGGTGCCATGTATGCCGGCCCAAGGAGACCAGATGTGTAGAGCCGGCTTCATGGCACCTGGCTCGATGCTCAACCTATCCCGGCAGATACGAGGAGCTGGGATGTACCGCACCGGGCTAAGGACGCTTACTGGGGACACCGTGCGCTCCAACGCATAACGGTGCCTGACCAGTACTACGCCCTCTCTCACTCCGGTAAGCACGGGAAGCTGGCGCAGGACTCCTACCTGCCTTAGCCACACTCCCCGTGTGCCTCCCCAAGACGTTTATGTAGCCAGTTCAGATGCGGGAGGGGTTCACCGACACAGCTGAATAACCTAGAGGATTTAGGGATAAGGGGAGAGAGGGATGATGTGAAGGAGAGAGACTGATATTGAGTAAATAAGGTACTTAATAAGGTACTTAAAATGACATACCCAAATCTAACCGCCTGTAGCTCAGGACCTGAAGCAAGGATATGCATATTCTTGATACCATTTGAAAGGAAACACTTTGAAGTTTGTGGAAATGTGAAATTAATGTAGGAGAATATAACACATTATAACACAAATTTTGTATCAAGATTGCCCAAATGTGCCTAATTGGTTTATTCATACATTTAAGTTTATAACTGCACTCTCCTCAAACAATAGCATGGTATTATTTCACTGTAATAGCTACTGTAAATTGGACAGTGCAGTTAGATTAACAACAATTGAAGCTTTCTGCCCATATCAGTTATATCTATGTGTCACACCCTGACCATAGTTTGCTTTGTATGTTTCTATGTTTTGTTTGGTCAGGGTGTGATCTGAGTGGGCATTCTATGTTGTGTGTCTAGTTTGTCTGTTTCTGTGTTTGGCCTGATATGGTTCTCAATCAGAGGCAGGTGTTAGTCATTGTCTCTGATTGGGAACCATATTTAGGTAGCCTGTTTGGTGTTGGGTTTTGTGGGTGATTGTCTCCTGTGTCAGTGTTTGTGCCACACGGGACTGGATTCGGGTTTTCACATTTATTGTTTTGTAATTTATTCATGTATAGTTTTCTTATTAAAAAAACATGAACTTCAACCACGCTGCGTATTGGTCCGCCAATCCTCCTCTCCTCTTCGGAAGAAGAGGAGGAAATCCCTAACACTATGTCCTGGGAATTTTTCTTGTTTCTTACAACTTCATGCTAATCACATTAGCCTACATTAGCTCAACAGTACTGCGGGGGGACACCGATCCTGTAGAGGTTAAATTAATGAGTGTTCAACAGGAATCTGTGTGTGTGGCCTCACATGGTGTCCACACTAAGTAGCTGCAGAGTACTTTATGCTGAAAAACATGAACGGACACACGAGGACAAACAATATAGTGTAGTTATAGAAATAATGAAGTGTCTTACTATTCTCCATGGTTGGCCCTCTTGCCTGTTCTTTGAAGGTGGAAAGAGTCACAGTTGTGCAGTAAGCAGGCTCAGGTGTATAACACAATCCATCAATCAGATTGATACATGTGTGTGTGGGTTATAGGGTGTCTAATTGTTCTACATTTTTTCAATATAGGTGACTTAAAATAGCCTATTTTGTTTTTCTACAGACATCACACCCTTATCTAAACAGCACCCTCACCCGAGAAGTAGAACTCAAAGGGAGGGAAACTGGGAATTGAATAACTGCAGTTGACATAGCTAAGTCAATGGAAGAATACTCTTATTGCAATGTGGATGGCTCTTAAAATAGCCTTTGGTTATGCATAGTGTAGTCTATGGTGTTGCCTGGGAACAGCACTCTTTTTGAAGAAGTAGGAGGTGAAGATCCACCGCACACGGATTGCCTCTCATGCTGCGTTGCTGGACCCCAACCTTGAAACATCCCGCAGAGCACCAGACTTCTCCTCTGGCACACGCCGGCAAGCTGCATATCCCCTCCTGGCCCTCGTGTCCATCCTCATGAAGTTATGCAGGACCTTCACATGCCTGAATTTCTCCAGGAGGCAGTCCCAGATGGCCCTGGTCACCCAACCTTGCAGTGCCCTACACGGTAACTGTAGGCAATCGTTTTGAAGGAATCTCCAGTTACAAGGTATCTAGGAATATGGAAAATAATGTTATTATTAGGCTTTTATATCACCAGGTCATTGTGGATTACTAAAGTATAATATCCCTTATAACAAATCATGATAACATTGGATTGATAGATGCATGGGCACACACGTGCATGTGTAGCATGTGACAATAACAGGATCATATCAAGGATAGCATCACAAATGAATACATAAATACCACTTGAAGCTTGATGTTGAGATGATCATTTGAATCAGCAGTGCAGTGCTAAGGCAAAAACAAAAATGTGCACCTCTTTGAGTCCCCAGGACCAGGACTGAGAGCCACTGCTCTTCATTGAGACCTCTTCATCTGTAGACAGGCTTTCATTGCTCTCTTAATCTGAGGACAGAAAACCTCACAAGAAACAGACTTCATTATACTCAAATTACACTGCACTGAATATTATGTTACTATTATTTTCCTCACTTCTAGTGACTGGAACAACACAAAAGTACCTGCCCTATCAAAAGTACCTGCCCTAGCAAAGTTTGTCACCAGAACGTTTTATGCTGAATTCTTGACGCCCAATCGAACATGCTGCTATATGCTGCCATATGCTGCCAGCACACGCACAAGCGAGTCACAATGGGCAGCCTAAGTGGCACGCAGCAATTTACCGCTTGCTAGTGAACATGCCACGTCACCCACACTCTCCGCTCCTCACCACTTTCCTCCATTGAACATGAATGGGAAGCAGTGTTTCACCGCGTGCTAGTGTACACGGGGCATCAAAAGGCAAACTCCAACTACCTAGTTTCAATGTATGGAATTGCTTGGTAAATTTAGGTAAACTTCCCCTTTAACTAACGTCCTCATCAGTCAGATCCTCTGAAGACAGGGACGCTCTATGTCTTATTTAAACAGGCCGAGGGCCGGAGCCCAGAGCATACACCTAAATATCCTCCTCCTCGTATTATCAAGCAATAATTGGAGGACATGTTTCGGCTCAGCACAGGCAACATGACGTAACACTGCACTTCGCAACATGCTACTGAATGTGGGGATAAATGTCATACCGAGTCATCTGCTCCAGTTAATTTCTGACAGGTGCCTTTGCCTGGGTGGCAGAATATTTTTTTCTGCGGGACAGGTGCCTTTTTTTTGAGGGGCAGAATATTTTTTCTTGGGAAGCAGAAGACTCACTCTGATCTTCTGTTAAATCATATTTGCCTGCTCCCTTTTCACAATATCTATTAGAAAAGAATATAATTGTTGCCCATGTCATGATTAAATGCACTGTACTTATTTAAACTGAATGAAAGTAAAAACCTATTGTAGTTTCTTGTCAGAAAGCCAAAGCAGAGAGGTTTCCCTGGCCCCTACCACAGGAAATAATCTGGAAATCCAAGAGCCATGAGTCTGCTCCTCTCTGCAGTCACACGTCTTATCTGAGGCCACACACTGCATGGAGTGTGTGGCCTCAGATAAGATGTGAGACTGCAGAGACGAGCAGGCCATTATGCTGCCCATCATATATTGGATAATGACATTCTAGTTTTGAATAACCCATGGTATGTTAGATTATCATACAGAATACTGAATCAGGCATTCATGACATTTATTCATTTGACATTTTAGGCATTTAGCAGACAGACCAGAGCGACTTACAGGAGCAATTTGTCACGCCCTGGCCATAGAGAGGTTTTTATTCACTATTTTGGTTAGGCCAGGGTGTGACTAGGATGGGCATTCTATGTTCTTTACTTCTATGTTTTGTGTTTCTATGTTTTGGCCGGGTATGGTTCTCAATCAGGGACAGCTGTCTATCGTTGTCTCTGATTGGGAATCATACTTAGGCAGCATGTTTTGCCACCTTAGGTTGTGGGATGTTGTTTTTTTGTTAGCTCTGCGTAGCCTACGGAACGGTCTTTTGTTTGGATTTAAAGAATCGTGAACACTTACCACGCTGCACCTTGGTCCACTTCTTCTGACGAGCATTACACAATTAGGGTTAAGTACATTGCTCAAGGGCACATCGACAGAGCCTTGTCGATGTGCCCTCAGTTACTGGTCCAACACTCTAACCGCTAGGCTATCTGCCGCCAATACAACATCACATTAGTCTTGTAAGAATTTTCTCGTTAATTATTTCACAATGTTGTGGGAGACATTATCTTGCACCTCCAGACTGTAAATTTTTTTTTTAATAACTTACAGTACCTGTTAAAAGTTTCGACACACCTACTCATTCAAGGGTTTTTCTATATTTTTACTATTTTCTACATTGTAGAATAATAGTGAAGACATCAAAACTATGAAATAACACACATGGAATCATGTAGTAACCAAAAAAGTGTTGAACAAATCAAAATATATTTTAGATTTTTTCAAAGTAGCCACTCTGCGGTCCAACTCATCCCAAACTATCTCAATTTGGTTGAGGTTGGGTGATTGTGGAGGTCATCTGATGAAGCCCTCCATCACTCTCCTACTTGGTCAAATAGTCCCTACACAGCCTGGAGGTCAGTTTTGGGTCATTGTCCGGTTGAAAAAAAAATTATAGTCCCACTAAGTACTAAACCAGTGCGAATGGAGTATTGCTGCAAAATGCTGTGGTAGCCATGCTGGTCAAGTGTGCCTTGAATTCTAAATAAATCAGTCTCACCAGCAAAGCACTCCCACACCTCCAACGTCCTCCATGCTTCATGGTGGGACCCACACATGCGGAGGTCTTCCACTCACCTACTCTGCGTCTCAAAAAGGAACTAAAAATCTAAAATTCGGACTCATCAGACCAAAGGATAGTCACCTGAATTTTGATTATTACATGATTCCATATGTGTTATTTCATAGTGTTGATGTTCTCACTATTATTCTACAATGTTGAAAATAGTACAAATAAAGAAAAACCCTGGAATGAGTAGGTGTCCAAACTTGACTGGTACTGTATATATTAATTAAAATCCCATTCACAGAAATGTTTGGTTTCTTGGTAAATAATAGGATAACAATTGAATCAAGGATAAAAGCTAGTTTATTCAAGTTTATATTTCATGTAGTAAGCTATTTGAATGTACAATGTGCAAATGAAAAAAACAAACCATCCCACAGGTAAGACAGTTATCATTTCTAAAAAGACATGGCACATTTTTCAATACTTTTAAAGCCTGAGTGATTGATTCACTACATTATTGCTATCTGAAAGCGTGTTTCCCTTTATACTGGATAATTCAGAACATATACAGGAACAACAAATCAATAGCAAGTATTCATATTGCATAATCGTTGCTTAATGCCTGCCTTCCCCATTAAAAATGCATTCTCTTTGGTCCAACATCATGCCTTTTAGGCCTCTGAGTCCAAGGTATATCGAATCAAACCTTTAGCTTTCTCTTTAAGACTTAACCCAAAAAGAATACAAGTATTTAAATTTGCATCCACTTAGAAGTAGTGCTGAGTGATTAGTGCTTTTTGAGGTCGGTTCGGTTTCATTTAAATTCTTAAACAATAATCCCAGTTTTCGATTTCGATAATACATTAAATGCATTATGTGGGTTGAACGAGGTAACACAAAATGAAACAATCATTAAAAGTCCCATGATGGTAGTGACTGCCCATAACTGCTTATCACTTATTAACCATAATTTATTCACATTACTTTAAACAAATATTTGAGTTGTGTATATTACATTTGTTTTATTTTGATTACTTTTAAGTTTTTTTATTTGATGACAATTAAAAAATATATATTAGTCATCCTCTCTATAGAGCTTCTGCCTATGCTGTCTGACAAAATCACAATTTTAGTAGTTCTTCAAAGTAAATAAGGCATAGAGAGCAACTGCTCTCTATCCCCCTCGAACGCAGGTTCTTCTGTCTCAAGTAGGATTTTGGTCATGGTAGTTAGTTACCACGTTTTCTGCACTCAACCACGTAGAATATTGTCCTGTTGGAAACTACCACTCCCTCCTACTTTGCAGTTCGGGCTTGATCTGGTTTATCTCTAGAGAAAATGTGCATAAAGGGAATTCAAAATATTGAACCGACATTGGTAATTTAGAAATGTTGTGTAATTGCTCAGCACTACTTAGAAGTCCAGTAAACATTGTGCACATAGCTAAAAAGGTCCCACAGGATACACAATCAGTCATAGTAATGTCTAGACAACAATATCAAATCAATGTGGAAAGTAGAGATCTTTGGTCAACATAGACACAATGCAAGGGATCTGCTTTTTGGCAGTAAAGCCAGGCATGTTGGACATAGACTCAAAGTCAAGTGCCACCATGTGGTTGACACGTGTCATGATCTGCATGATCTCCAGCTGTTTGCCGTACCTTTGTAACATCTCACAGAGGGCCTGCACGAACCAGGAGCCCTTCTGGGTGTTCCTCCAGGAGTAGTAGCCTATGGAGAGGCATGGACGTCACAAACCAATCAGACCAACCAATCACTAATCTCTCTAAAGCACATACATGGTCGTTTTTGTACATGGTACAGTGCAATTACCATACAAGTATACATGGCTATAGTAGTAGGCTTATAGTCTACTGTCATACCCGTTTGCAGTTTGTGTGTAAAAGTTATAACATATATCACTACTATGTAACATACCAATGTAACATATGTAGTATGCACGACTGCAGACGTTTTTATCTCAATACCAAATCATTTCTTGGTAATAATTAAGTAACTTACTGCGATTGTTTTCAATTAAAATGATGATGTCACTAGGCTGGCAAAACTCTATCCACCAAAACTTTTCAAACAGCTCTTACACTAAAAAGGCATTATAATTTCCACAATTTCAGTTATTACAACCTCAGTGTGGAAATAAATATAAAAAAATCACATTTTTGACTGCCATGGGCCTTTAAAGTATGTTAAAGTGGGGCATTAATAAAACAGGGTTTATTACCTGGAGCTGTAGAATAAGCGTAGAGAAAGTCTGCCTCAACAGGAATCCTCTCTGGAGAGTCATCAGCAACGGAGTCTGTCTCTATGCCACCATCCAGGTCATTGCCACGGCACGCCTACTCACCAGATCCACAGAAAGGATCAGGGGTTAAGGGCCAGGGGAAGATAGGCTACTCTTAGCAATGTACCACTGAATATCAGTCATGCAAATACATGTTCATCACTTCAGTACAGAAAGTTTGAACAGGCAGCTAAAACCTTACAGTACCTGGATGAAGAAGAGTTTGGGCTTGCCCACCAGCGTTTTGCAGCGGTCGCCCCTAAAGAGGCCAGTGAGCTTCTTGAGTTCTACGTTGCCATCTGTGCCATAGAACACCCCCTCGTCTCCATGGCTTAGCATCACACACACAAAGGAGGCCGACTGGCTGTGGTCGTCTTGAGACACTGAAAATGTCACACGCACACACACAGTGGCTCTTGAAGTCAATCGAACTTAACATTAAAAAGAGATTTCCTTCAGTTGATCAAATTTTGCCAGATGTCACATCACTACTACCAACACTAGTGCAACTTATTTGTAGACAATCAGAAAGAAACTTCTCAAATGACTCCACAAAGAAAGACAATCTAACTCGGACACTCACATCACAACTGCTGAGCTTACCTTTGCAAAGCAGCTGTTGTATCTGTTGCACAGTCTGGTCATTAGCAACCTTCACTTTGTACCCCAAACTCGAGAACACTTTGATCGCATGTCCTGCATCCACGTCTGTTCCATTGCGAAAGCTCATTCCTTTAAAGGGAAATAACCAATGAATTATATATAACAAAAATCGGACATTCCATCATAACCTGAACAAGTGAAATGGACAAAAATACATAGTACAAACTTAGGCCTACCTGTGTGCTTGTCAAAGTTCTTGTTGTTGATGATGACACACTGTCCAAGGCTGGGGTAGTTCATCTTATATGTGTACATGTCAGCCGGAGGCTTAGCGTCTACTTCAGGATTCTCTGTCGTAAACCTTTGCACTGAGGGACTGCCCAGCCTGGAGCAAAAGGGAAAAGTTCCCTTTAACACTGAATCGGCTGCGGCACAGTGGGCAGACAATAACACATTGCAGAAGTCCTTGCAGAGTGATTAAAACGTCTACATACACTTTTCACTGTCCATGTTAAACTGGCTCCACAGGTACGTTGAAAATACATGTTGTTTGGCTAATGAAGCCAGCTGACATGCTTGAAGGCACAATGACAGCAGGTTTTGGCTTATGATCAGACACGCAATGTCACATTGCATTCTAATGCAGATGAGAGGATAATTTGTCCGACACTATTCAGGGGTAAAATTACGTTAAAAGATGCTTTCGCAGAATGTGACAGCTGATAGAACTATGTAAAAAGAGGCTCACTCGCCCAGTGCATGCCACCCAAATGGGTATCTAAATAAAACATCAGAGTGCAAACTAATATTTTTGTTTTACCTTTATTTAACCAGGCAAGTCAGTTAAGAACAAATTCTTATTTTCAATGACGGCCTGGGAACAGTGGGTTAACTGCCTGTTCAGGGGCAGAACGACAGATTTGTACCTTGTCAGCTCGGGGGTTTGAACTCGCAACCTTCCGGTTACTAGTCCAACACTCTAACCACTAGGCTACCCTGTCGCCCCTGTCAAAGAATAAAATACAGTGCCTTCAGAAACTATTCGCACCCCTTGACCTTTTCCACATTTTGTTGTGTTACAGCATGAATTTAAAATAGATTGAATTGAGATGTTTTGTCACTGGCCTACACACAATACCCAATAATGTCAAAATAAAATATGAAAAGCTGAAATGTCTTGAGTCAATAAGTATTAACATTTTTTGCTTAACAAGTCACATAAGTTGCATGGACTTACTGTGTGCAATAATAGTGTTTAAAATTATTTTTTTAATGACTGCCTCATCTCTGTACCCCACACATACAATTATCTGTAAGGTCCCTCAGTCGAGCAGTACATTTCAAACACAGATTCAACCACAAAGACCAGGGAGTTTTTCAATGCCTTGCAAAGGGCACCTATTGGTAGATGGGTAAAACAAAATAAAAGCAGAAGTTGAATACAACACAGTACTGAGTACCACTCTCCAAATCTTCAATCATAGTGGTGGCTGCATCATGTTATCGGTATGCTTGTAACGTTAAGTACTGGGGAGTTTTTCAGGATAAAAAATAAATGGAATGGAGCAAAGCACAGGCAAAATCCTAGAGGAAAACCTGGTTCATTCTGCTTTCCACCAGCCACTGGGAGAAAAATTCACATAATCTACAGTGTAGTTACTTACCAAGAAGACAGTGAATGTTCCTGAGTGGCTGAGTTACACTTGACTAAAATCTGCTTGAAAATCTATGGTAAACCTGCAAATTGTTGTCTAGCAATTATCATCAATCAATTTGACAGATCTTGAAGAATTTTGAAAATAATAATAGGCATATGTTGCACAATCCAGGTTTGGAAAGTTCTTAAGATGTAGCCAGAAAGATTCACAGCTGTATTCGCTGCTAAAGGTGCTTCTACAAAGTATTGACTCAGGGTTGTGAATACATATGTAAATGAGATATTTCTGTATTTCATTTTCAGTAAATTTGCAAACATAAAAAAATAAAGTTTTCATTGTAATTTTTGGGGCATTGTGTGTAGATGGGTGACAAAAAATGTAACATTTTAAATTCGGGCTGTAATACAACAAAATGTGGAATAAGTCAATGTGTATTAATACTTTCTGAAGGTAATGTACATTTGATTTTGAAGCCCACCCTCTATTCTTTGAGTAGATGATAGGGTTGACATGAAAAATGCATTGCCTTACCCTTGTGCAGCTATCCCTTTGGCATCCACCAAATCAGACATGGTATCAGTCTCAGTAGCGCAATCACTCATACAACACCTATAGTTGTACTGAAAGAGAAAATAATAAGTTAATCACACACACACACGTTCCAAAGTTGAATCCACACAAGAGACAAGCCATAATCTAAGTCAACTAAATTAGTTAACCTGCTATCAACTGTGGTTCAATAGTGAATGTAGCTAGCCATTTATTTTTTTTACAGTAGTACTGTTAGATATTATGACATGTAACACCAACTAAATAACTAGCTAGTACGCTAACGTTAATAGCTAGCTAACGTTAGTTACCAAGGTCTGTTTAGCTTACTTTCAGTTAGCTAGCTAGCTACTCTTATCAAATTTAGCCGGGACGGATACGGTAGCTAGTACAATATATATATATATATATATATATATATATATATATATATATATATATATATATATATATATATATATATATATATATATATAAAACGTTATGAAGTAGCAGTAACCTCGTAAATTAATGTTAACGTTACCAAGTTGAATTTGAAAGTGAAACGTCTCCCGTTCTTGTATATATTACAGTACATTACATAAGGTATCAATGAAAGGTGTAAAAACTTTAAACATAATTACTTCGCATTAAGGCGTTGAAATACACCGGTGAGGGAGTAAACCTGAAGACTTCTTTGCAACTAAACGAGGTTATCTGATACTTGTTCATGTGGTGTCAAAGAAAAAACGTATCTTACGTGTCATTGTGCAAAGCAGCCAATCAAACACCGTAGTTTATTTCCTGTGTGGACGGCATAAAGGACACACCTTGACCAAAGCCGGTCATAAAGTTTCCAGAGTAGTTTGACTTTCCTGAGAATGAGGCAGGCAGGTAAAGACAAGCGAAAGATGGCGGTAGCGGATGAGTGGGTTTTGAATAGAATGGCGGTAGAATCAAGGAGAATTTGAGTGTTCTCCAAAAGAATGGAAAACGGAGCAAAGTAGTGTACAGTGATGAGAATGACCTTTCGTATCTAGTAGGAGTACGGTTTGTTAATGAGGAGCAATTGAGCAGAGTACCAATCTTGAAAAAAAGCCCATTTGAGTTATCTAACTGGTGGAGAGAGTGCTGGGTAAAGTGAAGGCTGTAAGGATCTTGAGAGGCGGGCTTGTTTTGATTTTTGTTGAACTTCTGCGGATCAGAAGGAACGTGCCTTTTGTGTCATTTGATACGTTTAAAATGTCGTGTGTGTCTCTTCGGAACTGGGCACCCCTCAAGGGGGTTATATCTGGCGGCTCGTGGGCTGTCGATTTTTGAAGAGATTAGAAATATTCCTGGAGTGATTGAAGCACGTCGGGCGAATCGTGTGGTGAATGGTGAAGAGTCTATCTGTTCTGTTCTTTTGTTTTTGGATATGGAATCTCTCTCTACTCAAGTGCAGTTATCATATATTAACTACAGAGTCCGAGCATTTATCCCAAGACCAATGCAGTGTGATCAGTGTAAAGCTGTCGGTCATGTCGCAAATGTTTACAGAAGGGAGAAGTAGAGATGTCCAAGTTGTGGAAAGGATCATATTATGTGTTATAAAAGTGATGAATATGTGACTTGATGCCATGTCTTCTGAATGCCCCATAAGGGTGAAAGAGAATCAGGTGGCCAGAGTCAGGGTTTTACAGAGCATTTCATATGCAGCAGCTGTGAAAAGGGTTGAGGGTTTGAATGGCGCACCATAAGAGTCCATGGTAGTGGATAGGCCTACACTGCAGGATACAGGGGTTGACATTCACCAGCAGGATCCTGACATTTTAAAGATTACGAAGGTGGACTTTGTGGCATTTATAGCTGTGGTAGTTAATGGCACTGCCAAGGTGGAGAGAAGGTCCAGGAAGATAGAAATCATCGTGATTGCGACACAGCGTTTCCTGGAGCTGAAAGATTTCTCAGCGAAGGACTTGCAGGCAATATTGGCACAAGCCGTTACCACCCTCTCAGGTCCCACAGCCTGAGAAGGGAGATATGGAGAACTAAAAGTAAGAAGTAGTGGTAGTTTTGTTTGTTTTGCCAATGTACTATTTTTATTAGGGTGGATTACGTTAGTTTCACTATTACGTATGGATTTATTTATATACCTAACAGCTAATCAAAGGGCTACCCAGACCACTCTTTTACATTTCTGCTACTCTCTGTTTATTATCTATGCGTAGTCACTTTAACTCTACCTACATGTACATATTACATCAATTACCTCGACTAACCGGTGCCTCCGCACATTGACTCTGTACTGGTACTCCCTGTATATAGCCTCGCTATTGTTATTTTACTGCTGCTGTTTAATTATTTAATTTAAAAAATATATATCTATTTTTTACTTTTTCTTAATATGTTGTTGGTTAAGGGCTTGTAAGTAAGCATTTCACTGTGAGGTCTACCTACACCTGTTGTATTTGGCTCATGTGACAAATAACATTTGATTTGATTGTAGTGAAGAAAAATTAAAGTACAGATACCCCAAAAATGACTAAAGTATTTTTTACTTAAGTACTTTACACCACTGGATAAGGTACTCATTACTCTAACATATATTTCAAAAACCATAGGCTGACCTTACTTGAGAAATCTTATATACATTCTCAAAAGGACCATTTAGAAATAGTGAATAATCACCATTTTTAACAACTGTAGCATAATTCACATCTGATACTTTATTGGTTGTATCTTAAACGTTTATGAACATGCAGTATAACTGGAGAACATAGAGTATCAAACTACTGTACTTGACAAGAGCATTTATATCTACCCCTCTCAAAGTTTCATTGCCATGATTATTAATTTACACCAGGAATGGACAACTTTGATGAGGGTGGTTGCACAAAAGAATCTGAACTCATGAGGGGCTGCAGTGGCCGGAGGATCTGCATACCCACACCTGCAGTCTGAGCCGTCCATAGCCTTTTGGGGACTTTAAGCAACATTTTGTTGGGGGGCCCCGCACCTTTCAAGCTAAAATGTTAGGTCCCCCCCCACCTTTGAAAGCGGGAAGAAAAAATAATATTTTAGAGTCCATTTCTTGAAATTCTACAAATTTTGCCATGTGGCCATAAAATGTTGTGGTTTTAAAGCAAGTTTGCTGCAATTCTACACATTTTGCCTTGGGCTCGGAGAGATTTAGCAAATTTATAACTAATGTCATGCAATTCTACTCATTTTGTATTTGTATTATGGATTATTATTGAATTATGGATTCCAATGGATCCTGGGGTCCAGCAAAATGAAGGCAGTTAAATATATATATTTTTTTAATTACTATACATTTCACAACACATTAAGTGTGTGCCCTCAGGCCACGACCCTACTACCACATATCTACAACACATAATCCATGTGTACCTGTGTGTATAGTGCATATTTTATTATGTTTCTGTGTATGCGTATCTGTGCCTATGAGTGTCTCTTCACTGTGTGTGAGTCACTTCACAGTCCGCGCTGTTCTTTAAGGTGTATTTTTATCTGTTTTTTAATCTGATTTTACTGCTTGCATGAGTTACTTGATGTGCAATAGAGTTCCATGATGTCATGGCTTTATGTAGTATTATGTGCCTCCCATAGTCTATTCTTGACTTGGGGACTGTGAAGAGGCCTCTGGTGGCATGTCTTGTGAGGTATGCATGAGTGTCTGAGCTGTGTGCTAGCAGTTTAAACGGACAGCTCTGTGCATTCAACATGTCAATACTTCTCACAAATACAAGTATTGATGAAGTCAGACTCTCCTCTACTTGGAGCCAGGAGAGATTGACATGCATATTGTTATTATTGTTCTTATTATCTCTGTGTACATATAGGGGCTATCCATGCTGCCCTGTTCTGGGCCAATTGTAATTTTCCCAAATCCCTCTTTGTGTCACCTGACCACACGACTGGACAGTAGTCCAAGTGCAACAATACTGGGGCCTGTAGGACAACGTTTTGAGTTTTTGAAATATTTAGGACTAAGTTATTTATTGCCACCCATTCTTAAACTGACTGCATCACTTTGTTAAGTGTTTCAGTGATTTCTGTGGATGCCAAAGGGGTTACTGTGGTAGCTGGCCTGGATATGGTTGAGTCATCAGCATACATAGATAGACACACAGGGTTTAATCAGAGCCAGTGGCAGGTCATTAGTAAATATTGAAAACAGTAAGGAGTCGAGACTCTGACTCTACCTGATTATGTTTGAGAGGCTTCCATTAAAGCACACTCTCTGTGTTTTGTTAGACAGGTAACTCTCGATCCACGATATAGCAAGGGATGTAAAGCCATAACACAGCAGCAGATTATGATTCATACTGTCAAAAGCTGCACTGAATTCTAATAACACAGCACCCACAATCTTTTTATTATAAATTTCTCTCAGCAAATCATCAGTCATTTGTGTAAGTGCCGTACATGTCGAATGCCCTTATCTATAAGCGTGCTGAAAATCTGTTAATTTATTTACTGTGAAATAGCATTGTATCTGGTCAAACACAATTTTTCACTAAAGTTTACTAACTTTTTTACGAGTGAGTTCCAAATATCTCTGCTGTCGCCCCTGCTTGAGTTTTTTCATGCGCGTGATGTCAGAATGCTCTCACTGTTCCAAAATATGATTGTTATGCAACAGGACAGTTACCCACGCTGCACTCAAACCAAGGCACACTGCCTGCTAATTATCCATAGGCTATATTTCAACTTGTCAATTTCAAATTATTTTCTAACAAGTTGTATTTTCTAACCGTTTGAATTGAGGTGTGTTCCGCCTCTCCGTTAATTCACGTAAGAAGTAGCCCATTTCACTGTTGTGGATCATATATGTTTGAGGCTTTACTGAGCCAGACAAACTTCGAGAGCCCAAGCACTTCCCTAGTTTTTCCCGAGATCAAGATTGAAGATATTGCGCATCTCTAGTCAGAACAGGCCTTGCACAAAGGTTTTCCCCCAGCACATTTTCTGGCTGGCGCCATTACCTTACAAATTGGACTTTGGATATATGTGCGTTCCTATCAAAGTAAGTGGCTTATTTTCTGTATATTGTGTTGTCGTTTCTGCTGTAGCACACCGTATGTATGTATGGATCATAATGTCACGTTGTGTGGCACTCCGCAGAAGGAGCAGTCATCCATGGGAATTAATGGAATTCTACAATATTTCAATGAAATGTTTCAAGGACAAAATTACATATATTTAAAAAAAAAATTGTTCTAGAGGGGAAAGTAACTTAAGTACTCTAACAATTCTACTTTATGAAAAATGTTATTGTTATGTTTACCTCACACAGTATAATAAGTATGCATTAATGCGTATGTAATAGAATAAATGTGGCATAAACAAATGTAGACATTAGTAAAGGCATTTCTATGGCTTCCAAAATCGTTTATACAATTGAGGAATAGTACAAAATGGAGGCGCAATGGCTTTAAAACAGTGCCTCTTGACAACCATCTAGTGTATCATTGGGTTGAACAAAGGTTTTTTTGCTGTGAACTATCTAAATTCTTTGTTGTGAAGAAGTGATTTGTTTTACCCACATTCATATATGAAGTAAATGTTCATAGGAAACATGAGCTGGCTCAGAGTAATAGCCTATTTTTGAAAATACAAGGTTATGGCCTCTACCCGGGGACCTAACCTATCCTTTGTAGCGAATTGAATTTAGATTAGCCTATTAAAATCATTTCTCTATTTCCATCATACAAACATATGGTGGTAACCTGTGAAAGAATTGCTCAATTAATTCAAACATTCTCAAATACAGTACTAATATTAAATATTTTATCCATATCTTACACTAGATGGCAGTATTATAAGAGAACAGAATCCATGCATTGCATTGGGTAAGTTTGGCCCATTCCAATATGTGTATTTTAGAGTTCCGTATTAAATGGTGATCAGGACTGTGTATTAGGATGCCGTAAGTGTTGTTTGACAGTGAAATTGTCTGCACAGATATTTGGTTTGAACTTTTCTCCGCTTATGAATAAACATACAACCATTTCATATGTGTACTCTTTCAAAAAACTTTTATTTCCTGTCTTGGCCTCACCATTATGTAGTCTATTCTAATTTAAATTGTATCTATGCTGACCTGGCCGAGTGCCCATGACCTCTCTATGTTTTTCTTTCTCTGCTAAAGCTTTCCTATTCCTTAAATACCCGCGTTGAGAACTCCGTTGTTCACTCCCATGTTCAGTCTATATGCCCTGGCCTGCACTACTTCCCCCCTGTCCTTGCTCCTGTATTGATGTGATGTATCATCTGGCTAATGCTTCTGCAGAGAAGTGGCCCAATGATATATGGTTATGGTCTATAGAGGAAACCGGAAAATAAACACACACACACCATGAGTAGAAAACAGAAAGAGTGCCTGGGAGGATGGATTGAGGGGGAGAAAATAAGCCATTTATCTTTCTAACAGGAGGACCACCAAATTTGAGTCTACCCCTATTGTTATTATTGGGTGTTGTTGTTCTTTGTTGGGAGTTCGTATAGTGATTACATGCAACGATAGGTATGTCGACCATCCCTGTCTGTGTACAACTCTTTCCTCACAGTAGTTCATCATTTTGACATCGTTCACTGACTGCCCCCCAAACAGGTTAACCAACAGCAACGGGGACGCTGGCACTTTACTCTATTACTTCCAATCAAATTTCAAAATTGGCCTGGACTATGAATTGGTAATGCCTTTGTACTGTGTATGTATTGTAAGTTGAAGGTCTGGGAGCTGTTGCGGGTGTTGTGAGGGCGGCCATAGGAGCAACAGTTTGTTGCGTCCCAAATGTGCACTAATTTTATGGGCCCTGGTAAAAAGTAATGCAAAATATAGGGAATAGGGTGACATTTGGCATCTCAGAAATGAAACTGGATAAACATCAGAAATAGAGGAAGCCCAGGACTAAAAACAAACAAAATATAACTATTTTAAAATGGATTGTGTCCGTGAAATGTATAAAGTAGGTATAAGCTGGAAGTAGAAGCGTAAATGTTATTGTTTATTCGTTTATTCCAATTAAGGGAGGGGTAGTAGAAAAGGAAATACTATTTAAAAAAGATGTGTGTGTGTGTGTGTGTGTGTGTGTGTATACAGTGGGGCAAAAAAGTATTTAGTCAGCCACCAATTGTGCAAGTTCTCCCACTTAAAAAGATGAGAGAGGCCTGTAATTTTCATCATTGGTACACTTCAACTATGACAGACAAAATGAGAAAAAAAATCCAGAAAATCACATTGTAGGATTTTTAATGAATTTATTTGCAAATTATGGTTGAAAATAAGTATTTGGTCAATAACAAAAGTTTATCTCAATACTTTGTTAAATACCCTTTGTTCGCAATGACAGAGGTCCAACGTTTTCTGTAAGTCTTCACAAGGTTTTCACACACTGTTGCTGGTATTTTGGCCCATTCCTCCATGCAGATCTCCTCTAGCGCAGTGATGTTTTGGGGCTGTTGCTGGGCAACACGGACTTTCAAGTCCCTCCAAAGATTTTCTATGGGGTTGAGATCTGGAGACTGGCTAGGCCACTCCAGGACCTTGAAATGCTTCTTATGAAGCCACTCCTTCGTTGCCCGGGGCGGTGTGTTTGGGATCATTGTCATGCTGAAAGACACAGCCACGTTTCATCTTCAATGCCCTTGCTGATGGTAGGCTTTGTTACTTTGGTCCCAGCTCTCTGCAGGTCATTCACTAGGTCCCCCTGTGTGGTTCTGGGATTTTTGCTCACAGTTCTTGTGATCATTTTGACCCCACGGGGTGAGATCTTGGATGGAGCCCCAGATCGAGGGAGATTATCAGTGGTCTTGTATGTCTTCCATTTCCTAATAATTGCTCCCACAGTTGATTTCTTCAAACCAAGCTGCTTACCTATTGCAGATTCAGTCTTCCCAGCCTGGTGCAGGTCTACAATTTTGTTTCTGGTGTCCTTTGACGGCTCTTTGGTCTTGGACATTTTGGAGTGTGACTGTTTGAGGTTGTGGACAGGTGTCTTTTATACTGATCACAAGTTCAAACATGTGCCATTAATACAGGTAACGAGTGGAGGAGAGAGGAGCCTCTTAAAGAAGGAGTTACAGGTCTGTGAGAGCCAGAAATCTTGCTTGTTTGTAGGTGACCAAATACTTATTTTCCACCACAATTTGCAAATAAATTCATTAAAAATCCTACAATGTGATTTTCTGGATTTTCTTTCTCATTTTGTCTGTCATAGTTGAAGTGTACCAATGATGAAAATTTCAGGACTCTCTAGTCTTTTTAAGTTCGAGAACTTGCACAATTGGTGGCTGACTAAATACTTTTTTGCTCCACTGTATATATATATGTGTGTATATTTATATATATATACATGTGTGTATATTTGTATGTATATATACGTGTATATGTATATATGTATGCATGTTTATATATACAGTTGAAGTCGGAAGTTTCCATACACTTAGATTGGAGTCATTAAAACGAGTTTTCCAACCACCACAAATTTCTTGTTAACAAACTATAGTTTTGGCAAGTCGGTTAGAAGCTTCTGATATGCTAATTGACATTATTTGAGTCAATTGGAGGTGAACCTGTGGATGTACCTTCAAACTCAGTGCCTCTTTGCTTGACATCATGGGAAAATGAAAAGAAATCAGCCAAGACCTCAGAAAAAAATGTAGGTCTCCACAAGTCTGGTTCATCCTTGGTAGCAATTTCCAAATGCCTGAAGGTACCACGTTCATCTGTACAAACAATAGTACACTATTATAAACACCATGGGACCACGCAGCCGTCATACCGCTCAGGAAGGATACGTGTTCTGTCTCCTAGAGATGAACGTACTTTGGTGCGAAAAGTGCAAATAAATCCCAGAACAACAGCAAAGGACCTTGTGAAGATGCTGGAGGAAACAGGTACAAAAGTATCTATATCCACAGTAAAACGAGTCCTATGTCGACATAACCTGAAAGGCCGCTCTGCAAGGAAGAAGCCACTGCTCCAAAACCGCCATAAAAAGCCAGACTACAGTTTGCAACTGCACATGTGGACAAAGATCATACTTTTTGGAGAAATGTCCTCTGGTCTGATGAAACAAATATAGAACTGTTTGGTCGTAATGACCATTGTTGTGTTTGGATGAAAAAGGGGGAGGCTTGCAAGCCGAAGAACACCATCCCAACTGTGAAGCACGGGAGTGGCATCATCATGTTATGGGGGTGCTTTGCTGCTGGAAGGACTGGTGCAATTCACAAAATAGATTGCTTATTGAGAAAGAAAATTACGTGGATATATTGAAGCAACATCTCAAGACATCATCAGTTAGGAAGTTAAAGCTTGGTTGCAAATGGGTCATCAAAATGGACAATGACCCCAAGCATACTTCCAAAGTTGTGGCAAAATGGCTTAAGGACAACAAAGTCAAGGTATTGGAGTGGCCATCACAAAGCCCTGACCTCAATCCCATAGAACATTTGTGGGCAGAACTGAGAATTTGGCACCAGAGTGCCAAGTCTTGGACAAAAAGGCTTCTCAACAGTTTTTACCCCCAAGCCATAAGACTCCTGACCAGGTAATCAAATGGCTACATGGACTATTTGCATTGTGTGTTTCCGAATCCTTCTTTTTACACTGCTGCTACTCTCTGTTTATCATATATGCATAGTCACTTTAACTATACATTCATGTACATATTACATCAATTGGGCCGACCAACCAGAGCTCCCACACATTGGCTAACCGGGCTATCTGCATTGTTTCCCGCCATCCACCACCCGCCTCTTTTACGCTACTGCTACTCTCTGTTCATCATATATGCATAGTCACTTTAACCATATCTACATGTACATATTACCTAAATCAGGCTGACTAACCGGTGTCTGTATGTAGCCTTGCTACTTTTATAGCCTCACTACTGTATATAGCCTGTCTTTTTACTGTTGTTTTATTTCTTTACTTACCTATTGTTCACCTAATACCTTTTTTGCACTTTTGGTTAGAGCCTGTAAGTAAGCATTTCACTGTAAGGTCTACTACACCTGTTGTATTTGGCGCACGTGACAAATAAACATAGATTTGATTTGAAAAAGTGTGTGCGAGCTAGGAGGCCTACAAACCTGACTCAGTTACACCAGCTCTGTCAGGCGGAATGGGCCAAAATTCACCCAACTTATTGTGGGAAGCTTGTGGAAGGCTACCCAAAACGTTTGACCCAAGTTAAACAATTTAAAGGCAAATGCTACCAAATACTAATTGAGTGTATGGAAACTTCTGACCCACTGGGAATGTGATGAAAGAAAGAAAAGCTGAAATAAATGATTCTCTCTACTATTATTCTGACATTTCACATTCTTAAAATAAAGTGGTGATCCTAACTGATCTAAGACAGGGAATTTTTACTAAATGTCAGGAATTGTGATACTGAGTTTAAATGTATTTTGCTAAGGTGTATGTAAACTTCTGACTTCAACTGTGATATATATATACATATATATGTGTGTATTTATATTTACCCCAAGTATATAGGAGATTGGAAATTATGCAGACAATTACATTGATGGAAGCCACAATCTATCTGCAATATTAAAGCTGATCCACCCCTTATACATATGCAAAAAAAGGTCTCAGTGGAGCTTGGTGAAAACCATGAATTGACTACCAGATACTTGTTATCTCCATTATATCAATTTCCATCCTCTTCTCTCCTGTCATCGTTTCATCTGTAACAAATTACCTGTGGAACACTCCAATCACCTTTGCTGACCGTGCAAATGTTGACACACAGATAATATTGGGTCTTTTTGTGGCGAATATATGAATACTGATAGCTTTTACTGAGCAGGTGGGACTTGAAATATTGATTTAATTGACAGATTAGTTAAGATATGTGTGATTAGAAAGACTGACATCCACTTATTTACTATGGGAGCCCAGGAAAGCACACTAGATCTTCCTTATTGGCTATCTCCAGGCTAGAAGATATGGGCCTTCAGGGTGTCAGAGTTGTTGATTTTATGACAGACGTGATAGAAATCAATACTCCATATTGGATATAAAGCCTGTGTCTGTACTCTGTGAGGCTAAATCCTCTTTTAGCCGGAAAGTCCCCAGCATTGATTACCTCCAGACCACTCCATCCACACTGACGTGTTTAGGTTATCATCGATGTTATCATGTCAACATAATCATGTAGTATCAAAGATAAACAGCTGGTTTACTTAATACTCACATCAGAATGTAGCCTAGCTGTCCTGCTACTCTATGTTGCTTTGCTAAGAACCATAATTGCACACTAGTAATCTGACTCCCCTGCCTGTTGGTTTTGGAATTTAACAATGATTGAATGTATTTCACAGCTGATGAGGAGGTAAAGAGAGAGAGAGAGATAAGGAGGAGAGAGAGAGAGATAAGGAGGAGCGACAGTAAGAGAGAGGGAGAGTGAGCGAGTGAGCAAGCGAGGGAGAGAGGAGATAAGAAGGGAGGGAGGGAGGGAGGGAGAGAGAGAGACATAATGGAACAGCTGGCTTGTGTGGAGCCACAGCCTTGGACAAAAACAATGCCTTTGTCTTGTTCGCCAGAGAGCAATTTTAATCACAAAAGGGCTTGCAAGCATTGTTGTGTTGCTACACCATTACAACTTTTATACTGTGTTTTATTTCCGTAGAGCGGGCTGCAACCACCAAAAACTTGCTCTGTCTTGGCTACCTGCACTCACCTGCTGTCATGTCTTGTTATGTCTGTTCCTGTCCTTTCTCTTCACTCTGTCTCTCTCTGCTGGTCTTTTTAGGTTACCTTCTCTGTCTCTCATTCTTCAGCTGTTCTACATCTCCCCTAACTAGCTCATTCACTCTTTCTCACCTGTTCTCTCTTCCCCCTCTGATTAGGTCTCTATTTCTCTCTCTGTTCCTGCTACTTTCAGTGTCTGATTCTTGTTTGTGTTTTTGATGCCAGAAGCAAGCTGTCGTCTCGTTTGCTTCCACCTTGTCCTATCCTGTCGGAGTCTGCCTGGCAGGTGCATCCTGCACTATACTAACGTTCTTTTTGTTCCATTTGACAACGTTGGAAGAGGATTTATGCCATTCCTGTTTTTCATTAAAGAACTCTGTTTTCTGTTAAAACCGCTTTTGGGTCTTCACTCAAGTACATAACAGAAGAATCAGACCAAGAATGGACCCAGCGGCTCCGGACCCTTTTCACTCCGCCGTCGAGATCCAGGGAGCGATGCTAGGCCGACACGAGGAGGAATTGTCTGCTGCTCGACATGCCGTTGAGACCCTGGCCGTCCAAGTCTCCGACCTCACAAGACAGGTTCACCAACTCCACCTCGATCCACCGCCCACTTCCAGGGTTTCCGAGTCTCCGGAGCCCAGGATCAACAACCCGCCCTGTTACTCTGGGGAGCCCACTGAGTGCCGCTCATTCCTCACTCAGTGTGATGTGGTGTTCTCTCTCCAGCCCAACACTTACTCCAGGAGCGCAGCCCGCATCGCCTACATCATTTCTCTCCTTACCGGACGGGCGCGTGACTGGGGCACGGCAATCTGGGAGGCGAGGGCTGAGTGTATTAACCAGTATCAGGACTTTAAGGAGGAGATGATACGGGTTTTTGACCGTTCTGTTTTTGGGGAGGAGGCTTCCAGGGCCCTGTCTTCCCTATGTCAGGGGAATCGATCCATAACGGATTATTCTATTGAGTTTCGCACTCTCGCTGCCTCTAGTGACTGGAACGAGCCGGCTTTGCTCGCTCGTTTTCTGGAGGGTCTCCTCGTCGAGGTTAAGGATGAGATCCTCTCCCGGGAGGTTCCTTCCAGTCTGGACTCCTTAATAGCTCTCGCTATTCGCATAGAGCGACGGTTTGATCTTCGTCGCCGAGCTCGTGGAAAGGAGCTCGCGTTCTCCGTTGCTCCCCTCTCCACATCACTGCCACCTGCCGCATCACTGCCACCCTCCTCCGCCGGCTCGGATGCTGAGCCTATGCAGCTGGGGGTATCCGCATCTCGGCCAAGGAGAAGGAACGGAGAATCACCAATCGCCTCTGTCTCTACTGCGGCTCCGCTGGTCATTTTGTCACCTCATGTCCAGTAAAAGCCAGAGCTCATCAGTAAGGGGAGGGCTACTGGTGAGCGCAACTACTCAGGCCTCTCCTTCTGGATCACGCACTACCTTTCCGGTCCATCTCCGCTGGCCCGGTTCATCTGCTTCCTGCAGTGCCTTGATAGACTCTGGGGCGGAGGGCTGTTTTATGGACAAGACCTGGGCTCGGGAACATGACATTCCTCTCAGACAGTTAGGGAGCCCACGGCCTTGTTCGCTTTAGATGGTAGTTCTCTCCCCAAGATTCAGCGTGAGACGCTGCCTTTAACCCTCACTGTCTCTGGTAATCATAGCGAAACCATTTCTTTTTTAATTTTTCGTTCACCTTTTACACCTGTTGTTTTGGGTCATCCCTGGCTAGTGCGCCATAACCCTTCTATTAATTGGTCTAGTAATACTATCCTATCCTGGAATGTTTCTTGTCATGTGACCTGTTTAATGTCTGCTATCCCTCCTGTTTCCTCTGTCTCTTCTTCACAGGAGGAGCCTGGCGATTTCACAGGGGTGCCGGAGGAGTATCACGATCTGCGCACGGTGTTCAGTCGTTCCAAGGCCACTTCTCTCCCTCCACACCGGTCGTATGACTGTAGTATTGATCTCCTTCCGGGAACTACTCCCCCGGGGTAGATTATACTCTCTGTCGGCTCCCGAACGTAAGGCTCTCGAGGATTATTTGTCGGTTTCGCTCGACGCCGGTACCATAGTCTCCTCCTCCTCTCCCGCCGGAGCGGGGGTTTTTTTGTTCAGAAGAAGGACGGGTCCCTGCGCCCATGCGTGGATTATCGAGGGCTGAATGACATAACAGTTAAGAATCGTTATCCGCTTCCTCTTATGTCTTCAGCCTTCGAGATCCTGCAGGGAGCCAGGTTTTTCACCAAATTGGACCTTCGTAACGCCTACCATCTCGTGCGCATCAGGGAGGGGGACGAGTGGAAGACGGCGTTTAACACTCCGTTAGGGCACTTTGAATACCGGGTTCTTCCTTTCGGCCTCGTTAACGCTCCAGCTGTCTTTCAGGCACTAGTTAACGACGTCCTGAGAGACATGCTGAACATTTTTGTTTTCGTTTACATGGACGATATCCTGATTTTTTCACCGTCTCTCTCGATTCATGTTCAGCACGTGCGACGCGTCCTCCAGCGCCTTTTGGAGAACTGTCTTTATGTGAAGGCTGAGAAGGGCACTTTTCATGCCGCCTCTGTCCCTTTTCTCGGTTCCGTTATTTCCGCTGAGGGCATTAAGATGGATCCCGCTAAGGTCCAGGCTGTCATTGATTGGCCCGTTCCTAAGTCACGCGTCGAGCTGCAGCGCTTTCTGGGCTTCGCTAATTTCTATCGTCGTTTCATCCGTAATTTCGGTCAGGTGGCAGCTCCCCTCACAGCCCTTACTTCTGTTAAGACGTGCTTTAAGTGGTCCGTTTCCGCCCAGGGAGCTTTTGATCTTCTTAAGAATCGTTTTACATCCGCACCTATTCTTGTTACACCTGACATCTCTAGTCAGTTTGTTGTTGAGGTTGACGCGTCAGAGGTGGGCGTGGGAGCCATTCTTTCTCAGCGCTCTCTCTCTGACGGCAAGGTCCATCCTTGCGCGTTTTCTCTCATCGCTTATCGCCGTCAGAACGTAACTATGATGTTGGTAATCGCGAACTGCTCGCCATCCGCTTAGCCCTAGGCGAATGGCGACAGTGGTTGGAGGGGCGACCGTTCCTTTTGTCGTTTGGACTGACCATAGGAACCTTGAGTACATCCGTTCAGCCAAACGACTTAATGCGCGTCAGGCTCGTTGGGCTCTGTTTTTCGCTCGTTTCGAGTTTGTTATTTCTTATCGTCCGGGCTCAAAAAAAACACCAAGCCTGATGCTTTATCTCGTCTCTTCAGTTCTTCTGAGGTCTCCACCGACCCCGAGGGATTCTCCCTGAAGGGCGTGTTGTCGGGTTGACTGTCTGGGGAATTGAGAGGCAGGTAAAGCAAGCACTCGCTCACACTCCGTCGCCGCGAGCTTGTCCTAGGAACCTTCTGTTCGTTCCCGTTCCTACTCGTCCGGCCGTTCTTCAGTGGGCCCACTCTGCCAAGTTAGCCGGCCACCCCGGCGTTCGGGGCGCTCGCTTCCATTCGCCAGCGTTTCTGGTGGCCCACTCGGGAACGTGACGCGCGTCGATTTGTCGCCGCTTGTTCGGTCTGCGCGCAGACTAAATCTGGGAACTCTCCTCCTGCCGGCCGTCTCAGACCGCTTCCCATTCCCTCTCGACCGTGGTCTCACATCGCTTTAGATTTTATCACCGGACTGCCTTCATCAGCGGGGAAGACAGTTATTCTTACGGTTGTCGATAGATTCTCTAAGGCGGCTCATTTCATTCCTCTCGCTAAGCTCCCTTCTGCTAAGGAGACGGCTCAGATCATTATCGAGAATGTTTTCCGAATTCATGGCCTTCCGTCTGACGTCGTTTCCGACAGAGGCCCGCAGTTCACGTCTCAATTTTGGAGGGAGTTTTGCCGTTTGATTGGGGCTTCCGTCAGTCTCTCGTCCGGCTTTCATCCCCAGTCTAACGGTCAAGCCGAACGGGCCAATCAGACTGTTGGTCGCATTTTACGCAGTCTTTCTTTTCGTAACCCTGCGTCTTGGTCAGAACAGCTCCCTGGGCAGAGTACGCCCACAACTCGCTTCCCTCGTCTGCTACCGGTCTATCTCCTTTTCAGAGTAGCCTCGGGTACCAGCCTCCGCTGTTCTCATCTCAGCTCGCCGAGTCCTGCGTCCCCTCCGCTCAGGCTTTTGTCCAGCGTTGCGCGCACCTGGAAGGGGTCAGGTCGGCACTTTGCCGTAATAGGGCGCAGACTGTGAGGGCCGCTAATAAGCGTAGGACCAAGAGTCCTAGATATTGTTGCGGTCAGAGAGTATGGCTCTCCACTCAGAACCTTCCCCTTAAGACAGCTTCTCGCAAGTTGGCCCCGCGGTTCATTGGTCCGTTCCGTATTTCTCAGGTCATTAATCCTGTCGCAGTGCGACTTCTTCTCCAGCTATCTTCGTCGCGTTCACCCGGTCTTCCATGTCTCCTGTGTTAAGCCCGTTCTTCGCGCCCCCGCTCGTCCCTCCCCCCCCATCCTTGTCGAGGCGCACCCATCTACAGGGTTCGTAAGATTTTGGACATGCGCCCTCGGGGCCGTGGTCATCAGTACCTAGTGGATTGGGAGGGGTACGGTCCTGAGGAGAGGAGTTGGGTTCCCTCTCGGGACGTGCTGGACCGTTCGCTGATCGATGATTTCCTCCGTTGCCGCCAGGTTTCCTCCTCGAGTGCGCCAGGAGGCGCTCGGTGAGTGGGGGGTACTGTCATGTCTTGTTATGTCTGTTCCTGTCCTTTCTCTTCACTCTGTCTCTCTCTGCTGGTCTTTTTAGGTTACCTTCTCTGTCTCTCATTCTTCAGCTGTTCTACATCTCCCCTAACTAGCTCATTCACTCTTTCTCACCTGTTCTCTCTTCCCCCTCTGATTAGGTCTCTATTTCTCTCTCTGTTCCTGCTACTTTCAGTGTCTGATTCTTGTTTGTGTTTTTGATGCCAGAAGCAAGCTGTCGTCTCGTTTGCTTCCACCTTGTCCTATCCTGTCGGAGTCTGCCTGGCAGGTGCATCCTGCACTATACTAACGTTCTTTTTGTTCCATTTGACAACGTTGGAAGAGGATTTATGCCATTCCTGTTTTTCATTAAAGAACTCTGTTTTCTGTTAAAACCGCTTTTGGGTCTTCACTCAAGTACATAACACCTGCGCTGTCTAGACTGCCCCAATAATTACTGTTGTTGTCACGTTCTGTTGCATAATTAAACAAGTGTGTCAACAGCAGGATACCCTCGGATTAAAATTCAACACGCCTGGCGTGTTACACCTATCTATACATATAGATTATAGATTACACCTATCTATACATACTTTGCATTGTTTGTGAGATCAGACATAATATCACTATTTCAGCCGATACCCAGTGGTGTAAAGTACTTAAGTAAAAATACTTCAATTTACTACATAAATCATTTTGGGGGAATCTGTACTTTAGTATTTATATTTTTAACAACTTTTACTAAAGAAAATGATGTACTTTTTACTCCATACATTTTCCCTGACACCCAAAAGTTTTTGATTACATTTTAAATGCTTAGCAGGACAGGAAAATTGTAATATTCACACACTTATTAAGAGAACAATCCTGGTCATTCTTATTGCCTGTGATCTGGCGGAGTCACTAAACACACATGCTTCGTTTGTAAATTATGTGTTTAAGTGGCTATACATTTGTGCTTTCTAGTTTGCTTAATATAAGGAATTTGGAATGATTTATTCTTTACTTTCGATACTTACAGTGCCTTCAGAAAGTATTCACACCCCTTGACTTTTTCCACATTTTGTTGTGTTACAAAGTGGGTTTAAAATGGATCTAATTGTCATTTGTTTGTCAAAGATCTACACCAAATACTTGAATGTCAAAATGAAAGAACATTTCTAACACTTAGATATATATCTATATATAATTTTTTACATCTTGATTAGATAAGTATTTAACCCCCTGATACATTGCCCTTGTGTTTTAGGTTATTGACCTGGTGGAAGGTGAATTCATCTCCCGTTACACTTTGTATTCAGGACGTAAAGTTAATTTCTTTGCCACATTTTTTGTATTATTAGTTTAGTGCCTTGTTGCAAACAGGATGTATGTTTTGGAATATTTCTATTCGGTACAGGCTTCCTTCTTTTCACTCTGTCAATTAGGTTAGTATTGTGGAGTAACTATAATGTTGTTGATCCATCCTCAGTTTTCTCCTATTACAGCCATTAAACTCTGTAACTGTTTTAAATTCACCATTGGCCTCATAGTGAAATCCCTGAGCGGTTTCCTTCCTCTCCGGCCACCGAGTTAGGAATGACTCCTGTATCTTTGTAGTGACTCGGTGTATTGATATACCATCAAAAGATAATTTTATGTGTGGGGCACAGAGATGAGTTAGTCATTCAAAAATTATGTTAAAATTCCATGTAAACTATTATATGATTTGTAAAGCACATTTTTACTCTTGAATTTGTTTAGGCTTGCCATAAGAATGTTTTTTTTTTATATTTAATGACTCAAGACATTTCAAATGTTCATTTTGAATTAATTTGTTCAAATTTGTAAACATATTTCCACTTTGGCAATATGGATTATTGTGTTTAGACCAGTGACAAAACATCTAAATGTAATGAATTTAAAAATTCAGGCTGTAACACAACAAAATGTGGAAAAAGTCAAGGGGTGTGTTGACTTTCTGAAGGCACTGTAAGTATACTTTAGCAATTACATTTACTTTTGATACAAAGTATATTTTAGACATTTACTCAAGAAGTATTTTACTGGGTGACTTTCATTTGTACTTTTCTGTTAAGATATCTTTACTTTTACTCAAGTATGACAATTGGGTACTTTTCCCACCACTGCCATTACCAGGGTGTGTTTGACAGGTCATTACTAACATTTCTGCGGTCGTAACATTAACGAGAAAAAACAACAGGCAAGAGTATGAGAGAGTCTCAGGAGTAAAATGAAAGCAATCGATCTAGTGAGATTTAAGTTACAAGTGGATTTTGCACCCCTCAAACACAGGAAATGGATGGCTGAAAAAGACAGATCCTCAGGTGGTCGGAGCAGGCACGTTACTACATAAGGAGGGAATAAATCAAAATGGCAGATGTTAAAAGGACTTTGGTGGTGATATGGAAAACCTCTGGGTGTAGTGTCCTTATCACTGTCATGGTGTTTATGGTACAGGTTTGTGTAACCAGTTACCAGTGAACATATACCCAAAGCCTCCAATGGCAGTTTTGTTTCCATTTAGGTAGTATACCCAGAGAGATTGACAGTCAGGGATGGACTGGCCATCTGGCATTTCAGACAAATGCCAGATGGCCTGGTCCAGTTTTAGCCCAGTGATCCTGTCTCACTTGGGTGTTTTATGCAAAATGACCATTATCTAGCTAATAATGGGGGCCTCAGGGGAAAAAATGCGGCAGTGTGTAAGCCTCGAGGGAAAAATTGGCCTGGTGTGTTAGAAAAGCCAGGGCCATTTTTGGTCTCAGTCCGCTCCTGTTGACAGTGGTTGATTTAAGCTGTGTGTGTGTGTGTGTGTGTGTGTGGTTCCTCAAGTATGGTTTCCTCAAGAGAATAAATTACAGCACAAATTGCCTTGTAAATAAGAGTAAATAAGCATCAGCCTCTGTCAGCAGCATCAGCATTCAGTGGGTGTCAGATTAATTCAAAGTGGGATTTCAGGTCTTGATCTTTTAATGGTGCCTTCCCACCTCCAACAATAAGTTTCAACAAATCAAAGGAGCTTTTGCTACAGACATGTTTAACTATGCCATCATAGCTCTATTGAGCGAGGTTACGTCCCAAATGGCACCCTATTCCCTAGTGCACCACTTTTGACCAGGACCCATAAGGTTTTATTTATTTAGTCAACCTCCCGTATTAACTTTGCGACGCAACCAAACAAAGCACTTATTTACAGCGGAGATTCTCTTTGGTCTGTTGTGTAGGTAGGAGACCGTCGGTTTAATGTTCTGCCTGCCATGTATTCATGAAAGAACGTGTCATGTTGTATGTAGCCTATGTGCTATGACCGCTTGCCTGCGATTCTGTTTTGGAAGGACAGAGTATTTGAAGCCTAGTATGAATATCCCATCCTTCACCTCTAGATCTCAGGCCATGGTTAATGGATAGACGAACCAGAAGAAATCCTTTATACTGTAGAGAGGTCTATTGCTTATAGTTTGAGAGAGGATGAGGATGTTAAATCAAATCAAATGTTATTGGTCATATACACATATATAGCCAATGTTATTGCGGGTGTAGCGAAATGCTTGTGCTTCTAGTTCCGACAGTGCAGCAATATCTAACAAGTAATCTAACAATTCCACAGCAACTACCTAATACACACACATCTAAGTAAAGGATTGGAGTAAGAATATATACATATAAATATATGGATGTGCAATGACCGAGCGGCATAGGCAAAATTCAGTATAAACATATGAGATGAGTAATGAAAGATATATAAACATTATTAAAGTGGCATTATTAAAGTGACTTGTGATCCATTTATTAAAGTGGCCAATGACTTCAAGGCTGTATGTACAGTCAGCAGCCGCTCTGTGTTAGTGATGGCTGTTTAACAGTCTGATGGCCTTGAGATAGAAGGTATTTTGATGCACCTGTACTGCTTTGTACCTGTACTGATGCACCTGTGCTGCTAGCTTTGATGCACTTGTACTGACCTCGCCTTCTGGATGGTAGAATAGGCAGTGGCTCAGGTGGTTGAGGGCAGGTAGTTTGCCCCCGGTGATGCATTGTGCAGACAGCACCAGCCTTTGGAGAGCCCTGTGGTTATGGGCGATGCAGTTGTCATACCAGGCGGTAATGCAGCCCGACAGGATGCTCTCAATTGTGCATCTGTAAAAGTTTGTGAGGGTTGCGCCTTCTTCACCACACTGTCTGTGGGTGGACCATTTCAGTTTCTTCGTGATGTGTACACAAAGGAACTCAAAACTTTCCACCTTCTCTACTGCTGTCCCGTTGATGTGGATAGGGGGGTGCTCCCTCTGCTGTTTCCTGAAGTCCACGATCATCTCCTTTGTTTTGTTGATGTTTAGTGAGAGGTTGTTTTCCAGACACCACACTCCGAGTGCCCTCACCTCCTCCCTATAGGCTGTCTCGTCGTTGTTGGTAATCAAGCCTACTACTGTTGTGTCCTCTGCAAACTTGATGATTGAGTTGGAGGCGTGCATGACCACACAGTCATGGGTGAACAGGAAGTACAGGAGGGGGCTGAGCACAACCCTTATGGGGCCCAAGTGTTGAGGATCAGCGAGGTGGAGATGTTGTTTCCTACCTTCACCAACTGTTGGCGGGCCGTCAGGAGGTCCAGGACCCAATTACACAGGGCGGAGTGTAATGAAGCATACTGATGAGCTTGGAGGGTGCTATGAGCTGTAGTCAATGAACAGCATTCAACATAGGTATTCCTCTTGTCCAGATGGGTTGGGCAGTGCGGTGTGATGGCAATTGCATTGTCTGTGGACCTATTGGGGCGGTATGCAAATTGAAGAGGGTGACAGGTAAGGTGGAGGTGATACGATCCTTGACTAATCTCTCAATGCACTTCATGATGACAGTCAGTGCTACGGGGCAGAAGTCAGTTAGTTAGGTTACCTTTGCCTTCTTGGCTACAGGAACAATGGTGGCCATCTTGAAGCATTTGGGGACAGCAGACTGGGATAGGGAGAGATTGAATATGTTTGTAAACACACCAGCCAACTGGTCTGCGCATTCTCTGAGAACGCAGCTAGGGATGTTGTCTGGGCTGGCAGCCTTGCGAGGGTTGACACATTTAAATGACTTACTCATGTCAGCCATGGAGAAGGAGAGCCCACGGTACTTGGTAGCGGGCCGCGTCGGTGGCACTTTATTATCCTCAAAGCAGGCAAAAAAGGTGTTTAGTTTGTCTAGAAGCAAGACGTCGGTGTCCGTGGTGTGGCTGGTTTTCTTTTTGTGGTCCGTGATTGTTTGTAGACACCGCCACATATGTCTCGTGTCTGAGCTGTTGAATTGCGACTCCACTTTGTATCTATACTGACATTTCGCTTGTTTGAGTGCCTTGAGGAGGGAATAACTACATGGTTTGTATTCGGCAATATTCCCAGTCACTTTTCCATGCGTAAATGCGGTTGTTCGCGCTTTCAGTTTTGCGCAAATTCCGCCATCTATCCACGGTTTCTGGTTAGGGTACGTTTTAATAGTCACAGTTGTTACAACATTTCCTATGCACTTCCTTATAAACTCACTCACCGAATAAGAGTATAAATTCATATTATTTGCTGAGGCTACCCGAAACATGTCCCATTCCGCGTAATCAAAACAATCTTGAAGCATGGATTCCAATCGGTCAGACCAGCGTTGCATAGTCCTTATCACGGGTACATCCTATTTGACTTTCTGCCTATAGGAAGAGAGAAGCAAAGGGAGTTGTGGTCAGATTTGCTAAAGGGAGTGTGGGGGAGGGCCTTATATGCATCGCGGAAGTTATAGTAGCATTGATCCAGTTTTTTTCCAGCGCGAGTGCTACAATCAACATGCTGATAGAATTTAGGTTGCCTTGTTCTCAATTTTGCTTTGTTAAAATCCACAGCCACAATAAATGCAGCCTCAGGATATATGGTTTGCATAAAGTCCAGTGAAGTTCCTTGAGGGCCATTGTGGTATCGGCTTGAGGGGCAATATACATGGATGTGAGAATAACCAACAAGAATTCTCTTGGGAGATAATACGGTCAGTATTTGATTGTGAGGAATTCTAGGTTAGGTTATCAAAGAGACTTGAGTTCCTGTATGTTGTTACAATTACACAATGAGTCGTTAATCCTGAAACATACACCCCCGCCATTCTTCTTCATGGGGAGATGTTTATTTCTGTCGGCGCGACGCACAAAGAATCCTGTTGGCTGTACCGACTCCGACAGCATATCCCGAGAGAGCCATGTTTCAGCGAAACAGAGTATGTTACTGTCAGGACCCGGTTACGAACCTGGGTCTCCGGAGTGAGAAACAGTCACTTAACCAACTGAGCCACGAATAGTCAGCAGAACCCAGAAGATGAGGCAGACACAGCAGTACTTAAGACGGTGTATTTAATAAAGTAAAAAAGGAGAAGTCCTTCAATACAAAATGGCAAATCCAAAAGGTGGTAGGTATAGCACAAAAAAGCCTCAAGAGATACTCAAAAACAAAAACAGAATTCCACAAGAGCATCCACCGGAAACGACAAGAATACACAGAACACTAGGGCTGGGTGCTAACATACAAACACAGAGCACAGAACTGAGGGAAACTAAGGGTTTAAATACAATCAGGGGAAAAACGAGGCACAGGTGCAAATAATAATGGGGAACAAGGGAAAAAACATAAGGTCAAAAAGCACAATGGGGGCATCTAGTGACCAAAACCCGGAACAACCCTGGCCAAATCCTGACAGTTACAGACCCTGATGTCTCTCTGTAAAGCAACCCTTGCCCTAATTTTGTCTAGCTTGTTATCTAGAGAATGGACATTAGCAAGTAATATACTCAGAAGCAGTGGGTGGTGTGCGCACCTCCGAAGTCAGAGCAGATGGCCGCTCTGTCTACTTCTTCTGCGGCGACGTTGTTTTTGGTCAGCCTCTGGAATCAGTTCAAATGCCTTGGGTGGTTCGGACACAGGATCTGCTTCGTGAAAGTTGTATTCCCGGTCGTAGTGCTGGTAAGTTGACCTTGCTCTGATATCCAATAGTTCTTTCCGGCTGTATGTAGTAACACTTAAAGTTTTCTGGGCTAACAATGTAAGAAATAATACATAAAAAAACAAAATACTGCAAAGTTTCCTGAGGACTAGAAGCGCCATTACACCATAAATGTAATACACACTAATCTAATAGTAAAAGAATGGAATTAAGAAAAATATCAATATTAGATTGAGCAATGTCAGAGTGGCATTGACTAAAACACAGTAGAATAGAATACAGTATATACATACAGTATGAGATGAGTAAAGCAGTATGTAAAATTATTTAAACATTATTAAAGTAACTCGTGTTCCATTATTAAAGTGGGTAGTGATTCCAAGTCTATGTATATAGGTGAGCAGCCTCTAAGGTGCAGGGTTACGTAATCGGGTGGAAGCCGGCTAGTGATGGCTGTTTTAACAGTCTAATGGCCTTAAGATAGAAGCTGTTTTTCAGTCTCTCTGTCCCAGCTTTGATGCACTGTACTGTACTGACCTCGGGTGGTGATGTCCATGATGATCTTTTTGGCCTTCCTGTAACATCGGGTGCTGCAGCTGTCCTGGAGGGCAGGTAGTTTGCCCCCGGTGACTCGTTGGACAAACTGTACCAACCTCGGGAGAGCCCTGCGGTTGTGGCGGTGCAGTTGCCGTACTAGGTGGTGATACTACCCGAGAGGATAGTCTCAATTGTGCATCTGTAAAAGTTTGTGAGGGTTTTAGGGGCCAAGCCTTCTTCACCACACTGTCTGTGTGGGTGGACCATTTCAGATCGTCAGTGATATGTACGCCGAGGAACTTGAAGTTTTCCACCTTCTCCACTGTGGTCCCATCGATGTGGATAGGGGCGTGCTCCCTCTGCTGTTTCATGAAGTCCATGATCAGCTCCTTTGTTTTGTTGACATTGAGTGAGAGGGTATTTTCTTGGCACCACACTCCCAGGGCCCTCACCTCCTCCTTGTAGGCTGTAATCTGTTGTGTGGTTTGCTTTCCAATGGTGCCTGGCTGGAGGGGAGCTTTTTGTGAAGCAGCTGATCAAATCATATCAAAGTTTATTTGTCACGTGCGCCGAATACAACATACCTTACAATGAAATGCTTACTTCCAGGCTCTAACTAACAGGGCAATTTTAAAGTAAAAAATATGTATTAGGTGAACAATAGATAAGTAAAGACATAAAAGGCTAATAAATAAGAGGCTAAAACAGTAGCGTGGTTGTATATAGGCACTGGTTAGTTGGGCTAATTGAGGTAGTATGTACATGTAGGTATGGTTAAAGAGACTATGCATATACGATAAACAGAGCAGTAGTAGCGTAAAATATGGGTTGGCAGGTGTTCAGTAATTTTGTAATCAATGTTCATAAATTCCAATTATCTTTATCTGTCTGATACCCAGAGGTTGTAAAGTTCTGGTCTTAAATAAAACAGACAGAATTCCCAGCTTACGATTGATCAGATCCAGGTTTATTTACGAGAGCTCTCACATACACAAATACATTCCTTTTATACCATCCTAACCTACGCACATACATACACACCAACATAGGGATTTTCTCATGAGTCTCACCACAGTTTATAACCACTCAGCTGACAGTTCCAGTCTCCCCCAGATACTAAAGCTCTGGAGGGGCTCTCCCTGTCCTATCTTATCTCTCCAGATTTACAGCCAGGTTGGTTCAAACATAGGTTAATGCACCTCTTCATTCTCTTTATACACCCACATACATTCCTTTCTTCCTAGATCTATGCTACATAACCCCTTCCTAATGAACAAACATGATTTAACCCTACTAGAAAGACAGGGTAGAATTCTTGCCAGTTATAGTTCTGTATACATCATTTAGTCATTATTCATAAAAAATCCCATAACAGTGGGTTTTTGGTGGCGGGACACAATACAGATAGTAGGGGTGGCCAATGTGCCGGGGCACCAGTTAGTCGGGCTAATTGAGGTAGTGTGTACATTAATGTATTGTGAAAGTGACTACTTATATGATAAACAGAGAGTAGCAGCAGTGTAAAAGAGGGACACATATACACACACACACACACACACACACACACACACACACACACACCGCCTGGTGTAGAGGTCCTGGAGGGCAGGCAGCTTAGCCCCAGTGATGTACTGTAGTGCCTTGCGGTTGAGACCAAGCAGTTGCTGTACCAGGCAGTGATGCAACCGGTCAGGATGCTCTTGATGTTGCAGCTGTATAACTTTTGAGGATCTGAGGATCCATGACAAATCTTTTTAGTTTCCTGAGGGGGAATATGCTTTGTTGTGCCCTCTTCACGACTGTCTTTGTGTGTTTGGACCATCCTAGTTTGTTGGTGATGTGGACACCAAGGAACTTGAAGCTCTCAACCTGCTCCACTACAGCCCCGTCGATGAGAATGGGGGCGTGCTCAATCCTCCTTTTCCTGTAGTCCACAATCATCTCCTTAGTCTTGGTTACATTGAGGGATAGGTTGTTATTCTGGCACCACCAGGCCAGGTCTCTGACCTCCTCCCTATAGGCTGTCTCGTCGTTGTCGGTGATCAGGCCTGCCACTGTTGTGTCATCTGCAAACTTAATGATGGTGTTGGAGTCATGCCTGGCCACATAGTCATGGGTGAACAGGGAGTACAGGAGGGGGACTGAGCATGTGCCCCTGAGGGGCTCCAGTGTTGAGGAACAGCGTGGCAGATGTGTTGCTACCGACCCTCACCACCTAGGGGCGGCCCGTCAGGAAGTCCAGGATCCAGTTGCAGAGGGAGGTGTTTAGTCCCATGGTCCTTAGCTTAGTGATGAGCTTTGAGGGTACTATGGTGTTGAACTCTGAGTTGTAGTCAATGAATCGCATTCTCATGTAGGTGTTCCTTTTGTCCAGGTGGGAAAGGGCAGTGTAGAGTGCAACAGAGATTGCATCATCTGTGGATCTGTTTGGGCAGTATGCAAATTGGAGTGGGTCTAGGTTTTCTGGGATAATGGTGTTGATGTGAGCCATTACCAGCCTTTCAAAGCACTTAATGTCTGACATGAGTGCTACGGGTCTGTAGTCATTTAGGCATGTTGCCTTAGAGTTCTTGGGCACAGGGACTATGGTGGTCTCCTTGAAACCTGTTGGTATTACAAACTCAATCAGGGACATGTTGAAAATGTCAGTGAAGACACCTGCCAGTTGGTCACATTCCCAGGGCACATGTCCTGGTAATCCGTCTGGCCCCGCGGCCTTGTGAATGTTGACCTGTTTAAAGGTCTTACTCACGTCGGCTACGGAGAGCATGATCACACAGTCGTCCGGAACAGCTGATTCTCTCATGCATGCCTCAGTGTTGCTTGCCTTGAAGCGAGCATAGAAGTGATTTAGCTCATCTGGTAGGCTCGTGTCACTGGGCAGCTGGCGGCTTTGCTTCCCTTTGTAGTCTGTAATAGTTGGTAAGTCCTGCCACATAAGACGAGCGTCGGAGCTGGTGTAGTACAATTCAATCTTAGCCCTATATTGACGCTTTGCCTGTTTGATGGTTCGTCAGAGGGCATAGCAGGATTTCTTATGAGCTTCCAGGTTAGAGTCCCGCACCTTGAAAGCGGCAGCTCTACTCTTTTAGCTCAGTGTAAATTTTGCCTGTAATCCATGGCTTCTGGTTGGGATATGTACGTACAGTCACTGTGGGGATGACGTCCTCGATGCACTTACTGATAAAGCCAGTGACTGATGTGGTGTAGTGTGGTGTACTCCTCAATGCCATCGGAAGGCATTAAGGAGTACACTGATGGTCTTGCTCTATAAGAGTTGAGGGTCTCAATGAATGAAGAGCAGTCAGTCTCTAGACACTATTCGGAAATGACAGTAAAAATTCTTAATAGACATGTCTGTTACAGTCTGCTCTGTGTGAAGCACCAGACATTTTCTCAGCTTCTTAACCTTTCAATGAGAGGTCTGTACTGTCCCAAATGGCATCCTATGCCCTATATAGTACACTACTTTTAACCAGGGCCAAAAGAGTGCTCATGTACTGATGAATTAATTTGTGGGAAATAAAATAGTGTGTGTCTCTCGTTTCGTTTTGCTAGCAGCCGGGTTTAATTTGTGTAAATCATCCTCTATGTTAATAATACGACTCTGTAAGGGAAGAGAGATGGTTGGTCAGAGGACTGCTGTTGCTCTGTACGTTCTGAAACATTCACCTTTGCTTTCTCCTCAAAGATGCTGAGGAGTCTCTCCGTCTCCACAGCTGTGTCCCAAGTGGCACCCTATTCCTTATATAGTGCACAAGTTTTGACCACAAATGTAGTTTTCATTCCAGTTGTGCCTGGCTGGAGGGGAGCTTTTTCAATGTTCTTTGATTACAGTGGGTGTGTGGATAGGCTTCTCACCTCAATCACTCCCATGGTCAGACCAGTGGAATTCTCCGGAATGTGAGCGAATCAAGTGGCAGAGCAGACTGCATTTAGGCCAGAGGTTAGGTATAGAGAGGTCCTCATGCGTGCACCCATCAAGCTCTCCCTACTGCTGAGCTGACCAGTAGATTAAACTTTAGTATGCAATTCTTGAACCTTGGGTTGCAGGAGCACATACAAAAATCAAGAGAAGGAAGTCCTTATCAAAGCTACATAAGAGCTTTTCTTTATAGATCTGAGCTACTTAATGGAGGGCAATGAGCTGAAAAAGACCCTGATTCGAGCTCCAGAGAGCAGACGTGATGAGAGATGTGATTATAGAGAGTCGGGGGCTTGTATGGGTTATTGACCAAAGCTAATCATACGATCTGCTCATAATAACACCACTGCCCCCTCTTTGTGTATCTCTCGTACCATAAGGTGCATCCTAAGGATGGCTGCATTTGTCTGTCTCATCCTTCTCTCTCTCTCTCTCTTATCCCTCTCTTGCCCACTACCTACTTATCAGGTCTTGGATTCATATTGGGGTCTGGTTATTAATGTGAGAATATTGCGGCCCACCCTCTCGACATTTGTGCTGCCTGCTTGTGAATGCAATCGCTCAATCTCTCATTATCCATCACCCTCTTTTTTTTACTCCCTTTACTCCCTGCGCCTCGGGTTCTGTGGCTGGTTTGTCTTGGCTGATGCATTTATTTGTCAGCGGCCCTACTTTTCATTTGTGAAGGCTGCTCTGTCAGACTGGAGATGGCAGGACAGAGACACCTCACCCTGCTATAATCGCTTCCAGGAGCTGTCAACTTGATCACACAGAAGGAAGAGTGTTCTGTCAAAAGGAAAGAGGAGGAGGATTCCACCACTTTTCCCCTGCAGTGATGCCAAATGTTTCCCACTGGGTTTGGATTATTGGCTAATGTGAGTTCACTTTGCAGGGTTACCCTGCTTTGAAGGGAACCATGCATGTTGCTGTGATAAAGAAAGCTATTGACATGGTTCTTTATACACATAAGCTGCAGACACTCTGATTTGGCAAACTGTTGTACTCTAATCAGAAATTGTCTTGGTTCCCAATAACTTCAACAAATAAATTCACACACTGGCTCTCAAATTCTCCAATGAATTGACAACCACACATAGTCACTGTGGTGGTCCACTGAATCCTATATCCCCGGTTTCTCTGCTTTCCCTTCAGCCTAATGTGCATGTTAATCCTGATATTATCTCTGAGCTATCCTACTATCTTACCATTCGTTCTCATGCTGAGTGTAATTTCTCCCATCCCTTCTGGGTGCTGATCCGGAGTGGTGTCAGGTGTGCATCCCAAATTGCACTCTATTCCCTACATAGTGCACTATTTTTGACCAGAGCCTTGGACAAAGGTAATGCGCTACATAGTGAATAGGTTGCTATTTTGGACGTTCACAGGAAGAGTGTATTACACAGATAACGGGGAGAGCCCGTAGAAGTAGCCTCTTCACCTGCATCATGACTGACAGGTGCTAAGTGTTATGGATGGCCAAGGCTGATAGAGTCTGATGGATGGCCAGGCTCACGTCAGGCTCATGGAAAAGATTATCTGAAAACAAATTTACCGTTCTCATTCTCTCTCCCTCTCTGATTCTCTCTCTCTGGTTCTCTCTCTTCTCTCAATATCTGTCATTATGTCACTCACTGTTTCCCTGCCTCCTCTTTCTCTCTCTCTCTCTCTCTCGCTCTCTCCTTCTTTCTCTCTCTCTCTCCCTCTTTCTCTCTCTCTCTCTGTCTCTCTCTCTCTCTCTCTTTCTCTCTCTTGCTCGCTCTCACTAATTTGCTCTCCCTCCCACTCATCTTCCATCAGTTAATCTCTGCTGCCCAGACAGCCAGTCCATAACAACGTCAAGATTCTAATCTAGTCATCTTCAGCATCTTGACTGACCCAGCTCATAATGAGAGGTGAATAGCCCATCTCCCAAAGGCAAAGCACATCCATCTTCTCACCAATTTTTGTTTTACCCTACCTGCCCATGTCATGAAGCGACCAGTGGTGTCATTAGGCTTCCGGGGCTTCAGTCCCGGATGTTTTTGGTCCAGCCCAAACATTTTCATGGTCCCCCAAAAAATAACATTATTATTGCTTTTATTATATGACATTTTTTCAGTCTGATATGAGTCTGAATAACCAAACATCACTTGTTCTGTGCAGAAGATAAACAATTGTCACGACTTCCTCTGAAGGTGGTTCCTCTCCCTGTTCGGGCGGTGCTCGGCGGTCGGCGTCGCCAGCCTACTATCCATCACCGATCCATTATTTTTCCGTTTGTTTTGTCTTTGGTTCATTCACAGCTGGTTTTCATTTGCTTTAATTTCTGTGTGTATATTTACCCCTGTTTCCCGCTTAGGTTTGTGCGGGATTATTTTCATGTTGCTCGTTGAGGTTTTCCTCAGTTTATTCACGTGTGTACAGTGTTGTAGGAAAAGTAAGGAGCGTTGTTTTTTTCTCCTTCCGTGAGTGACTGTGTGTTCCTATGTCTTGGGCGTTTATTGATATTGTACCTGACCCATTTTGGACTTGCCTATTAAAGATGCTACTTTGACATCTCTGCTCTCCTGTGCTTGACTACCTTAGCTACCTCAGTACAAAGTCGCAACAGAATCCCGCACCATTGATTATGGAGTCAGCAGGAGCAGACGCTCTCCCGATATCAATGGAGCAGCACGTTCAACAACACACGGCAGTACTGCAATGTCTGAGGACAGCGATGGATCAGGTGATGGCGACGATGGAAAGGTGGGAGAGAGGTGGCCTTCCTACACCTCCACCAGCCACACTACAACCAGCCCCACAACCCTCTCATTCGTCGCCTGGTTCCAGTGGTATTCGGCTCGCGCTCCTGAGGGAGTACGATGCTCCAGCTGGAGCTCTACCTGGCAACCGTTCATCTGGCTCCTTCGGGACGTGAGAGCGTAGTATGTACATGTCACAGTAGGAGACGGTGGCTATGGAGACATATGTCTCTGAATCTCTGGGGCAGGGGTACATTCGGCCCTCCACGTCACCTGCCTCCTCGAGTTTCTTACTTTTTTTTTAAAAGGAGGGAGGTCTGCGTCCATGCACTGACTATAGAGGTCTAAATTCCATTACGGTGGGGTACAGTTACCCGCTACCTCTCATCGCCACGGCGATTGAGTCATTTCACGGGGCACACTTCTTCACAAAACTGGATCCAGCGTCGGTGCGCAAGGAGGGTGCACAAGGAGCGGGTACTGTCACGAGAACCTCTATACCAGGCAGTGTCAGAGGAAGGCCCTAAAAATTGTCAAAGACTCCAGCCACCCTATTCATAGACTGTTCTCTCTGCTACCGCATGGCAAGTGGTACCGAAGCACCAAGTCTAGATCCAAGAGGCTTCTAAACAGCTTCTACCCCCAAGCCATAAGACTCCTGAACATCTAGTCAAATGGCTACCCAAACTATTTGCATTGCCCCACCTCTCTCTCTTTACACCACTGCTACTCTCTTTTGTCATCTATGCATAGTCACTTTAACTCTACCTACATGTACATACTACCTCAAGTAAACGGTGCCGCCGCACATTGACTCTGTATCAATATAGTCTCGCTATTGTTATTTTACTTGTTACTTTTATCTCTTATTCTCATCCGTATTTTTTGGGAACTGCATTGTTGGTTAAGGGCTCGTAAGTAAGCATTTCACTGTAAGGTCTACACCTGTTCTATTCGGGGCATGTGACTAATAAAATTAGATTTGATTTGGCTGGACAATAATCAATATCAGACAAAACATGAGCCTGCAGGACATGCTTTTTGGAGTGTGGTGTCAAAAAAACGGATAATCTCTTTATTATGGACAGAACTCTCCCCATCTTTACAACCATTGAATCTACACAGAACGAAAATATGACCACAACATGTAAAGTGTTGGTCCCAAGTTTCATGAGCTGAAATAAAATATCCCAGAAATGTTACATATGCACAAAATGCTTATTTCTCACAATTTTTGTGCACAAATTTGTTAACATCCCTGTTAGTGAGCATATGTCTTTTGCCAAAATAATCCACCCACTTGACAGTTGTGGCATATCAATAAGCTGGTTTAAACAGCATGATCAAAACACAGGCTGTGCTGGGGACAATAAAAAGCCACTCAAAATGAGAACTGAGGTCCCTGGTCGGAGACCATGTCCACGGCAGTCCATGGATCCGGAAGACGTGCTGCACCATGAGCTGGGTCGTCTCCTTGGCCGCGGGCAGTTTGGGGAGAGGAATGAAGTGAGCTGCCTTAGAAAACCGGTCGACCACAGTCAGGACGGCAGTGTTGCCCTCAGACGGGGGAAGATCTGTGACAAAATCCTGGGATATGTGGGACGGTGACGGACAGGCAGTGGTTGCAGAAGACCAGCCGGAGCTTGCTGAGGAGTCTTATTCTGAGCACAGACCGTGCAGGCGGAGACAAACGCGGCGACATCTGTAACCATTGTAGGCCACCAAAAGGTCTGGGTACGATGGGAGCCTGGATGGCAGGCAAGTCTGGAGGAATGGGCCAAATACAGGACCTTAGAGCTGACAGCGTTAGGCACAAACATCCGATTATCAGGGCCCCCCCAGGGTTCTGCTGGGACCGCTGTGCCTTCTGGACCTGTTTCCCTATACCCCGGTTGAGTGTTGTCACCAGGCACGAGTTGGGAAGGATGGTCTCGGGCTCCGGGGTGGTACCCCTTGGGCTATAGCGGCAGGACAGTGCATCCGGCTTGACATTCTTGGATCCCAGCCGGTATGAGAGGGGGAAGTTGAACCGTGTGAACAGCAGGGCCCATCTGGCTTGCCTGGAGTTGAGGTGCTTGGCGGGGGGGGAGATACTGCAGGTTCTTGTGGTTGGTTCACACGATGAATGGATGTTCATAGTTATTTTCTGGTTGAGGCGGTGGGAGAAGAAGGCATGGGGATGTAGCTTGAGGTCCAGGGCAGAACGCTGGGACAGGACCGCCCCCACTCCGACATTCGAGGCATCGGCCTCCACCACGAACTGATGGGAAGGGTCCAGATGAACCAAGATGGGAGCTGTGGTGAAGTGATGTTTGAGGTCCCGGAACGCCCGGTCAGCAGCTGGAGACCACGTCAACGGAATTTTGGGCGAGGTGAGTGAGGACATGGGGGGAAGCCTGTTTGCTGTAACCCCGGATTAAGTGGCGATAGAAGTTGGCAAACCCCAGGAAGCATTACAGCTGTATACTGGAAGTAGGCTGGGGCCAATCCACCACCACTATCACCTTCCCGGGATCCATTCACTCCCTGCGGCGATGATGAAACCCAGAAAAGGAATGGTAGAACAATGGAACTCGCACTTCTCTGCTTCTCTGCCAGGCGGCGTTGGCGTTGGACGTGGAACACATGTTCTTGGGTGGAATGGGAGAAGATGAGGATGTCATCTCAGTAGACAAAGATGAACCGGTTCAACATGTCACGGAGAACATCATTGACCAGAGCCTGGAACACAACAGGGGCATTGGTAAGGCCAAATGGCATGACCAGATACTCGTAGTGAATGCGATGATGAAGGCGGTCTTCTACTCGTCCCCTTCCCTTATCCGCACCAGGTGGTAGGCGTTCTGTAGATTCAGCTTGGAAAACACGGTGGCCCCCTGGAGCGGCTTGAAGTCCGAGGAGATGAGTGGTAGCAGATAGCTGTTCTTCATCATTATGCCGTTGAAACCCCAGTAGTCAATGCATGGGAGCAGGGTTTTGTCCTTCTTCTCCACAAAGAACAACCCTGTGCCGGTAGGAGAAGAAGAAGAATGGATGAATCCTGCAGGAAGGGAGTCCCCAATGTAGGTATCCATCAGCCTTGGTCTCTGGTCCCGACAGAGTGTACAGTCGTGCTAGAGAGAAGGTCTATCGTGCAGGCATAAGGTCAGTGCTGCAGGAGCAAAGTGCCCTGGGCCTTGCTGAACACCTCCCGAGGTCCTGGTACTCCGCAGGAATGGCTGAGCGGTCCAGGGCACCTTCTGAGCCCCCTGGAAGAAGTCCTGGGGCAGGTTGTGCTGACTTCAGGCAATGGGCGTGGCAGAACAGACTCCAGCCCATGATGGCACCAGTAGACCAGTGAATGAGGGGATTGTGTCGCTGGAGCCAGGAGAATCCCAATACCATGGGAATCTGAGGGGACTTGATGAGCAGGAACTGGATAGCCTCGCTGTGGTTTCCTGATACACGCAGGTTGATGGGAGTGGTGTTGTGGGTGACCGTCGGGAGCTGACACGGAGGCAAGGTAGGATCTCTGGGCATGCGAGCGAAATCCAATTTCCTCTCCCGCTGTCGTTTCCCTAATCGCCCATCGATACAGATGGTCAAAGCTAATAGAGAATCGAGCTCCTTAACTAACTCCCGGGCAGCGAGCTCGTCCTTGACCTCCTCCGAGACGTCGCGCAGGAACGTATCTTGGTTCCAAGCACTCTCTGCTGCCAACGTGCGGAAATCCACCGCATAATCAGCTACACTGCCGAAGTCCTGCCAAAGCTGGATTAGCTTCCGGGCGTCCTCTCTCCCAGAGAATGGGGCATTAAAAATCTTCCTCACTTCTCCCACGAACCCCTCCAGACTAGAGCATATGGTCAGCTGTTGTTCCCACACGGCAGTAGCCCAGGTGAAACTCCTCCCGGACAGCAGCGTGATGAGGTAGGCCATCTTGGAGCAATCTGACGGGAAGGAGGAGGGCTGAAGCTCGAACGAATGTCCAACAGGTGCTCAGCTCTCCATTGAAGCGTACCGGAGGAGGTAAGTGGGTCTCCCAAGACGATGAAGTGACCGATGAGACGGCGCTGCTAGCAGCTGAGTCGCTGTGGGGTTATCACCATGGTAGGCAGACTCCCAGACATCCCGTGGAATTGCTCCGGCAAACTGTCAAACATCCGGTCATGGCATTCAGCAAACGTTTGGATCCCCTCCACATGGCCACGAAGCAATTCCTCGTGCCTACCGATGGTGGCTCCTTGGGTTGAGATGGCGTTGCGCAGCTGGCCCGGGTCTGCTGGTTCAGTCATGGCTAGTTTGTACTATCGGGTATCAAGGTAAGACCCAGATAGAGACATGTAAAATTAACAATGGTTTAATAATCCAACAGGGGCAGGCAATACACAGGTCAAGGCAGGCAGGAGTCAGTAAACCAGAGGTGGGGCAACAGTAATGGATGGCAGGCAGGCTGTGACAGCTTCAGGATTATTTCTTGTGTTTTATTGTGATAAGACACTCAATGGTCAGACTTTTGCAGAACACTTTATCAAAATATTGTCATTTCATGGAATTATTTTAAACACCATTCACATGTATGACGGATGCGTATTTTGCATATATTTACAGATATCAAAAGAGTCTCTGTAAAAGTATGACTATAAGACCCAAGAACCTGTGTGTGGAATAATGTGAATGTACGTCCTTTGAAGACTGAGAAAAATTAATTGGTGCACGGGAAACGTCATTTTGAGAAAATGGCCGATAAAGACAGGCTAATGAAATTCAAATGTATTTTCCATAAATATGACCATTTATGTCACATTAATTAATATCTTATTCAGATATCACTTCTAAACTGACAAAGAAACATCAAATATACCTTTTACAAATACATTAGCACATTTAATACATTTATTTCATGCAATAGAGCATATGCTTTATATACTGGTCTGTTCGGCAAATCTGCTATTTTGGGCAAATTATCATATCACTTTGCTAAATTTTTCACATACAAGGCTTTTGTATGTTGTTGAAATGTGCAGAACATTAATCAGCTATGCCTGTCCCATATGTAAGGCCCTCTGAGTTGTTGCTGGTGCCGCTTTACTTTCTTTTGGCTGTGTCATGGGACCTGCGCCTACGCTTGGTACACTCTATTGAAGCAGCATCAGGTCTCACAACACGCCTCGCATCCTCCTCTCTGATTGCTTCCAGTGCCACCAAAGTGCTGTCAAAGCCACAATTTGTCCATCACATTTGATATAGCAGTGGCTCCCTCATTGAACGTGGCTACTGCCATACTGACTGCTGCGTCAACGCAGCTTTTGCACACAAAGACAGTTTTGGGTGTCAGGGAAAATCTATGGAGTAAAAAGTGCATAATATTGTTTAGAAATGTAGTGAAGTAAAAGTTGTCAAAAATATAAATAGTGAAGTACAGATACCCCAAAAAACTACTTAAGTAGCACTTTTTTGGTAACTTGCAACATAACCGTGGCCCCGATATGCAATGTCTCCAAACCCCCTCTGATTTTAAATCTAGATCTGGTTTAGGTATTTTTCATTTAAATGTATGCAGCCTGTTGTCAAAAATTGATGGGGTTAGGATTTGGGTTAAATCAACTGATGCTGATGTAATTGTGTTTTCTGAAACCTAGCTCAGCAAGTCTGATCTTGATAAGGATATTTGTATAAATGGTTACAATATGTATTGCACTGATTGTGCTAAGAAGAATGGGGGGTGTGGCTATATATTTAAAGACTAAATTCCTTGTAAGTGTGGCAAAGTCTGAAACTATTTGTAAACAGTTGGAATTTCCTGCTTTGAATATTAATGTTTCAAATGGTCTCTCTATTAAATCAAATCAAATTCATTTATATAGCCCTTCGTACATCAGCTGATATCTCAAAGTTCTGTACAGAAACCCAGCCTAAAACCCGAAACAGCGAGCAATGCAGGTGTAGAAGCACGGTGGCGAGGAAAAACTCCCAAGAAAGGCCAAAACCTAGGAAGAAACCTAGAGAGGAACCAGGCTATGAGGGGTGGCCAGTCCTCTTCTGGCTGTGCCGGGTGGAGATTATAACAGAACATGGCCAAGATGTTCAAATGTTCATAAATGAACAGCATGGTCAAATAATAATAATCACCGGCAGAACAGTTGAAACTGGAGCAGCAGCATGGCCAGGTGGACTGGGGACAGCAAGGAGTCATCATGCCAGGTAGTCCTGAGGCATGGGCCTAGGGCTCAGGTCCTCTGAGAGAAAGAAAGAGAGAAAGAGAGAATTAGAGACAGGACACCGGATAAGACAGGAGAAGTACTCCAGATATAACAAAGGGACCCCAACCCACCGACACATAAACTACTGCAGCATAAATAATGGAGGCTGAGAAAGGAGGGGTCAGGAGACACTGTGGCCCCATCCGATGATACCCCCGGACAGGGCCAAACAGGAACTGTTCTATAACTGTGATTGGCTGCTTTAGACCCCCTCTGCTCTCGGTGATGCATTTTCTTCTCTGATGCATCTTATATCTAAATTTCTTTACAGTGAAATTATCTTGATTGGTGATCTCAACTGGTGTTGGTTAAAGCCGGTGTCTGATGATTTAAAAATGTTTTGTAATTCTATGAATCTTACCCAGTTGATTAACTCACCCACTCGCCCAAATCTCAAATGTTGTCACGCCCTGGTCGAAGTATTTTGTTTTTGTCTTCATTTATTTGGTCAGGCCAGGGTGTAGCATGGGTTTTTCTATGTGGTGTGTTTGTATTGGGATTGTAGTTTAGTGGGGTGTTCTAGTTAAGTCTATGGCTGTCTGAAGTGGTTCTCAATCAGAGGCAGGTGTTTATCGTTGTCTCTGATTGGGAACCATATTTAGGCAGCCATATTCTTTGAGTGTGTCGTGGGTGATTGTCCTTAGTGTCCTGATGTCCTTGGTCTGTGTTTATTTACACCAGTATAGGCTGTTTCGGTTTTCGTTACGTTCTTTGTTTTGTAGTGTTTGTAATTGATTCGTGTTTTACGTTTGTTTATTAAACATGGATCGCAATCTACATGCCGCATTTTGGTCCGACTCTCCTTCCCACCTAGAAAGCCGTAACAAATCTCCAAAGAAATCTACCCTGATTGATTTGATATTGACAGATTTTCCACATAAATATTCTGCGGTTGGTGTTTTTTGTAATGATTTATGTGACCATTGTGCTGTTGTTGCTATTAGAAATACTAAGGTTCTTAAGACAAACCCACATATGATTCGTAAGAGACATTTGAAGAGTTTCGATGAGCAGGCTTTCTTTCATGATTTGTTTTATTTTGACTGGAGCAAGATTGAGCTTATTCCTGGATGTAGAAACTGCCTGCAAATTCATGATGTTTTTCCCGAATAGTAAACAAACATGCCCAATTCCGCAGGTTCAGAGTTAAAGGGCGGGATAATCCATGGGTTTCTTCTGAGCTGTCTTGTATTAACAGCAAACGTAATCTAGCCTGGGCTAAAGCAAGGAAGTCATGTTCTGACGCTGATTGGCTTATTTTTAGGCAGTTATGAAACAAGTGTTCTTTTCTTCTCAGAAAGGCCGAGTCTGAATATTTTGTCTGTTACCACTGATAATCTGAATGACCCTAGAAAGTTTTGGAAGGCCATTAAGTCTATGTCTGGAAACAGTAATGTTAATGAATTACCGTTGTGTGTATTGAAGGACTTTGTTGCTGTGTATGACAAAACTCAAATGCTGAATTGTTTCAATGAGCACTTTGTATCATCTGGTAGGCTGTTTGATTCAGTGTCCTCTGTCTCTGTACAACCCTTTGTGGATGAACCAGCGAGAGCTGGTCAAACTTTTAGCTTTTGCCATTCTCAGTGCAGGAGCCCTGAAATCCTTAGATCAGAGAGAGCCTGCAGGTCCGGATTTTCTTCATCCCTGCTTTTTAAATCTGGCATCTGATTTCATAGCTGAAACACTTACATATCTGTTCAATCTAACCCTGGAATGTAATGAAATTCCAAAGATCTGGAAATCAGCATTTGTCCTACCACTTTTAAAAGGGGGAGATCCAATTCTTTTAAATTATTATAGGCCAATCTCAAAGCTGTCAACCCTGGTAAAAATACTTTAAACCCTCGTGAGTGAACAGCTAAAAGGCAATGTCAATGTAAAGAGACTAGCACGGGAGGAATAAGATCACATTTTTTGGTTCTAGTCAGGATTCTAGCAGCCGTGTTTAGCACTAACTGAAGTTTATTTAGTACTTCATCCGGGTAGCCGGAGAGTAGAGCATTGCAGTAGTCTAATCTAGAAGTGACAAAGCCTAGATTAGCTTTTCTGCATCCTATTTATACAAAAGTTTCAGATTTCTGCAATGGTAGGAAGATGTTAAAAAGCTGTCCTTGAAATATTCTTAATATGTTTGTTTAAAGAGAGATCGGGGTCCAGAGTAACGCCGATGGTCCTTCACAGTATTATTTGAGACGACTGTACAACCATCAAGATTAATTGTCAGATCCAACAGTAGATCTCTTTGGTTCTTGGAACCTAGAACTAGAATCTCTGTTTTGTCCAAGTTTAAAAGTAAAACATGTGTCGTCATTCACTTTCTTATGTCTGAAACACAGGCTTCCAGGGTAGGCAATTTTGGGTCTTCACTATGTTTCATAAAAATGTACAGCGATGTGTCGTCCGCATAGCAGTGAAAGTTGACATTGTGTTTCCAAATGACATCACCAAGAGGTAGAGTATATATAGTGAAAACAATAGTGGTCCTCAAACAGAACCTTGTGGAACGCCGAAACATACAAATGATTTGTCAGAGGACAAACCATCCACAGCGACTAACTGAGTTTTTGGGCTAGAAGAACCATCCTCACATTCATATCAAATGGCACATCTCCACTGGAGCACTCCTAGAGACTGCTTTTCTCACATTGGCTAACTGAGTTTGCTTATTTTTATTCACATACTGTAGGTATATTCTTCAAGATTTTTCATTTTGTCTCTCTTTACGGGGATTCTTCACAGGAAATATTTTCAAACAAGGAAGTGCATTTTAACCAATCAGGTTGCCGGAAAGGGCCTTTAAATGCCAGTAACCAATCAGATGTCAGGACATTACTAATCATTCAGCACGAAGCACTACATCTACAAATAGCCATGTATGGACTAGCTAACGATATGCTCTGGAAAACAAGCTTTGAATGATATATGATTCAACATGGAGAGTTTTAAAAATAGCGGTTGAAGTTACATTAAACATGCTAACAAGAACAAAATGTGTGATAGGTGTAGCTGACAGTTGGGATACAATTATACAAATCAAGTATTTATATACATTATTGACGATTTATTTGTACATTTTATGAAAATAGGGAAGTTATTTTTGCAAAATATCCCAAAATTTAAAAAATTGACAGATGGAAGCAAAATCAAAAATGTTGCATGTGGTGTCTGGCCTTAAAATAAATGGCTACATCAAATGGTTTTGTATTGAATAAGCCATCTGATTCGATGAAAGATGGAGTTGAATGTGTGGTTCTGCCCATAATTTAATTTAAAGTACTCCAAAGTTTTCCCTCCCACATTCTTTACATCATTGATCTTGGCTTCATAATACAGTTTCTTCTTCTTTTTGTAGAGTTTAGTCACATCATTTCTCAATTTGCAGTAAGTCAGCCAGTCAGACGTGTAGCCAGACTTATTAGCCACTCCTTTTGCCACATCTCTTTCAACCATACAGTTGTTCAATTCCTCCTCAATCTATTGAGCCTTAACAATTCTAACACAGTTTCTTAACAGTTGCATATTTATCAATAATTGGAAAAAGCAATTTCATGAATTCCTCAAGTGCAGCATCTAGATGCTCCTTATTAATCACACCAGACCAACAAATATTTGAAACATCATCAACATAAGAGTCACAGCAAAATCTTTTTATACACTATTTTTAGGCCCAGTCTTTGGAACTTTGGCTTTCCTGGATATAGCCACTATATTGTGATCACTGCATCCAATGGATACAGCTTTATAACAAAGTTCTACAGTATTAGTAAAAATGTGATCAATACATGTGTATGATCTTGTTCCTGTAATGTTTGCAAACACCCTGGTAGGTTGATTAATAGCCTGAACCAGATTACAGGCACTGGTTACAGTGAGATGCTGTCAAGGTGTGGGTGTAGCTGGTGCATTGGAAGTCAGGCGCAGGAGAGCATAGATGAGTGGACAAGGCACTTAGTACAAAAATAACAAGGTACAAAGTACAGGCTGTCAAAAAGCACGGGTGTAAAATATAACCCAACGCAAACCAGCCGGAAGAGTGCCGACCTGACAATAAACAATTACACACACAGACATGGGGGGAACAGAGGGTTAAATACACAACATGTAATGAGGGAATGAATACCAGGTGTGTGGGAAAACAAGACAAAATAAATGGAAAATGAAAGGTGGATCGGCGATGGCTAGAAGACACCGGTGACGTCGACCGCTGAACGTCGCCCGCACAAGGAGAGGGACCGACTTCGGCGGAAGTAGTGACAGATGTTTCCTCATTTTGCACGCCCAATTTTTCAGTTTTTGATTTGTTAAAAAAGTTTGAAATATCCAATAAATGTCGTTCCACTTCATGATTGTGTCCCACTTGTTGTTGATTCTTCACAAAAAATACAGTTTTATATCTTTATGTTTGAAGCCTAAAATGTGGCAAAAGGTCGCAAAGTTCAAGGGGGCTGAATACTTTCGCAAGGCACTGTATATCCTTTTATTGCCACTACTGTATCATCAATGGAAATATCCAAGTGAGTATCAGAAATGACTAATACAGTATATTAATGTTATTTGATTTTAGTAAGTTATTGATTTCATAAACCTTATTGCTAAGGCTACATATATTATTATGAGCTATTTTCAGCCATTTCCTGTATAGCTTCTCAGAGATAGACATACAGTAATATGGAATAGAACAAACAAAGCAAAAACAAAACATTCAGCAGGCCATTAATCAGTTGGTGTGTGTAAGTGTGTGTGAGTGTGTTGCAGGGTTGAAGCTACGAACCCATAGGCTTGGCTTGCTCATCCCTTCCAGGCTTTTGGGTGAGAGGGTAGACAATGAGCCTGGCATAGTGGATGTAAACAATGTCCCCATGCGCTCTGGCAGTTTCATTGCCGGGATAAGTTATTTTCAGGATAGTCCTTGTTGAGGAAAATATACGTTCCTTTCAAGTTCTTTGCTTTTTCCAGAACAGCTACCTTGTTCTTGAACCTCAGGAACTTGACCACTATTGGCCTGGCCATGTCACCTGGGCCGGTGGTTTGTTTTCCAGTCTTGTGGACACGTTCCACCTCAATCTTCCTGTGGTCCATCTTTAGTTTTTCCGAGATCATTTCCCTAATTTTGTCCTCAGACTCCATCCAGGTATCATGTGGAGATTCTGCAATTCCGTCCACAGCAATGTTGTTCCGCCTTGATTGTCCCTCAAGATAATTTGATTTCTTTTTCATTGCTATAATGGTTTCACATACAGAACTGATGTCCTCTCTCAATGACCTACAGATTGTAAGCTTATCAGACCCTTGGTCGACAGCATCCCTGGACAGATAGCAGCGGTCCCAGCAACTGATGCCAACCGCGTCACATGATCCAAATTTAAAAGTAACCAAACTTTTTCAATAGAACACTTTTTCAGAAACGTTCAAAACATTCCAAAACAATAAACCAAGCTCTCGCTCGTTCCGAGTTTAATAGGGTTCCTGAGTGGCGCGGTAGTCTGAGGCACTGCATCTCAGTGCTTGAGGTGTCACTACAGCCCCCGGTTCGATTCCAGGCTGTATCACAGCCGGCTGTGATTGGGCGGCACACAATTGGCCCAGCGTTGTCCGATTTTGGATTTGGCCTTAACTGAATTGCCTTGTTAAATAAAAATATGGGCTTACATGATATGACAAATAAACAAACTTGAACCTAGAAGGGAACACATGCTAGAAAGGGAGGAGAAAATATGGCCAGCTTTGTGGTTAGATTGTTATGTAATCTAAAAATGTACAATTAGCTGGTAGAACTGATGAAATGAAATTAATCATAGAAGTCTTTTAACTTATTCCATTCTACAGGTCCATTTTTTGGGCTCTTGCATCTTCATTTCCGTATAGGCTAGAGGCTATGTATCTTCTTATCTGTGGGATTGTGTTGCTCTGTTATGAGACAGTTGGATTTTTCTTTACAGTTGAGTTGCCCTGGTCGTGTCCGTGAACAGTAACTTTCAAACTAACTAATAACATGTTGCATGTCGACCCTGCACCAGGACATGTGTTTGTATAGTTCATTGTGTTCTCCTGTGTGCTCCTTGTCCTTTGACCAGGCTTAAAAGAGATAAGTCTGAGCTTTTGACTACTTCTGGTCTGAAGTAGTGCACTATGTAGAGAATTGGGTTCCATTTGGGACATAGATCAGCACAGATCTGCAGAGGACAAAGTTATGATTTGAAAGTTCTGTTTGATTGTTTGAACATTCATTTTATGAGGCTATTTGCATTCTTATTCACCGCTCCAACCTACTTTGACTTTATCCCCTCGTCACTCATCTTTTATTTCTCACTCTGTATTGCACTCTTTACCTCTCTCTCTCTCTCTCTCACACACACTCTCGCTCTCTCTCCACATAGACATACACAAACACACACCCACACATTATACAAATACGTAATCCAGTTGAGGTTTTGACAATGCAGTCTTTTAAACCGAAGAGTAATTGAGCAAAATCTGTTTAATCCACTTTTACTGCACCATTGTGTCAGAGCTAAAACATTGTCATGGGTGTTAAGCCTCATATCTATAAGAGAGCACACAGACAGAGAGACATACACACAGGGGCGGCAGATATCCTAGCGGTTAGTGCATTGGGCCAGTAACAGTCGCTAGTTCGAATCTCCGAGCCGACAAAGTGACAAATCGGCCGATGTGCCCTTGGGCAAGGGACATAACTCTTATTGCTCCATGGTCGCAGTTGATAATGGCAGACCCTGGCCGTGACCCAACTCTCTGAGGGTGTCTCAGGGGGGGTTCACACATGCGTAAAACCACAGTTGTATATGTGTGAAGTACAACAAATATAAGCACACACTAAATTATTATTATTATTATTTATTTATTATTACAAACACTTGAATCCTTACCTGACTCTTTCGTCTCTGATTAGCAGCTTTTCTTTGCGGCCCAATCTATATATCTAATCTAAAATAGGAACGACTTCATCAGGGGTGGTGTGTATTATTTGGAAATTAGGAGGAGAACACTGTGTACAAATCACCCCCAGCCGTCAGCACAGGACACCAGGACACCCACCGTGCTGCTCCGCCAGTTCACACCTGCTGCATAGACCACTCTGAGCAGGCAACATACCAATTTCCCACCTGTCAGTCTAAGAGCAGTACACTGAGTATAGAAATGGTGAGGGACCAGCAGTTACCAAAACCCGTTGTCCCCTTTGCCCCCACAAACTGCTTCTCTTCCCAATCTGTCTCCTATACATACTATGAAGACAGTAGATGGCACCATTTATAGTGCACTATAGGCCCTGGTCAAAGTAGTAAACGACTGTATGTAGGGAATAGGGTGCCATTTGGAATGCAACCAGTGATGACAGTCTGTATCCTTGTGCAAATGACTCTATGTGCCATAAGTGTTGTGATATGAGGTGGTGAGTGAGTGGCACAGGTAGATATGGGCTGGAGGGAGGGAGGGTTAGTGCGAAATTTCCAACCTACTAGGAACTGAGTGAGAGACCTCCTGCGGCTCCCTGACATCTGCACTCCCAATCAAGACCTTTCTCCCCTTCTCCCCTTTCTGCCTCTCTCTTTCTCCACCCACACACTCTCCCTTTTCTCTCCCTTTTCTCTCTCTCTCTCTCTCTCTCTCTCTCTCTCTCTTTCTCTCTCTCTCCACCCAACACATGCTCTCTCCCTTCTCTCTCTCCACCTAACACATGCTCTCTTCCTTTTCTCTCTCTCTCTCTCTCTCCCTTTTCTCTCTCCCTTTTTTCTCTCTCTCTCTCTCTCTCTCTCTCTCTCTCTCTCTCCACCCAATACATGCTCTCTCCCTTCTCTCTCTCTCTACCCAACACACTCTCTCTCCCTTCTCTCTCTTTCCCACATCCCCATTCTCTCCCTATCGCTTAATTTTTTTAGCTCTCTCTTTCCCTCTCTCTGACACAAACACACACAACCATTCTTCTGCATACAAACATTCTCCGTCTCGTGACTCCTTTTTGTGCTCACACTAGTCCAACAACAATTACACTAACTCATACACAAATTCATAGTTCAACTCCCCGTCAGAGTGTAATTGGCTGGGTGACTGATGTTGATGCCTTCCTCTGGCTGGTCACCTAAACCACCGTGCTCTCCCTGTGAGCCTGTTGAGCCTGTCATTATTCTGAGACCCACAGAGCCGTGGACAATTAATCGGAGGCCAGTAATGGATAATGACTGGGGCTGCTATGACATTCAATCTGCGTCCCAAATTTCATCCTATTCCCTATATAGTGCACTACCTTTGACCAGAACCCATTGGGTTGAATGATTGATCCTGTAATTTCAATGGCTGACTGATTCTTTCAATATGGTCTCTTTTTTGTTTGAGGCGCGGCTGCCCGGGGGAAGGTGCAGGTAAGAAGGAAGTTTCCATGTGCTGGTTGGTAGTGTTTGTCTGACTAAGTTGAGAGAATATATTTTATTTATCTTAATTTGAAAATTAAATAATTGTCACAATGTTCGTAATAATTTTCGGACCAATGTGCAGCGTACGCTGAGTTCCACATAATTATTTATGAAAGAAAGTGAAACTTAGAAAAAACCAACACAATCAACGAACCGTGACGACAATGCAGTGCTAACAAGCAACTAAACAATATCCCATCACCCACAGCTGGAAAAATGCTATTTAAGTATGATCCCCAATTAGAGACAGCGATAACCAGATGCCTCTAATTGGGAATCATACAAATCACCAAAATAGAAAATCAAACCTAGAACCCCACATAGAAAATATAAACTAAAACAACCCCCCAGTCATGCCCTGACCTACTCTATGCCCTGACCTACTCTAGGCTTTCTATGGTCAGGACATGACAGTACCCCCCCCCCCCCCCGCAAACTCAGACCGCAAAACCTGAAACAAAAAGGGAGGGTTAGGGGGGTGTCTAGTTTCTGTTGCGGGGCGAAGTACTACCCGCTCATCCGCCAGCATTGTGGGGCGGCTCTGGTGCGGGACGTAGTACCCGCTCATCCGCCAGCATTGTGGGGCGTCTCTGGTGCGGGACGTAGTACCCGCTCATCCGCCAGCATTGTGGGGCGGCTCTGGTGCGGACGTAGTACCCGCTCATCCGCCAGCATCGTGGGGCGGCTCTGGTGCGGGATGAAGTACTCGCTCATCCTGCGGATCCAGCCATGGACCCAAGCTGAACACTGTGCCTGGACTGGACCTAGATGCTGAGGAAGGCTCCTGCCTTGGAGCAGGACTGGACGCCGTGTCTGGACTGAACATCGGCGCAGGGGAACGCTCCCACCATGGAGCGGGACTGGACGCTGTGCCTGGATTTGGCACCAACGCCGGAGAAGACTCTGGCCTTGGAGCTGGACTGGACGCCGTGCTTAGACTGGGCATCGGTGCAGGGGAAGGCTCCGGCGATGGAGCTGGAGGTTCCGGATCGTGGACCATCGCAGGAGATTCCGGACCGTGGACCGTCTCAGGAGGTTCCGGACCGGGGTCCGTCTCAGGAGGTTCCGGACCGGGGTCCGTCTCAGGAGGTTCCGGACCGGGGTCCGTCTCAGGAGGTTCCGGACCGGGGTCCGTCTCAGGAGGTTCCGGACCGGGGACCGTCTCAGGAGGTTCCGGACCGGGGACCGTCTCAGGAGGTTCCGGACCGGGGTCCGTCTCAGGAGGTTCCGGACCGGGGACCGTCTCAGGAGGTTCCGGACCGGGGACCGTCTCAGGAGGTTCCGGACCGGGGACCGTCTCAGGAGGTTCCGGACCGGGGTCAGTCTCAGGAGGTTCTGGACCGGGGACCGTCTCAGGAGGTTCCGGACCGGGGTCCGTCTCAGGAGGTTCTGGACCGGGGACCGTCTCAGGAGGTTCCGGACCGGGGACCGTCTCAGGAGGTTCTGGACCGGGGACCGTCTCAGGAGGTTCTGGACTGGGGACCGTCTCAGGAGGTTCTGGACCGGGGACCGTCTCAGGAGGTTCCAGACTGGGAACCGTCGCCGGAAGCTCTGGACTGGGAAGTGTCGCCGGAAGTTCTGGACTGGGAACTGCCGCCGGAAGCTCTGGACTGGGGAGGCCACTGGAGGCCTGTTGCGTGGGGCTGGCACAGGTGGTGCACCTGACTGGAAGCTCTGGACTGGAAGCTCTGGACTGGAAGCTCTGGACTGGAAGCTCTAGACTGGAAGCTCTGGACTGGTGACACGCACTTCAGGGCGAGTGCGAGGAGCAGGCACAGGATGCACCTGACTGGGAAGGCACACTTGAGGGAGAGTGCGAGGAGCAGGCACAGGACGTACCTGACTGGGAACACGCACTCCAAGGAGAGTGCGAGGAGCAGGCACAGGACGTACCTGACTGGGAACACGCACTCCAAGGAGAGTGCGATGAGCAGGCACAGGATGCACCTGACTGGGAAAGCGCACTTGAGGGAGAGTGTGAGGAGCAGGCACAGGACATACCTGACTGGGAACACGCACTCCAAGGAGAGTGCGAGGAGCAGGCACAGGACGCACCTGACTGGGAACACGCACTCCAAGGAGAGTGCGATGAGCAGGCACAGGATGCACCTGACTGGGAAAGCGCACTTGAGGGAGAGTGTGAGGAGCAGGCACAGGACATACCTGACTGGGAACACGCACTCCAAGGAGAGTGCGATGAGCAGGCACAGGATGCACCTGACTGGGAAAGCGCACTTGAGGGAGAGTGTGAGGAGCAGGCACAGGACATACCTGACTGGGAACACGCACTCCAAGGAGAGTGCGAGGAGCAGGCACAGGACGCACCTGACTGGGAAAGCGCACTTGAGGGAGAGTGCGATGAGCAGGCACAGGACATACCTGACTGGGAACACGCACTCCAAGGAGAGTGCGATGAGCAGGCACAGGATGCACCTGACTGGGAACACGCACTCCAAGGAGAGTGCGATGAGCAGGCACAGGACGCACCTGACTGGGAACACGCACTCCAAGGAGAGTGCGAGGAGCAGGCACAGGACGCACCTGACTGGCAAAGCGCACTTGAGGGAGAGTGCGAGGAGCAGGCACAGGACGTACCGGGCTGTGGAGACGTACTGGAGACCTTGTGCGTATAGCCGGCATCAATAGTCCCGGATCATTAACACACTTCGCACAGCAAGTGCGAGGAGCTGGCACAGGACGTACTGGGCTGTGTTTGTATATTTCATTGTGTTCTCCTGTGTGCTCCTTGTCTTTTGACCAGGCTTAAAAGAGATAAGTCTGAGGTTTTGGCTAATGGTGGAGAAGGTGAAAATAAAACTTGTAAACTTGAAACCTGTTTTTGACTTCTTTATTTTTCCACTCAACCTAAACTTCAAGAAACTGTATGTATGTTAGGCAGAGCTCCTCATGCTCTTGTTTTGCTACACTTATTTCTCTACTGCCTTACAATAACCACAAACCTCTAACTGAGAAAATGACTGATTACTGCTAGACACAACAGCAAATAATCCACCAACAAAATGATGATATTAATTCTATATAGTTATTGTCACTGCATGGGGCATAGCTTTAATCTATTTAGCTGCTGTCCCGGAACCCAAACAGACTTACAGTTCCTCTATTTATACAACACTGTGTGTATATATGTGTGTGTGTATATGTTTGTGCGTGAGTTTACACAGTATGTTCTGACCTGTAGTTAGTTGGCATTGGAGATGTGGGGATGGAAGTTTGTGGGGTTTGCAGTTTGTGGGGTTGTAGTTTTCTTAGTAATAGGATTGTATAGATTGTATAGATTGTATAGATTGTTTTGAAATCATTTCTGTTTTTCAAAAATAGATAAGATAGGATTCCTGCAACATTATTTTGTTCAACTATAATTTGATCTCTGCGAAATTCAGCTAATTGATTGCACCCAAATTGGCCATTTTAATGTGTAGGATTCATATAATATTCAATAAATATAGCACCTAACATCTGATTTGGGAGTTCTTTAAAAATAATCACCTAATAGCAGGAACAGCACCATCTACTGGTCAGAACCTGGTAATATCAGGATGCAGGATGGATCATAAACCTAACAACTTCAATCACTAATTTCTTTGACAGGGGGGAAAAAACATATCCAAATTCAATGAGAAGACATTACATAGGATAAGGAAACAACACTCCGAGCTCCATACAATTTCTGAAACATAGAGAACTGATACTATATACTTGTTGTTGGGATTGGATTGTCGTGGGGTGTGGGAGGTTTGTGGATGGATTTTGACCCCTTCTTTGTATTCCTTATGTCTTACTCATTGTTAGAAAAAAGTTTGGTCCAAATCGAATGTTAGGTACTATAATTATTGCATATTATATGAATCCTGTGAATTAAAATGGCCAATTTAGGGGCAGTCATTTCTCAGATAATGTTTCCGGGAATGCTTATCTTATCTGTTTCTAACTACAGGAACTTTTTCATATTAATCTGAGATGGTGGTTGTAATGGCTTGCTGAAATGACATGGAATGACCCTCCTATGTCACTATCCATTAGATTTCGATGAGTCAGCACCGGGAGAAAACACATACAAAACATGACATTGACTTAGTGCTGCCCTGCCAATGCTGTGCCAGTGCCTTGCAGGGCAGAAATAAACTTCTTGGATAGAGCCTGCAGCAGCCATGAACACACAGCACAGCAGCACCAGGCCCTGTCGCTTTCAGGTTGCTCACTCAGACAGACAGACATATTGTAGCCCACCATGCTTTTGTGACTTAATGGATGCATCGCAAATTGCATCCTAATCCCTATTTAATGTAATACTTTTATCCAGGGCCTATATGGCACTGTGTAGGGAATAGGGTGCCATTTGTGAGGCATCCTTTGTGATTCTGATTCATAAGTCAATAGGTCTTTCTTGGGAGGGAGTGCAAAGAACGAACAGCTCTGCTCTGTAGCATGGCTGCTCTGCTCTGTAGCATGGCTGCTCTGTAGCATGACTGCTCTGCTCTGTAGCATGGCTGTTCTGCTGAGCATGGCTGTTCTGCTGAGCATGGCTGTTCTGCTGAGCATGGCTGCTCTGTAGCATGGCTGCTCTGTAGCATGGCTGCTCTGTAGCAGCCTGTAGCATGGCTGCTCTGTAGCATGGCTGCTCTGCTCTGTAGCATGACTGCTCTGCTCTGTAGCATGGCTGCTCTGTAGCATGGTTGCTCTGTAGCATGGCTGCTCTGTAGCATGGCTGCTCTGCTCTGTAGCATGGCTGCTCTGTAGCGTGGCTGCTCCGTTGCATGGTGGCTCTGCTCTGTAGCATGGCTAATCTGCTCTGCTGTGCATGGCTGCTCTGCTCTGTAGCATGGCTGCTCTGCTGTGCATGGCTGCTCTGCTCTGTTGCATGGCTGCTCTGCTCTGCTCTGTAGCATGGCTAATCTGCTCTGCTGTGCATTACTTTAAACAGAGAATAAAATGGTTGTAATAAGTAATAAGGAAAACTAGTCCCCGGCCTGAAAAGCTAGTTGCTGACAGTGATGCATGTAGATGGGGATAATAAGATACAATGATTCCTAATTAGAGGGTATTACCGTGTTGTAAAAATAGTTTGGAGTGAGGCTGGTGTATGGATACTGATTATGGATACTGACAGTCTCCAAATTGATGTGGGATATGCTGTTATTTGTATACTGATCTCCATATCTGTATGGACACTGATTGGTTGCATCCCAAATGGCACCCTATTCTCTATATAGAGGGCCCTGGTTAAAAGTAGTGCACTATATAGAGAATCAAGGTTGGATAGATTGCTTTCTAAACGTTATCCGTTACTAAACTTTGGGACTACCCACAAATTAACTTTCTGTGACTTTTGGATTACTTCCCCCTTATTAAGGGGGCATTAGAAGACAAAAGGGATCAATCAAACACATTTGGTGTGTCATCATAGTGTTCAGACTTGTTCAGACTTGCTCAGGCAGAACTCATTTAAGATTGTGCCTTTTTTCAATGCTGAATATTATGTCATTGAGAAAACAGAAAGGTGTTCATTTATTTTTTCCTCAAAATCCTTCCTGAATTTAAAAGTAATCCAATAAGTAATCAACTAGTTGTTCAAGTGTCTGTACTCTGATTACAATATTTTTGCTGGTAAAGTAACTAATTACAGTTACAGTTAAACAAATAATATCTGATGAATCAGTTACTCCCTAACTCTGTAGGGAATAGGTGGCCATTTGGGATGCACTCTCAATTTCTGTTTGGATAATGATCTGTCTCTGGGATGATGACTTGGAATATGCTAGACCGTTAGGATATTTTATGACGTCAACTTGCTCTGGCAAAACTCTGGCATTGCCATACTAGATTCCAGCAATCCAGTAATTTAATTATAACTATGACTAGTTGTGGCTCTTTGTGTAATATGTTGTGGCTCTTTGTGTCAAAATATTTTAAGGGAAGGTGGATTATTGGCAGCATGTGGACTCACTATGCTCATTGAATTATCCTCTCACCAGGGTATGTTTGTTTCTTTGTTTGTTTGCTTCATAGCTTTGATGAAGTTCTTTTGAATGGTTTGATTGAGATTCTGGTCACCGTTGTCTGAATGGAGGAGAACATTGGCTGATGGCTATTCTATGAAATGTTGATTGTGTTTACTTAGTCTGAAAGAAAGAACTTCACTTGACACAGGATTACAAAGCCCTCCACACACCCAGAGAGAGAAGTCCAAGTTTAACTCTGAATAGTTAACTGCTGTATAATTTTGTGTGTGTGAGTAAATGCACGTGTGTGTGAGTATATGCACGTGTGTGTGTGTGTGAGTACATGCACGTGTGTGTGTGTGTGTGTGAGTACATGCACGTGTGTGTGTGTGTGAGTGAGTACATGCACGTGTGTGTGTGTGTGAGTACATGCACGTATGTGTGTGTGTGTGTGTGTGAGTACATGCACGTGTGTGTGCAAGCGACCAAAACATGCGGACTCTCCTTCACTGCAGCCGAGGTGAGTAAAACATTTAAACGTGTTAACCCTCGCAAGGCTGCAGGCCCAGACGGCATCCCCAGCCGCGCCCTCAGAGCATGCGCAGACCAGCTGGCTGGTGTGTTTATGGACATATTCAATTGATCCTATCCCAGTCTGCTGTTCCCAAATGCTTCAAGAGGGCCACCATTGTTCCTGTTCCCAAGAAAGCTAAGGTAACTGAGCTAAACGACTACCGCCCCGTAGTACTCACCTCCGTCATCATGAAGTGCTTTGAGAGACTAGTCAAGGACCATATCACCTCCACCCTTCCTGACACCCTAGACCCACTCCAATTTGTTTACTGCCCAAATAGGTCCACAGACCATGCAATCTCAACCACACTGCACACTGCCCTAACCCATCTGGACAAGAGGAATACCTATGTGAGAATGCTGCTCATCGACTACAGCTCAGCATTTAACGCCATAGTACCCTCCAAACTCGTCATCAAGCTCGAGACCCTGGGTCTCGACCCCGCCCTGTGCAACTGGGTACTGGACTTCCTGACGGGCCGCCCCCAGGGGGTGAGGGTAGGTAACAACATCTCCACCCCGCTGATCCTCAACACTGGGGCCCCACAAGGGTGCGTTCTGAGCCCTCTCCTGTACTCCCTGTTCACCCACGACTGCGTGCCCACGCACGCCTCCAACTCAATCATCAAGTTTGAGGACAACACAACAGTGGTAGGCTTGATTACCAACAATGACGAGACGGCCTACAGGGAGGTTGTGAGGGCTCTCGGAGTGTGGTGTCAGGAAAATAACCTCAACGTCAACAAAACTAAGGAGATGATTGTGGACTTCAGGAAACAGCAGAGGGAACACCCTGTTAAGGGAATTTTTATCAATGATGACTAATTATGTATACACCCCCCTATCCACATCGATGGAACAGTAGTGGAGAGGGTAGTATGTTTTAACTTCCTCGGCGTACACATCACAGACAAACTGAATTGATCCACCCACACAGACAGCATCGTGAAGAAGGCGCTGCAGCGCCTCTTCAACCTCAGGAGGCTGAAGAAATTTGGCTTGTCACCAAAAGCACTCACAAACTTCTACAGATGCACAATCGAGAGCATCCTGTCGGGCTGTATCACCGCCTGGTATGGCAACTGCTCCGCCCACAACCCTAAGGCTCTCCAGAGGGTAGTGAGGTCTGCACAACGCATCACCGGGGGCAAACTACCTGCCCTCCAGGACACCTACACCACCCAATATCACAGGAAGGCCATAAAGATCATCAAGGACAACAACCACCCGAGCCACTGCCTGTTCACCCCGCTATCATCCAGAAGGCGAGGTCAGTACAGGTGCACCCTTTAATAATGGGAATTGATGGGAATTGATGTAAAATATATCACTAGCCACTTTAAACAATGCTACTTAATATAATGTTTACATAATATAATGTTTACATATCATATGTATACGTATATACTGTACTCTATATCATCTACTGCATCTTTATGTAATACATGTATCACTAGCCACTTTAAACTATGCCACTCTGTTTACATACTCATCTCATATGTATATACTGTACTCGATACCATCTACTGCATCTTGCCTATGCCTCTCTGTACCATCACTCATTCATATATCTTTATGTACATATTATTTATCCCTTTACACTTGTGTGTGTATAAGGTAGTAGTTTTGGAATTGTTAGCTAGATTACTCGTGGGTTTTTACTGCATTGTCGGAACTAGAAGCACAAGCATTTCGCTACACTCGCATTAACATCTGCTAACCATGTGTATGTGACAAATAACATTTGATTTGATTTGACACTGTTAGTTTTAATGGGATAGATGCTTCTGCTAGTATTTGCTTGTTCATCAAATTTGTGCAAGTTTACATTAAGGTATATTTACTTTGCTCTTTCTGCACTTATTGTGCATGCATGTGTTTGTTTAAACACATTTAAACTGCTTTTCTATACTGAACAAAAACTATAAACGCAACATGCAACAATTTCAACGATTTTACTGAGTTACAGTTCATGTAAGGAAATCAGTCAATTTAAATGAATTAATTTGGCCCTAATCTATGGATTTCACATGACTGTGTAGGGGCACAGCCATGAGTGGGCCTGGGAGGGCATAGGCCCACCCACTGGGAAGCCAGGCCCAGCCAGTCAGAATTAGTTTTCCCCCACAAAAGGGCTTTATTACAGACAGAAATACTCCTCAATTTCATCAGCTGTCCGGGTGGCTGTCCGAGTGGCGTGGTTACACGTGGTCTGTGGTTGTGAGGCCAAATTTTCTAAAATTACGTTGAAGGTGGCTTATGGTAGAGAAATGAACATACAATTATCTGGCAACAGCTCTGGTGGACATTCCTACAGTCTGCATGCCAATTGCACGCTCCCTCTAAACTTGAGACATCTGTGGCATTGTGCTGTGTGACAAAACTGCACATTTTAGAGTAGCCCTTTATTGTCCCCAGCACCTGTGTAATGATCATGCTGTTTAATTAGCTTCTTGTTATGCCACACCTATCAGGTGGATGGATTATCTTGGCAAAGGAGATATGTTCACTAACAGGGATATAAACAAATTTGTGGACAACATTTGAGAGAAATAAGCTTTTTGTGCATATGGAACATTTCTGGGATATTTTATTTCAGCTCATTAAACATGGGACCAACACATTATATTCTTGTTCAGTATAAATATAGTAAATGACCTTGGCTGGCAGTGTTTGAACTCTCACTCCCATTTAACTTGAAGGAGCTGGTGGGCAGGAATAGTTGATTTTCCACATCTCAATTGAATGCTTTTGTTTTGAATTGGTAGAAGAAAATAAAGAATAGCTGAAGGGTGAAGGACGCTTACACTCAATTCCAATCCAGAGAGAGAAAAGGATTGATTGTCTAAATACAATTGTTTCAACGGCAGCTCCTAGCTTCACAGCCTTGTTTGTGTTCTACTAATACTGCCAGGTGTCTCGGTTTCTTTGTAACTCAAACTGTAGAAGTACCAGAGAGGCAAGAAATAGCGTTAACAAACATGATTAGGTTTAGTTAACTCTAATATGAATTACATTTAAATAGAGTTGCTTGAAAAACACTTTCTCTTCCAACATAATGTGGGCGAGTTCTCCTGCAAATGTATCTTTAAAGTATGTAATCTGTCAAATTTGAAATGCAGTAGGTCTACACTGTGAGATGTATCAGGCAGACCATTAAGGCGGATAAAATCATCCCACAGCCATGCAGAGTAGCAAGTATCAAAATGTTTTATAGCACTAAAACACTAAATACAATTCTTAATTTCACCAGTGATGGTCGTTGTGAAAATTGGGGACCTTCTCGCGTATTTTACTCCCACTCTCTGCTGGTCAAGCTCCGAGAATAGATATCTAACTTTATTAGAAAAGGAAGTAGAACTGAGAGAGTGGAGGGAGGGAGGGAGGGAGGGAGGGAGGGAGGGAGGGAGGGAGGGAGGGAGGGAGAGAGAGAGAGAGAGAGAGAGAGAGAGAGATGTGCAGAGAAAAAGAGGACAGGAAGAGAGGAAGAGGAAGCTTTTTATCTTGGCCTGTTCATGGTGTGCTCATGAATTCTGTAATTACTTCGACTCAGTGTCTGCCTCAGTAGCCCACATTTGAACTATTTCTCTATCCAATGGGACGTGCCGCCAGACTCAAATACTTGGTCTTATTTACCAAGCCACAGGCCCCAACTGAAGAGCCAGCCACGTTCTGCCCTCTGCCTGGTGTGATGTGTTAAACCCATGGTTCAAGCTGGACAGAGTAATGAGACTATAAATGTGGGCCAATTATAACAGCAGCAGGGTAGCCTAGTGGTTAAGTGGTTAATTAAGAGCGTTGGTCTAGTACCTGGAAGGTTGCAAGTTCAAATCCCCGAGCTGACAAGTTACAAATCCGTCGTTCTGCCCCTGAACAGGCAGTTAACCCACTGTTCCTTGAAAATAAGAATTTGTTCTTAACTGACTTGCCTAGTTAAATAAAGGTAAAAATTAAAATGACATCTACAGTTTCTATTAGTTTTTTTTGTCATTTCAAAATCGATTGAGATTATTTTTAGTCGGAAACAACAAAAAACAAAACAAATATATTGTCACTCCCTGACCTTAGAGAGCCTTTTAATGTCTCTATTTGGTTTGGTCAGGGTGTGATTTGGGGTGGGCATTCTCTGTTTTGTTTTTCTATGATTTTGTATTTCTATGTTTTGGCCGGGTATGGTTCTCAATCAGGGACAGCTGTCTATCGTTTTCTCTGATTGGGAACCATACTTAGGTAGCCCTTTTCCCTCCTTTTTGTGTGGTAGGGTGTCTTTGTTTGTTGGCACTATAGCTTCACGGTTGGTGTTTGGATTGTTTATTGTTTTGTCAACATCATACAAATAAAGGAATATGTACGCTCGCAACGCTGCACCTTGGTCCTCTTCATGGCCGTATGTTTGACACCCCTGCTCTAGAGCATATTATTGTATTTAAAAGGAAAACATCATTGTATATCAAACTGCATTCCTTTGGTGGCAGAGAAATTGATGGCAGAGAGAATACACATCACAATCCGCGACCACAAACTCTTATTTTCCTGACAAACATCCCTCATGACCTAAGACTCATTCTGCTTCAAGATGTCTGTCTAAAACACTGCAACTCTGTTGGAATCTGAATATGGGGGAAACAGAGATGGAGTCACACAATATCAACAGACACAGACAGACAGAAACCCTCTAAGACAGAACAAAGAGAGGACAACATGAGAAATTCAAAAAGAGTAGATCAAGGAGGATGTACATATGTCGGATATTAATGTGACCCATTTCGTCGTCTTCGGGAAAATAATCCTGCAGCAGGAGGATTCTAATAAATATTTAATCGCCACCAGGGGGCAGCTGGAAGCGGTGTTTGTAGGCTATACAATGCAATACAGTACCTAGGGGGCTATGGTTTGGGGAAGGCTCTGCAAACCAATTGGCCTCATACCATCAAGCAGTGGCGACCAGTCATTCAGGGCCGGTGGGGCACCTGTTGCCTGTTTTGCTTGTTATTTTGGCATTAATACATGTCAGTCATATCAGTTTGCAAACAATGTAAACAAATAAAAATAAAGCCGCATACAAACATGGTCTCTTTTTTGCTTTCTTGAGTAAGGCAGCTCCAACATGCAGGTGTTTCAGTGTTTCAGCCGAGCTCAGTGCTTTCTGTGGTGGTGGGGCCAGCCAACAGAAAATAGGGAGCATTGCGCCTGATTGGCTAAGTTTTCTGTCATGAATGGCTCAGTTTTCTGTCACTCATTGGACAGTATGTCATCCCCAATTCTAAGGTTAAAGCTCTAAAATTTTAGCCCCTCGGGTTCTGCCATATAATTATTTTAGAAGTGCCCATCCAAGAAGGCTCAAGGTCATTGGCCACAGATAGAATGACATAAAATCACGTTATATGTACAGTAGTTTTGATTGGACTGACATTGGTCAACATCATACTTCAAAATCTTAGCTAGCAGGCTAGCAGTCGTCACCATGAATCATGTCGACAATCAAATCCTTTTCAATCCTTGTCATATGAAGAGAAATTAGAGATAAAACGTCTCCGTGCTCATCGGCCATTGGACATAAACATTACACAACAAGTTGGAAATCGCAAAATTCAACAGTGAGTGGTTTGGGAAGGAATCAGTGGCTAACTGTGAGTTCAAGACAACTGGGAACGACTGGGAAAATACGTTTTGAGCGGTCATTCAACTTGGAATTGTAAATCCGGCATCTTTCTCTTTGATGACAAAATTTGCCCACTAAGAACCGCCAAGCCACTTTTCTGTTCAAGCACATGTAACAGTATAACTTTAGACCGTCCCCTCGCCCATACCCGGGCTTGAACCAGGGACCCTCTGTACACATCAACAACAGTCACCCACGAAGCATCGTTACCCATCGCTCCACAAAAGCCGCGGCCCTTGCAGAGCAAGGGGAACTACTACTTCAAGGTCTCAGAGCAAGTGACGTCACCGATTGAAACGCTATTTAGCGCGAACACCGCTAACTAGCTAGCCATTTCACATCCGTTACACACATCACAACGTGAGTCCAAAAATGCCTTATGCTGCTTCACAAATTATATAGGATGCCAGAGAGATATGTGTACTGTAGCTGAAGTAATACTAAGTGTATGTTGTGTAGTAAGCTGTTAGTTGCCCATGTGCCTCACCCTAATAATTTGGTTTATTTTCACCAACGCGTATTGTAAACACATCGTTCGTGGCCGGTGTGTGCTTGTTTGCCAATAAACTGTTTTCGAGAAATGTAATCATCGAATATTGTAAGAACTTTCATTGTCTGTTTATATGTAAGAACGGCCCATGTTCTGAATTCTGTTGCTGCACATTTCAAAAGTGCTGAACAAATAGTTATATTGACTACGTCTGTCGTCTCTCGCTCATTAATGTCTTAATCAATATTACGGATTGCCTCTTATCTGCTTGTCGTCCCCTTATGCCATAGTTTGTACATCTCAATTGTCAGTAGAAACCACATTTGTTTAAGCAAGTCAGCCATATCAGCTGTGCAGCTAGCAGTGGTAAGGTGTTAGGACTGCTGTTGGGCCCTAACAGTTTGTGGGCTCCGTTTGTCACCGTTGTAGTTCAATTAATGTATTGTTTAGTGTTGTGTTGTTGCTTTGCTGGCATGCATCCCACATTTTTTTTGTTTGCCCCACAAAGATTTACATGTTAAAATCGCCATTGCCATCAAGTATCATCAAGTATTTTCACGGCTTGTGAGAGCATTGTGAACTGCTGAGGCACAGTTGTCTGAGTTCGCACCCAGTGTTGGGCAATCGTTTTGTGTGAATGGAAACTAATGTTGGTGTAGCATACTGTTATTATTTAACCAATCCAAAGGCTGCTGCCTACCTGCCTCCAAAGGCTCCTACCTTAGTAGGATGGGATTCGAAAGCAGCATCATGTGATAACGCATTGACATTCCACGCAACTATCCCAAAATGGAAATATCTGACATGAATAACAAGTAACAGAATCGATCTCCTCAGTACCTTTTAATGAATGAAGTTGACACCGACCAGAAAAGTGATTGGTCGCTGCTTCATCATTGTGGACATGACAGGTAAGCTTGCATGCATGATATCACACAGTCAATGATTTATTCAGGTAGCTAAATAAGCTAGTTTACTAACTGTTTAAGAATGAATTATATCAAATCAAATCAAATGTTCTTTGTCACATGCGCCGAATACAACATGACTGGAGTCTCTTCGACAATTTTTTGGGCTTTCCTCTGACACCGCCTAATATATAGGTCCTGGATGGCAGGAAGCTTGGCCCCAGTGATGTACTGGGCCGTACGCACTATCCTCTGTAGCGCCTTACGGTCAGATGCAGAGCAGTTGCCATACCAGGCAGTGATGCAACCGGTCAGGATGTTCTTGACGGTGCAGCTGTAGAACCTTTTGAGGATCTGGGGACACATGCCAAATCTTTTCAGTATCCTGATTAGGAAAAGGTGTTGTCGTGCCCTCTTCAAGACTGTCTTGGTGTGTTTGGCCCATGATAGTTCGTTGGTGATGCAGACACCAACGAACTTGAAACTCTCGATCCACTCCACTACAGCCCTGTCGATGTTAATGGGGGGCCTGTTCGGCCGCCTTTTCTTGTAGTCCACGATCAGCTCATTTGTCTTGCCCACATCGAGGGAGAGGTTGTTGTCCGGGCACTACACTGCCAGCTCTCTGACCTCCTCCCTATAGGCTGTCTCATAATTTTCGGTGATCACTGTTGTGTCATCAGCAAACTTAATGATGGTGTTAAAGTTGTGTTTGGCCACGCAATCATGGGTGAACAGGGAGTACAGGATGGGACTAAGCACACACCCCTGAGGGGCCCCAGTGTTGAGGATCAGCGTGGCAGATGTGTTGTTGCCTACCCTTACCACCTGGGAGTGGCCCGTCAGGAAGTCCAGGATCCAGTTCCAGAGGGAGGTGTTTACTCCAATGGTCCTTAGTTTAGTGATGAGCTTTGAGGGCACTGTGGTGTTGAACTCTGAGCTGTAGTCAATGAACAGCATTCTCACATAGGTGTTCCTTTTGTCCAGGTGGGAAAGGACAGTGTGGAGTGCGATTGAGATTTCGTCATCATGCTGTTGATGTGAGCCATGACCAGCCTTTCAAAGCACTTCATTGCTACCGACGTGAGTGCTATGGGGCGGTAATCATTTAGGCAGGTTACATTCGCTTCCTTGGGCACTGGGACTATGGTGTCTGCTTGAAACATGTAGGTATTGCAGACTCAGTCAGGGAGTAGTTGAGTACACGTCCTGGTAATGCTTTGAGTACCCGTCCTGGTACTCCGTCTAGCCCCGCGGTTTTGTGAATGTTGACCTGTTTAAAGGTCTTGCTCACATCGGCTACCGTGAGCGTTATCACACAGTTGTCCAGAACAGCTGTTGCTCTCTTGCATGCTTCCGTGTTGCCTCGAAGTGAGCATAAAAGGCATTTTGCTCATCTGGTAGGCATGGGTCACTGGGCAGTGGTGTTTTACGCTAATATTGCATTTGAAATTAGTTGGCTTGCATTGTAACTAATTCATAAAACTATCAACCCTGTGCATTTCTTATCAAGATCGGGGGTAATATAACCCTGGACATATTTGAAATGGGTAACTACATCAAGTCCATTGGAGGATTGAGTTATTTGTGCCTGGAGTCCATGGGTTAGAATCAAACCCATGTCTACACAGTAGGCCTATATGTGCACACTGAAGGCAGCGGCCTTAACTGCTAGACCACGCCAGGCCATGATTGAACTACGAACTAAGGTTCGTGATCTTATGATACACTAGAAACTTGTATGTCCTAGCCTAGTGCAGACCGATATCTATCTTGCATTATTAAGCTGTATAAAATGACGAGTGGTCAAGTTAAGAGCTGACATCTGTAGAGAGAGCCAAGGAAGGAGAGAGAGGGAGTGGAGTGAAATAAATAATGGTTGAAGAGACAAAGAAACAGACAGAGAAGCACCAGAGAGAGAGGAGAGTACACTTTATTATTCTGCGGGCTTTGCCTACAAGAGGCAATTTAATCTGTCATGTTGAGCATGTTTGCTGTTGGCAGAGAAGAATGCATCATTGTTTTTATTATTTAAGCAGGTCTGCAGAGCTGCTGCTGTTGTTGGAGGAGTGTGTGCGTGCGTGCGTGTGTGCGTGTGTGTGTGTGTGTGTGTGTGTGTGTGTGTGTGTGTGAGTGAAGGAGCAGGGGGATGCACGCTCAGTTAAAAAAGAGCAACGGGAGGGTTCGCTTCCCATGCCTCTTCACACTTGGCTCCATCTTTGTTTCTGACATCCACTCTCCCTAGAGCGGAGTTTGGAGGACATTTCCCAAATAGACATTCTAAAACAGTCACTCTCTCTCTGCCACTCATGGGGTTACTTCCTTCCAACTTACTTCTGCTGATAACAACTCAGCACTCCTCTTTCTCTTTGCACTGTAGTAGCTAATTGTCTCCACTGCATAGTATATGTGACCCAACACCTCTATGTAAGCACATTGTCATTTTTAGATTTTATGTGAGAAGAATCAGACAGCGTAGGGAATGTTACGTTTGTCAGTCCTTTACCCATTCAGAGGCAGGTGACTGATACATATAGTGTATTATTATGGTGTTACAAATAATAATGTAACCTTTATTTAACTAGGCAAGTCAGTTCAGAACAAATTCTTATTTACAATGACAGCCTACACCAACCAAACCCGGATGACGCTGGGCCAATTGAGTAGCACCCTATGGGACTCCCAATCACGGCCAGTTGTGATACAGCCTGGATTCGAACAAGGGTGTCTGTAATGACGCCTCTAGCACTGAGACACAGTGGTCTCTTAGGAGCCCAAATGGTAGTAGTGAATGTTATATACATATATAAAGTGTATTATTACGGTAGCAGTGAATGAATATATGTCTCTGCATGTTTATGTGAGAGAGGGAGATCAAGAGTCCTTGTATCTGCTTCCTATGCATGCCCTTAGGACAGATGGACATGTGAGTTGGACCTTCTCAGACAACTGCCCGGTGTGACTCACCCTCTCTTTATTCTCCTCTATCCAAAACTGCACTGCCCACCAAGGAAGGGGGACATGTATCTCGGAGAGACCTTGTCAGAATGCTATGGTCATTTCAGTAATAGTGAAAGGGGAAGAAGAAATGCTAATGAAAGCAGAAAGAAAGCAGAAAAAAAGAGTATAAATAAATCCTCAATAAGATACAGTATATAAGATCAATAGTCATACTTAATAACAGACACAAGTTTCTCTCAACAAAAGGAGCCTTTATTGGTGGTTGTTTCATTTAAATACAGTTTGTACATTGTTTGAGGGAACCACAACAGCACAAACCTTTACGACAATCAGAGCAGAACATCTGAAGAGAGACATACGGTACCATCTAAGGGCCCTCAGATCAAGTCCCTTCTTATGCACATCAAGATGAGAGAGAAAGAAAGGAAGAACACAGACACGAACATAGATCCACTTACACTGCATGATCACACGATAATGTATGATACTGAAAGATGTGCTTGATAAGGGAACGAGGGAAAGCGGAACCCCTACCGCTCTCCACCACTTGCCACTCAGGGCTCTAAAGTGCAACCATTTTAGTCGCATATGCTCCTAGATATTTTGCTTTTCGACCTGCCATTTAGTTTGGGAGCACCAGTGTGACCACGAAAATAAATCACCCCAGATAATAATTGTTGTGCCCTCGAGAAAAAAGCAAGTGAATATTAGTTCAATCCAAAACCTACATGTAAAGAATATTAAAGAATGCATCAGCGATTTGTATTTCTTGCAACTTTCTGAACCGCAAACTAGGCACACTGACACAAATCACTGCACGGACGCTCAGGCCACTAGAGCCACACACACCTGTTCTCTGGGGAAGAATCTGGCTTCTAGTCTGTTGCCAGCCTCTCTCACATTTCTCTGTGAGTGGGGTGATAGGCTTCTGAGAAGAAGTGAGATAAGTGAATGAGGAAATCAGGATTTATTTACATGAGCTGCAGATCAGTCTGGCTTTCGAACAGAGAGGGTGATCCAGACGTGATAATCAGTCTCCACATGGGTTCCTCTATACTCCCCCGTCGCCTTCTCTCCTCGGTCAGTCTCTCTGTCTCCATCTTCTCTATCACTCTCTTCATGCTGTCAATATCATTTTGTATCTCCTCGATGCCTATTCTGTTCATCTGTCAACCTCACTTCTGTCTCCTAATGCATTCGCAACTGAGGCAATTCAAGGATCGGGCTGCGGTTAGCTCGCTCTACAACCAACACACTCCTCACAAAAACACCATACAATGCTGTAAAAAGTATCATCAGGAACATTCAGGTATGTCATATTTTTATATTTTCCTTGAAATAGGATAGATTGTTACGGTCAGATGATTCTTAAATAGACTGCTTCCAGAAAGCCAAGCCCATGTCTGAGATTTGCACTCTATTCCCTTTATAGAGCTCTGCGTTTGACCAGGGCACATATGGCTGCCATTTGGAACGTATCCCATTTTACGGATAAAGTACATGGCCTGTGAGTCACTGCTGTTCTGGCAGGTCTACAGAAACGTGGACAGACGCACTCTGTCCAGACCCATGCAGTTGGACTGGTGTTTAATACGCACAGACTGCCCTCTGCTCTCCTTTTACAGACCAAAAAACAAAGGTCCAGTCCAAACACAAACACACTTACTCTGACACAGGGCTCTCCGCTCGCCGATCCCTCTCCCTCTCCCTCTTCTCTCCCTCTCCTCTCCCTCTCCTCTCCCTCTCCTCTCCCTCTTCTCTCCTTTTATCTGTGTGGTGAGGTCTCCACTGGAGGTCAGGAATTATAATGAGACCATGCCAATCCCAGAGCGAACTGTTGTCTGTGTTGTTTTAGTAATTCCCCAACATTATTTAGCACTATTTCTCTGCTGAGGTCTGCAAGGGTGCTCCTCCATTCACTCTCTATATATATATTTTTTTTTTGGGGGGGTATTTAAACTTTTTCTACACTTAAACATTGTTTAGATTCTTTGTTTGAAGTCATACTAAATACTATAGGTTACAATATTCTCAACAAACTGATGTTAGATTAAAATAGTAGCTATAATATGAGCAAACGTATTCAAAACATTAACACAATATTGAGATTTGCATGAAAACAACGAACAAACATAGCAATGCGTTAAAAGGTAAAAGAAACCCCAGAAAACACCTGAATATGTACATCAGAGATAGTGGGTTTTAGTGTAAAGCAATACTAACACTGTAAATACCTTTGCTCTTTTTACATTTTTTACTGATGAATCCTGCTAAAATAAATATCTTGACACCACTGCAATAAGTGCCTTCACAATGTCGACGTAAATCTCTCAACAAGAGTAACAAATACATATGAAATACACATGTCTGAAATAACACATAATAACACTTATGAAAGCATAACCCGAGAGAGTAAGTGGTGTAAAAGAGGTGGTTTGGGATAGTTGCTGATAATGGCCAATGCAGGGGACTCAGGTAGAGGATATAATGTGGAAACTGGACAGTAATACATGCTGCTCTGTTGAAAACAGAGATCTTCCACCAGGGATGCTGCATACTGGGCTAATAGTTCAGTCCTTCAGGGTAATTGTCTGACAGAGTGTTCAGAAATGTTCAACAGTGCCTCAGACAAGTCAGCAGCAGGACAAGTGAAGTCCATTTGATAGATCAGTGCAATACAAACAACAAAGTTGTTTTGTTCAATGGTTCATCTTACCATTTCTCCCATCCTGGTCTCATAGACTAGATGTAACATAGTGCATGTAAATCCAGGACCCTAAAATTAGTATGATATGTAACATTTGGTATGGTTCAGTGGAGGCTGGTGAGATGAGCTATAGGAGGATGAGCTCATTGGAATGGCTGGAATGGTATAAATGAAACGGAGTCTAACATGTTGTTTCCATATGTTTGATACCGTTCCATTAATTCCATTCCAGTCATTACAATCAGCCTGTCCTCCTATAGCTCCTCCCACAAGACTCCACTGGTATGGTTACATAAGACAAAAGGTTAATTAAGGCAAAAATAACGCAAATGTCTAGCAAACCAAAAGTTGCGTATTCGAATCTCATCATGGACAACATAAGCATTTGAGCTAATTAGTAACTTTGCAACTACATCCTACTTTCAAGTACTTTGCATGTTAGCTAAGCCTTCTCCTAACCCTAACCTTAACCCTTTAACCTAACTCCTAAACCGTAACCCTATAACCTAACTCCTAACCTTAACCCTAACCACTCACCCATAGCCTAGCAAACATTAACCACCTAGCTAATGTTTGAATTAGCCACCTAGCCACCTAGTAACATATCATATATATTGCAAATTCTTAATATATTGTATGAATTGCAATGGGTAACTTATAACAATTGTAATTCATAACATATCACACAAAATGGATAATGGAAGTCCACAAATTAATACATACATACATACGTAACATATTATGCTAAATGGAGTGTCTCGTATAGAATAATACGAAATGCTCTGAGACCAAGTTGCAGCATTTCTCCCTCCAGCAGCTTGTAAACCACATCAGCTGCAATAGTTGGATATGTTCAATTGCTTTCATGTGCTGCTTAGCGTGACAGATGTATTCAAAACTAAATGTACAACAGAGACCAACACAGACCACACAAGCCAAGCCATGTGCAGTAGCAGTAAATGAGCAAGTGTTTGTAACGTTGCAGCATGGCAGGGGTAGGCAACTAGATTCAGCCGTGGGACAATTTTTGCCGAAGCGTATGGTTGGAGGGCCGGAACCTAATAATAATAATCTGTATGCTGCAAATTGACCACAACTAAGCCCCAAAAGAGATTGTATTTGAAAATAGCATTCATTTCATACCTTAATTGTGGGGGGAAATCACTTGTGGACAGGTTTTGGCCCATGGCTCACCTGTTGCTGACCCCTGCAGTATGAGTTCATCTGGTATGCTTAACAATGACATTTCAAAGAAACAACAAAGTTACACAGAGAACCAACCAAACATAACTGTACTATGTACAAGGAGATCCACACAAGAGATTAACTGATCCTTCAGCACTGTATCAGAGAGCATTGTGTGTGGCACCCTATTCCCTATGAGCCCTGGTCAAAAGAAATGCACTATATAGGGAATAGGGTGCCATTTGGGGCGCAACTGTGGCTGTGGTAAACTACAAGCAGTGTGTGAGCTGCTGTCCAGCAGTACTGCTGTAATCTTTGCTAACCCAGAAGTAAAATCTCACGTGATTTGGTCAGCTGCTTTATAAACTTCTGTGTTCGTACGTGTTCGAAATGGAGAGTTCCGGCAAAAACAGTCTCCACCCTCACAAAAGCAAGCTCTCTGTCTTTGCCCAATCCTGATATGTCCAAATGACCAGTGACGAAAAACTGGAACTGATGCTGCTCGGCTCCCACCCATCCCATTCAGTCCTGGCAGATTCTCTCGATCTAAACACATCTAAGCAGTAGCCACTCAGATAACTGTAGCAGAGATAAGCACATCTCATGGTGCGTTGCACCAGCCAGAATCCATCATGTAGATGGTAGGCTCATACATACAGGTAAGTGAAAAACACATCACATCATTAAGGCAAAGGAGAGATCTGCTCTTTTTACCCTGTGTGTGTATGTGTGTCTGTTTGTGTGCATGGATGTGTCTGTATGTGCCTATGTGCATTTGTGTCTTTGTGTGTGTGCTTCTTTCTGTATGTGTGTGTACAGCTGTTCTGTCTCATTCCATTCCGTCTCTCTCCCCTTGTGGGTAATTAGTGTGATTGGAGAGAGATGGCGTTGATGAGGACATTCACCCAGTTGAGTAGACAGCATGGCGCCAGCTCTCCCAACCCACGGGAACAAGGCCAGCCTATTGTCTCCATCACTGCAGTGATCAAAACCAACACTGCTTTCTGAAATAAGCAACCATACATCCTGCAACATTGTCAATTAACAAATATTTTTGTGAATGAGGTTGTGTACACATTCAGCTGCCTCTCTTTGGCATAATCTTCTCTTGAACCTGCCATCTGAAATGTAAAAACATTCTATTGAATTTAGACATTGAGTGTTTGGTCTATTTTTGGTTTCAGTATTCAGTTCAACTGTATGGGAGCTACCGACCTTTTGGTTTAGGAGGGATGCCTTTTTGGCTAAACTAGTGTCTGCCTGAGAGGGTTTGTTTGGAGAGAAAAATAGGCTATCTGGTTCCCCATGTTAAATGAATCAGTTGCAAGGCGTGTTTCTTGAGGAGAAATGCAATGTCTGAGTGAATCCTGTCCTCCTTACAGACTGTATCCACTGAGACGTGTCTCACTCACACACACACGCACGCACACACACACACACACACACACACACACACACACACACACACACACACACACACACACACACACACACACACACACACACACACACACACACACACACACACCATTAAATCTGAATGAATCTTAGAAGTCTACCAGACACAGTAACATAGTAGTGGCAAGGCAGAAAGAATAGGTATCTAATTACAACGGGATAGGTAGATATTCTACACCTCTAATGATTTACGTTTTTGAATTCAGTACTCCCCAGATTCAGATTCAAAACAACATCCTGGTACTTTGCCAACCAGGAAAGGTAGAGGAGGACCGATAAAATCAAACTCTCTCTGTGGTGAACTGAAGCTAGCGTTATCAAAGGAGCAGATTCTGTTGGTTTCTGAAGCCATTGTGGTATGTTGAATTTATTGTCTTCCTAGAAATTTGTCTCTAGGGTTTTAATCGTTTTGGCAATAAGCTTAGCCCATTTCTGATAGCTAATACTCTCCGGAACATGCATGACAGAAGACTGTGTTAGCCCACATAGGCATATGTTCAGGAAGTTAACGTAAAGGATGAATGCAGTACTGTATCTACCATATTGACACTGAATATAAATATAGAATATGGAATTAAATTGAAATTTAATTTTAAAACTTAATGCAATATTCATTCAATTCCGTTTCAAATCATCAAATACAATTTGAATTGATGAATTCAATTATTCAATAAGGCAAATGCAAATGCAAAAATATTGATCTAAAATGTAAAATGTTAATACAAACGTAAAATTGGGGAATTTAAATACATGTGTGTGAACAGCTGTGGGTGTATTTGGGTCTGTATCAGAATGTGTAATTATGTGTGTGCTGAACATCATACATACGTAAGTGTACTCGCTAGGTTTCAGATGGTTGCATGGCAAAGGGCACCCTCTGGTCAAAATGCACTATCTAGGCAATAGGGTTCCATCTGAGACCCAGAGGTTTTATACAGAGAGAATTGCCTCAAAGCTGCCGCCCTTCCTCCCTCCCTCAGCGCCGCCTTCCTCCCTCCCTCAGCGCCATTATGCTAAGTATCCAAACCCATGTTCCCATCGCTAGTTACAAGAACTAACAAAAGCCTCGCAGTACAGTTTCTCTTTGTTTATATAATCACACTACACTTCTCCACTGTCTGATGTCTTGTGAAGTACACAGCTGACTAGCACTCTGTTCAGGTCTATCCCACATTATTCCACTGAAGTCATGCTGAAAAGCCACCAGCTAAACACACATCAGCCCCAGTAGTCTAATTTAGTTTCCCAGTAGTCTAGTTTCCCATAGAGTGCTGGCTTGTTAACCCCGGGCTTCATTTCAGGGTCTTAGGCTATGCAACCGGAATACCATGCTTATCATAAACATGTTCATGAGAACTGACTGTGCTCCCAGCAATCACACACTAATGCATCATTCAGAAGTACTGGTGGTAATATGAGCATTAGAAGCAACTGATACTATGCTAGGTAAGTTTTAGGTAGATTCTGTTAATTGAAGCTTTGTGGACAGTGTAAAGGTTCTAGGGTTCAGTTAGGGCTGGGTCCTGTATTAAGCTTGTTTTCTGTATTGATCAAGTCTTGTGACCCAGTCTTGAACCCAGCCTTTAGCTCTGCGGGCTATAGACGGGTTGGCTGTTTAGCAACAAAACCGACACGTGTGCAACTATGGGGCAAAACAGACAGGGTCGGTTTAAATTTCTGACAACATGTAAACTACATTTTGTCTCCAATGTTTATTGAAAACATAAATAAAGTTGCACAATGAGTACATGTTGTCTCTCAAATACATCCTTACATTTCTTGGTTAGCTAGCAGGCGAATTTGAGCCATTTTAGCATAAAAACCTCAAAAAACAAGGTAAAACTAGCTGAAACGAGCCACTCACGATTCCCCACTTGTCATTGTTGCTAGCTACCTGGCCATCCAGAATCCCAACAACACACAGCTTTGTGCCCCATTGAAGCGTGCGCATCGGTTTCGTGACGTTCTCAACTAACTCGTGTACAGAAGGTACCAGGTAGTGTGGGCTAGGTATGCCTTATGGCCTTAGTGTCTACTGACTCCTGTTTCGTTTGAATCAGGGCACACTGGAAAGCCCTCTGAAGGGGAACCAAACCAAGCCTTAGTCACAGGCGGTAGACTTGATGCCCAACATTCAATGAAAGGACATCATACATGGACGGAACCCACACACCAACTCAAATGTACACTCACACACAAACACATTCACGGCCACACACACAAAAACACACATGCACACGGTCCCCATTGGCAGATATTGTGAGAGAGTGTTCAGCGGTGCTTGACTCTACTCTCCCCTCCCTACTCAGGCAGGTTGTTGTAGAAGCTGGAGGTCTCCGAAACGGTCTTGGAGATGCTGCGGGACGAAGAGCCATTGGAAGTCAGGTCCAGAGAGGAGCGCCTCGGTGCCGCCGCACACAACCCCACGCCCCCTAGGCCAACCCCCCGCACCCCGGCCTCACACCCGGCCCCAGATAGGGCCCCGAACCTGGGAGGCTCCAAGTCGTCGACCACGTGCGGCACGGCGGACACAGCGGTTTCCATGCGACTGGTCTTATACATGCTGGTCTGGGTCTGTAGGTAACGTGTGGACTTGAGCTCCAGACCCTCGTAAGAGCCAGCGGGAACACAGGGACAGCATCGGAACGCCTGCTTGAAGCCAGCTCGGAACCTAGGGAAGGACAGAGAGACAGATAGCACAGGACAGTCAGACAGACAGACAGATAGCACAGACAGACAGCACAGACAGACAGCACAGACAGACAGATAGCACAGACAGACAGACAGATAGCACAGACAGACAGACAGACAGACAGGCAGGCAGACAGACAGACAGACAGACAGACAGACAGACAGACAGACAGACAGACAGACGAGAGACCAGGAGGACAGATTTTATTTTAAAGGGGAATGTGAAAAAGCTGAGGATATAGTAAGAAGAAGAGGAAAGAGTTTGATGGAAAATGAGTGGAGGCAGATGTGGAGAGGAGAGGGGTGCTGCAGAATGTTTCATGACTTAGACCCTGGCAGTTCTCTAGCAGTGTAACTAACTCTCACATTTTTGTTTTGTACTTTAATGACACTCAGCCATAACCTAGTGTGAAATAGGCATCTTTCAGAGACACTAGACAGCCGGCAGGTGGTTGATAGGAAAACCAATGGGAGGTTGGTTCTTCATAAAAATGTACCACCACAGTGAATTAAACATATTTACAATAGCAAGAAATGTAAGATACAGGTTTCAAAATTGCCATTTGAATGAAGTATGCTACAGTACTGTAAATTACAGCACATTACACTGTTTTCACATTTGGCAATACACTTGCACCACCCATTAAAATTGACTGAACATCACATTCCATAATTCAAATCAAATCAAACTTTATTTGTCACATGCACCGAATACAAGTGTAGACCTTACTGTGAAATGCCTACTTACCATCCCTTAACCAACAGTGCAGTTCAAGAAGAGTTAAGGAAATATTTACCAAATAAAATAAAGTAAAAAATAATAAAAAGTAACACAATGAAATAACAATAACGAGGCTATATACAGGGGGCACTGGTACCAGGTCAGTGTGCGGGGGTACAGGTTAGTTGAGGTAATTTGTACATAGGTAGGGGTGAAGTGACTATGCATAAATAATAAACATTGAGTAGCAGCAGTGTACAAAACAAATGGAGGGGGAGGGGGGTGTCAATGTAAATAGTCCAGTGGCCATTTGATTAACTGTTCTGCCATCTTATGGCTTGGGGGTAGAAGCTGTTTTTAAGGAGCCTTTCGGTCCTAGACTTGGTGCTCCGTTACCGCTTGCCGTGCGGTAGCAGAGAAAACAGTCTATGACTTGGGTGATCTCTTACAATTTTATGGGCTTTCCTCTGACACCGCCTATTATATAGGTCCTGGTTGGCAGGAAGCTTGGCCCCAGTGATGTACTGGGCCGTTCGCACTACCCTCTGTAGTGCCTCACGGTCAGATGCCGAGCAGTTGCCATACCAGGCGGTGATGCAACCGGTCAGGATGATCTTGATGGTGCAGCTGTAGAACCTTTTGATGATCTGGGGACACATGCCAAATTTTTTCAGTCTCCTAAGGTGGATTTTGTTTTGTGCCCTCTTCACGACTGTCTTGGTGTGTTTGGACCATGATAGTTTGTTGGTGATGTGGACACCAGGGAACTTGAAACTCTTGAACCCACTCCACTACAGCCCCGTCGATGTTAATGGGGGCCTGTTCGACCCGCCTTTTCCTGTCCACAATGAGCTCCTTTGTCTTGATCACATTGAGGGAGAGGTTGTTGTCCGGGCACAACACTGCCAGCTCTCTGACCTCCTCCCTATAGGCTGTCTCATCGTTGTCAGTGATCAGGCCTACCACTGTTGTGTCGTCAGCAAACTTAATGATGGTGTTGGAGTCGTGTTTGGCTACGCAGTCGTGGGTGAACAGGGAGTACAGGAGGGGACTAAGTACACACCTATGAAGGGCCCCAGTGTTGAGGATCAGCGTGGCAGATGTGTTGTTGCCTACCCTTACCACCTGGGAGTGGCCCGTCAGGAAGTCCAGGATCCAGTTGCAGAGGGAGATGTTTAGTCCCATGGTCCTTAGCTTAGTGATGAGCTTTGAGGGCACTGTGGTGTTGAACTCTGAGCTGTAGTCAATGAACAGCATTCTCACATAGGTGTTCCTTTTGTCCAGGTGGGAAAGGGCAGTGTGGAATGTGATTGAGATTGCGTCCTCTGTTGGGGTGGAATGCGAATTGGAGTGGGTCTAGGTTATCCGGGAGGATGCTGTTGATGTGAGCCATGACCAGCCGTTCAAAGCACTTCATGGCTGCCGCCGTGAGTGCTACGGGCGGTAATCATTTAGGCAGGTTAACTTTGCTTCATTGGGCACAGGGACTATGGTGGTCTGCTTGAAACATGTCGGTATTACAGACTCAATCAGGGAGATGTTGAAAATGTCAGTTGGTCCACGCATGCTTTGAGTACACATCCTGGTAATCCATCTGGCCCCGCGGCTTTGTGAATGTTGACCTGTTTAAAGGTCTTGCTCACATCAGCTACTGAGAGCGTTATCAAAAAGTAATCCAGAACAGTCATCCAGAACAGCTGGTGCTCTCGTGCATGCTTCAGTGTTGCTTGCCTCAAAGCGAGCATAAAAGGCATTTAGCTCGTCTGGTAGGCTTGCGTCACTGGGCAGCTCACGTCTGGGTTACCCTTTGTAGTCCGTAATAGTTTTCAAGCCCTGCCACATCCGACGAGCGTCAGAGCCGTTGTAGTAGGATTCAATCTCATGTGTGATCAAAGCTGTGATCTTTCACAATGTAATCAAATGAAAGACACAAAATAAACAATGTTTAGATGGCACTAGTTTGCATCAAGCATGTCTTGAGCATTTGGCCATAGGTTCTCCTTGAAATTGCAGTAAATATCTTCATTGTTCATGCACTTAGGGAAAAACCTTTTGGCATGGTGAATCCAAACCTGACATAGGTCTGGATTGAAATCTTTGTATGCCTCAGCGAATACTACAGTAAAGTCTGCAAAAACACTACAGTGAATATTATAGTATTCCTACCACAGTACACACTATATTATTTTTTCATGTCGGCTTGTCAATATCAGATCAAATAAAAATCATAATAGTCATCATCATAGTATTACATTCAAGCATATCATACTTTTATGTTTCTACTTTACAGACATACATATTCATGATCTAGCTCTCAAAATCTGCAGTAGACAAACCAGTTTACATCTATAGGTTTACCAAATGTTTAAGTGATCATCAGTCAAATTAAGTAATCGTAAAATGTTTTCAAAATAGAAGAGAATCATATCAAACGTAATGTGAGCATTGCATTGTGAAAAGCAATTACTTTATATGAAAATGTATTGCAACGTCAAACATACAGTGGGGCAAAAAAGTATTTAGTCAGCCACCAATTGTGCAAGTTCTCCCACTTAAAAAGATGAGAGAGGCCTGTAATTTTCATCAAAGGTACACTTCAACTATGACAGACAAAATGAGAGAAAAACATCCAGAAAATCACATTGTAGGATTTTTAATGAATTTATTTGCAAATTATGGTGGAAAATAAGTATTTGGTCAATCTCAATACTTTGTTATATACCCTTTTTTGGCTTTGACAATAGGTCAAATGTTTTCTGTAAGCCTTCACAAGGTTTTCACACACTGTTGCTGGTATTTTGGCCCATTCCTCCATGCAGATCTCCACTAAGCAGTGATGTTTTGGGGCTGTTGCTGGGCAACACAGACTTTCAACTCCCTCCAAAGATTTTCTATGGGATTGAGATCTGGAGACTGGCTAGGCCACTCCAGGACCTTGAAATGCTTCTTATGAAGCCACTCCTTCGTTGCCCGGGCGGTGTGTTTGGGATCATTGTCATGCTGAAAGACCCAGCCACGTTTCATCTTCAATCCCCTTGCTGATGGAAGGAGGTTTTCACTCAAAATCTCACGATACATGGCCCCATTCATTCTTTCCTTTACACGGATCAGTCGTCCTGGTCCCTTTGCAGAAACACAGCCCCAAAGCATGATGTTTCCACCCCCATGCTTCACAGTAGGTGTGGTGTTCTTTGGATGCAACTCAGCATTCTTTGTCCTCCAAACACGACGAGTTTTTACCAAAAAGTTATATTTTGGTTTCATCTGACCATATGACATTCTCCCAATCTTCTTCTGGATCATCCAAATGCTCTCTAGCAAACTTCAGACGGGCCTGGACATGTACTGGCTTAAGCAGGGCGACATGTCTGGCACTGCAGGATTTGAGTCCCTGGCGGCGTAGTGTGTTACTGATGGTGGGCTTTGTTACTTTGGTCCCATCTCTCTGCAGGTCATTCACTAGGTCCCCTTGTGTGGTTCTGGGATTTTTGCTCATCGTTCTTGTGATCATTTTGACCCCACAGGGTGAGATCTTGCGTGGAGCCCAAGATCGAGGGAGATTATCAGTGGTCTTGTATGTATTCCATTTCCTAATAATTTCCTAATAATTGCTCCCACAGTTGATTTCTTCAAACCAAGCTGCTTACCTATTGCAGATTTAGTCTTCCCAGCCTGGTGCAGGTCTACAATTTTGTTTCTGGTGTCCTTTGACAGCTCTTTGGTCTTGGCCCTAGTGGAGTTTGGAGTGTGACTGTTTGAAGTTGTGGACAGGTGTCTTTTATACTGATTACAAGTTCAATCAGGTGCCATTAATACAGGTAACCAGTGGAGGACAGAGGAGCCTCTTAAAGAAGAAGTTACAGGTCTGTGAGAGCCAGAAATTTTGCTTGTTTGTAGGTGACCAAATACTTATTTTCCACCATAATTTGCAAATAAATTCATTAAGAATCCTACAATGTGATTTTCTGGACCAAATATTTTGTCTTTCATAGTTGAAGTGTACCTATGATGAAAATTACAGGCCTCTCCCATCTTTTTAAGTGGGAGAACTTGCACAATTGGTGGCTGACTAAATACGTTTTTGCCCCACTGTATATTTCCAGATGAAACACTGATTAAGTTTGGTGAAAAAATGACTATGATTTTGTGTTTAGAGTTTTTAGAGCCTTTTTGATGATCTGTTTTGAGTTTTGTACCACACAATTGGGAAAATTGCACCAAAGCGATAAAAACACTGAAACAAGTCATATTATAGCAAGCTGTTGTTGTTCATGCAGGAATTCATATTTTTTTCATTTTGCCTTCACCACACAAGTAAAGGTTATGAATAATACGTGATGAATGTTCCTCAACATATAAATAACGCAGTGAATAAATAATCTACCTAATAAAAAACAGGTAAGAGAACTGTAAACCATTTTGATTTACCCATTGTGTGTGTGTGGCTGCATGCGTGCCTCGGTGCCTGTGTGTGTTCCTCTGTAGTGTACCTACCTGTCGTTGAGACAGCAGTAGATGATTGGGTTGTACATGGTGGAGCTCATGGCCAGCCACATGACAGCCAGGTAGACTTGTTGGATGTAGAGCGTCTCAAACAGGAGGGGGAAGAACAGATGGAGCAGGAAGTACACATGGTAGGGCAGCCAGCAGATAGCAAACGTACACACCACCACGATCATCATCTTCACCACCTATCACAGACAGAGACACAGATCAACCGCAGGATTCAAATTCTAATGACAGAGATCCTATTAAATGAGTTCTGTAATTCCGAATTCGATACAGTCATTTCAAGAGGCATTTCCTTGGTATACATGGCACTTCTCCATTGTTGAATCAAGATGTAATTTTATATCGTGGGGTCAAGACAACAGGAAATAAAGTGGAATAGGGTATGCGTGAGAGACATAAGAAAGTTCTCCCTCTCCTGGACCTGGAGGTGATGGAGCCAAGTTGTTCATGTTTTTTCCCAAATTACACCATGTTCCCTATAAAGTGCGCTGATTTTGACAAGGGCTCATACAATTGTGCTTTTTTCAAACATTGGGCAAACTATCAGAGTTGGGATGCCTCTGTAAATGCAGCCATAGAGGTATACAGCTAGCCCCATAAACTCCACATACTCTTACTGATAATTCTAGCAGAGCATGTACACCATAGGTTACCATGGTGTAAACCCATGCATACTTACTGTACCCAATTCTGACATCGTCTAATCTTTCCCAGGGCCCCACAGTAAATATTTACCCTACAATACCCCTGATTTGTTAGTGTACAGATATATGATCTTAATTTGAGCCAGTTTGCTACAGCAGGAAAATAATCCTGCAGCAACAGGGAATGTGAATTATTGTGTGGATTATAATTAATGGACATAAAAATAAAAAATAAACTCAAATACACTACAAGTTTAAAATGTCCTGCAACAGGGTGATCAATGAAGATCCTACTGTACACCTGTACCTTGCATCCATGATATAATACTATGGTCAACGCTATTTCTTTAAACCTAGTGTTACTGTATGGTACCTTGTGGTTAGGGTTAGGGTGAGCTGGGCTGGTGTAACCCAGGGTTACTGTGCTGTACCTTTAATTATAGTTTGCTGTACCTTTTATTATAGTGTGCTGCTGTCACGCCCTGGTCTATATTTATTATGTTATTTTCATTTATTGGGTCAGGCCAGGGTGTGACATGGGTTTATTTGTAGTGTGTTTCGTCTTGGGGTTGTGTGGGGTGTATAGATTGGTCTGTGGCTGCCTGAGGCGGTTCTCAATCAGAGTCAGGTGATTATCGTTGTCTCTGATTGGGAACCATATTTAGGTAGCCTGGGTTTCACTGTGTGTTTGTGGGTGATTGTTCCTGTCTCTGTGTTTGTTGCACCAGTCAGGGCTGTTTCGGTTTTCGACGTTTGTTATTTTGTATTGTTCGTGTTCTTCATTATTAAAGATGTATCGAACAAACCATGTTGCATTTTGGTCCGATCCTTGTTCCACCTCTTCGTCAGAGGAGGAGTTGGAAGAAAGCCGTTACAGCTGCACCTTTTATTATAGTGTGCTGCACCTTTTATTATAGTGTGCTGTACCTTTTATTACAGTGTGCTGTACCTTTTAATTATAGTGTGCTGTACCTTTTATTATAGTGTGCTGTACCTTTTATTACAGTGTGCTGTACCTTTTATTATAGTGTGCTGTACCTTTTATTATAGTGTGCTGCACCTTTTATTATAGTGTGTTGTACCTTTTAATTATAGTGTGCTGTACCTTTTATTATAGTGTGCTGCACCTTTTATTATAGTGTGCTGCACCTTTTATTATAGTGTGCTGCTCCTTTTATTATAGTGTGCTGTACCTTTTATTATAGTGTGCTGCACCTTTTATTATAGTGTGCTGCACCTTTTATTATAGTGTGCTGCACCTTTTATTATAGTGTGCTGTACCTTTTATTATAGTGTGCTGCACCTTTTATTATAGTGTGCTGCACCTTTTATTATAGTGTGCTGCTCCTTTTATTATAGTGTGTTGCACCTTTTATTATAGTGTGCTGCACCTTTTATTATACCTTTATTATAGTGTGCTGCACCTTATAGTGTGCTGCTCCTTTTATTATAGTGTGCTGCACCTTTTATTATAGTGTGCTGCTCCTTTTATTATAGTGTGCTGCACCTTTTATTATAGTGTGCTGCTCCTTTTATTATAGTGTGCTGCACCTTTTATTATAGTGTGTTGCACCTTTTATTATAGTGTGCTGCTCCTTTTATTATAGTGTGCTGTACCTTTTATTATAGTGTGCTGCTCCTGTTATTATAATGTGCTGCACCTTTTATTATAGTGTGCTCTACCTTTTATTATAGTGTGTTGCACCTTTTATTATAGTGTGCTGCACCTTTTATTATAGTGTGCTGCACCTTTTATTATAGTGTGCTGTACCTTTTATTATAGTGTGCTGTACCTTTTATTATAGTGTGCTGTACCTTTTATTATAGTGTGCTGCTCCTTTTATTATAGTGTGCTGTACCTTTTATTATAGTGTGCTGCACCTTTTATTATAGTGTGCTGCACCTTTTATTATAGTGTGCTGCTCCTTTTATTATAGTGTGCTGCACCTTTTATTATAGTGTGCTGCTCCTTTTATTATAGTGTGCTGCACCTTTTATTATAGTGTGCTGCTCCTTTTATTATAGTGTGCTGCACCTTTTATTATAGTGTGCTGCTCCTTTTATTATAGTGTGCTGTACCTTGCGTTTTGCAGTGAGCTGCTCTTTGTAGCGGTCAGAGGAGTCTCCAGGTATGTTACTGGCCCAGAGAGTGAGGCCCACCACCAGATAGGCACAGCCCATCACCAGTAGAGGCAGGAAGTAGATCAGCACTGTCACGCACATGTAGTACCTACAGGGCACGACAGGGAGGGGAAGACAAGATCAGCATGCAGCACTGCTACAATTGTACCTACAGGAAAGGGGAAGAAGATCGGCACAGTCACACACACATACAGATAACCTCATATAAATATCTTGGAATTTTAATTGATGACGGCCTCTCTTTTAAATTGCATATTCAACAACTTACAAAACAATTGAAGCTGAATTTGGGATTTTATTTTAGGAATAAGGACTGTTTTTCTTTTGAAGCCAAAAGGAGGCCAGTATCAGCTACATTTATACCTTTACTAGACTATGGGAATATTTTATATACTGTATGAATGCTTCCGCTCAGTGTTTGAGATCAATAGACACCCTTTACCATGGCACTTTGAGATTTATTTTAAACTGCAAAACCCTTACGCACCACTGCACTTTGCATACCAGGGTTGGCTGGCCTTCTCTAGTCACTGGTAGACTCAGGCACTGGTATACTTTTATTTTCAAAGCCGTTTTGGGTTTACTACCTTTTTATTTGGGCATTTTTATTGTTCAAAAATGTGGTTGGTACTCTCTTCATTCGCTGGACATTATCCTGCTAACTGTTCCAAATGTCCGAACTGAATTTGGTAAAAGGGCTTTTATGTACTCTGCACCATAGTCTTGGAACGCCTTACAAAATACTTTTAAACTGGAAGAACTTGCCTCGATTGGTATTTTTAAATCACTGATGAATGATCTTGAGACTGATTCCCTGACCTGCCAATGTTTTTAATTTGCTGTTTTTGATTTAGTTATAATTTTGTGAATTCTATGGTTTTTCGAGATTACTTGTAGTTTTTCATGTTGTTTGTCTATAGTTTTTGTAATGACTTGGTGCTGTCTATCTTGGCCAGCACGCTCTTGAAAAATAGATTTTAAATCTCAATGAGCCCTTCCTGGTTAAATTAAGGTTAAATAAAAATAAAATGTAAAAAAAACTGCCAAAATAATGGAAACACTTTAGTAAATGATGAATAGAAAATATATTGAAAGCAGGTGCTTCCACACAGGTGTAGTTCCTGAGTTAATTCAGCAATTTGATGATTTGATGAGCATGATAGCATTGTAAACCATATGCCATGGCCGTCTCAGTCACCAGATCTCAACCCAATTTAACACTTATGGGAGATCCTGGAGTGGTGCCTGAGACAGCGTTTTCCACCACTATCATTAAAACACGAAATTATAGAACTTATCATGGAAGAATCCCTCCAATAGAGTTTCCCAAACGTGGTGCACGTTCTTGTTTAAGCCCTAGCAATACAAAGCTGATTCAAATAATCAACACACCATCACTCTTTGATTATTTCAATCAGATGTGTGGTGCTAGGGTGAAAACCAAAACGTGCACCCCTTTGGGAAACACTGATCTATGCCAAGGTGCATTGAAGCTGTTCTGGGTCATGATGGCCCAATGCCATATTAATACACTTTATGTTGATGTTTCCTCTATTTTGGATGTTACTTGTAAACAACAGGGAGCTGGAAGAAAAGTGGAGACAGGGAGGACATCAGTGAATGATGACATAGAGTCAAAAAAAAGGGATCAGGTAGGTGTGTGGGTTCGAATGGGATACTTATCAGGTCTTATCCGTATCTTTACGACAGGTGCAACAGTAACAGGGCATGAATAAGGGCCTCCTTATCGAGCAAACATGTCCAATACAACTATTCTGAGAACATTTTTCTATATTTACATGGCAAAGGAACCAACTCCCCCCATAATTAACTTTCCAATAATAAATAACAAATTAAGACAGCTCCGATTCAGTTAATATGAGTTAATGGCTTGGTTATCAGACACAGTAGTCGGTCTCTCCTCCCCAGAGACTTCCATGGAAGTCTGTGTGTTTTATTTATTTTTAAACAAGGAAAATTCGAACAATTATTATAATCAGATAGAACGCCCAGGAGGACAGAGACACAACACCAGCCTTCAGGCCCTCATACTGGCCTACTGAGCAAAATGCAGGTGCACCAGAGGATCAAACCTGGCATACACAGTACACAAGGCATAAGAAATGAGCCCAAAGAGAGAGCAGCTGCAATTCAACCAATTGACTTGAAGGCTTATCTTTTTTTTTGCATCAATGGTTTTCCTCCCCAAAAGCTCTGTTGTACCTTTTTGTTCTCTAGGGATGCATGCAATGCTTTAGTTTTTTGGATATAAAAGGTAAGACGACTGTGGAAAGCATCTGTTTGTGTTTGCTGAGGAATCCAATGTTCAAGGTATACTTCTGAATTGTGTCAGTGAAGCCGTTTATCTACTTCTGTCACATTCTGACCATAGTTCTTTTGTGTTTTCCTTGTTTTAGTGTTGGTCAGGACGTGAGCCGGGTGGGCATTTTACGTTGCATGTCTAGTTTGTCTTTTTCTGTGTTTGGCCTGATATGGTTCTCAATCAGAGGCAGGTGTTAGTCGTTGTCTCTGATTGGGAACCATATGTAGATAGCCTGTTTTATCATTGTGGGTTGTGGGTGATTGTCTATGTCTAGTTGCATGTTAGCACTATGTTTCATTAGCAGTTACCTTCGTTTGTTGTTTTGTTAGCTTATTCAGTTTACGTTGTGTTTTTCGTCATTCAATAAAAGAAATGCATTCATACCATGCTGCGCATTGGTCCGCTTCATACGACGATCGTGACAACTTCCCTAGATTCTGATAAACTCGTGGACACCATTTTTTTTTGTCTCTGTGTCCAGTACGAAGGAAGTTATAGGTAGTTTCGCAAATCAATGCTCACTAGCATTATCTCATTGACTGGAAGTCTACAGGAACAACAATAGTTAGCAATTGCGCTAACGCAACATAGCAACTTCTTCAGAGAGAGACATAAAAATGGTATCCACGAATTTATCTGACTCTGGGGAAGTAGATAAAGGGCACTGCCAACATCCTGAAATATCATTTTAATGGCATTCACAGTCTGTTGCCAGTGATTATTACAATGAAATGTTTGGGAACTGCATGATAGAGTACAGGCAGCAAATTGGTATTGGGTGGACTCCTGTACAGACTTCCACTGACTTTTTTGTCTGAGATGTGTGAAATTAACGGTCACAGCTCCCTAATACTTGCTTTTTGTAAATAATATGATAGGAGGAGGGAAATGAATTAAATTCAAAGGAGAAAACAGAGGAGCAACATCGCAAGACTGCTGGTAACACGTGTGAAACAGACCAAGCAGACCAGGGCAGGGTTTGAGAAGTATATGAGAGAAGTTAAACAATCTTCCTTACTTGTTCATTTTCTTGGTTCGAACAAATGTCTTTAGTAAACAACCTTGTTAAAGAGATAAACTGATGTTATTTTAGTCAAAAACAACTTTATATCGAAGAAGTGCCTTTGATTTGATGGCCTGACCACACACATTTCGGCGCGAGACAACCGTTAGACCCGAAGATGTGTTTCTGCACATGAGCTTAGCAAGCCAATGACACCATGACATCGCCTACAAGTGTGATTGGGGATTTCTATTGTAGAAGCCGGAGAAGCCGTTTTCTGCTTATCTTCATACTGCACTGTCTTTGGAGAACAGGTAGGCAGTACTTCTTCAGATAAAGTCTTGTTTTATAGTAAAGAGAAATATAAAAGCAACATTTAAATTGTTGGTCCCATGTTTCATGAGCTGAAATAAAAGATCCCTGAAATTGTCCATATGCACAAAAAGCTTATTTCGCTCAAATTCTGTGAACACATTTGTTTGCTTCCCTGTTAGTGATGAAACTGTGGGTTTGCACAACCAAATCATTGTTGCAGAAACCGTCTCAGAGAAACTCATCTACGTGCTTGTCGTCCTCACCAGGGTCTTCACCTGACTGCAGTTCGGCATTGTAAACAACTTCGATTTCCACTGTACAGAGCAGATAGCGTGTATGGCGTTGTGTGGGTGAGCAGTTTGCTGATGTCAACGTTGTGAACAAAGTGCCCCATGGTGGCAGTGGGGTTATGGTATGGGCAGGCATAAGCTACGGAGCACAGGATCTGTACACAATTCCTGGAAGTTGAAAAGGTCCTAGTTCTTCCATGGCCTGAAAACTCACCAGACATGTCACCCATTTCCCACCAATATCCAGCAACTTCGCACAGCCATTAAAGAGGAGTGGAACAACATTCCACAGGCCACAATCAACAGCCTGATCAACCTTATGCGAAGGAGACTCTATGCATGCTGCACTGATCCATAGATTAGGGCCTAATGAATTTATTCCAATTGACTGATTTTATTATATGAACTGTAGTTCAGTAAAATCTTTGAAATTGTTGCATGTTGCGTTTATATCTTTGTTCAGTGTATTTGTAACAACAGAGAAACCAATAACAACAGTGCCATATTTTCATCCCTCTCTCTCAACCTGAAAGAATTCTCAAATCGCACCCTATTCCCTATATGGTGCACTACATAGGGAATAGGGTGCCATTTGCGACGCAATCTGAGGAACTTCCAAATACGGACACATAGAAAGAATGTGTATATCAGGCCAGCTTTTCCATTCTTACCTCCCTATGACTCTGTCAGCAAAGCATGTGTTGAATTTCTCTGACAGTTTTCAGGGTTGTTGTTGTCACTAGGATAACTATTTTCTTCAGGGGAATATTTCAAAAGGTAGCAGGGCTTGTCAGTGTGTTTTGGTTTGGCAGGCTGAGGATCTGACTGTTTGCAGGTCCTTATCAGGGTCACTTCACTTGGAGACTGTGAGTCAGACAGCATTTTAGTATTTTGCAACACCCATCACAAGCAGCTGAGGATATCATATGTCGTCGACGCACTCATGCAGACACACTCGCCAGACAGACACATGCATTGACACACAGACATGCCATAGACATACACAGAGAAACACACACAAATGCATGCACACAAACTGGCAAACACGTACAGTTACACACATACACTAGTAGAAAAAAGGTGCTATTTACAACCTAAAAGGTTTCTTCAGCTGTCCCAATTGGACAACACTTTGAAGAACCATTTTTGGTTCCAAGTAGAACGATTTTGGTTCCAGGTAGAACCCTTTTTGGTTCAATGTTGGACACAGGAGGTTGGTGGCACCTTAATTGGGAAGGATGGACTCGTGATAATGGTTGGAGCGAAATAAATGGAATGGTATTAAACACATGGTTACCATGTGTTCGATGCCATTCCATTTGCTCCATTCCAGCATTTATTATGAGCAGTCCTCCCCTCAGCAGCCTCCACTGATGTAGAACCCTTTCGACATGGATCCCAAAAGGGTTCTACCTGGGTTCTACCTGGAAGTGAACAGATGTAAGATCTTTTAGCCAGCTTGCTACAGCAAGAAAAATAATCCTGCAGACACAGGAAATGTGAATTATTATGTGGATTGTAATTATTGGACATCATTGTAGGGGTTGATACATATTTCATAAGGGAAAATTAAGTCTGAGATTTCAAAGTGGAAATTTGAAACTTCAGAAGTTCTCCTGCAACAAGGTGATCAAATTAAGATCCTACAAATGAAGATGCTTAAACACACATGCGCACGCACACACACACACTCACACACACACACACACACACACACACACACACACACACACACACACACACACACACACACTCACACTCACACTCACACTCACACTCACACTCACACTCACACACACACGCACAGTTTGGTGGGTGTTTGTAGAAAAATTTAAATTTGATTTTAAAAACTATTGTCTGTCTAAAGAACTGTCAGTACTTCCAGGGATGCCTGTTGTGGGTATAAGGCAATTTACAAAAATCAGTGCGGCCTTGAGCAAACTTCCCCGGAATACGTAATGAGCCCGGTGGCTGCTTGCATCCTGCCTCTCCTCTCCCATCTTCTCCTCTCCTCCTCCCGTCTCATCTCCTCTCTCTCCCCCCATCCTCTCGTCTTCCTTAAGCCTCCTGCCCCCTGCCTCCTGCTCGCTGGGCTAGCAGACAAGAGAAGTGAGTGTCTGTCACCTAACTGTCACAACACAGTTATCAATAAACATCCTGCCAAATAAAGTCACACTGGGAGGAATGATACATCAACTTTACAGTTTACAGTTACACCCAGCACATCAAGGTCCAATAGCCCATCCAGAAAATATTCACCATGTACAGTACTTGCTGCTCATTATTTGTCTGTCTTCTCTTCCTGCCTGACTGTCCAGCCAAGCTCTAGACTGGATCTCAACGTTTGTCTGTGTTCTGTTGCGCCATGTGTGGGCCACTGTTGCTGTTCTTTTGACATTGCTGGGAGAAGAGAATGAAGCCTGGGCGTCTGCAGAGGGAGATTAATGTAGTGGCTGAGGTAACATGACACCCTGCACAATGCTGCTGGTTTACTGGCATAGGTCAAAGACAAGCTCTTTAGGTACCCAATTTAAGGGACGAGGGGAACAGAGAGAACGGGGTGTGCCTGCTCAGGATGGTCTGTGTGTGTCACTTTGTGTGTGTCTTTTTCTCTTTCTCTATTACTCACCCTCTCTTTCTCTCTCTCTCTCTCTCTCTCTCTCTCTCTCTCTCTCTCTCTCTCTCTCTATGTGTGTGTGTGTGTGGGGGGTCACTGTGTGTCTAACTATCTGTGTATGTGTGAGGGTGGGAGAGGGTGTAACTGTGTGTCTATCGCTCTCTGTATATTAGTGTGTGTATAGAAAAGGTCTGTGCCCAGCTGTGTGTGCGGCTGTGCTCAAACCCGCACACGGGCGTGTGTGAAGTTCCAGCGTACTTGTCTGAGTGTGTGATCATACTGTTGGAAACTTAATCTTCGGTAAGTTTGTGACGTTGCTATTTATACCCTTCCCGTGGCCTTACTCCCTGATTCCTGCTCACTGAGAGGGGGCCATAGCGACGGTGGCAGAGGGGCAGCATACACACACACAACCACACACTCACACCATCCCACACATTGCTTGGACTGGAGGGTCAGCCATAATCAAATGTGTCAATTACAGCAGCGGACGGGCTGGCTGAATTACAACCACACCAAAGCACCGCTCACTTAGCCCTCATGTGTCAGTGATTACAGTTTCATTGAAAAAGTAATAAGTGCCACAGCGATTCCTACATGAACATTCTAATTGCCATCGTGCTATTCATGACAAATGGTCACAATGTGGAAGGGTGGGAGCCTGGACAGCCAGACTGAATGACAATGGCATTTGGAGACAAAGAGAGAAACCCTAAAATGCTGTGGTGTTGATGTGCTGAGAGCAGAGGGGCTGCTGTTGATCAGATCAGAGCTGGAGGCTGTGCGTTTATCAGCTCACTGGATGTCGGAAGGTAACGACTGCAGTCAAACAAATACATTAAGGGCCACAGGGGTGGGGAGCACTTTCCCACTGTTAAGAGTAAATGTGCCTTACGCGTGCTAGAATCATCCCTTGAATCTCCAGGTCTCAGGTCTCTCTCTGTGTCACTCTCTCTATCTCGTACTCTCTACAGTGTGGCCATCAGAGGATTTCAACCTCCAGCTGAAGCTGCCATACACCTTCATGGCATTTACACACACACACACACACACACACACACACACACACACACACACACACACACACACACACACACACACACACACACACACACACACACACACACACACACACACACACACACACACACACACACTGTAATACATTTTCACAGCAGTGACGTTTACAATTAAGGAGGACGATTCATTTTTGTTATGAGCATGGCCTTATTTCTATTACATTATATTGGATGACTGTCATTCAAATTCCATTCACCCAGCTCAATGTTACATCGATGGGTTTAGGCTAGTACATGATACTCAAATGTTCCCTATAGCCATCATGAGTTGCTACAACCTAGCCTATGAATGAACGTTTACAACGTAGATGCACAGGTCAAAAGAACATTTTTAGTAATCAAGGTGACAGACAGTGACACATTCAATACCGCCTTGCACACTCTTGCCTGGATCTAGCTTATCTAGGCTTTAATTATTAGTCAGTTAATTATTATTAACAGTTGCAAACAAGAGGTTCCATTGGACAAATTCAGGTATGTTTATCCCCGTTTTATTCCGTTTGCTTACGTTTTAGAAAGGTTTTTAAACAGAATCGGCGGAATTAACACACCTCTTATCACACGCAAACACAGTTCACTTTAATAGCAGCCACATACAAACAGCATGATAATTTTACTCGTTGTATAATTCCTTCTCGCATCTACTCGCTCTCCTCCTCTAACTTTTCCCCTTCGCTTGTGGACTTCAGTGCACAACACATTATCTGTCTGTGAACAGGCAAAAAAAACTTTCCAAGCCAAACCTTCATATCATAACCACTAACTGCTACACACAGCCTATATAATTGTCAACATATTAGCATATTACCATATAACGTCATAGTCAACATAACTACTAGAACTAATACATTAGTAAACCCGCTACAATCACGCAGTACAGTCAGCAAGCAGTTTAGCAGTTATACCGGCGGGACCCGGGAAAACCAAAAGCTTACCTTGACTTGGAAGAGTTCCAGTGTTGGATAGGCATAGCCAGCTAGCTAACATAGCATCCCTCTCTGTTTGAGCCGGGTGTTTGAGTAGGCTAAACTAGCAATTTGCATTCGCTAGTTTAATGAAACTGAAAGTGAAAAAATAAATGCTACGAAATATCTCTCTCTCTCTCTTTCTCTCGCTCTCTCTCTTGCTTCTCCTTCATTTTTAAAGAAATCGAATTGTTCAAAACTATTTACTTTCTCTGAGTCACTTCCTCACCACATGTTATCCACTGCAGTGCTAGCTAGCTGTAGCTTATGCTTTCAGTACTATATTCATTCTCTGATCATCTGATTTGATTGACAAAATGTCAGTGAATACTGCAAGAGCTCGGAGGATGTCCTCTGAAAGTTGACATAATTACTGTGTAAGTCTATGGAAGGGGGTGAGAACCATAAGTCTCTTAATTTTTCTATTGAAATCAACGTACCCAGAGGAGGAGGGAAACTAGCTATCCTCAGGCTACACCATGGTGCTACGCTATAGAGTGCTGTTGAGGCTGCTGTAGACCTTCATTGCAAAACAGTGTTTTAATCAATGATATGGTGATGTAAATATATTCAGCATACTTTTATCTAATAAGGATAACTTTTAATATTTCACAATTTTTATTTGTATGAAATTCACTGAGGAGGATGGGCCTCCCCTTCCTATTCTGAGGAGACTCCACTGCTTCACAGCTTTTAGTTTTCCGTACATTATGGGGTGAAGAGAACCAAGGAGAGCGTTGGGAAGCGGCCCCGGTGACAGACTTGCTATTCTATTCCCCACCGTACAAATCAAATACAGCATACAATTATAGGTGTGAAGTGCTAATATTATAGGTGTGAAGTGCTAATATTAACTCCTTATATATATAAAGCACTTCACGGCTATAATTGTATTGTTCATTGGAAAAGGGAAAGGGGATACCTAGTGAGTACAGCTGAACGCATTCAACTGAAATGTGTCTTCCTCATTTAACCCAACCCTCTGAATCGGGGTATGACAACCGTAATCTTTCCGTTCTATTTTGGTAACGTAAGGAAGGAAGCAATGTAGAGGAAAGGTTGGGCAGAATATCACTCAGTCAGACACGTGTCTGATGGTGTCACTTTCCTGCTTCATGTTCAACTGTGAAGCACAGCAAAACAGTGTGAAAGATGAGAGTTGAGAGCAGGGCGAATGGAAGAATGAATGTGAGAGGCTCAGATCCAATGATTCAGCAATAACATCTAAATTGCCAAAGTTGCCCCCTACAATACAAATAATAATCTGTTCAATATCTGGCTACCCATATTCACCTGATACTGCAGCTCAGAATGTGTCTACTGGCTTCGCAATCACACCAATAAATAATACTCTGTTCCCTTCCAACAATGTTTTGTTAAGGTTAGACACAGGGTATGTAGTCTGCATGCACTCTCAGTCGAGTCTGCGTCTCAAATGGCATTCCCTTTATGGTCCACGACTTTCGACCAGAGCTATATGGGCCCTAGTCAAAGGTAGTAGACTATAAAGGGAAAAGGGTGCCATTTGGGATGTGCTCTCAGTCCTTTCAGTTTGTTTATTGCTTTCGATGGATGGAGCTAAGAGGATAATATGAAATCTGCCCTGTGTTTGGACAGCTAGAAGATAATGGAATTGAGCTTTTTATGTTTAACCCAAGCTGCTCTTGAGTGGAGACACAATTCGAGGAATTTGGAATCGATAGTGAAGGTAAATAAAATATTTGATCTGTTAGGCAACAGAATAGTAAACAGCAGAATGTCTTGGTCTATCTTGTATATGCTCTGCTGAAGACATGCAGAAGTCGACACAGGGGGGCCTTAACTCTCCGCTGCTTTCGATAACAGCCATCATTAGCACTGTATTTAAAACAGAGTCAAACTGCTGCTTTAATAAGCAGTGCGGGAATGGTAAACGTTACATCGGCTTTAATAAATAGTGAGAGAAGAGTAAACTGTATAGTCATGTCTTCTACTGTTTACATCTGAAGTGATATTTTCCCTGCACAGGTGTACTTGATAAAAAGCTTTTGGTGTTTGTTTTTTTCTTTCATCGAGAAACAGAAAAGAAACAAAGGATTTTTGTTCCATGCTGCTTTTATTTACTGGCTAGTGTATACCAATGACCCTCATGCATTTGTTCTCCATTCAAAGTAATCAGGAGTGTTTAGTTTAGTGATTAGTGGAAATGCCCACGCACACAAACACACTCTCTCTCTCTCTCTCTCTCTCTCTCTCTTTTTCTCTCTCTCACACATACACACACTTATAAAGGAAACTCACATAATTCTGTAGTCGAAGCCAGAGTATTCGGGCCACTCGATGTAGCAGATGATTCGTCCAGGCAGCTCTTCTGTCACTGAGTAGTAGTACTGAGGGAAGGCCAGGAGCAGAGCCAGCACCCAGATCACTCCCACGATCACCTTGGTCTCTGTGGACGACATACGCTGCTGCAAGGGGTGGATGATGGCCATGTACCTAGGAAAAGAGGAGAGAAAGGAGGGTCAAACACATGTTCAGGAAGATACAAGGTGAAGATCTACACACATACACACACACAGTGGTGTAAAGTACTTCTTTAAAAATACCTTAAAGTACTATTTAAGCATTTTTTTTCGCGGTATCTGTACTTTACATTACTATTTATATTTTTGAATATTTTTACTTTCACTTGACTACATTTCTAAAGAAAATAATGTACTTTTTACTCCATACAATTTCCCTGACACGCAAAAGTACAAGTTAAAATGTGAATGCTTAGCAGTACAGGAAAAAGGTCCAATTCACACACGTACCAAGAGAACACCCCTGGTCATCCCTACTGCCTCTGATCTTGTGAACTCAATAAACATAAATTCTTCCTTTGTAAATTATGTTTGTGCTGGAGTTGCCCCTGGCTGTCAAAAAAAGTTATAAAAAAGGAAATTGTGCCATCTGGCTTGTTAAATATAAGGAATTTGAAGTATAGCATTTACTTTTACTTTTTACTTTTACTCAAGTATGACAATTGAATACTTTTTCCACCACTGTACTTACTTTTAGACTTTTACTCTAGTACTATTTTACTGGGTTACTCTCACTTTTACTTGAGTCATTTTAGATTAAGGTATCTTTACTATTATTCAATTATGACAATTGAGTATTTTTTCCACCTCTGCACGCACACACACACACACACACACACACACACACACACACACACACACACACACACACACACACACACACACACACACACACACACACACACACACACACACACACACACACACACACACACACACACACACACACACACAAATTGACATTATTGATCAAACTAAAACACAAATGTTTTATTCTTCCCCTCTGAGCATCAGGGTCTATATCAATCAATGTGCATGTTGCAATCCTCCCCTGTCTCAATTTAGTTTGAGTCATAGACCGTATGCCTTTGAAAGAGTAAAAGCTTATCCTCATCTTCTTAGAATTAAGGGTGACTCGAGGAACCCTGGAGATCCTCAAGAAACACTGGAGTTCCACAAGGAACCATTGCAATCAATGGGTTTATATTTGAAACTTTGGTTAGTTAATGGGTTATTTGAGGAACCTTCAATGTTTCAATGTAGCAAGAGTTTTTTGAGCACTTTGAATGTATTTTTCCGTTGAAATGTGTTATGCTGCCAGACTCAGAAGAAGACGGAAAATATGTGGTATTCGGGATGGCTTTAGGGGATAGCTTGCAACTTGTAAACAATGACCCATTCCTATGAGTCTATTGTAACACTAATGTCGAATAATACATTATATACTGTAATACAGTTGAAGTCAGAATTTTACATGCACCTTAGCCAAAACCATTTAAACTCAGTTTTTCACAATTCCTGAAATTTAATCCTAGTAAATGTTCCCTGTCTTAGGTCAGTTAGGATCACCATTTTATTTTAAGAATGTGAAATGTCAGAATAATAGTAGAGAGAATTATTTTTTTCAGCTTTTGTATCTTGCATCACATTCCCAGTGGGTCAGAAGTTTACATTCACTCAATTACTATTTTTATAGCATTGCCTTTAAATTGTTTAACTTGGGTCAAACGTTTCAGGTAGACTTCCACAAGCTTCCCACAAAAGTTGGGTGAATTTTGACCCATTCCTCATGACAGAGCTGATGTAACTGAGTCAGGTTTGTAGGTCTCCTTGCTCGCACATGCTTTTTCAGTTCTGCCCACACATAGGATTTAGGTCAGGGCTTTGTGACGGCCACTCCAATACCTTGACTTTGTTGTCCTTAAGCCATTTTGCCACAACGTTGGAAGTATGCTTGGGGTCATTGTCCATTTGGAAGACCCATTTGCGATCAAGCTTTAACTTCCTGACTGATGTCTTGGGATGTTGCTTCAATATATCCACATAATTTGCCTTCCTCAATATGCCATCTATTTTGTGAAGTGCACCAGTCCCTCCTGCAGCAAAGCAGCGCCACAACATGATGCTGCCACCTCCATGCTTCACGGTTGGGATGGCTTGCAAACCTCTCCCTTTTTCCTCCAAACATAACGATGGTCATTATGGCCAAACAGTTCCATTTTTGTTTCATCAGACCAGAGGACATTTCTCCAAAAGGTACGATCTTTGTCCCCATGTGCAGTGGCAAACAGTACAGTCTGGCTTTTTTTTATGGCGGTTTTGGAGCAGTGGCTTCTTCCTTGCTGAGCGGCCTTTCAGGTTATGTCGATACAGGACTCGCTTTACTGTGGATATAGATACTTTGTACCTGTTTCCTCCAGCATCTTCACAAGGTCCATTGCTGTTGTTCTGGGATTGATTGGCACTTTTCGCACCAAAGTACATTCAACTCTAGGAGACAACGTGTCTCCTTCCTGAGCGGTATGACGGGTGCGTGGTGCAATGGTGTTTATACTTGCGTACTATTGCTTGTAAAGATGAATGTGGTGCCTTCAGTCGTTTGGAAATTGCTCCCAAGGATGAACCAGACTTATGGAGGTCTACATTTCTTTCTGAGGTCAAGCAGAGGCACCGAGTTTGAATGTAGGCCTTGAAATACATCCACGGGAACATCTCCATATGACTCAACTTATGTCAATTAGCCTATCAGAAGCTTCTAAAGCCATGACATCATTTTCTGGAATTTTACAAGCTGTTTAAAAGCACAGTGAACTTAGTGTATGTACATTTCTGACCCACTGGAATTGTGATACAGTTAATTATAAGTGAAATAATCTGTCTGTAAACAATTGTTGGAAAAATGACTTGTGTCACGCACAAAGTTGATGTCCTAACCGACTTGACCAAACTATAGCTTGTTAACAAGACATTTGTGGAGTGGTTGAAAAACAAGTTTTAATGACTCCAACCTAAGTGTACATACAGTTGAAGTCAGAAGTTTACATACACTTAGGTTGGAGTCATTAAAACTATTTTTTTCAACCACTCCACAAATTAATTTGAGCAAGTCTTTATTCATGTGAAAAATCAGATTTATATAATTGTCCATGTGGTCTATGTTAAAGGGCACTTAATTTAATATAACATGCTTTTAAAATTCAATATTTGTCCACAATTTCTTCCAGGGGTTGGAACTTAATTATTTTCCATGTTTCATTCTGAACAGAACCATTATTTTTTAAATTCCGTTCCACTGTTCCGACCAAAACAATAACATCCTGAACTGGTTCAAACAATCAAAAAAGTAACGGTTTATATCATTCCTTTCTGTTCCTTTTTAAAACTCTGAAATATATATTTTTTTACATTTAGCTCGAAATTAACTTACTTCACCAATCAGTGCGGATAGAGCAGCTTGCTGTGGAGCGGGTAAGCGATTGAATCTGTATAAGAAAGTCGATAACTGCATGGTTTAATCATAATGAAAGACAAAACAAACACTGTGCTGCCAGTCAGTGTAGGGTGTGAGATGCATCTGAAATTTTGAGGGTGTGAGAGAACGAGAGAGGATGAAGGAAGCTTACCTTGACGTGCTGGGGCATTTTGTTATGACCAGCATTATCTGAATTAGGCCCACAGAAGTATACATACGGAGGAGCGGCTTTTATGGAGGAACTTTTAATGTCTTTGAACTTCTGAGTCGGTTTAATGTTGGACCAGAGCGAATGACAAGCTTGTGTGTGCAGAGTGGCTCTAGAACTAAAAATGTCTTACATTTTTTGTAGTTAATAAATCAAATGTTACTCTAACTTCCGCGATGCATATAAGGCCCTGCCCCGCCCCCCTTTCGGAAAAGCTGACCACGACTCCATTTTGCTGATACCTGCCTACAGACAAAAGCTAAAAAAAGAAGCTCCCACGCTGAGGTCTGTCCAACGCTGGTCCGACCAAGCTGACTCCACACTCCAAGACTGCTTCCATCACGTGGACTGGGACATGTTTCGTATTGCGTCAAATAACAACATTGACGAATACGCTGATTCGGTGTGCGAGTTCATTAGAACGTGCGTTGAAGATGTCGTTCCCATAGCAACGATTAAAACATTCCCTAACCAGAAACCTTGGATTGATGGCAGCATTCGTGTGAAACTGAAAGTGCGAACCACTGCTTTCAATCAGGGCAAGGTGTCTGGTAACATGACTGAATACAAACAATGCAGCTATTCCCTCCGTAAGGCTATCAAACAAGCTAAGCGTCAGTACAGAGACAAAGTAGAATCCCAATTCAACGGCTCAGACACAAGTGGCATGTGGCAGGGTCTATAGTCAATCACGGACTACAGGAAGAAATCCAGCCCAGTCACGGACCAGGATGTCTTGCTCCCAGGCAGACTAAATAACTTTTTTGCCCGCTTTGAGGACAATACAGTGCCACTGACACTGCCTGCAACGGAAAAATGCGGTCTCTCCTTCACTGCAGCCGAGGTGAGTAAAACATTTAAACGTGTTAACCCTCGCAAGGCTGCAGGCCCAGACGGCATCCCCAGCCGCGCCCTCAGAGCATGCGCAGACCAGCTGGCTGGTGTGTTTACGGACATATTCAATCAATCCCTATACCAGTCTGCTGTTCCCAAATGCTTCAAGAGGGCCACCATCGTTCCTGTTCCCAAGAAAGCTAAGGTAACTGAGCTAAACGACTACCGCCCCGTAGCACTCACTTCCGTCATCATGAAGTGCTTTGAGAGACTAGTCAAGGACCATATCACCTCCACCCTACCTGACTCCCTAGACCCACTCCAATTTGCTTACCGCTCAAATAGGTCCACAGACGATGCAATCTCAACCACACTGCACATTGCCCTAACCCATCTGGACAAGAGGAATACCTACGTGAGAATGCTGTTCATCGACTACAGCTCGGCATTCAACACCATAGTACCCTCCAAGCTCGTCATCAAGCTCGAGACCCTGGGTCTCGACCCCGCCCTGTGTAACTGGGTACTGGACTTCCTGACGGGCCGCCCCCAGGTGGTGAGGGTAGGTAACAACATCTCCTCTCCGCTGATCCTCAACACTGGGGCCCCACAAGGGTGCGTTCTGAGCCCTCTCCTGTACTCCCTGTTCACCCACGACTGCGTGGCCACGCACGCCTCCAACTCAATCATCAAGTTTGCGGACGACACAACAGTGGTAGGCTTGATTACCAACAACGACGAGACGGCCTACAGGGAGGAGGTGAGGGCCCTCGGAGTGTGGTGTCAGGAAACTAACCTCACACTCACGTACAAACTGAAATGGTCCACCCACACAGACAGTGTGGCTTATCACCAAAAACACTCACAAACCTTTACAGATGCACAATCAAGAGCCTCCTGTCGGGCTGTATCACCGCCTGGTACGGCAACTGCTCCGCCCTCAACCGTAAGGCTCTCCAGAGGGTAGTGAGGTCTGCACAACGCATCATCGGGGGCAAACTACCTGCCCTCCAGGACACCTACACCACCCGATGTTACAGGAAGGCCATAAAGATCATCAAGGACATCTACCACCCGAGCCACTGCCTGTTCACCCCGCTATCATCCAGAAGGCGAGGTCAGTACAGGTGCATCAAAGCTGGGACCGAGAGACTGAAAACAGCTTCTATCTCAAGGCCATCAGACTGTTAAACAGCCACCACTAACATTGAGTGGCTGCTGCCTACACACTGACACTGACTCAACTCCAGCCACTTTAATAATGGGAATTGATGGGAAATGTTGTAAATATATCACTAGCCACTTTAAACAATGCTACCTTATATAATGTTACTTACCCTACATTATTCATCTCATATGCATACGATATACTGTACTCTATATCATCGACTGCATCCTTATGTAATACATGTATCACTAGCCACTTTAACTATGCCACTTTGTTTACATACTCATCTCACATGTATATACTGTACTCGATACCATCTACTGTATCTTGCCTATGATGCTCTGTACCATCACTCATTCATATATCCTTATGTACATATTCTTTATCCCCTTACACTGTGTATAAGACAGTAGATTAGGAATTGTTAGTTAGATTACGTGTTGGTTATTACTGCATTGTCGGAACTAGAAGCACAAGCATTTCGCTACACTCGCATTAACATCTGCTAACCATGTGTATGTGACAAATAAAATTTGATTTGATTTGAAATGTGAAATCCTATCCTTAACTATCATTTAAAAAGTAAATCCATTCTTCTCTATGTAGCCCTTTCCTGCAGTCAAATTACCTAGTGGCTTCATGGGTGGAATGTTATTCATATGTTTCATAATTAATCAACATTATGTTATTTGTTATATTTCAGCTTTCTTCGATGTATATAAAGTGTAATATTGGGATGCAAACTCAAAATGCAATACATTTCAATTATATATTTGACATGGTACAGGTGTCGTCTTTTTTAAGCCGATAAGCATGTGTGGGAAGTGTATACTTTTGTTTCAAAGTAGATTTGTTTAAGACTACCAAGAAACACTCTGTGTGATCCTGATTTAGCCCATTGCAGTAAAAGGTTTCTCCCTAATTTCTTATTTATGCTTGTAACATAGTCAGTAGTCTACAGTATCCTATGCTTCAGAAGGGAGGGGCAGGTAGTCTACACACACAAACACACCCACTGGAAAAGATTTCCAGCTGGCAGGCAGACGCTGGAATAAGTTTGTAAGTGACACAGTGAGGGCTTGCATGGGTGCTTTGTTGTGATTTTTGTGGGACTGGAAAAAAATGCATTGAACGTAAAATAATGTTATTAACCAGTTCCCATGCTTTTAAAACAACGTTCTGTTCCAGAACACTATGGATCACTTTTGTTTTCAGTTTGGGTTCTGTTCCTCAAATAATTTTGTTATTTCCGGTTTTCGGTTCTGTTCCCTGAACCGGTTCCAACCTTTTTATTTCTACCCCAAATATCAAAGGCACTAATTAGTGGAATAACCCTTTAGTCCTATTCCCAAATTACATCCTATTCCCTATATAGGACCAGTGACTGTTCAAAAGTAGTGCACTATATGGAATAGGTTGCAATTTGGCATGCAACCCCAAGCAAGTCCCATTCCATCAATAGACTACTGACCTAACGATATCTAACACTGTGACAGGATCGTGTCAAGCAGCACTTGAGAGTTCAATGTCTTTAACTTTCAGATTTAATCAACATCTTAATCCACCTAATAGCCCCATTTAATCTTCTATTTGGACATTCTCCCAATAATCTTTGATTTCAAACGTTCTCTGTAGTCGAACACAACTATTTGTCACATCTTGACTATCTGCTATACCTGGCTCATTCCATGAGCACACGGCTCTTGGAATCTCCTATCTTGTTTCAAGTGATACTCACAATGCTGCTTTTCCATGGTATGGGTTTAGTTTAGCTGTGTTTCTGACAACACTCTTTGAAAAGCATAAAGAGGCCTGGCTTACAGGGCTAGTGTGGGTTAGCTGCTGGTGACTGATGCCAGTCTGTTTTCTGTTCACCACCTGCATACAAATGCATAGATGTACATACTGTATGTTCACATGAACACACAGCAAACACACAACCCCTGTATTTCTCTTTATTTTGTATAACCTTACAACAAGAGCATGGAATCACGGTTTTGAGAATCCTTTTGTCATTTTTTAAACTAGAACTTCAGTCTGTTTTCTGGATCTACTGTTTGCCCGGAGTGTCGGCGGCATCCCTGTTTGTCTCACTTTCTTTCAAACCTGTTTTACACCTCACTTACTTTCTCGGTTTTCAACCTGGCTTTGTTGCGAATGTCTCTGGGCAATAGCAGACCCCACTGGAAGATGGTATAAATCAGGTATGGGCAACTGGGGCCCGTGGCCCCTCTTTTGAAGAACCTTGGTTAAATTTACCCCCCCCCCCCCCCCAAAAAAAAAAAAAAATTCAGTCGGAGTCTCATTTTACTGTTGCGAGTTAGAATAGTAGAATACACAAGGTGCAATTTCCAAATTTGGTTTTGCATAAGCAGTTTTTCTTTTGTCATGTCTGTCGCTGATAGTCACTCAATTAGCCCATGTCAGCTAACATTTTTTAGATTGGTAAATTAGTCAAGCCAGCTATCTAAACTCATAGTAATAATTTTCGAATTACCGCCCAGGGGCCCCCATTGATTTTGTTAGTCACTCTCACTCATATATAATATGAAAAACTGCAAACATGTCTCTCCACCCTGTGGCAAAATGTATAGAATTGCAACAGTGGCCCCTCATGATGAGTTCAGATTTTGTGGCCCACACCCCCATCACAGTTGCCTGTCCCTGGTATAAATGAATGAGAGAGTCACAGGTCTAATGATCCAGCAATGACATCTAAACCACCAAAGGCACTTAATACATAAGGAATAATCCACTTAAGACAACAGGCAGATGCTCTGTCCGGGTGCTCTCTTGCTCTATAAATCTTTAAGGTATAGGCTCCTTCTACAGAGGTGCCAACACAATATTTAACCTTCCCGCGTGCAGTGTTTTTTTCTGTTTTGAATTGTTTTGGTTTGAAGGCTGAAATTTGATCAGGAATCTATTTCCCAGCTCATTGTGCTCTCAGGGGGTACTGTTGTTTTGCTGAAGATTACATAAAATCCCCATCAACAGTTGGGAGGAAATGAGCCCGGTGGCAGACTACTATTTGAAATCTTTCAAATACATTGAGTGTTTGTTGTTGCCTGTCTGGGGTTCCAAATAGGTGGGGTTTACAGTATTGGGACTATACAGTGGTCAATTAAGCGGCATGGTCAATTAAGCACAGATAAAGTCATTGAAATGATTTCAAATAGTATTTGAACCCAGGTCTGACGGGTGAGAGAGGTAATGCTGATTGATAGAGAAGATTTCTATTCCAGCCGGAGACATATACTATATATATATGCAGCAGTCCAACGTTGCCAAGCATTGTGTGTGTGTGAGTTTGTTTGTGTGCCCTACCCTGCGTTCATTGCTCCAGCAGTCAGCACTTCCCACTGGACACCAGCCATAGACAACCTAAATCTAATGCTATCCACAGCCCACAGCCCACAACCTAAACCACTGAAGACAGAGATTTGAAGCAATATATCCTTAATTATTATAATCCAATACACATACACTACCGTTCAAAAGTTTGGGGTCACTTAGAAATGTCCTTGTTTTGAAAGAAAGGCACATTTTTTTGTACATTAAAATAACATAAAATTGATCAGAAATACAGTGTAGACATTGTTAATGTTGTAAATGACTATTTTAGCTGGAAACTGCAGTTTTTTTAATGGAATATTTACATAGGCGTACAGAGGCCCATTATCAGCAACCATCACTCCTGTGTCCAATGGCTAATCCAAGTTTATCATTTTAAAAGGCTAATTGATCATTGCAAAACCCTTTTTCAATTATGTTAGTACAGCTGAAAACTGGTGTTCTGATTAAAGAAGCAATAATACTGTCCTTCTCTAGACTAGTTGAGTATCTGCAGCATCAGCATTTATTGGTTCGATTACAGGCTCAAAATAGCTGGAAACAAATATTTTTTTTCTGAAACTCGTCAGTCTATTCTTGTTCTGAGAAATGAAGGCTATTCCATGCGAGAAATTGCCAAGAAACTGAAGATCTCGTACAACGCTGTGTACTACTCCCTTCACAGAACAGCGCAAATTGGCTCTAACCAGAATAGAAAGAGGAGTGGGAGGCCCCAGTGCACAACTGAGCAAGAGGACAAGTACATTTGAGTGTCTAGTTTGAGAAACAGATGCCTTTCAAGTCCCCAACTGGCAGCTTCATTAAATAGTACCTGCAAAACACCAGTCTCAATGTCAACAGTGAAGAGGCGACTCCGGGATGCTAGCCTTCCTATAGGACATTTGTGGGTAAAACTGAAAAAGCGTGTGCGAGCAAGGAGACCTACAAACCTGACTCAGTTACACCAGCTCTGCCAGGAGGAATGGGCCAAAATTCACCCAACTTATTGTGGGAAGCTTGTGGAAGGCTACCTGAAAAGTTTGACCCAAATTAAACAATATAAAGGCAATGCTACCAAATACTAATTGAGTGTATGTAAACATCTGACCCACTGGGAATGTAATGAAATAAAAGCTGAAATAAATCATTCTCTCTACTACTATTCTGACATTTCACATTTTTTTAAATATAGTGGTGATCCTAACTGACCTAAGACAGGGAACATTTACTGGGATTAAATGTCAGGAATTGTGAAAAACTGAGTTTAAATGTATTTGGCTAAGGTGTATGTAAACTTCCGACTTCAAGTGTATGTGTGTGTGTGTGTGCGCACGTGTGTTATGTGAGTGTGTCTCTGGACAGATCAGCTGTAGACCTACAGTAAATATAGGCTTTATTTATCAACTCTGTATTGGCGTGTGTGACTGTGTGTGTGCAGTTCTCTTATAGGTGAAAGGTGGGAGACGGGATATGATGGCATAACATGACACAGTGCAAATAAATCCAAAGTGAATAGACGGTGTGCCAAAGTCTGGTCTGGATATAGCACTGCCGTGTTGACCCCAGACTAAATACGTTTGACCCCCAACAGTGGGGGTTCATCATACTCCATACATCTCTTTCTTCACAACCCTCTAACTCTCTCTTTTATTCCTTCACAACTAAATACAGAATTTTGTTCTGCTTTTTTATAAAAAACAATCAGATGAAGATAGGAGAGAAATATACAGAGATTGGCTGAATCGCTGTGACATCCCCTGAGAGTCAGGAGGAAATTAGAGAAAATTGAATGAACGAAAACAGACACAGTAGTCTTGCTGCCACAGCTGGGAGAGAACGGCATGGCTGCATTAAGATGCTCTGCACTGCAGCAGCACAACGCTGCCAAGCACACACACACAGGCATACACACAGTGTCACACACATGCATGCTCTCTCTCTTTATCTCTCTCTCACACACACACACACACACACACGCACACATACACACACATACACACACACACATACACATAGCGTCACCCCACACGCATACACACAAACACACACACATACATTGACACGAGGAGGAGGGGGGGGGGGACAGAGTCACTACAGGCTTGGTTTTGCGTCTGCCTTGCTGTGAATATGTGTACAGCATAGCATGGGAGTAACATGGAGGTGATGCCTCAAAGCAGCAGATGCTGGAACTATGAGAGAGGGAATTAAGTGGGGACGCTCATCACAATCGCCTGGCACGTAGCACACTCTACTGCTTTTCTATAGGGCATTAGAGAGACATTTCCTATACAAGGGGAATACATGGAAAGACGCATCATTTGATCTATATAATTGAAGGCATAAACACCTGTTGTTTGTGGTGTTTTTCCTCCATATGTTACACATTAGAGTCTCTGCGCCATGATTATTTCGCTCCCTCTGTTTACTGGAAATGTAGAATAAAAATGATAGACCTTACCAATTACATCTTGCATACACGATCACTGCTCATTGAGTATGTCAAAAGAATGTGATCATGAGGAGACATATGATTGAGTGTAGTCTGGCCCAGGAGTGGGAAGGTGAACGGAAAGGCTCTGGAGCAACGAACCACCCTTGCTGTCTCTGCCTGGCCGGTTCCCCTCTTTCCACTGGGATTCTCTGCCTCTAACCCTATTACAGGGGCTGAGTCACTGGCTTACTGGGGCTCTCTCATGCCGTCCCTGGAAGGGGTGCGTCACCTGAGTGGGTTGATTCACTGATGTGGTCATCCTGTCTGGGTTGGCACCCCCCCTTGGGTTGTGCCATGGCGGAGATCTTTGCGGGCTATACTCAGCTTTGTCTCAGGATGGTAAGTTGGTGGTTGAAGATATCCCTCTAGTGGTGTGGGGGCTGTGCTTTGGCAAAGTGGGTGGTGTTATATCCTTCCTGTTTGGCCCTGTCCGGGGGTGTCCTCGGATGGGGCCACAGTGTCTCCTGACGCCTCCTGTCTCAGCCTCCAGTATTTATGCTGCAGTAGTTTATGTGTCGGGGGGCTGGGGTCAGTTTGTTATATCTGGAGTACTTCTCCTGTCCAATTCGGTGTCCTGTGTGAATCTAAGTGTGCGTTCTCTAATTCTCTCCTTCTCTCTCTCGGAGGACCTGAGCCCTAGGACCATGCCCCAGGACTACCTGACATGATGACTCCTTGCTGTCCCCAGTCCACCTGGCCATGCTGCTGCTCCAGTTTCAACTGTTCTACCTTATTATTATTCGACCATGCTGGTCATTTATGAACATTTGAACATCTTGGCCATGTTCTGTTATAATCTCCACCCGGCACAGCCGGAAGAGGACTGGCCACCCCACATATGCTCTCTCTAATTCTCTTTCTTTCTCTCGGAGGACCTGAGCCCTAGGACCATGCCCCAGGACTACCTGACATGATGACTCCTTGCTGTCCCCAGTCCACCTGGCCGTGCTGCTGCTCCAGTTTCAACTGTTCTACCTTATTATTATTCGACCATGCTGGTCATTTATGAACATTTGAACATCTTGGCCATGTTCTGTTATAATCTCTACCTGGCACAGCCAGAAGAGGACTGGCCACCCCACATAGCCTGGTTCCTCTCTAGGTTTCTTCCTAGGTTTTGGCCTTTCTAGGGAGTTTTTCCTAACCACCGTGCTTCTACACCTGCATTGCTTGCTGTTTGGGGTTTTAGGCTGGGTTTCTGTACAGCACTTTGAGATTTCAGCTGATGTACAAAGGGCTATATAAATAAATTTGATTTGATTTGATTTGAGACAGGATTCATTAGGCAGGTTTATAAGAGTGGTTAGATAATGATGAGTGGAGAGATGACTAGAAGCTTAACCCGTTGATAAGTATGGGGTTGAATCAGATCAGTATGTGTTGTTTGAAGTATGTATTTTAGCGCCTCACATGATGCCTGTTCGCCTTGCTCTCCCTGCTCTCCCTGTTCTCCCTGCTCTCCCTGTTCTCCCTACTCCAGGTCATCTCAAGGGTAATTAAATATCAAAACAATGCAAAGGTCAAGTACATGCAGACTCTGCTGGGAAAAAAGCAGAGCTATGCATGCATTACAGGTTATTACCTCTGGAGTACCAAGTCAGAGGGTAAGAGGAGAAATCAGACAGCAGCTTTCACATGAGAATGGCTTTATCTCACTAACAGCAACAGAGGTTAATATGAATAGCATTGTGGGGGTGAGTCTGCTTAAAACAACAGCCTGGATATAAACACAAGAGTGAGGTCACACTCATGCACGCACACACACACACACACACACACACACACACACACACACACACACACACACACACACACACACACACACACACACACACACACACACACACACACACACACACACACACACACACATGTTATTGATTGATTGGTTTGATGGTGGAGCAGCAACAGCAGCATCACCCCAGAACCAATTAAGTTGAATGAATACGTTAGCTATATAACATGTCTATGTAGCCTTGGTAGAAATGTTCTGATCTTAAATGGGCAATCTGCAGTTCAAAGAACAACAAATTGGGCGCCCAGCCAGTGTTTTGGTAAACAGCTGAGGGATAGGGCTGGAGAAATGTAACCACTCTTAAATTCATAGACAGACCTATGGATTCAAGGACTGACCATCGACGATATCAACATCAGGGTAAAGTTTTAACAATGTTTCGAGGCTATACAATGTTTGTTTACAACTACATTGTTTACAAATAACGGAGTAAAACAAACATATATTTTGACAGTAAGCGATATTCTTCAAGAATCAATGGGTATATATAAGGGAAAAAATTGATCTATCAATTGCTGATTGCCGCTTTGAACCTGTACACTTAAAATCTCCACGGACACAGCCAGAAGAGGACTGGCCACCCCTCAAAGTCTGGTTCCTCTCTAGGTTTCTTCCTAGATTCCTGCCTTTCTAGTGAGTTTTCCCTTGCCACTGTGGCCATACATCTGCATTGCTTGCTCTCTGGGGGTTTAGGTTGGGTTTCTGTATAAGCACTCTGTGACATCTGCTGATGGTAAAAGGACTATAAATAAATGAGATTTAATTTTCATTTCATTGATATTACATATTTATTACAAATACATTTGTGACAGGATCCAATTGCATTATTGTTCTGCTTTGCTTATTGTGACCATAGGCAAACATTCTAGCCTATATCCATTGAAACGTCCCCCCAAAACTGAACTCACCTGTCCACCGCTATCGCAGTCATAGAGTAGATACTAGCGAAGACAGCAGCGACGGGGAAGAAGTTGTGAAAGCGGCAGTACATCAGCCCGAAGTACCACTCATTATGGACGGAATAGACGAAGTTGATAACGGTGTTGAAGGCTGACATAGACGCCTCTGCAAACGCCAGGTTCAACAGAAAATAGTTGGTCACAGTTCTCATTCGTTTATGCGCCATAATGATCCATATTACTACGACGTTCCCCACCAGAGACACAGTAACCATGCAACTGTAAGCGAAAGCCCATAGAACAATTCTCCAAACTGGTTGTACAAACTGGTTTCCGTCTAGATCAGTTCCATTGAGCCCTGAAGCGTTGGTCAAATTGCTTAGCAATGGCAAATCAGTCGTAGTGAACAAGGGATCCATTTTGGTGGTATCTTTTTTTTTGTGACAAAAATAATATTGGTCCATGCGATACCTATGACATGTACACTCAACCACTAACAACTGATTGAGTAAATGGTTAGAGATAATCTTGGTGTGTGTTGATGTCTTTCAATTTAAACTTTCTTCATCATTGCCATTCTTCTGATTCATTTGGCACAGCTAAATTAGAATGGTAAAATAATGGAATGATCACTGAAGGCGCAGCTCACACACAGAAAATTGAGAATTGTCGAAGTTATTAAAAATTGAATTTGGATAATACGATGAATATGTATTTAAGTTGACTCCACTCCGTGTGAAATTGAGATGGTCCTTGGTGTGTGGCTCTTCTCCACCGCAGCAAAAAGACACGGGGAACAGCGTCCTCGTCTCCAGCGCTGTACTCTGTACTCCGTACCCTATACTCTTGGCTCAGAGAGGTGCTCTCTCTCTCTCCTCTCACACAATCAACGTGCGCCAACGGGAGCGCAGCCAAGAGCGCGCATACGCAAATATCATAGATGTTCTGCAATAGTGTGTGGTAACTTGAAACGTTCATGGACTGGACAACTTGTTCAGCAAGACCAGCATACTTAAAGTAATTAATGATTGTCCAAATGTAGACAATAGATAAGTATTTAGCCGACGAATAAAAGGACTGGTCGGTTTCTTCTATAGCAGATAAGGACTCCTGTAGTGAATGGTGGGTGTATTTCACTGGTGTAATTTATTATAGGCTCTTCACCTAACCATTTCCAATAGCTCACATTTTCTGACAGCATTCTACAAACATTCTACAGTTGAATTCGGAAGTTTACATACACTTAGGTTGGAGTCATTAAAACTTGTTTTTCAACCACTCCACAAATTTATTGTTAACAAACTATAGTTTTGTCAAGTCGGCTACTTTGTGCATGACACAAGTCATTTTCCAGCAATTGTATACAGATTATTTCACTTAGAATTCACTGTATCACAATTCCAGTGGGTCAGAAATGTACATACACTAAGTTGACTGTGCCTTTAAACAGCTTGGAAAATTCCAGAAAATGATGTCATTGCTTTAGAAGCTTCTGATAGGCTAATTGACATAATTTGAGTCAATTGGAGGTGTACCTGTGGATGTATTTCAAGGCCTACCTTCAAACTCAGTGCCTCTTTGCTTGACATCGTGGGAAAATCAAAATAAATCAGCCAAGACCTCAGAACAAAATTGGAGACCTTCACAAGTCTGGTTCATCCTTGGGAGCAATTTCCAAACACATGAAGGTACCACATTCATCTGTACAAACAATAGTACACAAGTATAAACACTATGGGACAACGCAGCTGTCATACCGCTCAGGAAAGAGATGCGTTCTGTCTCCTAGAGATGAATGTAATTTGGTGCGAAAAGTGAAAAGTGCAAATCAATCCCAGAACAATGGCAAAGGACCTTGTGAAGATGATGGAGGAAACAGGTACAAAAGTATCTATATCCACAGTAAAACGAGTCCTATATCAACATAACTTGAAAGGGTGCTCAGCAAGGAAGAAGCCACTGCTCCAAAACTGCCATAAAAAGCCAGACTACGGTTTGCAACTGCACATGGGGACAAAGATGGTACTTTTTGGAGAAATGTCCTTTGGTCTGATGAAAGAAAAATAGAACAGTTTGGCCATAATGACCATCGTTATGTTTGGAGGAAAAGGGGGAGGCTTGCAAGCCGTGAAGCACAGGGGCGGCAGCATCATGTTTTGGAGGTGACAAAAATGGGAAGGGGAGATGCAGTTTAGAGAGAGACTAAAATGATTGTTGCTCTGTTTTCCTCAGTTTCCCCCAAATTGGTGTAAAAGCTTAAAATATTTTTATACTGAGGTGGACACCTTTGTGAAAGGATACATTTGGGTCGTTTTAGAGGCCTCTGGAAACTGACATGATGGGCTTCTGTATCATAAGCCATAAAGGGATATGTCAAAGTAAAACATGAATTTCCTAAGAATTGAAAGACAGCATGGGATACACAATTTAACAATAAGTTGTATTACTCTCTTTGATCCTTATCACAACTGACTGTCTGCTACATGTTTCTGCTCACTGTCCCCATCTAGTGGTACTTTCTGCCACAGCCACCTACTGCTCTGTGGTGAAATCTGCGCTATAATGGTCATAGCTAAATATCTGAATGAATGTTGTAGCCAAGGAATAGGGGACGGATGGAGGGAGAGAGAAAGTGAGAGACTACTGAATGCAAGACTGCTGAATATAGACTGTCAGGGACACATTATTGACTGTTAGCGAGAGCAGCTATAGGAGAAAAGGGAGGAAGCCCTTGTCTGGTGCCGAACTGGACATTTGTATTCCTTTCGCAGTGTCTATGTGGCTGACAGGAGAGATCATATTATGTGCTTGCCACAGGCAGGGTTGGTCCATCTTCTAAATGTAATCCATTACAGTTACTAGTTACCTGCCCAAAGTTATGATCAGTAGTGTAACTTTTGGATTACCCAAACTCAGTAACTTAATCTGATTACTTTCAGTAACTTTTGGATTACTTCCCCTTTAAGATGCATTAGAAAAATACAAAAAGGATCCATCGCATTTGGTGTGTCATCATAGTGGTCTCTGAATTGATGTCATTGAGAAAACAGAAAGGTGTCTATATATTGTTTTCACAAACATCCTTTCTGAATTTAAAAGTAATCAAAGAAGTAATCATCATTTTTTTCAAGTATCTTTAATCTGATTACAATATTGTTCCAGGTAACGTAACTGGCTACAGGTAAAGTTTTTTTTTGGAATCAGATTAAATGTAACCGATTACATGTAAAAGCTGAAAAATGAGAGGTTGCAGTAGGATTTGCAAATTACTCTTTACGCTATTTACATCTCTCCTTTGTGTTCCAGTAGTTAAATTGAAGCCACAGTGCCCTTTTGTAACAAGACAGCCAGATATCGTTTGGATAACTAATGTTGGGTGGCAGAAGTCGAGGCTTGAATGCCATCTTGCTGGTCTCTTTTTTGCTCCATCAGTGAGTGTTTTCGGGATGACACCCAGGCTTTTGGACTGAAAGCCAAGAGTTGGTCATGCAATATTTCCCCACTGTCTGCCATACCAGGATAGTTCTCCCAATAGCTCAGTGCTGCCTTGGCCAGAGCCGTGCCTCCCAGCAAACGGAAGAAAGAAACGTTGTTGTTTGCCAATGTTGGTGGCCACTTAATGATCTGTGCCAAGAGCTGACAAAGTCAACCATCAGCATCGGATACACTTCCATTATCTTTTACGTTCAATAGTTTAGTGTCATGACTCATACGGCAATATGTTATTCTCAGAGGCACCTGAATTTTCCTGGATGCTGAAACAAAAAAGATCAGCTTTTCACAGTAGCATGCCATGTTATTAGACATTTTCCGTGCTCTGTGTATTGAGATTAAATGTGTTGGGATGTTCTGTGCCAGGGAGTATTTTCTGACTGAAAATTAAGTATGAGTGCTGCCCTTTGCAGAGCTAATATTGACAGTAATTCACAGTTCAACATGTCAATTGTGAACAACTTGCTTCTACATTTTTGTAATTCTCAGTGGAGTTCATGCCTATACCGCTGGTAGTAGTGATTTACTAGAGGTATTTATTGGCTCTTCAACCATGGATGAATGTCTTTTTTCATGTCTGTATTGCTGGTTTGATACCATGGACAAATAACTTTGTAGCGTATAGGTGTTATCGTGTTATCGTATTACAGGTTGCCTTGCTAGCTATTAAAAGGTGTGAAAAGTCTTGATGGATCTTTTCATTTGAAATTGAAGGTAAAGGAGGCTCTGGTCTCTATTGCGTCAAAGACAATGCAACCTGGAAGAGAGGGGGCGGGGGAGGGAAGAGAGAAAGAGAGACTATTTATTTACTGTCAGAGAGAGCAGCCTATCCGGTATCAAGACAAGACCCAGATGCAGACCGTGTTGAAGTAACAATGTTTATTACAGCGACAGGGGCAAAGGTACAGGACGGCAGGCAGCCAGCGTGGTCAGGCAGGTGGGTACAGGGTCAGGGCAGGCACGGGTGAAAAACCAGGAGGACAAGAAAAGAGAGACTGGGGAAATGCAGGCGCTAACACAAAACCGCTGGTTGGCTTGACAAACTGGCAACAGACAGGCAGAGATCACAGGTATAAATACACAGGGGATAATGGGGGAGATGGGCGACACCTGGAGGGGGGGAGGGGGGGGGTGGAGACAATCACAAAGACAGGTGAAACAGATCAGGGTGTGACGCAGCCAGGAAGTAAGGGAGGATGCACAGTGTCAATGTGGCTGACAGGAGAGGTCATATTACCTAAGGGAAATGTGCATAAAAGCTGGAACAGATGCACACCACTAATAAAGGAATAATAAATACATCTGACAAAAGATTCACCATCATTACAAACCACGTATGAACATCAGGCTGACCCTGACTGAGGATAGTCCAGGTATACAACCACTACATTAAAGTAGCTTCATCAACAACAGCTTTTGATCTATCATCCACTTTATGAGGGAGAACTGGTAATTAACCAGGTCAGGCCCAGAGATATATTGTTCTGTGTCATTTTCTGTGTCTGAGTGCATCATAATATAATAAAGTATATGCAATTTAGCTGATGCTTTTATCCAAAGCAACTTACAGTCAGTCATGCATTCATAATATTTTTTTTGTGTGGCCCCAGCATTACTCAAACCCATGACCCTGGTGTTACAAGCACCATGCTCTACCAACTGAGCCACAAAGGACAAATACATTTGCATATTATTATTAATTATATTATTAAAAATATATATATTTTATTTTCTATTTCTCCTTAATTTAACCAGGTAGGCTAGTTGAGAACAAGTTCTCATTTACAACTGCGACCTGGCCAAGATAAAGCAACGCAGTGCAACACAAACAACAACACAGAGTTACACATAGAATAAACAAACATACAGTCAATAATACAATAGAGAAAAAGTCTATATACCGTGTGTGCAAATGAGGTATGATAAGGGAGGTAAGCAATAAATAGGCCATAGTGGCAAAATAATTACAATTTAGCAATTAAACACTTGGGTGATAGATGTGCAAAAGATGAATGTGCAAATAGAGATACTGGGGTGCAATGGAGCAAATAAATAAATAAATAACAGTATGGGGATGAGGAAGTTGGATGGGCTATTTACAGATGGGCTATGTACAGGTACAGTGATCTGTGAGCTGCTCTGACAGCTGGTGCTTAAAGTTAGTGAGGGAGATATGGGTCTCCAGCTTTAGTGATTTCTGTAATTCGTTCCAGCAGAGAACTGGCAGCAGAGAACTGGAAAGAAAGACGGCCCAAGTAGGAATTGGCTTTGGGGGTGACCAGTAAAATATACCTGCTGGAGCGCGTGCTACGGGTAGGTGCTGCTATGGTGACCAGTGAGCTGAGATAAGGCGGGGCTTTACTTAGCAAAGACTTATAGATGACCTGGAGCCAGTGGGTTTAGCAACGAATATGAAACGAGGGCCAACCAACGAGAGCATACAGGTCGCAGTGGTGGGCTGTATATGGGGCTTTGATGACAAAACGGATGGCACTGTGATAGACTGCATCCAATTTGCTGAGTAGAGTGTCGGAGGCTATTTTGTAAATGACATCGCTGAAGTCAAGGATCGGCAGGATAGTCAGTTTTACGAGGGCATATTTGGCAGCATGAGTGAAGGATGCTTTGAGGTGAAATAGGAAGCCGATTCTAGATTTAATTTTAGATTGGAGATGCTTAATGTGAGTCTAGAGGGAGAGTTTACAGTCTAACCAGACACCTAGGTATTTGTAGTTGTCCACATATTCTAAGTCAGAACCGTCCAGAGTAGTGATACTGTACGGGCGGGCATGTGCGGAAAGCGATCGGTTGAAGAGCATGCATTTAGTTTTATTTGCATTTAAGAGCAGTTGGAGGCCACGGAAGGAGAGTTGTATGGCATTGAAGCTCATCTGGAGGTAAGTTAACACAGTGTCCAAAGAAAGGCCAGACGTATACAGAATGGTGTCGTCTGCGTAGAGGTGGATCAGAGAATCACCAGCAGCAAGAGCGACATCATTGATGTATACAGAGAAAAGAGTCATCCCGAGAATTGAACCCTGTGGCACCCCAATAGAGACTGCCAGAGGTCCGGACAACAGGCCCTCCGATTTGACACACTGATCTCTGTCTGAGAAGTAGTTGGTGAACAAGGCGAGGCAATCATTTGAGAAACCAATGCTGTTGAGTCTGCCAATAAAACTGTGGTGATTGACAGAGTCGAAAGCTTTGGCCAGGTTGATGAATACAGCTGCACAGTATTGTCTCTTATTGATGGTGGTTATGATACCATTTACGACCTTGAGCATGGCTGAGGTGCACCCATGTCCAGCTCGGAAACCAGATTGCATAGCGGAGAAGGTACGGTGGGATTCTAAATGGTTGGTGATCTTTTTGTTAACTTGGCTATCGAAGACCTTAGAAAGGCAGGGTAGGATAGATATAGGTCTGTAGGAGTTTGGGTCTAGAGTGTCTCCCCCTTTGCAGATGGGGATGACCCTGGCAGCTTTCCAATCTTTGGGGACCTCAGACGATACGAAAGAGAGGTTGAACAGGCTAGTAATAGGGATTGCAACAATTTCGGCTGATAATTTTAGAAAGAGAGGGTCCAGATTGTCTAGCCATGCTGATTTGTAGGGGTCCAGATTTTGAACATCAGCTATCTGGATTTGGGTGAAGGAGAAATGGGGGAGACTTGGGCAAGTTTCTGTGGGGGGTGCAGGGGTGTTGACCAGGGTAGGGGTGGCCAGGTGGAAAGCATGGCCAGACGTAGAAAAATGCTTATTGAGATTCTCAATTATTGTGGATTTATCGGAGGTGACAGTGTTTCCTAGCCTCAGTGCAGTGGGCAGCTGGGAGGAGGTGCTCTTATTCTCCATGGACTTTACAGTGTCCCAGAACCTTTTGGAGTTTGTGCAAAAGGATGGAAATTTCTGTTTGAAAAAGCTAGCCTTTACTTTCCTAACTGCCTGTCGATATTGGTTCCTAACTTCCCTGAAAAGTTGCATATTACGGGGGCTATTTGATGCTAATGCCACATGCCACAGGATGTTTTTGTGCTGGTCAAGGAAAGTCAGGTCTGGAGTGAACCACGGTCTAATCTGTTCCTGGTTCTACATTTTTTGAATGGATCATGGTTATTTAAGATTGTGAGGACAGCACTTTTAAAGAATAACCAGGCATCTTCTACTGATTGAATGAGGTCAACATCCTTCCAGGATATCAGTTCGGTCAATTAGGAAGGCCTGCTAGCTGAAGTGTTTTAGGAAGTGTTTGACAGTGTTGAGGGGTGGACGTTTGACCGCAGACCCATTACGGACACAAGCAATGAGGCAGTGATCGTTTAGATCCTGGTTGAAGACAGCAGAGGTGTATTTGGAGGGCAGGTAGGTTAGGATGATATCTATGAGGGTGCCTGTGTTTACGGATTTGGGGTTGTGCCTGGTAGGTTCATTGATAATTTTGTGAGATTGAGGGTATCTAGCTTAGATTGTAGGAATGATTGTAGGGGTGTTAAGCATGTCCCAGTTTTGGCCACCTAACAGCACGAGCTCTGAAGATAGATGGGGGGTAATCAATTCACATATGGTGTCCAGGGCACAGCTGGAGGCAGAAGGTGGTCTATAGCAAGCGGCAACGGTGAGAGATGTTGGTGTTTCTGGAAAGGTGGATTTTTAAAAGTAGAAGCTCAAATTGTTTGGGCACAGACCTGGATAGTAAGACAGAACTCTGCAGGCTATCTCTACAGTAGATTGCAACTCCACCCCCTTTGGCAGTTCTATCTTGTTGGAAAATGTTTTAGTTAGGCTTTTAGGGTCTGAAGTCAACAAATGAGAGGGCTTGGGGATTGGGAGTGGAGCTAGGCACTGCAGGGCCTGGATTAACCTCTACATCACCAGGAGCAGAGGAGTAGGATAAGGGTACGACTAAGGGCTACAAGAACTGGTCGTCTAGTATGTTCAGGACAGAGAGTAAAAGGAGCAGGTTTCTGGGCGCAGTAGAATAGATTCAATGCATAATGTACAGACAAAGGTATGGTAGGATGTGCATACCGTTGAGGTAAACCTAGCCATTGAGTGACGATGAGAGAGGTATTGTCTCTAGAGACATCAATGAAACCAGGTGAGGTCACCGCATGTGTGTGTGTGTGGGGGGGGGGGGGGGACAAGAGGGTTAGCTGAGGCATATTGAGCAGGGCTGGAGGCTCTAAAGTGAAATAAGACATTAATCACTAACCAAAACAGCAATGGACATGGCATATTAACATTATGGAGAGGCATGCGTAGCCGAGTGATCATAGGGTCCAATGAGTAGCTGGACAGGCTGTAGACACTGCGACTCAGACAGCTAGCGGGCCAGGGATAGCAGGCTAGCAGAGGGCCTTAGAGGGATGTCGCGACAGAAGAAGTCAGTTGTTGTAGCCCCTTAAATGTGTTTACGTCGGAAGACCAGTCGTGCTGGATCAGCAGCTGTCCGTGTAGTAAAAGGGTCCAGGCCAGTTGGCAAAATAGGAGTAGTAGCCCAGGAAATTGACTGATGGGCCACTACAGCTAACAGTCCGGTATGCTCTAGATAGCTAGCGACCCCGGCAAATAAGCTAGCAGATGAGCATTCAGGGGACATCGCGAGCCAGTTGAAAACCCTCGGGCGGATTACGTTGGTAGTCCAGTCATGATGGGTCGGCGGGGCTCTGTATCGGCAATAAAAGGGGTCCAGGCCAATTGGCAAAATAGGTATTGTAGCCCAAGGAGTGGCTGATGGTCCTCTCAGCTAGAGGGAGATGGCTTTAGCATTGGCTAGCTCCAGGCTAATTGGTGCTTGCTTCGGGACAGGGACGTTAGCCAGGAGAAGCCAATCGGATAGCAGCTAGCTAGCTGCGGTGATCCAGGTGAAGAGGTTCAGAGCACATTGGGTGAAGCGGGTTGCAGGAGAGTGTGTTGCGAAGACAAAATATATAAAAAGGTATATATAAAGATATATACATGGGACACGACAAGACAAATACAAAAGACGTCTGAATGCTACGCCATCTTGAATCTTGGAATATAATGCTGTGGTCATAACCAAGTTGCAAGGGGGTAATTACCAGCTGTGAAGTCATCAATACCAGTTGGATGCATTCACATGCTTTGAACTCATTGAGAAAAGCTGATTGCCTAATGTCCAACAAGCTGTGCCAACCATAAAGTAAAACTATCATTTTTTTGTTTAACATTTTTTGAATCTAGGCAAGTCAATTAAGAACATATTCTTATTTACAATGGCGGCTTACCCCGGCCAAACCCTAACGACGCTGGGCCAATGGGACTCCCAATCACGGCTGGTTGTGATACATCCTGGAATTGAACCAGGGTCTGTAGTGATGCCTCTAGCACTGAGATGCAGTGACTTAGACCGCTGCGCCACTCAGGAGCCCCCAAATTAGTGTTAAAAAAAACATGCAAATAGTTTGCTTTTCATAAATACTGTTTTGTTGTTGGATTAAACTGCCGAAAATGGTGTTATTAGAGGTCAGCATGTGGGAGAATTCAGAGCTCAGGGATGATTTCCCACTAGGGTAGCCTAGTGGTTAGAGCGTTGGACTAGTAACCGGTAGGTTGAAAGTTCAAACCCCCGAGCTGACAAGGTACAAATCTGTTGTTCTGCCCCTGAACAGGAAGTTAACCCACTGTTCCTAGGCCGTCATTGAAAATAAGAATTTGTTCTTAACTGACTTGCCTAGTTAAATAAAGGTTAAAAAAACCAGTTGGAGAGGCGTATAAGTTTATTTTTCCCAGTTATATGTGGTAAATACCCCCTGGTCCCACTTGGTAATGAACGCAGCATAAGGGCATTGCTTGCCTCTATCACAGGCTTTCACCAATTGTGAGTGAAGCCTGTGAGGCTTTGCTGTTCTTGGAAAATCTTCTGGGGAATTGAGAAAAGACCACACACCTGTTGTAGTACAACTAGAATCGTATATACTGTAGTAATCTTATCACTGAAAATGGAGGTTGATTCATCAGCCTTTATGTACCTATAACATTAGAGAAGAATCATTTAAAATAGGATTCCACAAAGAGCCACCATTGACATCCCTGTAGCATAGTTATACATCACTACGCAGTTGGAAGGCCTTACAATGGGGACTGTCTGTATTGATGCTCATCAATAGGATTGCTTAAAATCTCACAAATGCAGAGTATGCTTATCCCAACACAAGGCGAGACCCAGAAGCAGACACAGGAGGCAGATGGTTTGAGCTCTGGTATTTATTATAATCCAAGGGATAGACAAAAGCCAGGTTGGGGACAGGCAAGCGTTCATAGCCAGAACAGAGTCCAAAATGGTACAGGGCAGTAGGCAGGCTTGAGGTCAGGGGCAGGCAGAGTGGTAAGGCAGGCGAGCTCAGAGTCAGGACAGGCAAGGGTCAAAACCAGGAGGACGAGAAAAAGAGAGCATCCTGACTGTTTGCATCATCAGCTGGTATGGCAACTGCTCAGCCTCCGACTGCAAAGCACTACAGAGGGCAGTGCGTAAGGCCCAGTACATCACTGGGGCCAAGCTTCCTGCCATCCAGGACCTCAATACCAAGCGGTGTCAGAGGAATGCCCTAAAAATTGCCAAAGATTCCAGCTACCCTAGTCATAGACTGTTCTCTCTGCTACCTCATGGCAAGCGGTACCGGAGCGCCAAGTCTAGGTCCAAAATGCTTCTTAACAGCTTCTACCGCCAAGCCATAAGACATTTTTTACGCTGCTACTTCTCGCTACTTATTATCCATGCATAGTCACTTTACCCCTACCTACATGTACAGCACCAATCAAAAGTTTGGACACACCTACTACATTTTAGAATAATTGAAAATACATCAAAACTGGTATAGAATGTATCTGGTATAGACTGTATAATGTAACAGGTGAAAGAAGTAGAAGAATAACATTGTTAAGAGCAGTTAAGAAACAAGGCAGGAAGCTCAGCCAACAAGGGTGTAGTCAAAAAGTAATTATAGATGAAAATATAACAACTATTCAGCTTGTGAACCTATTCAACCTTAAACTATATTCAACCTGTGAAGACTTGTCAGCTCCATAATTGACTTGCCTATTCTTCAAACTCAATTTGAATCCTGAAAGGAATCAGTATGAGCATTTGGAAAAGTAAAAAGCTAAGTGAGACACCGACAGGTTAGATTCCCCATAGATATTCAGCTCTCTTGTTTCATCATGGTCAGGCCTATACAGCACAATCAGAGGCAAACCTCCATAGCCTGCAATCAGCTCCAAATTCCTCTATTCCATGCACCAACTACCATCCAAATCATGGTAAGAATAATATCTACCCTGAGGGAAAGCGTAAGTGTGCATCCCAAATTGCACTCTATTCCCTTTACTGTGCACTAATTCTGACCAGGGCTCTGGTCACAAGTAGTGCACTATATAGCATTAGGGAATAGGATGCCACAAGACAGGATATCCTATTTCTACAACGAGCCCATTTATCTCAGTTGATAACTTGACTCCTTTCTCAAGCCACTACCTCTCAATACAGGGGGAAATTAATTATGAATATCAGTGAATATTCAAATAAATAAATGGGAACTAGGTTTGGTGGTCAGCCCCTGTATCTCAGAGGAGATAAATCACTCTAGAGTCAAATTACTTATATATACATTTGTTTTTTAAATTAAATATCGAATTCGCTATTAGCCCATAGAAACGCAGTGTCTGTCCTATATCTGCGAGATATAAGAAAGCTAAGGATTGTTTATTATTTGTTCATTTGTTTTTACCGGGGAATGACCTGTATACGTTTGACCTGGAAATGCCCTATTCACTTCCATACATTTCTCATCCCGGTACTGGATTACCTTCAGATAAGTCTTGTGAGGCTTGTGGGCGTAGTAGAGTAAAACAACAAACATGGATTGTGGTGGTCATACAGCCCAAACCATTTGGACTCTGCAGACATTTTCGTGAAAAGTCAGATTTTCAGGAAGTCTCCTGGTCTGACAAACACTGTAGCTCTGCTACCTTCCACCCCAGATGTGGAAGGCCGACATGGCCGGATACGGTGGATTGAGACGCAACCCATGCAAAAAAACCCCCCCACATATCTCTAGCTTAAACATACGGATTTTGATGGGGATTTGTATATATTATGCTAATTAGATTTCCACGAGGGTGCGGACATCGACTCTACTTTTTTTCCAAATATGGTGAGGTGATGGAGGAGAGGGTGCTGACCTGCATTCCAAAAAGACCATATACGCATCCAAAATGGAACTCCATTCACTATATGGTGCACTAGGGCCCTGGTCAAAAGTAGTGCACTAGGGAATAGGGTGCCATTTCGGATGCAGGCCATGTCAATCTTCCGCCCACTCAGTAAATGTTGCAGCATCATTATATTGTGTGAGCTGTGGTCTCCGATGCCAGCATTGCAATTCTCTTCGAGGCAAATTAAATGTTCTTTAATGACACCTGTTGTGTTTTACAATGTAAAGTCATATTGGACGGCAATTAAGCATACCATTTTCATAGATTACAGACAACAAAGACACACAACAAGCAGTGGTGTAGTGGTGCCTGGAGAAGTGGGTATACTCAAATTTTGCCAAAACTTTACTGAATGGCCCGCCCGGCGAAGGAAATGTGCCCTGTGTGAAAAAGTCTATGACAAACAGTAACATACACTCTGAATAACCTAAAATGATCAAACGCATATTGTTCATTCAATCAGGCCAATCCAAGCTGCACTGTGCAAGTAGACTAATAGGAGGCCTACTCTTGAAATAGATAAATGAGGCTGTCAACTGAGTCAGAGGTTTCAGATTTTTCCCAAAATGTTCAGGTTTTCCCTCTCAAAGTAATATATTTTTTTAAAGTATGTTATAACTCCACAACAATGCCAGTATACCACTTTTGAGGTCTGGGAAAAATCTAAGATAGATTAGATTTTTTTGTGTTGTTACCCATTAATTCAACTGAGCAGGCACCTACCACTGTTCAAATCAAATTCAAATCAAATCAAATTGTATTGGTCACATACACATGGTTAGCAGATGTTAATGCGAGTGTAGCGAAACGCTTGTGCTTCTTGTTCCGACCGTGCAGTAATATCTAACAAGTAATCTAACAATTTCACAACTACCTTATACACATAAGTGTAAAGGTGTCACGACTTCCGCCGAAGTCGGCTCCTCTCCTTGTTCGGACGGCGTTCGGCGGTCAACGTCACCGGCTTTCTAGCCATCGCCGCTCCATTTTTCATGTATCCATTTGTTTTGTCTTGTTGCCTGCACACCTGGTTTTCATTCCCCAATCAATCTACATGTATTTATTCCTCTGTTCCCCATCATGTCTTTGTGTAAGATTGTTTGTGTTATGTGTGTATTGTTGACGCGCCAGACTGGCTTGTTTTTTCCGTGTTATTTTTCATGAAGATGTTTATTGTTAATCATAATTCTTGTGACTGTTTTGTGCGTTTTGCACTTTTGCCTAAATAAAGTGTGCGCCTGTTCACAAATGCTCTACTGCACCTGACTTCGCTACCAGTACGCACACATTCTGACAAAAGGAATGAATAAGAATATGTACATATAAATATATGGATGAGTAATGGCCGAACGGCATAGGCAAGACGCAGCAGATAGTATAGAGTACAGTATATACATATGAGATGAGTAATGTAGGGTATGTAAACATTATATGAAGTGCCATTGTTTAAAGTGACTAGTGATACATTTATTTCATCAAATTTTTAATTATTAAAGTGGCTAGAGATTTGAGTCAATATGTTGGCAGCAGCCACTCAATGTTTTTTTTTTTTTTTTTTTCAAGGGGTGGATCAGCTTAATATTGAGGACAGAATGTTGCTTCCAATGTAATTGTCTGCATCATTTCCAATGCCCCATATTTTTTTGGTAAATATATATATCCATACATGCATCCATACATACATATACACATATATACATACACATACCTATATAGACATACATACTTTAAAAAAAGAATATACCTTTATTATTATTCCCCGCAAACCCTACCGCCGATCCCCCAATGAGAGTAAACTAATAAACACTTCTGATTTTACCTTCAATTTATATATCTTATACACATTTTACAGACACAGTCTACTTTACAATAGTTATCTCTTGTTTGTTCTTAGTCCTTCCTCTACTTCTGTCCATCCAGTTTGATTTCTATTTGTAACTATGCTATTTCACAAAAGTTCCGAACCTACAGTATATACATTTTACAGATCCCGTATGCTTTACATTGTTTATCTTGTTATTAGTCCCACCCTTCAGCTCCATTCAACCCCTCCCATCTATCTCTCAACATCATCCATTTCGATTTCTATTTGCCAAATATTTTTCAACTGTGCTGTGATGCTTCACAAAATAATTGAACCTGCCTATTCTCATAGCTTCTACAGATTGTAAATTAAAAATATTGTTTTTTTGCTAAAATATGTATTATATTATTGATTGATTGACTATGGCTTTTCAAATCACCCAGTATTGCTATCTGTAGTGTTAGTACTAGGCAAATGTTGCAATTCTTCAGCCATTCCTGGACCTGTGACCAAAAATGAGCTACATATGGACAATACCAAAATAAATGATCTAATGACTCTGCCTCCTCACAGCAGAATCTGCAGAGCTGGGAAGATTGTATCCCCCATATATATAACATTATATTAGTTGCAAGAATTTTGTATTGTAACTTATATTGAAAAATTTGAAGTTTTGAATCCGGCGTTGTTTTGCGTATCAATTCATAAAAATGTTAGTGATGGCTGTTTAACAGTCTGATGGCATTGAGATAGAAGCTGTTTTTCAGTCTCTCAGTCCCGGCTTTGATGCACCTGTACTGACCACGCCTTCTGGATGATAGCGGGGTGAACAGGCAGTGGCTCGAGTGGTTGTTTTCCTTGATGATCTTTTTGGCCTTCCTGTGACATCGGGTGGCGTAGTTGTCCTGGAGGGCAGGTAGTTTTCCCCCGGTGATGGGCTGTGCAGACCTCACTACCCTCTGGAGAGCCTTATGGTTGTGGGCGGAGCAGTTGCCGTACCAGGCGGTGATACAGCCCGACAGGAGGCTCTTGATTGTGCATCTGTAAAGGTTTGTGAGTGTTTTTGGTGATAAGCCACACTGTCTGTGTGGGTGGACCATTTCAGTTTGTACGTGAGTGTGAGGTTAGTTTCCTGACACCACACTCCGAGGGCCCTCACCTCCTCCCTGTAGTCCGTCTCGTCGTTGTTGGTAATCAAGCCTACCACTGTAGTGTCGTCTGCAAACTTGATGATTGAGTTGGAGGTGTGCATGGCCCCAGTGTTGAGGGGCAGTGGGATGGAGATGTTGTTTCCTACCCTCACCACTTGGGGACGGCCCGTCAGGAGGTCCAGGACCCTGTGCACAGGGCGGGGTCGAGACCCAGGGTCTCGAGCTTAATCACGAATTTGGAGTGTACTATGGTTTTAAATGCTGAGCTGTAATCGATGAACAGCATTCTTACATAGGTATTCCTCTTGTCCAGATGGGTTAGGGCAGTGTGATTGTGATTGCGTCGTCTGTGGACCTATTGGGGCGGTAAGCAAATTGGAGTGGGTCTAGGCTCTCAGGTAGGGTGGAGGTGATATGATCCTTGACTAGTCTCTCAAAGCACTTCATGAGATTAATGAGATGAGATTAAGTTTGCATAACAAATGGCCACTGGATTGACGCAAATAATCTTGATATTATTCTGCCAGGTAGGCATAGGTTACTTTGTTGCTCGTTAACGTTTAATAGAGGTTTTTGGCAAAGCTTTTCCATCTATCAGAAGATGGTTTGTTCTATCATTAGCATCACTATATTTTTCCTGTTTCTTAATCGTTTGATACCTGGATATTTTACTTTGTATTATGAAGCATGTCTTACCTTGCTTCAAAGTAACCTAGCCAAAATCCCAGCATAGAAATGTGGAGGAGATTTTTTTTAAATCATAGACTTCTTCATATATACTCTCCTTGTTCTATTGGTTTCCAAATCAACTTTCTTTCATTGTTTAGCAGCCGATGGCATTACCCTAGTCATATTAGCAACCCATGATTGATAGTTGTTGCATCCTTTAGATCTTCCTTCTTTCTAAATTTCGAATGGATATTTCAATCTCTGTCCATGAAACCACTTGCATGTGCGGTGGGCATTTTAGAATGGTGCTTTCAGCAAATTGCATTTTGGAACATTAGCTCGTAGGCCTACCACCATGTGCACACCGATGCACTTAAAATGTGAAGAAATAATAGCTTATCAACATCTTAAGTGAAACATTCTGATCTGTTCCATCAGCCTTATTAATTGATACGTTGTATACCTCCACTACACTACTTCGATACACATCGTTGGGATTAAGAAGTGAGTATATGCAATGCCCACAAAAAAGTGAGTATATGGTGTTTACCTGCATATATCCACTACCAGTGGTGTAGTGGTGCCTGGAGAAGAGGGTAAACTCTAATTTTGGCAAAAATCTATAAAATCTTCAATTGTGCATGTAGCAAGAGACCATAGTAGTGTTACTGTACAATGTATGCCTACAGTCAGGGGCAGACTGAAACCCAAAATCAATAATGTAATTCATAACACACCGGCCCATTTTTGTCATGGAGGCACCCGCACCAGTTTATTTTCTTCCCCTTGAGGCCCCCATAATTATCCAGATTATTATAATTTTGCTAAAGAAAACACTAAGTTAGACAAGTCCGCCAGGCAAAACTATTGACCAGCCCAGTCTGCCCCTGTGTGTTGGACGTGTACAGTATACATGTGATGGAAAAACAATTGCCTTTCCGATTGATACAAATCATGATATCATTCTGCCAGGTAGACCTACTTTGCAGTCAACATTAAATTGGGAAGGTTTTGTGGAAAAGTCTTTAACATTTTCATTCAAACAGCACATGATGACTGAATTGCACATTACAAAGATTCAACCAAGACTTCGGACCAAACTTTTTCAATGTCTGGTTTGCATACCCATTGTTGCCTGCAGCTGTACATAGTCTATCGGTAAATAGCCCACCCAATTTTACCTACCTCATCCCCATACTGTTTATATTTATTTACTTTTATACTCTTTTGCACACCAATATCTCTACCTGTACATGACCATCTGATCATTTATCACTCCAGTGTTAATCTAAAATTTTAATTATTTGCCTACCTCCTCATTCCTTTTGCACACAATGTATATAGACTCTCTCTTTTTCTACTGTGTTATTGACTTGTTAATTGTTTACTCCATGTTTAACTCTGTGTTGTCTGTTCACACTGCTATGCTTTATCTTGGCCAGGTCGCAGTTGCAAATGAGAACTTGTTCTCAACTAGCCTACCTGGTTAAGTAAAGGTGAAATAAAAAATAAAAGTTAGCAATTACTGGTAGATATCATAAGTTGAAACATCTTTCTTATCTACCCTACTGGCTACCGATGAGTGGCTGCATGAGACAGCCAGTTGAGAGCTGGGCCCTCTTGCTGCCTGATATTTCGCTGAAACTAGGCTGTGTGGGTATACAGCATATACCTGCTGTTAAAAATCTCTCTCAAACCCTCTCTATGACCCTGGGACACAGAGAGAAACTCTCCAACCCAGCAGAGCCTACCATCCCCCAGTTTCACACCTCCCTCTGCCCTCTAATGCTAGGGGCAATGCTTTCCTGACCTGTGTCATGGTCAGACAATCATTGGCCTAGCCAGGGGCAGGAGAACCCCCAACACAACCTCTGAACTTGTCAGTTGCATTTTGGAGCCCAGGTTGAGCACAGCCTGTAAACCCCTGGCTTCACACCAACTCATCAGTTGGACCTTTCTTCCACTGGTCTATTCTCCTTCCTATTCACTGTGTGTGTGCCTGTCTTGAGTGTGTCCATAAACGTGTGTTCTGTACACCTGTGTCTTACTAGTCATTTCCATCTTCTTACCGGGACGCTGGGTCAGTTGCACCTACAATCTAAACTGGCACCTCTATCAGAGTCCACCACCAGTTGGTGGCACTTTTTTTCACCTGCGTATAGCCCCCACTACACCACTACATACAGGTAGGTACGTTGCACCTTATCACAAATCTAAAGTCCAGGGAAAAGTGGATTGAGATGCCTGGGCGCTGTGCTTTTCTAGCAGCTGTGGTGCTGAATCAGGTCCGGGGCGCTGTCCATGGTGCTGAATGGTTGTGCTCTGGTATTAGGGCACAAGAGATTCCAACAGGCTCGTTCGACGTGTTCATTCTACCTGCGGCTTCCAATAGGGTGCAACTGCAGCCTACAATTCGGGGCGTTTCTGCATGTGGGCATTCCTGCATCTGCAGGAATCCCCCCATCGAGCATCCCATTGGTTCCTGCATGAATGCTCCCGCTAGCACAGCAAACCGGAGGCTAGGCCGACACCGTATACTAGCTATCTAGCTGGCTTGCTAGTTAGCGACACCATGTGCGAGCTTGCTAGTTAGCTAGCACAAGATTTCACCCCCGCCTCCCGCGTACCAGAGAATACTGTGCCATACCGGTTGGGTGAAGGACACTGTGTACGGGTCGTCCCTGTCTCCCGCTAGCACAGCAGATGGGAGGTTAGAGCGACACTGTGTACTAGCTAGCTAAATAGTTAGCAACACCCTGTACTAGCTAGTGCATTAATGCCGCCTACTGTACTGATGAGTCGCCGCCTCCCGCCTGTCCTAACTTAAAAATGGACCAATATAAGTATAAAGAGGGGTTCCTGCAGATGCAGGAATGCCCCAAATTGCAGGCAGCAATTAGACATCATTGCTTCTACACTTTAAGTTACAACAAAGATGAATGACCGAGTAATAGCCTAGTATCCAGCTTCCACATCACGTGTGCCAAAAATATACCAACAACAGCCAACCAACAACTGATGCAACAATGAGCAATAGCAGGGATTAATGCCAGTAACAGTGACACTTGTAGGGTAGTGACACAGACTCTTCAGTGGGCTGAGATGTGACCCATTTCCTTGATGTAAAGGAAAGCAAGCAATAGTCTGGATAATTAGAGCCAGCGCATTTGTCTACTGTCTCAGCTATCGCACATGATGATACTGTAATCGAGTTTTACTGGATAATTACATATGAAATAGCTGAACGTATTTCACTACTCAGGCCCTTTAAATGACGTCCCAAAACAGAGCGTGCAATGGAACGTGGCCCGGAAGTTGCTATTGTTTGCGAGGGTACATTTAACCTGAGTAAATAAGCTAAACGAAGGCGTTGACGTACTTGTGTAAAATCGAGATGTTTTGAAAATTCTATCGGATAATATAGTTAGCTAACTGTGGCTAGCTGAAATAGCTAATTAGGTCAGTGTTGGTATGCGTCTACTAGCATAGATAGCTAACATTAGCTAAATTGGGTTCTGAGCTTGAAACTACCTTGTTTCTTCAGCTACCAAGCAACATGCCTTCGTACAAAGCAGTGAAGAAAAGCAACCGTTTCTATTATTTCATCAAATTCACCTTAAATATCTACTCAATGCTCTTCTCGGTAAGTGTTTTAATATTGACTTGTTGGTTTCAGGGACAAGGTTGGGGACTGGACCACAAACATGTTGGCTTGTGTGACTGTCAGAGAACCACCATCACATTTGCTACACAGCTAACGTTATATGTTACTAGCCAGCTGTCTAGCTAGCCATTGTAACATATATCTAGTAGCTGCCAGGGTATTCTAAGTTGGCTAGCTAGCTAACTCTGGTGTCAAATTGCTTGCAAGAATAACAAATAATGAAAATACTGCTGTGCACACTATTGTCGTTCATTTACTACACTAGGCTACACTGCTTTTGCTGCTTTGTAGTGCAGGGCGTGTCGTGCCGTGAGACTACTGTGATACAGTTAAAAGTGAAGTGGGAGATTTTCTTTGTCGACAGGAAATGGGATGCTAACTGTAGTCCATTAACATATTTGATTGTTTCAGACTATTCTAGGGCCTTCATATTGCAATATTTGGAAAGAGTAACTAGCTATAGGCCTAAGCCTACCTATTACTCTACATTTGATTAAGCCTAATGAGTCTAATCAGTGTTATAGTCAAATGACCATTTAATGCAGCCTTGTGTTAATGCCTCTTCTTGGTGTTCTGAGACATGTGGGACATTTACTACAGTCTTATTACAGCTTTTCAGGGCAGGAGTGGGTTACACAGGTCTAATTCACTTAAAATCAATAACATGCTAGCATACATGACACACATACACATGTGTCATGTTGGCTTTAAAGTGGAACTGACAGCATTTTGTCAACATTCTTCAAATCTGTTCATATACACCCACAGGAGGATTGTGGCGGCTTTTTTCTTTCTGACAAGCAAGAATATAGATATGGTCGTTTTCATACATTCATAGAATGTTTGGGAATGACTCAGGCATTTGTGATAATGCTATAGCACTATAGAGTGGGAAAGTGTCTGCGTTTGGAAAATGAATAGACACTGCAGCGAATAAAACCTAATTAAAATATCTACACCGGCCGGTGAACCATAGCCAATCAGAGCTACAAATAAGCCAATTGCCACATGGGCCTGCCATCAATTACTTTAATCTGGACTGTGTGTTTACAGGCAGTAGCAACATCAAGACTTTAGATCATTAGAAAGATTTGCCACGAGCCATAGAATACATCAGAATGGATTTCTATAAATATGTAAATACCTTGAGTCCTCTTTACATCAAATCAAATTTTATTGGTCACATACGCATGGTTAGCAGATGTTAATGCGAGTGTATTGGAATGCTTGTGCTTCTGGTTCTGACAATGCATTAATATCTAACAAGTATTCTAACAATTCCCCAACAACTACCTAATACACACAAATCTAAAGGGGTGAATGAGAATATGTACATATAAATATAACGATGGGCGATGGCCAAGTGGCGTAGGCAAAGTGCAGTAGATGGTATAAAATACACTACATACATATGATATTAATAATGTAAGATATGTAAACATTATTAAAGTGTCATTATTTAAAATAATTGTTTAAAGTGACTAGTGACTAGGCAGCAGACTCTCTGAGTTAGTGATTGCTGTTTAGCAGTCTGATGGCCTTGAGATAGAAGCTGTTTTTCAGTCTCTCGGTCCCGGCTTTGATGCACCTGTACTGACCTTGCCTTTTGGATAGTAGCAGTGAGAACAGGCAGTGGCTGGGATGGTTGTTGTCGTTGCTGAATTTTTTTGGGGACTTCCTGTGACATCGGGTCCTGTAGTTGTCATGGAGGGCAGGTAGTTTGCCCCCGGTGATGCGTTGTGCAGACCGCACCACCCTCTGTAGAGCCTTACGGTTGTGGGCGGAGCAGTTGCCGTACCAGGCGGTGGTACAGCCCGATAGGATGCTCTCGATTGTGTCTGTAAAAGTTTGAGTGCTTTTGGTGACTGTTACGAATCCCTTTTGGCCCGACAGTCTAGGGGGGATGGTAATGAGACCCGTAACATAACTCATGCAAATTATTATTGTGACAAAGTAAAAATGTGAACGAAATAACCACGACAACAGAAATCTACCGTCAAACTCTAGGTTTATTTATAAACACACGGTAATGGGGGGAGCAGGAAAAGGGGCTGAGCTGGACCCAAGGAAAGAAACAATAAGTATTCAAAAACACCCCTAAGCTAGACTAGCCTACTTTTACAACAGCTAACTAACTAACCAAAAATACAGTGGGTGGTCCGCCCAGTTCTAACTAGTGTATTTAACAAAGTTCACCTACGGGTAGTGTATGCCCATGGGCGACTTGTCTTGGTTTCCCCCTTTTCCCACCAGCAATCAACACAAACACCATAACCAAAAACAATACTCACAGGTGATGACAAAGTGCTATGAGGTGCTTAAACAAAAGAGAGGGTAAGACACAAAGCGAGAGTGAAACACAGAGACCTACAGACATGACATTTACAGAGAGATTGAGCTCTAGAACAAACAAATGATGGGGTTTTTAAACCATGGGGAAGGAACTGTGATAGGAAATAGGAGGTGTGTCTTCTGATTGATGATTGATTGTTGACTGATTGGGGAGTGATGATTTTTCACCTGAGGGGAGAAGGAGAGAAAAGAAACACACACACACAGTATACACACACTCACAGGATAACTGTATCCGTAACAGTGACAATACGAATTTCTTCAGCCTCCTGAGGTTGAAGAGGCGCTGCTGCTCCTTCTTCACCACGCTGTCTGTGTGGGTGGGCCAATTCAGTTTGTCCGTGATGTGTACGCCGAGGAACTTAACTTACTACCCTCTTCACTACTGTCCCGTCGATGTGGATAGGGGGGTGCTCCCTCTGCTGTTTCCTGAAGTCCACTATCATCTCCTTTGTTTTGTTGACGTTGAGTGTGAGGTTATTTTCCTGACACCACACTCCGAGGGCCCTCACCTCCTCCCTGTAGCCCGTCTCGCCGTTGTTGGTAATCAAGCCTACCACTGTAGTGTCGTCTGCAAACTTGATGATTGAGTTGGAGACGTGCATGGCAACGCAGTCGTGGGTGAACAGAGAGTACAGGAGAGGGCTCAGAACGCACCCTTGTGTGGCCTCAGTGTCAGCGGGGTGGAGATGTTGTTACCTACCCTCACCACCTGGGTGCGGCCCGTCAGGAAGTCTGGGACCCAGTTGCACAGGGCGGGGTCGAGACTGGAGGTTTGAACGATTCATCGGCATGTCAGATTAATTAGGGCCGATTTCAAGTTTTCATAACAATCGGAAATCGGTATTTTTGGATTTTATTTATTTAATTTTTAATTTTTAATTAAAATCTATTTTTTATTTTTGACACCTTTATTTAGGCAAGTCAGTTAAGAACACATTCTTATTTTCAATGACGGCCTAGGAACGGTTGGTTAACTGCCTTGTTCAGGTGCAGAACGACAGATTTTCACCTTGTCAGCTCTGGTGATTCAATCTTGCAACCCTACGGTTAACTAGTCTAACGCTCTAACCACCTGCCTCTCATTGCACTCCACGAGGAGCCTGCCTGTTACGTGAATGCAGTAGAAGCCAAGGTAAGTTGCTAGCTAGCATTAAACTTATCTTATAAAAAACAATCAATCAATCAATCATAATCACTAGTTAACTACACATGGTTGATGATATTACTAGTTTATCTAGCGTGTCCTGCGTTGCATATAATCAATGCAACGCTGGGGGATGATTTAACTTCTCTAGGGTAGGGGCAGCATTCGGAATTTTGGATGAAAAGTATGCCCAAATTAAACGCCCTGCTACTCTTGCCCAGGAGATATGATATGCATTTAACTGGTAGATCTGGATAGAAAACATACTAATGTTTCCAAAATAGTGTCTGTGAGTATAACAGAACTGATTTGGCAGGCGAAAACCTGAGAAGCATCCATTCAGGAAGTCGTTTTTTGGGGGGTTTTGTAGTTTTCTATTCAATGCCATTACAGTATCCATTGACTTAGGACTCAAATTGCAGTTCCTATGCCTTCCACTAGATGTAAACAGTCTTTAGAAATTGTCTCAGGATGGTATTCTGATAAATGGAGACCAGTCTGAATGAGTGGACCCTGACGTGTTACAGAGCTTTTTCATGCGCAATCCCGAGAGCGTGCCTTTCTTGTTTACTTTGTATATTGACAACGTTATTGTCCGGTTGAAATATTACTGTTTCAAACGTCACTCGCTTTTAGATTTGGAGTAGTTATTCCCCTTGCGCTGCAAGGGCCGCGGCTTTTGTGGAGTGATGGGTAACGATGCTTCGAGTGTGGCAGTTGTCGATGTGTTCCTGGTTCGAGCCCAGGTAGGGGTGAGGAGGGGGACAGAAGCTATACTGTTACACTGGCAATACTATAGTGCCTATAAGAACATCCAATAGTCAAAGGTGTATGAAATACATGAACTACAACCTAAAACCTCTTACCTTGGAATATTGAAGTCTCATGTTAAAAGGAACCACCAAATTTCATATGTTCTCATGTTCTGAGCAAGCAACTTAAACGTTAGCTTTTTTACATGGCACACATTTTTACATGGCACATATTACTTTCTTCTCCAACAGTTTGTTTTTGCATTATTTAAACCAAATTGTGTCACGCCCTGGTTGAAATATATTATGTTTATTCTTCATTTATTCGGTCAGGCCAGGGTGTGACATGGGTTATTGTGGTGTGTTTTTGTCTTGGGGTTTTGTGGGATGTCTAGCGTTAGTCTATGGCTGCCTGAGGCGGTTCTCAATCAGAGTCAGGTGATTATCGTTGTCTCTGATTGGGAACCATATTTAGGCAGCCATATTCTTTGTGTGTTTCGTGGGTGATTGTCCTTAGTGTCCTTGTTCCTGTATCTGTGTTAGTTTACACTAGTATAGGCTGTTTCGGTTTTTGTTACGTTCTTTTTGTTTTGTAGTATTTGTATTGATTCGTGTTTACGTTTGTTCATTAAACATGGATCGCAATCTACACGCTGCATTTTGGTCCGACTCTCCTTCACCGCATGAAAACCGTTACAAATTGAACATGTTTCATTATTTATTTGAGGCTAAATAGATTTTATTGATGTTTTATATTAAGTGTTAATTCAGTATTGCTGTAATTGTCATTATTACAAATATCAAAAATCGGCCGATTAATCGGTCCTCCAATAATCGGTATCGGCATTGAAAATCATAATCGGTTGACCTCTAGTCGAGACCCAGTGTTAAATGCTTTGCTGTTGTCAATGAACAGCATTCTCACATAGGTATTCCCCTTGTCCAGATGGGTTAGGGTAGTGTGTGGTTGCGATTGCGTCGTCTGTGGACCTATTGGAGCGGTAAGCAAATTGTAGTGGGTCTAGGGCAGGGGTGTCAAAGTCAAATGGACGGAGGGCCAAATAAAAAATTTAGCTACAAGCCGAGGGCCGGACTGTTCGAATGTTCATTGAAAATTTTTTAAATGACGCATATAGTCTAGTGAACCTAATTGAACCTACTGAAAACCTAACAAATATATTCCAATATGATCAGATAAATAAAGCAATATTTTCTTATGGCTCTGTCAGTAATCTTTAATTTTCAACAGACACAAAAGACAAATTTCCTTTATATAAAAATCCCCATAACATGAACATTAAATGAAAGAAACCGGTATTCAAGGCACCATCAGTAGCCTATATTTTCTATTTTAGCAAAAGTGGGCTAAATTTACTTCAAAGAAAAAAACAATAATAGCAATTTTCTATCATCCACTCAACTGAAATATTTTTAAAATATAATTGGATTGAAATACAATAAAATAAAGTGCAAAAATCTATTAATCAAAAACAACACTTTGTTTAATGACATGATCCCGACCCTGCAGCTGCAAGTTCATTGCATTCAGATGACTCGTAATGTCACACAGAAAAGCCATTTCACACAGAAACATTTCGTCTCGGAGTTGTGTTGTGTCTTTCCCTTTGCTGTCCAAGAACAGACAAATCTCCTCACGAAGCTCGAAACATCTTTGAAGCACCTTTCCCTGGCTTAGCCATCGCACCTCTGTGTGATAAGGCAAATCACCATGCTCCGTTTCTAACTCCGTCAGAAATGCCTTGAACTGGCGGTGATTCAAACCTTTGGCTCTGATAAAGTTAACTGTGCGCGTGATGATGCTCATTACATGCTCCATTTTCAAGGCTTTACCGCACGACGCTTCCTGGTGTATGATACAATGATAAGCTGTCAGCTCACCTGTCGCGTTTTCCTCTTGCATCTTTTCCCGTATCTTCGCCACCAGTCCGCTCCTGTGTCCACACATCGCAGGTGCTCCGTCGGTTGTCAAACCCACGAGTTTTTCCCAAGGCAGCTCCATCTCATTTACACATCTTGACACCTCTTCATACAAATCATGCCCCGTAGTTGTGCCATGCATAGGACGTAAAGCCAAAAACTCCTCTGTCACGCTTAGGCTGGAGTCCACTCTACTCCGACTCCCACCTTGTTTGAAACCCCCGGTTCTCAGTGTCCACCTTCCGTTTTGCCATTTTTGATGGGTATCTGAAAGTTAATTTTACTGTGATGCTGACGACTGCTGTGCCAATAAATATTGAAATGAAGCAGCCTACTGCTCGGTGCGTCACCGTTGCATTGTGGGAAATGTAGTATTGGTGCGTGTAAAAGATCTGCGGGCTGCCGGCTTGCTGCGGTCTGCGGGCCGGTTCTAATAATAAATCAAGATCATCCCAGGGGCCGTAAAAAACCTTCTCGCGGGCCGGATGTGGCCCGCGGGCCTTGACTCTGACATATGTGGTCTAGGGTGTCAGGTAGGGTGGAGGTGATATAGTCCTTGACTAGTCTCTCAAAGCACTTCATGATGACGGAAGCTACCTTAGCTTTCTTGGGAACAGGAACAATGGTGGCCCTCTTGAAGCATGTGGGAACAGCAGACTGGGATAAGGATTGATTGAATATGTCCGTAAACACACCAGCCAGCTGGTCTGCGCATGCTCAGAGGACGTGTCTGGGGATGCCATCTGGGCCTGCAGCCTTGCGAGAGTTTTACTCACGTCGGCTGCAGTGAAGGAGAGTCCGCAGGTTTTGGTGGCGGACTGTGTCAGTGGCACTGTATTGTCCTCAAAGCGAGCAAAGAAGTTGTTTAGTCTGTCTGGAAGCATGACATCCTGGTCCGCGACGGGGCTGATTTTATTTTTGTAATCCTTGATTGACTGTAGACCCTGCCACATACCTCTTGTGTCTGAGCTGTTGAATTGCGACTCTACTTTGTCTCTATACTGACGCTTAGCTTGTTTGATTGCCTTGCGAAGGGAATAGCTACACTGTTTGTATTCGGTCATGTTTCCGGTCACCTTGCCATGATTTAAAAGCAGTAGTTTGCGCTTTCAATTTCACACGAATGCTGCCATCAATCTACGGTTTCTGGTTTGGGAATGTTTTAATAGTTGCTGTGGGTACGACAGCGCCAATGCATTTGCTAATTGACTCGCTCATTGAATCAGCGTATTCGTCAATGTTGTTGTTTGACGCAATGCGGAACATATCCCAGTCCACATGATCGAAGCAATCTTGAAGCGTGGAATCCGATTGGTCGGACCAGCATTGAACAGACCTGAGCGCAGAGCTTCCTGTTTTAGTTTCTGTCTATAGGCTTGAAGCAACAAAATGGAGTTGTGGTCAGCTTTTCCGAATGTAGGGTGGGGGAGGGCCTTATATGCATCGCGGAAGTTAGAATAACAATGATCCAGGGTTTTACCAGCCCTGGTTGCACAATCGATATGCTGATAGAATTTAGTGAGTCTTGTTTTCAGATTAGCCTTAAAATCCCTAGCTACAATGAATGCAGCCTCAGGATATGTGGTTTCCAGTTTACATAGAGTCAAATGAAATTCGTTCAGGGCCATCAATGTGTTTGCTTGGGGGGGAATATATGCGGCTGTGATTATAATCGAAGATAATTCTCTTGGTAGATAATGCGGTCGACATTTAATTGTGAGGAATTCCAATTCAGGTGAACAGAAGGACTTGAGTTCCTGTATGTTGTTATGATCACACCACGTCTTGTTAATCATAAGGCATACACCTCCGTCCTTCTTCTTACCAGAAAGATGCTTGTTTCTGTCAGCGCGATGCGTGAAGAAACCAGCTGGCTGTGAAGCACGGAGGTGGCAGGATCATGTTGTGGGGGTGCTTTGCTTCCGGAGGGACTGGTGCGCTTCACAAAATACATGGCACATTGAGGAAGGGAAATTATGTGGATATATTGAAGCAACATCTCAAGACATCAGTCAGGAAGTTAAAGCTTGGTCGCAAATGGGTCTTCCAAATGGACAATGACCCCAAGCATACTTCCAAAGTTGTGGCAAAATGGCTTAAGGACAACAAAGTTGGGGTATTGGAGTGGCCTTCACAAAGCCCTGGCCCTCATCCTATAGAAAATGTGTGGGCAGAACTGAAAAAGCATGTGCGAGCAAGGAGGCCAATGAACCTGACTCAGTTACACCAGCTCTGTCAGGAGGAAAGAGACAAAATTCACCCAACTTACTGTGGGAAGCTTGTGAAAGGCTACTTGAAACATTTGACCCAAGTTAAACAATTTAAAGGCAACGCTACCAAATACTAATTGAGTGTATGTAAACTTCTGACCCACTGGGAATGTGATGAAAGAAATAAAAGCTGAAATTAATCATTCTCTCGACTATTATTTTGACATTTCACATTCTTAAAATAAAGTGGTGATCCTAAGACAGGGAAATTGTACTAGGATTAAACGCCATGAATTGTGAAAAACTAAATTTAAATATACTTGGCTAAGGTGTATGTAAATTTCCGACTTCAACTGTAGGTCCTGGATAGCAGGAAGTATGGCCCCAGTGACGTACCGGGCCCCTCTTTTCAGTCTCCTGAGGGGAAAAAGGTTTGGCGTCACGACTGTCTTGGTGTGTTTAGACTATGATTGGACACCAAGGAACTTGAATCTCTCGACCCGCTATGCTACAGCCCTATAAATCACATTGGCTACACCTGGCCTGTCTGCAATGAACTTGAAATATTGTATTAAATTGGGCCTGGCCAAAAGCATGCGCTAGCGAGCTTGAGACATTGTATAAAATATTCTCGGCCCTCAGTTTCCCACGCCAGTGAGCTCGGGACAGACACAGCTGTAGGTTATTTGCGCAAGGGATAATAAGCAGTACTTCACTTGGGCAGGAGCCCACCGAAGCTGACTACCAGCACCTCATATTTTCTACTGCTTGAGCTCCTGTTTCTCTTATGGAATATTAGATCAAACGTATTGTGTAGCTCCTGCACCTAAATATAAACAGTACCAGCACTCACAATGAGTACTGGAACCTATTTCAATCAAAGTCAAGCACTGATAAGAGGTAATCAGGTAGGCCTATTTTATGATGTTTCTACTGGATCAGAGCATGCCAGTTGAAATAGTGCATCCCGAATAGCTTGAGGAAGTAAATAATGTTTTCCTAGTTGGCTGTGATTTGCACCCTGATAGCAATATTTGTTGGACTACCAAGACGTACTGTATATTGGTGAATTCTATTAATCATGCATTGAACTGCATCTATCTATTCAGCCAAAAAAGCCTTACTCTACTTCTTACATTTACTTTACGGCTACTTTTGTCAAGGGTCCATATGGCTGTGTTCAGTATGGGCCCTGGTCAAAAGTACTGCACTATATCAGGAATAAGGTGCCATTTCGGAAGCAACTGGTGTGTTGAGATGTATTTTGAGTCTCTTGAGACCGAGGCCTTGAGTGAGAGCAGTGGTCCTGAGAGGGATCAACTGTACACTCTGCTCGGTCTCTGCAGGTGATGCAATATTAACTATAACAGTCTCTACGGTCATCTCACCACCAGGCAGAGAGGAGTGATGCAGCCAGTAACTGTATATATGAATGAACAAAGCCATCGATCACGTGACACTGTTCATTCCTATGTGAAGACTCAATAGCGCATTGAAGCCAAATGAAGTTGGTTAAGATAGAGACATAACATGCCCAGTTTAAGCTACTCCAGGAAGTGACATTGAAGGCTAGCTCAGTGCTGCCCCCTCTCACTGAGAGGCAAGTATCTTCACTGACATTTTCAACCTCTCCCTGTCCAAGTCTGTAATGCCAACATGTTTTAAGCAGATCACCATAGTGCCGGTGCCCAAGAACACCAAGGTAACCTGCCTAAATGACTACCGACCCGTAGCACTCACGTCTGTAGCCATGAAGTGCTTTGAAAGGCTGGTCATGGCTCACAATCAACACCATTATCCTAGAAACCATAGACTCACTTCAATTTGCATACTGCCCCAACAGATCCACAGATGATGCAATCTCTATTGCATTCTACACTGCCCTTTTCCATCTGGACAAAAGGAACACCTATGTGAGAATGCTACTCATAGACTGCAGCTCAGCGTTCAACACCATAGTGCCCTCAAAGCTCATCAATAAGCTAAGGCCCTGGGACTAAACACCTCCCTCTGCAACTGGATCCTGGACTTCCTGACGGGCCGTCCACAGGTAGTAAGGATGGGTAACAACACATCCGCCACGCTGATCCTCAACACAGGGGCCCCTCAGTGGTGCGTGCTCAGTCCCCTCCTGTACTCCCTGTTCACTCATGACTGCATGGCCAGGCACGACTCCAACACCATCATTAAATTTGCCGATGACACAACAGTGATCAGCGACATCGCCTGAACAGCGACGAGACAGCCTATAGGAAGGAGGTCAGAGACCTGGCCGTGAGGTGCTAGGACAACAACCTCCCCCTCAAAATGATCAAGACAAAGGAGATGATTGTGGTCTACAGGAAAAAGAGGACCGAGCACACCCCCATTCTCATCGACGGGGCTGCAGTGGAGCAGGTTGAGAGCTTCAATTTCCTTGGTGTCCACATCAACAACAAACTATCATGGTCCATGCACACCAAGACAGTCGTGAAGTAGGCATGACAAAACCTATTCCCCCTCAGGAGACTGAAAAGATTTGGCATGGGTCCTCAGATCCAGGTTCTACAGCTGCACCGTCAAGAGCATCCTGACTGATTGCATCACTGCTTGGTATGGCAACAGCTCGGCCTCCGACTACAAGGCACTACAGAGGGTGATGCGAACGGGCCAAGACATCACTGGGGCCAAGCTTCCTGCCATCCAGTAACTCTATACCAGGTGGTGTCAGTGGAAGGCCCTAAAAATTGTCAGACTACAGCCACCCTAGTCATAGACTGTTCTCTCTGCTACCGCACGGCAAGCAATACCGGAGCTCCAAGTCTAGGTCCAAGAGGCTTCTAAACAGCTTCTGCCCCCAAGCCATGAGACTCCTGAACATCTAGTCAAATGGCTACCCACCCAGACTATTTGCCCGTCCCCACTGCTGCACTCTGTTGTCATCTATGCATAGTCACTTTAATATCTCTTCCTACATGTACATGCTACCTCAACTAACCGGTGCCCCCGTACATTGATGCAACTCAATTATCCTCATAACTACTTCTTTGTGCCATTTTTTTTTTTTAAACAATTGGTTCAAGGACATACATCTGGTGTAATTAGAAGAAGTTACTGGTACCACAATTGTCTTTGAATTTTGTATTTATTGACTCAAATTGACCATGAAGATTGCCATTTTTCCATTCACTATAATGGAGGGGGGGGGTCATGTTTTCTGCTAACGATGCCTGCGGTACTGTGGTCGACCTTCAGCTCCCGTGGCTTCAATGAGGGGGGGGGGGGGCGTTTCCCTCTGCATGCAGCTGAAAGAGAGGATGAAGGGAACTGGGGGAAGATTGTATGAGATATGGTTGAGTGGCTTTGGCCATGACTTTCAAGTGGTTTTCTTGGGTAGTGAGTAGTGACTCAGTGTTTAGGCATATGGTGACGTCTTTATACATTTATATGTGTGCCTGTGGGAAAATCGCCAATATCTGACTCACCGTAGACAACCTTTTGAGTGCCATTGAATAATTCCATTTTGTTGTGTGTGTTCTTATGTAGTTATTAACCTAGGTGTTTGTGCGCTGCCTGGAAAGTGTTGAGACTAGAATGTCTAGTATAGGCTAGTGCTCTCTGACACTTTGTTTGTTGTTGTCATATTTGAATTGCAAACCCTATCCTAGGCTAATGGATGAGTCAGCCAATTTTGATAGTGAGTATTTTACTCATCCATTTACTTTATCAGTTACATGTAACCATGCCCCTTCCATCCACCATTTTTTTGTGAATACTCGTCTTCCTGGAATCAATCAGTGGGTATAATGAATCCCTCTCTCTCTCTCTCTCTCTCACTCCATGACTCACTCCATGACTCTCCTTCTAACCTCAAAGGAAATTGCATTTGTTTTCATGTTCAATTTGCACACTCTTTTCTCTCTTTCTCTCACTCTCAAACTGTAATACCGCATTTCCACTGAGGATTTACCTCTGTGTTTTACCCAAAAGGCTCAGACTTTTCTGTTTCCATCTATGCAGGCCGGCACCCGTCTCACTTGGCCATGGCTCCGGCAGACCTACTCGAATGTGGAGACTATTCTCATTGACCAACATTTAAGGAGTGGCAGCCCGACGAGATTGCAATTGACATAATATGTACATAAACTTTTCAAATTATATTACATCCTTGCCTTACCTTTCATTGTGGCTGACAAGTGACATTCTTGCTCTGCAAATTGCAAGACCGTAACACAGCTAGCCAGCTAACTGTGCTAGCTAGTAACGTTAGCATATCAAAGATGAATATAAAATCTATAACCCCTCCAATATAAATTTAGAAATGTACATTTTTTTTTTTACTTATTGAAGTTGTTTTTTAAAACATAGTAGGCTTCATTCGAACATTACCTTTGAATGCAGGTGATAAGGAGCCAAGGCAAGGCACAGCCCATGTTACTTTTCAGCTGGCATTTACATAACAATGGCTAACTTGAACACCTTCTCACAAACCAAAGTCTTGAATGATGCGGAGGTTGTTGGTTCTGCTCACCACAAGTCTTTAGAGTCACTCTCCTGACGGAAACACAATGACACTAGACCTACTTTAACATAAAACACTGGCGGCCCACTGGTGTGGGGGTAAGTCTCAATGGAAAAAGCACCATCAGTGACTTCATTTGCGTTGGATTTTTATTTTACCTCCTTCTTTCCAGTCTTTCTTACTTCTCCTTTCTTCCTCTCACCTTCCTTTCAGCTCCCACTCTTCCGTGTTGAGATTTAGTGCCTTGGCTTGTGTTCCTCCCAGAGCTTCCCTGGCCCACAGCCAGCCATGCAGGGGCCCTCATAGTTAATTAATGCTGTTTCTTCCCCTTGTCTCTTCAATCTGTTTAATGTCATTTCACACACAGTTTTGCGGGAATCGGTATGACGTGCGTGCATAAGTGTGTGTGTGTGTGTAGGTTTTTTTGGGGGGGAAGGAGAGAGTCAGGCAACTAATCCTTTAAGAGTGTGTACCCTATTTGCATAGCTTCTTATCCGTCGGAGGTTTGGTCATCTTAGGATATTTGTCTCTCGGTCTCAGTGTGTAGCCTACTTTTCAGTCCACTTCGGCTACACTACAGTGGGAGAGAATAAATAAGAAAGGAACTAATGTTCTGCTGTAAGAGACTTGAATTAGGCCTATAGCTTTGAAAAAAGAGCCTTTAATACATTTTCCGATGTTGGGCAGGGTGGTGGTGGCTGTCAGTAGTGAATGGACTAAAGTAGGTAAAGAGCGAGGAGGCTTGCTCTCTTAGTACAGAGTGCCTTTCTCTGTAATTGAGAATCAATAGGTAGGCCTAGGTGGTGGCAATTGTTGGTTGTTTTTTGCGAGCGTTGCAGAAAGAATGAACTATCATTGAGTCAAAGCTTGTGTTCCGAATGGCACCCTATTCCCTATGTTGCCTTTTATAGTTCCTTTTAATTCACTATAAAGGGAATAGGGTGCCATTTGGGATGTTACCTGTGAACTAGCAGCCCACCCTGCCCAGGTTTTTAAAGCTCCCAAATGGCACTCTAGGAGCTAGTCAAGTGGGTTGTTTTATACTAACGAGGGTGATGTCGCAGCAAGACAGGAGCTAGGCCCACCATTTTCTGTTCTCTCCTGTCTCCGTCATCTTCTGTTCCCTATTTGCTAACTTTATTTTTGGGCCTCCGGGGGTGAGTAGGAGCACTAGGGTCTTTAGGCTCTGGTCAAAAGTAGTGCACTATTGGGAATAGGGTACCATTTGGAGCTCATTGATGCTCTTTTAAAGATGTCCTTGTTATTTGAAATCGGCTATGGGTTTATAATCCAATCCACGGTAGCTTTGAACATAACAGTTGGTGCTGAGCAATTGGTGCTTTTTGTGGTTGGTTTTATTTTTTACATTAAATGCTCTATGCAGTATGTGGGTTTAATTATGTAACAACAGAATAAAACAATGAATAAATGTCCCATGAAGGTAGTGACTACCCATTACTGCATATCACTTATTAACCATCATTTATTTACATTACTTTAATAAAATGTGTTTTATTTGAGGACATTTGTATTTAATTCCAAGTCCTCATCTCTATGCTATGCTGTCGGACAAAAATCAGCATTTTTGTAGTTCTTCAAAAGTAAATAAGGCATACTTTTATGACTGCTGAATACCAACTATCAATCACTTTGATCATGTATTTTCAGGTAGGGATACCTCTCGAAGAAACCGCTGTCCATCCCTCTCGATCGTGCGTTCTCTATTCTTTTTGTGTCGTGTCTGCTCCACACAGAACGGACAAGTAGACAGACGCACGATGGATTATAAACTATTTAGAATATTTGCCTGTTGAAAACGCGCTATGACATCGCCCAGTTCGGGCGTGATAGGATTTATCTCTACAGAAACTGCACATCCAGCTCACAGGGAAAACAACAAATAAATGGCATTCAAATAATTGAACTGACGTTGGTCAAACATTTGTTTAAAAAATTTAAATTAAGACATTTTGGTTAATCGCTCAGCAATAATGGCAAAAGCATTTAATGTTCCTCGCTTGGTTAGGCTATGCTCTCTATGCACGCTGCTGTCATAAAATCCTGTTATTTGCAGTGATGCTAATTCATAAAGATGGCACTCTGCAGCGTTCTGACCTTCTCACCCCAACCCGCTCTCCCTCTCTCCAATCTCCTTTCTCTCCCCTGCTGCCCTCTCTCCTCCCTATCTCTCTCCGTCTTCCTCCTTTCTCCCTGCCTTACCCCTCTTCTCTTACGACTCCCATCTCACTGGTCTCGCCGCTTCTACCCCCACCCACCTTCTCTCCCTCTCTCTTCCTTCCCCTCTTGCCCTGCCCCTCCACTCTCTCCCTGCCTCCCCTACCCCCTCTCCCCTCCTACAGCTCCTGGGCCTGTGTGTGCTGTGCGTGGGGGTGTACGCGGAGGTGGAGCGGCAGAATAACCGTACCCTGGAGGGGGTGTTCCTAGCCCCCGCTGTGGTGCTCATCCTGCTGGGCCTGGTGATGTTCACCGTCTCCCTGGTGGGCATGGTGGGCTCCCTCAGGGACAACAAGACCCTGCTACACATGGTGAGAGCGGGGAGGGATGGAGCGGTGGGGAGGAGAGAAAGGGAGGGAGGAGAAAGGAGATCCTGCTACACATGGTTAGAGAGGAGAGTGGGAGGAGGAATGGATGAGAGCGGGAGGAAAGGAGGGAGGGGAAAGGTATGTAGGCGGAAGCACATGGTGAGATTAAAGGGATTGGGATGGAGGGGTCGATGAGAGAGGGAGGTCATGGAGAAGTGTAGGTAACCCCCCCCCTTCAAAGGGCTTTATTGACATGGGAAACATATGTTTACATTGCCAAAGAAAATGGAATAGACAATAACCTAAAGGGAAATAATCAAGGGAAATTAACATCTTTTTCTCTCTCCTCTCCACCAGTTCTTGTGTGTTCTGTGTGTCCTACTGTTCCTGCAAGTTGTGGCTCTCATCATTGCACTCATCTTTGAGAAGAAGGCCAGTTCTCTAATTTCTGGCACCTACACACATGCATGCACGCACATGTCATCTTTATCATGTTCACATGGTACAGCAGTGTCCCCTCTGGCATAGCCTCCAGCCACAAAAATATCACATCACAGCAGCATTCAATGTGATGGATGATGACTTCCATCGCTCATCATCCCCACCCCTCTCTCTTTACTCTTCCTCCTCTCTCGTTCTCCCTGTAGACATCAGCCTTGTTCCAAAGCAGCATACGAGAGGGAATTAAACACTATTACGATGATCTGGACTTCAAAAACATCTTGGACTTTGTGCAACAGAAGGTAAGGGAGGACTCGCAACAGACAGGATATAGTGATGTAGGTCTGGGTGTGTGTTTGTGTTGTAGGATACACTGAGATGGATAGAGTATGATTGATTGAAAAAACAACAGACTGAACCCTGTCATTATTAAATCCTCCCCCACTACACACACACACTAGCCTTTTGAGAGGTTGGCTAATTTTGGAATTTTATCTCTGCCATTCATCCTGCTTAATTAATTAACCAGACCACACATATATATTTATTTATTTAACCTTTATTTAACTAGGCAACTAGACATAATAAGCCTCACTGCTGTAGGCATTCAATCCTTTCATTGGCCAACCATTGTTCACACCTCTCAAAGCTTTAATTTCCACCTGTGTAACAAATGGCGCACACTATTCTCTACACAGTCTGCTACTTTCGACAGAGCCATATGATTCCTGGTCAAAAGTAGTGCTCTATATAGGGAATAGGGTGTCATTTGGGAAACAGCTGTTGTCATTTGCACACCTACTAGAGTGCCTCTATCTCGATCAGCAGTGGAGTACAAAGCTTTTGAGCCCCACAAAGAGAACCAAAACAATAACAAGCTGCTGCTGCCACTATAATACCAAAAGATACCAAAAGCGTTGACCTGCTGTCGTGTCTCTACTTTTCTCTCTACGCTGATATCAACATGCTAGGTTATCCATCTGATTTCCTACAGCCTGCACGAGTTTAAAGTGTAGTCTTTATTTGAGTGTCAAAAGTCCCGGTTTACTTGGGGCCCTCGCTCCCTATCTGGCAATCTCGATATCGATTTGCTGGGGGAAATGGGTTGTGAGATTAAAGTCAATGAATGAAGCCAGCCCTGCTCTGGGTTGAAAGGATAAAGATTGGGTGCTTTCCAAATGGCTATTATCTGCAGTTGAAGTCAGATGTTTACATACACTTAGGTTGGAGTCATTAACACTAGTTTTTAAACCACTTCACAAATTTCTTGTTAACAAACTATATGGTTTTGGCAAGTCGGTTAGGACATCTACTTTGTGCATGACACAAGTCATTTTCCCAACAATTATTTCACTTATAATTCACTCTATAACAATTCCAGTGGGTTAGAAGTTTACATACACTAAGTTGTCTGTGCTTTTAAACAGCTTGGAAAATTCCAGAAAATTGTGTCATGGCTTCAGAAGCTTCTGATAGGCTAATTGACATAATTTGAGTCAATTGGAGGTGTTCCTGTGGATGTATTTCAAGGCATACCTTCAAACTCAGTGCTTCTTTGCTTGACATCATAGGAAAATCAAAAGAAATCGGCTGAGACCTCAGAAAAAATATTGTAGCCCTCCACAAGTCTGGTTCATCCTTGGGCGCAATTTCCAAATGCCTGAAGGTACCACGTTCTTCTGTACAAACAATAGTACGCAAGTATAAACACCATGTGACCACGCAGCCGTCATACCGCTCAGGAAGGAGATGCATTCTGTCTCCTAGAGATGAACGTACTATGGTGCGAAAAGTGCAAATCAATCCCAGAACAATGGCAAAAGACCTTGTGAAGATGCTGGAGGAAACGGGTACAAAAGTATCGATATCCACAGTAAAAAAGTCCTATATCGACATAACCTGAAATGCCACACAGCAAGGAAGAAGCCACTGCACCAAAACCGCCTTAAAAAAGCCAGACTACGGTTTGCAACTGCACATGCGTACTTTTTGGAAATGTCCTCTGGTCTGATAAGAAAGGGGAGGCTTGCAAGCCGAAGAACACCATCCCAACCGTGAAGCATGGGGGTGGCAGCATCATGTTGTGGGGTGCTTTGCTGCTGGAGGGACTTATGCAATTCACAAAATAGATGGCATCATGAAGTGGGAAAAGTATATGGATATATTGAAGCAACTTCTCAAGACATCAGTCAGGAAGTTAAAGCTTGGTCGCAAATGGGTCTTCCAAATGGACAATGACCACAAGCATACAGTGCCTTGCGAAAGTATTCGGCCCCCTTGAACTTTGCGACCTTTTGCCACATTTCAGGCTTCAAACATAAAGATATAAAACTGTATTTTTTTTGTGAAGAATCAACAACAAGTGGGACACAATCATGAAGTGGAACGACATTTATTGGATATTTCAAACTTTTTTAACAAATCAAAAACTGACAAATTGGGCGTGCAAAATTATTCAGCCCCCTTAAGTTAATACTTTGTAGTGCCACCTTTTGCTGCGATTACAGCTGTAAGTCGCTTGGGGTATGTCTCTATCAGTTTTGCACATCGAGAGACTGAATTTTTTTCCCATTCCTCCTTGCAAAACAGCTCGAGCTCAGTGAGGTTGGATGGAGAGCATTTGTGAACAGCAGTTTTCAGTTCCTTCCACAGATTCTCGATTGGATTCAGGTCTGGACTTTGACTTGGCCATTCTAACACCTGGATATGTTTATTTTTGAACCATTCCATTGTAGATTTTGCTTTATGTTTTGGATCATTGTCTTGTTGGAAGACAAATCTCCGTCCCAGTCTCAGGTCTTTTGCAGACTCCATCAGGTTCTTCCAGAATGGTCCTGTATTTGGCTCCATCCATCTTCCCATCAATTTTAACCATCTTCCCTGTCCCTGCTGAAGAAAAGCAGGCCCAAACCATGATGCTGCCACCACCATGTTTGACAGTGGGGATGGTGTGGTCAGGGTGATGAGCTGTGTTGCTTTTACGCCAAACACAACGTTTTGCATTGTTGCCAAAAGGTTTTAATTTTGGTTTCATCTGACCAGAGCACCTTCTTCCACATGTTTGGTGTGTCTCCCAGGTGGCTTGTGGCAAACTTTAAACAACACTTTTTATGGATATCTTTAAGAAATGGCTTTCTTCTTGCCACTCTTCCATAAAGGCCAGATTTGTGCAATATACGACTGATTGTTGTCCTATGGACAGAGTCTCCCACCTCAGCTGTAGATCTCTGCAGTTCATCCAGAGTGATCATGGGCCTCTTGGCTGCATCTCTGATCAGTCTTCTCCTTGTATGAGCTGAAAGTTTAGAGGGACGGCCAGGTCTTGGTAGATTTGCAGTGGTCTGATACTCCTTCCATTTCAATATTATCGCTTGCACAATGCTCCTTGGATGTTTAAAGCTTGGGAAATCTTTTTGTATCCAAATCCGGCTTTAAACTTCTTCACAACAGTATCTCGGACCTGCCTGGTGTTTTCCTTGTTCTTCATGATGCTCTCTGCGCTTTTAACGGACCTCTGAGACTATCACAGTGCAGGTGCATTTATACGGAGACTTGATTACACACAGGTGGATTGTATTTATCATCATTAGTCATTTAGGTCAACATTGGATCATTCAGAGATCCTCACTGAACTTCTGGAGAGAGTTTGCTGCACTGAAAGGAAAGGGGCTGAATAATTTTGCACGCCCAATTTGTCAGTTTTTGATTTGTTAAAAAAGTTTGAAATATCCAATAAATGTCGTTCCACTTCATGGTTGTGTCCCACTTGTTGTTGATTCTTTACAAAAAAATACAGTTTTATATCTTCATGTTTGAAGCCTGAAATGTGGCAAAAGGTCGCAAAGTTCAAGGGGGCCGAATACCTTCGCAAGGCACTGTACTTCCAAAGTTGTGGCAAAATGGCTTAAGGACAACAAAATCAAGGTATTGGAGTGGCCTTCACAAAGCCCTGACCTCAATCCTTTAGAAAAGGTATGGGCAGAACTGAAAAAGCGTGTGCGAGCAAGGAGGCCGACAAACCTGACTCGGCTCCACCAGCTCTGCCAGGAGGAATGGGCCAAAATTCACCCAATTTATTGTGGGAAGCTTGTGGAATGATACCCAAAATGTTTGACCCATGTTAAACAATTTAAAGGCAATGCTATCAAATACAAATTGAGTGTATGTAAACGTCTGACCCACTGGGAATGTGATGAAAGAAATAAAAGCTGAAATAAATAATTCTCTCTTCTCGTATTCTGAAATTTCACATTCATAAAATAAAGTGGTGATCCTAACTGACAGGGAATATTTACTAGGATTAAATGTCAAGGAGTTGTGAAAAATTGAGTTTTAATGTATTTGACCTAGGTGTATGTAAACTTCCGACTTCAACTGTATGTGTGTGTTGTGTGAGTTAACTTATGACTTCAACTGTCTATAATCTATAAAATACCCTGTTAGGCTCTGGTCTAAAGTAGTGCACCATAGAGGGAATAGGGTGCCATTTGGTACCGAGGCAGAGTAGAAAATGTCCTCAGGGCTCCAGTCCAAGGTGACAGGGAGGTTCTGACCTGAGCAGGGAAGCAGTCACTCACTGGGGTTGTCCCCCCCCCTTACTTCATTAAGATGCCTGTGTTTGGTGCTGTTTCTCTCCCTCTCTCTCCCCTCGTTCTCTCTCTGTTTCTCTCTTTTTCTCTGTTTCTTTTCCTCTCTAGTTCTCTTGTTGTGGTGGGGATGAGTACAAGGACTGGGGTGTCAATCAATACCATTTCTGCAATGGCACCGGGCCGCTGGCCTGTGGCGTTCCTTATACATGTTGTGTCCGCCACAAGGTGAATGCTGACGTCGTCCACAGACACACACACACACACACACACACACTCACACTCACACTCACACTCACACTCACACTCACACTCACACACACACACACACACGCACTCACAGTAGATTTTTTTAAACATCCGCTGGCAACATTCTCCAGCTCCTCTGCCTGTCACCTGTTATCTAGACAGTGACGTGTGTGTGTGTGTGTGTGTGTGTGTGTGTGTGTCAGGTAGGAACTGATAACACACTGAGAGGAGCCTGGTCAATACATTTGATTATTATTTTTATTTCATTTAACCAGGCAAGTCAGTCAAGAACAAATGGTTATTTACAATGACGGCCTACACTGGCCAAACCCGGACGACGCTGGGCCAATTGTGCGCTGCCCTATGGGACTCCCAATCACGGCCGGTTGTGATATAGCCTTGATTCAAACCAGTGTGTCTGTAGTGACGCTTCAAGCACTGAGATGCAGTGCCTTAGACCGCTGCGCCACTCGGTAGCCCACATAAACCTTAGCCAATATTATACCTGCCCTCCCTATCAGCTGCTCACATGTCTCTGTGGATCTCATTTAGCGCTCCTCCAGACCCACACACAGACCCACTGAGCACACTGAGCCTTGCAGAGGTAGAGAAGCATCAGTGGCCTTTAGCAATAAGGGATCCTCATTTATTTTAAACAAAGATCAGTTCTTGGAAACTGAAGTCTCTAAACCCCAAAGCAATATTCTACTCTTCCCATTTAATCATATACTAAGGCAATGTTATTTGTAAAGCTGATCTTCACACACAGATGAAATGGGAGGGTGAATGTCATTCTACCACATGGAATCAGAAACCCATCAGGGAGACCTTTCCTTGTGCTTCGATGAGGAAGCTAACCAGCCCTACTGTTCATCTTTGGGATTTTACGTGCACAGGTCAGGTATTGTGAGAGCGAAATTGAGAGACAAAGCCATACAGCCCTCGAGTCATGAGTTGAGTGAGTGACTGGAGGGATCCATGTTCTGCTCTCAGTACAGCCCCTCTCTACCTGCCTCTCATTCCCGGCCTCATGCTGCATTACTAGGCAATTAACGCTGGTTGAATTGGTTACAGTGAAATGTGTGGAGTCACTCAGGCACAGGAAGAGACCCCGAGACCTCGGCGTCAGTTGAGGGAGTGGGAGATAATTAAATCCATTTACTGAACTCATGATTCATTTTCTCTCTCCCTGTCTAACTCACCCTCTCGCTATCTCTCTCTTGTTCCTTTATCACTTCATCTTTTTCTCTCTCTCTCTCTCTCTCTCTCGTCTGTTTGTCTTTCTTCTCTCTCTTCTTTGCCTCTTCCTCTGGTCTGTACCCCCACAGGGTAACTCCAAAGCACCACAGTTATAAACTGATTAAGGAATGTCCAGCTCTCTGCCATGTGCTCCACAACATGTGTCTGTCGGTGTCCGACGTGCATGAATGTACTTTTTAACAACAAGCATACTTACTTGACTTCAAAAAAACAAAAACAAATAATTGTTAGTTATTTGCACATGACTCATCTTCATAATCATACTCTCTCCCTGTCTCGTTTTCCCAGGTGGGAGAGGTTGTCAACACTCTTTGTGGTTACAAGACTCTCAGCCAGCAGGTAAGGGGAAGATAAGTGGTTATATCCCAGTCCTAATAGGCTGTGAAATCTTTAACCGCCCCCCTCCATTTCCCCTCACTGTGCTGCTTGTTTGTTGGCCTTCATTAGCCTGTGGAGCTTGTCATTCTGCACAGAGACCGAAGCTATGTTTCAAATGGCACCATATTCCCTATAAAGTGCACTACTTTTGACCAGGGTCCGCATAGGTAGTGCACTATATCGGGTGCCATTTGGGACGCATCCGAAGATGGCAACAGGGAAAAGAGCAGCAACAGGAGAATTTTTATTTTTATGGCCCCAAAATGGTTGTTCTCTCTAGCTGCAGTATGCGGCAAATAAGGTAATTGGGTATCACTGTATTGTGCCTGCTGGTAGTGGCTGGTGGTGTTGTGATATTGATTCAGCTGTCTCTGTTTTCTGTCCTTGAGCCATATTGTCTTTGATACCGTATATTGGAAAATCACCGTTTTTTTGGGAGTAGTTGAACATTATTTTTTTATTTTTTTAAAGGCACGCTATTAGATTGTCGTAGTAGAATATATTTTTCTGCTGTTTTTCTATCGTTCATGTTAGCATTGTAGTGACTCATCATTGTGAAATGACTGTCTTGTTTTTGCCTTAACGCCATGCCTACAAACTGAATTACTCTCATGCATTTAATTTAGTCTCTCTCTCTTCCTCTGTCTTCTCCTCCCTCTCTCCTTCATTCTGCCTGTTTGCTTGCTTTCTCTGTCAGCGTGAGGTCCTAGATGAGGTGATTCATGTGCGAGGCTGTATCCATGCTGTCAACCTGTGGATGGGCGACAACGTGGGAGCAACTATTGGGCTCTGCTGTGCCTTAGGTCTGCCACAGGTCAGTCACAGACTCACACACTCGCTTGCACCAGGTGAGAGCGTGCGTGTGTATTTATTCACTCAGTCTTTCCATGCCCGGGAGGTTTCTCCTAGCACATTTGCATTTTGATTGCCTCCTAACCAGTTTTTGTCAGTCTGCCCACCACTTCATTATATTGTGTCTGCCTCACACACAGAACTAAACCATTGCTGTGTTCCAAATGGCATACTATCCCCAATATAGCACACTACTTTTGAGCAGGGCCCTATAGGGGGGCGTCAGGTAGCCTAGTGGCTAGAGCGTTGGACTAGTAACCGAGAGGTTGCAAGATCGAATTCTCGAGCTGTGTATGCCTCTGCAACTTTTATGGTGTCAGGTACATGCAAGCACGAACATGACAGTGCATTATATTTAAATACATAGTTACATGGTCTAAACTGGTTTCTATGCGGTGGTCTTGAATATCCAGCTGGAATATTTTCCCCTGGCTGTGGTTACCAGTCTCTATGGGCCCTGGTCAAAACTATATAGGGAATAAGGGTGTCAGAGTTCGATCCCCAGCCGAGTGATATTCAAAGACTGTAAAAATGGGACCCAATGCGTCTCTGCTTGGCACTGTTCCTAGGCCATCATTGAAAATAATAATTTGTTCTTAACTGACTTGCCAAGTTAAATAACGGTAAAATACATGTTTAAAAAAAAAAATAGGGAATAGGGTGCCATTTGGAACACGAACAATGTGATTTGAATGGTGTCTGCAGAAAGCACTCCCCCCCCCAAAGAGCTGTAAATTTGGGCTTAGCTAGGCAACCCTCTCCCTCTGTTGGCAACATGGCCTAGCCTACATGTACTGTAGCTTAGCCAGTTTACACTGCATGATATTGTCTCTGTAACATTTAACGCTTTCATAACCAACAAGGGGCTGGATGATTTTTATTGTGTTATAAACTCCATTTGAATAAATCAGAGTTTGTTGTTTACTATTATCCATTCACTTAGTTTTTAGTTCTAGTTTAGAGCGTTTGTCTGTCTGCCTCTCACTACTTCTGTCTCCCCCACCCTATCAGCCTCTCTTTACTCTTATCCTTGCTCTCCTGTGCTGTGTCAATTTTGCAGCCAGACTTCTATGCGAGCCCCCTTGGAGATGTGTAATTACACCACATACGGATTCTGCAGCAGCTGCACTATTATAAAATGTGCCTATTCTTTGGGGATGAGGTGCAATCCAGACAGTCCAGTCCAGTAGCAGACGGACTGAAAAGGAAACTGAGGGTTCTTTATCAGGCAAGCTCAGTTGGGAACTAGTTAATTTCAAAGCACTGGGGGAGTGGACAGCTGCACACTCAAGTTGGCTTGCCCAGGCATTAACCACCTTGGGACCAAAGTAAGATATTACTTAATTGAAAAGTTGGATATGTGTATGCCTCTGCAACTTTTATGGTGTCAGGTACATGCAAGCACATTAAACATGAACATGACAGTGCATTATATTTAAATACATACTTACATGGTCTAAACTGTTTTCTATGCGGTGGTCCTTGAATATCCAGCTGGAATATTTTCACCTGGCTGTGGGTACCAGTCTCTAAGGGCCCTGGTCAAAACTATATAGGGAATAAGGGTGTCAGGTTCGATCCCCAGCCGAGTGATATTAAAGACTGTAAAAATGGGACCCAATGCGTCTCTGCTTGGCACAGCATTATGGAGACAGATTAGCGGTAAGGCCCTGCAATGGCGTCCTGTCCAGGAGGTGAACTTGTACATCAAACTGACTCACGCTACAGAACCAGGAGATGGGCTCCTGCAAGGCTACTTACATCTGTGCTGTGTTCCCTGCCTCTCTCTCCAGCCTGCTGAGCTGTCTGTACTAGTCCCAGTGTCAGAGTAAATGTAACGGGTCTCTCTGCTGTGTGTCTCTCCAGCTGATGGGCATTGTGCTGAGCTGTATGTTCTGGAACCTGCTGGTGGAGATGAATGAGTCCATGGACATGGTGGACTTCAAGATCCTCAAGAGAGCTGGCTTTGAGTACAGCGAGCTGGACCTGGCTGGTGCCGGCTGCTGCCTGTGTCTGCCCAGAGATGGAGGCTACCTCCCCCTGCCAGCTTTAGACCCCATCTTGTCTGACCCTGACCTTAAGCCCATCCCCATCCGAGTCCAGCGACCCCTGCCCGTCCAGGTCCATAGGCCCCTGGCCCAATCCCTCCAAGACCTCAAGCTATCTGGGCTTAGACTGGACGAGGTAGACATTGGGCGGAAGCAGAAAAGAAGGGAATATTAATTTTTTAAATTATTTTTTAATTTAATGTATTTTTTGGTCTGGTTTTGGTCTCTGTGTTTGTTGAAGGACAGGTTAGACCTGTTGCACTATTTGGTGGTCAAACCAATCAATGGTCATTAACTGACATGATCGCAGGTTATAATGGCCACGTTCCTAGCTGGCTACATTGCATACGCATTCCAGATCTCAATGCCTGGATAGGTGTTTAACATATCTGCTAACCACATGATATGATATAGCAATCTGATGCCTGACTGCGCAGTTGATGACGTGGCACACATCCATTGGTTGATGCAATGCATGCAGTTGGCCTGGAACCCGACCAGAGGTTTGGCACTTTGGAAAGGCATTATTGGAGCCATTGTTATCCTGTTTAAAAAAATAATTGTTAGTCTTTCAAAGAACAATATGCTGCAGTGGTTTTTAGACACTAATTTAACAGTTGTTTTTACCTTTTTCTAAATGGAGCTTTCAAATGGAGCTGCGGACTCTGCATTATTTTGACATTTCCTCAAATTTGTTGCAGGTATTTTATAAATCTTTTATTTTGAGCTGTGTCTCATGTGCTAAAGCATACCTCAGGCTGTATTCAAATGGCCCAATAGTCAGAAGACAATTCACATCATGTTTATTTACTATACCGACTTGACATTTTTTTGTTTGAGATGATCATTCTCGTCAGAGCAGAGGAATGGGAGTAGCCAATCTTATCTTGCTTTGAGTGCAATGTCTGTGAAGGATGTGTAGCCTGTTTCTTTTTTGTATGAACTCTTTGCTTCCATTTGTACCGGTTTGTACAGTGCCTTTGGGAAGTATTCAGAACCCTTGACCTTTTCCACAATTTTGTTAAACTACAGCCTTGTTCTAAATTATTATTTGATTTTTCTTTAATAATCCCTCAGCAATCTACACACAATACCCCATAATTACAAAGTGAAAACCCGTTTTTAGAAATGATTGCTCATTTATTTAAAATTAAAAACAGAAATACCTTATTTACACTACTGTTCAAAAGTTTGGGGTCACTTAGAAATGTCCTTGTTTTTGAAAGATTATTTTTTTTTGTCCATTAACATAAAATTGATCAGAAATACAGTGTAGACATTGTTAATGTTGTAAATGACTATTGTAGCTTGAAATTGCTGATTTAAAAATAAATGGAATATCTACATAAGCGTACAGAGGCCCATTATCAGCAACCCTCACTCCTGTGTTCCAATGGCATGTTGTGTTACCTAATCTGAGTTTATAATTTTAAAAGGTTAATTGATAATTAGAAAACCCTTTTGCAATTATGTTAGCACAGCTGAAAACTGTTGACCTGATTAAAGCAATAAAACAGGCCTTCTTCAGACTAGTTGAGTATCTGGAGCATCAGCGTTTGTCATTTTGAGAAACAGACACCTCATAAGTCCTCAACTGGCAGCTCCATTAAATAGTACCTGCAAAACACCAGTCTCAACATCAACAGTGAAGAGGCGACTCCCAGACACTGGCCTTCTAGGTAGAGTTGCAAAGAAGAAGCCATATCTCAGACCGGCCAATAAAAAGAAAAGATTAAGATGGGCAAAAGAACACAGACACTGGACAGAGGAACTCTGCCTAAAGGCCAGCATCCCAGAGTTGCCTCTTCACTGTTAACGTTGAGACTGGTGTTTTGCGGGTACTATTTAATGAAGCTGTCAGTTGAGGATTTGTGAGGCGTCTGTTTCTCAAACTAGACACTCTAATGTACTTCCACTTGTGCCTTCCACTCCTCTTTTTATCCTGGTTAGAGCCAGTTTGCTCTGTTCTGTGAAGGGAGTAGTACACAGCGTTGTATGAGATCTTCAGTTTCTTGGCAATTTCTCGCATGGAATAGCCTTCATTTCTCAGAACAAGAATAGACTAATGAGTTTCAGAAGAAAGTTATTTGTTGAACTTGGATTAGCTAACACAACGTGCCATTGGAACATAGGAGTGATGGTTGCTAATAATGGGCCTCTATGCCTATGAAGATATTCCATTGAAAAACAGTTGTTTCCAGCTACAATAATCATTTACAACATTAACAAATGTCTACACTGTATTTTTGAAAAATGTGATATTTTAATGGACAAAAATATGCTTTTATTTCAAAAACAAGGATATTTCTAAGTGACCCCAAACTTTTGAACGTTAGTGTACTTACGGTAAGTATTGAACCCCTTTGCTATGAGACTCAAAATTGAGCTCAGGTGCATCCTGTTTCCATTGATCATCCTTGAGATGTTTCTACGACTTGATTGGAGTCCACCTGTGGTAAATTCAATTGATTGGACATGATTTAGAAAGGCACACACCAGTCTATATAAGGTTCCACAGTTGGCAGTACATGTCAGAGCAAAAACCAAACCATGGGGTTAAAGGAATTGTCTGTAAAGCTCAGACAGGATTGTGTCGAGGCACAGATCTGGGGAAGGGTACCAAAACATTTCTGTAGCATTGAAGGTCCCCAAGAACACAGTGGCCTCCATCATTCTTAAATGAAACATGCTTGAAACCACCAAGTCTTCCTAAAGCTGGCTTCTCAGCCAAACTGAGCAATCAGGGGAGAAGGGCCTTGGTCAGGGCTCCAGAGTTCCTCTATGGAGATGGGAGAACCTTTCAGAGGGACAACCATCTCTGCAGCACTCCATCAATCAGGATTTTATGGTAGAGTGGCCAGACAGAAGCCACTCCTCAGTAAAACAAACATGACAGCCCGCTTGGAGTTTGCCAAAAGGCACCTGAAGGACTCTCAGACCATGAGAAACAAGATTCTCTGGTCTGATGAAACCAAGATTGAACACTTTGCCCTGAATGCCAAGAGTCGTGTCTGGAGGAAACCTGGCACCATCTCAACGGTGAAGGTTCACCTTCCAACAGGACAACGACCCTAAGCACACTGCCAAGACAACTCAGGAGTGGCTTCGGGACAAGTCTCTGAATGTCTTTGAGTGACCCAGCCAGTGCCCGGACGAACCCAATCCAACATCTCTGGAGAGACCTAAAAATAGCTGTGCTGCAATGCTCCCCATCTAACCTGACAGAGCTTGAGGACCTGTGGTAAAAAATGGGAGAAACTCCCAAAATGCAGGCTAAAAACCTGTTTTTGCTTTGTCATTATGGGGTATTGTGTGTAGATTGAGGGGGGGGGGGTTATTTAATCAATTTTAGAATAAGGCTGTAACGTAAGAAATTGCGGAAAATGTCAAGGGGTCTGAATACTTTTCGACGGCACTATATGTTTGTATGTATGAACTGCCTATTCAGGAACAAAGTGATAAGTGTGTGTGTGTGTGTGTGTGTGTGTGTGTTGTATTTTAATTAAGTTAAAAAGGAAACTGTTTACAGATCTTTTAGGGTCTCATCAGGGGTTTTCAATCTCTTCCATTTTTTTATATACTTAGCTTTTTTGAAACAAAACCAATGTTATAAGGGATACAACAAATCCAGTCCAAATTATATCAATCCATGTAAAGCTCGAATCTTTTTCATATCTAATCTGATTTATTGCGCTGTTTGAGCTTCATCTTAGCTCTGGCATTGGATAAACACTACTGTCATTGTCAATAAAGCTGTTTTGAATTTGATTTCTTTGCTCTGTCATCTATATTCTGCCTGTAAATGTTTTTTTTTTACAGGCATCTCCCATGTAAAGTGTGGCTGCTATGGGCTCTGATCAAAAGTAGTGTACTACTATATAGAGAATAGGGTGCCATTTCAGACACGGCCTGTCTAACGATGTTGTAATGGTCACACAGTTTATGTGGTGGATTTCCTGGGTGTGCTTGCCAAATGGCACCCTATTCCCTATATCGTGCAATACTTTTGACCAGGGCCCATATACGGTTGCTCTTCAAAAGTGGTCGAAATTTGGGGTTGGAAAAATATGCAAATGTGTATCCTATTTTTACAAAACTTTCAGTACACGTCTTCAAATGTGTCAAGTAGACATACATTTTATATAAATATATATATATATATATATATATATATATATATAATGTGAGTACCAGTCAAAAGTTTGGAATGGCATCAAACACCTGGAAACAATTTGTTTGATGTACTTGATACCATTCTAGTCATTACCACAAGCCCGTTATCCTCAATTAAGGTGCCACCAATCTCCTGTGGTTCATATACAGTACCAGTCAAAAGTTTGGACACCGACTGATTCAAGGGTTTTTCTTTATTTTTATTATTTTCTACATTGTAGAATGATAGTGAAGACATCAAAACTATGAAATAACACATATGGAATCATGTAGTAACCAAAAGAGTGTTAAACAAATCAAAATATATTTTCTATTTGAGATTCAACAAAGTAGCCACCCTTTGCCTTAATGACAGCTTTGCACACTCTTGGCATTCTCTCAACCAGCTTCATGAGATAGTCACCTGGAAAATACCATGTCCATATGGCAAGAACAGCTCAAATAAGCAAAGAGAAATGACAGTCCGTCATTACTTTTAAGACATTTTATTTTTATTTAAGCTTTATTTAACCAGGAAGGGTTTATTCAGATTTGATATCTCTTTTTCAAGAGCATCCTGGCCAAGATAGGCAGCACCAAGTCATTACACAATTACAGACAGACAACATGAAAAACTACAGGTAATCTAGTAAAAACCATAGAAATCTCAGGAGTGTAACAAAATCATAAAATAGCAAATCAAAAACATTGACAGGTCAAGGAATTGGCCTCAAAATCCTTCATCAATTACTTAAAAATACCAATCAGGACAAGTTATTCCAGTTTGAAAGTATTTTGTAAGATGCTCCAACCCGATGGCGCAGAGTACGTTAAAGCCCTTTTACCAAATTTTTGTTCTGACATTTGGAACAGTTAGCAGGATGAAGTCCTGCAAACGAAGAGAGTATCCACCACATTTCTGAAGTATAAAAATGCCAAAATAGTAGGTAGTAAATGGCTTTGTAAATAAAAGTATACTAGTGACTGAGCCTATGACTGATTAGAGAAAGCCAGCCAACCCTGGTATATAAAGTGCAGTGGTGCGTAAGGGTTTTGCAGTTTAAAATAAATCTCAATGTTCCATGGTAAAGGGTGTCAATTGACCTCAAACACTGAGTGGAAGCATTCATATATAAAACATCACCAAAGTCTAGTATAGGCATAAATGTAGCTGATACCAGCCTTCTTCTGGCTTCAAAAGCAAAACGGGCTTTATTCCTAAAATAAAATCCCAACTTCAGCTTCAATTTTTTTGTAAGTTGTTGAATATGCAATTTAAAATAGAGGCTGTCATCCATTAAAATTCAAAGATACTTATATGAGGTTACAGCCTTAATCTCATTGCCCTGACAGGTAGTAATATGTGAAAGTTTCAGAGGTGTATTTCTTGCTTCAGAAAACACCATTAGTTCAGTTTTGTCAGCATTGAGGATAAGCTTCAATTGACACAAGGTATGTTGAACAGTATAAAAAGCGGTTTGCAAGTTCTGGAAAGCTTTTGTGTGAGACGAGGCACAACAGTAAATAACAGTATCATTTAGCACATTTTTGTCTAAATTATTTATATAAATAGTGAATAAGAGGGGACCAAGTCAGGAGCCCTGGGGCATACCATTACAGACAGACAATTTAACAGACTTGAGCCCGTCAAATTGAGTGCACTGAGTTTTATTAGACAGATAGTTAGCAAACCATGCAACTACATGCTCCGAAAGACCTACGCTCGACAATCTCTGCCAAGTAAAGTACGATCAACTGTATCAAAAGCTTTAGAGAGCTCAATAAAAAGTGAGACACTGTGCTGTTTTTTGTCAAGGGCTTCAGTGATATAATTCAAAACCTTAATGGCTGCTGTAGTTGTGCTATGTTTCTTCCTGAAGCCCGATTAGTACATTGATAAAATAGAGTTAGTATATAAAAACTATTAGCTGTTCATTATCAAGGGTTTCAAGTATTTTCGCCAGGGGTGACAGCTTTCAGAATGGCCTATAATTATTTAAAAGAGTTGGATCTCCCCCTTTTAAAAGTGGTATGACAAATGCTGATTTCCATATCCTTGGAATTCCTTTACATTCCAGGGTTAAATTGAACAGATATGTAAGTGGTTCAGCTATGAAATCAGCTGCCAGTTTTGAAAAAAGCGGGGATCAAGCGGGGAATTTCAGGGCTTTATGTGCCTCCTGCACTGAGAATGGCAAAAAGCTCAAAGTTTGACCAGCTCTCACTGGTTTATCCACACAGGGTTGTTCTGAGACAGAGGGTACTGAATCAAATAGCCTACCAGATGATGCAAAGTGCCCATTGAAACAATTCAGCATTTCAGTTTTGTCATATACAGCAACAGAGTCCTTCAATACACAATAACGGTAATGAATTAACATTCATTTTATCAGACATAGACTTAATAGGTTATCAGTGGTAAAATAAATAACATATTCAGACTTGGCCTTCCTGAGAAGAGAAGAACACTTGTTTTGTAGCTGCCCAAAAAGAAGCTAATCAGCATCTGAACATGTTCCTTGCGATACACATTGTAACCATTTATACAAATATCCTTATCAAGATCAGACTTGCTGAGCCATGTTTCAGAAAACACAATTACATCAGCATCAGTTGATTTAACCCAAATCCTAACCCAATCAATATTTGACAACAGACTGCGTACATTTAAATGAAAAATATCAAAACCAGATCATGAAGATCAGTCAATCTGGAAAATTTCAAGAACTTTGAAAGTTTCTTCAAGTGCAGTTGCAAAAACCATCAAGCGCTATGATGAAACTGGTTTTGTGAGGACCGCCACAGGAAAGGAAGATATGCAGCCCAAATAAATGCTTCCCAGTGTTCAAGTAACAGACACATCTAAACATCAACTGTTCAGAGGAGACTGCGTGAATCAGGTCTTCCTGTTAAAATTGTTGCAAAAACCAATAAGAAGAAGAGACTTGCTTGGGCCAAGATACATGAGCAATGGACATTAGACGGGTGGAAATCTGTCCTTTGGTCTGATGAGTCCAAATTTTAGATTTTTAGTTCCAACCGCCGTGTCTTTGTGAGAAGCAGAGTAGGTGAACGGATGATCTCCGCATGTATGATTCCCAACGTAAAGCATAGAGGACTTGTGGGGGTGCTTTGCTGGTGACACTATCAGTGATTTATTTAGTATTCAAGGCACACTTAACCAGCATGGCTACCACAGCATTCTGCAGAGATATCCCATCCCACTTTGTTTGTATTGCAGGGACACACAGTAGTGATCATTTTGATTAACCTTCTATTACAGATACATTTTTAAAAATCTTGTCAAAACCTTTGCATTTAATTTAGAGAAATATCATCTCTATTGATCACTGTAAAATTTTCAAGGTTGAATGAATGAATCTGAAACTTTGTGGTTGATTGAATTACTTATGCATCTAATTATTATGTTGTTAGATGTTTTAAATTATCACATTACCTGTCTTTTGGTAAAATACCAGATGTTTCAGTGGCAATCATAGAGAATTTATAGACATTGCCATTGAGGACTGGGATTTCATCATTTTAAAGTAGTCAACTGGGTGGGGATTCCAATTTTATCTTTATTTAACTAGGCAAGTCAGTTAAAAACAAATTATTATTTACAATGACCGCCTACCCTGGCCAAACCCTCCCCTAACCTGGACGACACTGGACAAATTGTGCGCCGCCCTATGGGACTGCTGATAACGGCCGATTGTGATGCAGCCCGGGATTGAACCCGGGTCTGTGGTGATGACTCTAGCACTATGATGCAGTGCCTTAGACCACTGCGCCACCCGGGATCCCAATTGGTTAGGAGTGATCAGCCAATGATCCGATTTGGTTTCCTATGGTTTGAAAACAAAAGACTAAGGTACATTTCCAGGAGCCAAGACCAAGATTTATACTCGCACTAGAGTCCCAAGATGAAGACCCAGTGAGTTGTGACCAAATTTAAAGACCACATTTTATGTAGTCTTGACTGGTCTCAAGACCACTAGATCAAGAGGCCATGGGCCCTTGCTTCAATTGTATGAAACTCAAGTAGAGAACTGGAGTACAGTAGTACAGTACAGTGGGACTGCAGTTTGCACCACTTCTGTAGAATCACCCATATAGGGAATAGGGTGGCATTTTAGACACACCCTGGGTCTGCACAGCAGAGATTTGTTTGTGGTTGTCACACAGGGCACATTGCAGCAGATGCATTGGCACAGGCCAGAGATTAATGCTGCGTCTGTCTTACTTCCAGGGTTGGGCTTGATAGCACCACCACAAATAGCCTGTGCTTTGAGTTAATATAAGGCCAATGCACTTTGCATTCACTAAAAAGGAAAATGTAATTTCACTGATACCTTTCTGAAAAGGTGAACTACCAATGGACTATTTGTTGGTGTTAATTGTCAGTCTTAGGCTGTCCGTCATAGGTTTCGAAATGGCACCATATTCAAGGGGTTCAGGAACACCCTCATAACTCAAGTGAGAGAAATATTTTACAAGGAGTTTACAAGGACTTCGGCACTGGGAAAGAACATTTTAAAGGCCCACCTCTTGACATCGGAGAGAGCATTTCGCAGTTTTCAAACTCATTTCCTGCAATTTTACACGCCTCTGTTTTGGTAAAAGCTGCGGGATTGCCTGGAGAAATGTAACCACTCATAGACAGAGCTATGGATGCAAGGACTGACCATCCTTGATATCAAAATTATAGTTTTACTAATGTTTTGAGGCTATACAGTGTTTGTTTACATTTACATTGTTTAAAATGTTTGAGTAAAAGAAACTTATATTTTGAATTAAGCTCATTAGGTATTTATAAGTTACAGTGCATTCGGGAAAGTATTCAGATTCCATTACTTTTTCCTCATTTTGTTATATTACAGCCTTATTTTAAAATGGACTAAATAAATAAAAAATCCTCATCAATCTAAACAGAATACCCCATAATTACAAAGTGAAAACAGATTGTTTGAATTTTTTTCAAATGTACTAAACATAAACAACTGAAATACCTTATTTACATAAGTATTCAGACCCTTTGAACACAGTCGCCTCCATCATTCTAAAATGAAATAAGTTTGGAACCACCAAGACTCGTCCTAGAGCTGGCCACCCGACCAAACTGAGCAATCAGGGGAGAAGGGCCTTGGTCAGGGAGGTGACCAAGTACCCGATGGTCACTCTGACAGAGCTCCAGAGTTCCTCTGTGGAGATGGGAGAACCTTCCAGAAGGACAACCATCTCTGCAACACTCAACCATTCACACCTTTATGGTAGAGTGGCCAGACGGAAGCCACTCCTCAGTAAAAGGCACGACAAACCGCTTGGAGTTTGCCAAAAGGCACCTAAAGCCTCTCAGACCATGAAAAACAAGTTTCTCTGGTCTGATGAAACCAAGAGTAAACTGTTTGGCCTGAATGCCAAGTGTCACAACTGGAGGAAACCTGGCAGCATCTCTACAGTGAAGCATGGTGGGGGCAGCATCATGCTTTGGGGATGTTTTTCAGCGGCAGGGACTGAGAACCAGTCAGGACCGAGGCAAAGATGAACAGAGCAAAGTACATAGAGATCCTTGGTGAAAACCTGCTCCAGAGTGCTCAGGACCTCCGACTGGGGCGAAGGTTCACCTTCCAACTGGACAACGATGCTAAACACACAGCCAAGACAACGCAGACGTGGCTTCGGGACAAGTCTCTGAATGTCCTTGACTGGACCAGCCAGAGCCCGGACTTAAACCGGATCTAATAACTCTGGAGAGACCTGGAAATAGCTGTGCAGCAATGCTCCCCATCCAACCTGACCGAGCTTGAGAGGATTTGCAGAGAAGAATGGGAGAAACTCTTCGAATACAAGTGTGCCAAGTTTGTAGCGTCATACCCAAGAATACTCAAGGCTGTAATTGCTGGCAAAGGTGCTTCAACAAAGTACTGAGTAAGGGGTCTGAATACCTTTTACATACACATAAATTGGCAAACATTTCTAAAAATCTGTTTTTGCTTTGTCATTATCAGGTATTGTGTGTAGATTGATGAAGAAAAAAAAACAATTTAATAAATTTTAGAATAAGGCTGTAACCTAACAAAATGTGGAAAACATTCAAGGGGTCTGAATTCTTTCCGAAGGCACTGTACATACACTGTATCTATATATATAGATATGGTTCCATATACACTGCTAACAAAATAAAGGGAACACTAAAATAACACATCCTAGATCTGAATGAATTAAATATTATTATTAAATACTTTTTCTTTACATAGTTGAATGTACTGACAACAAAATCACACAAAAATGATCAATGGAAATCAAATTTACCAACCCATGGAGGTCTGGAGTTGGAGTCACACTCAAAATTAAAGTGGAAAACCACACTACAGGCTGATCCAACTTTGATGTAATGTCCTTAAAACAAGTCAAAATGAGGCTCAGTAGTATGTGTGGCCTCCACGTGCCTGCATGACCTCCCTACAACACCTGGGCATGCTCCTGATGAGGTGGCGGATGGTCTCCTGAGGGATCTCCTCCCAGACCTGGACTAAAGCATCCGCCAAGTCCTGGACAGTCTGTGGTGCAACGTGGCGTTGGTGGATGGAGCGAGACATGATGTCCCAGATGTGTTCAATTGGATTCAGGTCTGGGGAATGGGCGGGCCAGTCCATAGCATCAATGCCTTCCTCTTGCAGGAACTGCTGACACACTCCAGCCACATGAGGTCTAGCATTGTTTTGCATTAGGAGAAACCCAGCGCCAACTGCACCAGCATATGGTCTCACAAGGGGTCTGAGGATCTCATCTCGGTACCTAATGGCAGTCAGGCTACCTCTGGCGAGCACATGGAGGGCTGTGCGGCCCCCCAATGAAATGCCACCCCACACCATGACTGACCCACCGCCAAACCGGTCATGCTGGAGGATGTTGCAGGCAGCAGAACGTTCTCCACGGCATCTCCAGACTGTCACGTCTGTCACGTGCTCAGTGTGAACCTGCTTTCATCTGTGAAGAGCACAGGGCGCCAGTGGCGAATTTGCCAATCTTGGTGTTCTCTGGCAAATGCCAAACGTCCTGCACAGTGTTGGGCTGTAAGCACAACCCCCACCTGTGGACGTCGGGCCCTCATACCACCCTCATGGAGTCTGTTTCTGACCGTTTGAGCAGACACATGCACACATGCACATTTGCATTAAGTATTGCAGTACATCTCCTCCTCATGTACTGCACCAGATTTGCCAGTTCTTGCTGTGAGATGTTACCCCGCTCTTCCACCAAAGCACCCGCAAGTTCCCAGGCATTTCTGGGGGGAATGGCCCTAGCCCTCACCCTCCGATCCAACAGGTTCCAGACGTGCTCAATGGGTTTGGGACCCGGGCTCTTCACTGGCCATGGCAAAACACTGACATTCCTGTCTTGCATGAAATCACACACAGGTCGAGCAGTATGGCTGGTGGCATTGTAACTCACAGCGTTGAGATTGCCTGCAATGACAACAAGTTCAGTCCGATGATGCTGTGACACACCGCCCCAGACCATGATGGACCCTGCACCTCCAAATTGATCCTGCTCCAGAGGACAGGCCTCGGTGTAACGCTCATTCCTTTGACGATAAACGCGAATCCGACCATCACCCCTGGTGAGACTGAACCACGACTCGTCAGTGAAGAGCACTTTTTGCCAGTCCTGGTGTGATGTTCGGATGTACTGATCCTGTGCAGGTGTTGTTACACGTGGTCTGCCACTGCGAGGATGATCAGCTGTCCATCCTGTCTCCCTGTAGCGTTGTCTTAGGCGTCTCACAGTACGGACATTGCAATTCATTGCCCTGGCCACATCTGCAGTCCTCATGCCTCCTTGCAGCATGCCTAAGGCACATTCACGCAGATGAGCAGGGACCCTGGGCATCTTTCTTTTGGTGTTTTTCAGTCAGTAGAAAGACCTCTTTAGTGTCCTAAGTTGTCATAACAGTGACCTTAATTGCTTACCGTCTGTAAGCTGTTAGTGTCTTAACGACCGTTCCACAGGTGCTTGTTCATTAATTGTTTATGGTTCATGGTAAACAGTGTTTAAACCCTTGACATTGAAGATCTGTGAAGTTATCTGGATTTTTACGAATTATCTTTGAAAAACAGGGTCCTGAAAAAGGGGCGTTTCTTTTTTTTGCTGAGTTTATATATATAATTCAGATTTTCCTTCCGTACCAAACTGGCTCAAATTAAGATCCTACATCTGTAGTGCACTACTTTCGACCAAGGCCCATAGTGCTGTGGTCAAACGTAGTGCACTATGTAGAGCAGGGTTTCTCAAACTAGGGTCCACAAGGTATATATATTGAGATCTGCTCGCGGAACACCTGCAGCACCTCGTGGAGATCTGAACGCCTGCTGTACCTGTTGGACCCTGGACCCCAGTTTGAGAAACCCGGCCTTACATAGTGCACTACGTTTGACCACAGCCCTATGGGCCTTGGTCTAAAGTAGTGCACTACAGATGTAGGATCTTAATTTGAGTCCGTTTGGTACAGAAGAATAATGTGAATTATTATGTGTATTATAATTCAAATAAATGTTTTTTAGGGGTTGATACATTTTTCTTCAGAAGAAATCAAGTCTGACATTTTAAAGCTGAAATTACAAACTTTGCTTTTTTAAACCTTGAATACACTATGTTTGGTTTTCCTAATTTGCAGGAAAATTCTCACCAACAAAAGAGTGATCAAATTAAGATGCTACATCTGTATATTGGGAATGGGATGCCATTTGGAACTTAGCCATATAGTGTTTGTTTTCTTCTTTGACATTTCTGAATGTCTCCTGAGCTGCTGTTTATCACTTTACACTTTACTCTCATGATAGTTTTCTGATAAACAGACTCCTTCAATTAAATAGACATGGGTCGTTCCACGAAAAGAGTGCCATTTGTGTCTCTTTGATATTTTATGTAGAAATTAAAGCCTGTTATATTAAATGAAGTCCACCTTTAATATAGACCACATGGAGAATTCAATCAATCAGATTTGTTTATATGAATAAAGGCTAGCTAAAGTGCCAAAATGCAGCATTTTTACATGTTCCTTCGTCAACATTTCCAGGAAGGTTTTAACCCACTTAATCCAAACATTTATCCAAGTTTCACCATCATTGTAAAGCCCTAGTTATTTTGTTGCTTTGACAGTCATTTTGGAAGGTTATTTATTTAATGTGATTAGTGATTCATTTACTTCTGTCCCTCATTTTAAGGTCAAAACTGTAACATGAACTGAACTCTTGTTTAATATGCAAAACTATTTTTTTATTATTTTTTATTCAAATTAAATTAAACATTGAACATCTAATATTGTAAAAGCAGGTGAGCTGGGTCTACTCTTCGTGGCCATTTTCTGGTGGAAAACTGAATGGTTCGAGCATAACACCCATAGATTAGACAGGCTAGAAATGTTGTAACAATTTTATGTTTTTTTTGGTGAAGCTTGCCTTCAATTGCCACTCCCTGTTGCACACAACAAGCTTTCATTCCTCTTATCACAAGGGGATGTATGGCTGATTTAAGAAGAAATCCTCAACCCTGTTATGGTCAACCCTGTTACTTTATTTGGCACTTAATATGCACTTACTATAGTCATTGTTTTATTTATTTAACCTCTTGAGATGGGAAAACATGTTTTTTAATGTTAAAATTAGGTGAAATCGCCTCCCGAGTGGCACAGTGGTCTAAGGCATTGCATTGCAGTGCTAGCTGTGCCCCTAGAGATTCTGGGTTTGAGCTCAGGCTCTGTCACAACCGGCTGCGACCGGGAGGCACATAGGGCGGTGCACAATTGGCCCAGCGTCGTCCGGGTTAGGGAGGGTTTGGCCGACAGAGTTATCCTTGTCTCATCGCGCACTAGCGACTCCTGTGGCTGGCCGGGCGCAGTGCACACTGACACGGTCGCCAGGTGTATGGAGTTTCCTCCGACACATTGGTGCGGCTGGCTTCTGGGTTGGATGGGCATTGTGTCAAGAAGCAGTGCGTCTTGGTTGGGTTGTGTTTCTGAGGACGCATGGTTCTCGACCTTCGCCTCTCCGTACGGCAGTTGCAGTGACGAGACAAGACTGTAACTACTACCAATTAGATACCACGAATTTGATGAGAAAAAAGGGGGTAAAAAAGGGGGGGGGTGAAATCAAACAGTTTTTTTTACCAAGTCACACTTCTCAAAAGGCACCGAATTGGTGGAATGACCCACATACAGGTACACAATAATTCATTTCCACAAACAGAACATGGTGAAGCATCTCTTGGACGCCCCCATCACTCTCTCTCACTGTCTTTCTTCCCTTCCCTCAATGTCTACCGCCCCTCTCTCTATCCCCCCCTCTCTCTTGCTCACTTTCTCTCTGTCTCTCTCTCTCTTCTAACCTCTCTACCGCCTTTGTGATGGCGATCAACAGCAGGAATGGAATAATTACATAGAGGCGAGAAGCACAACGGGAGGAAATTAACTGCGTCGCCAAAATAACACACAGTGACCTGAGTGCAGGAATGGGACACATCCAAACAGCCATGATTATGATAATAACGACATGAATGCTGCTGTTGGTAATTATCAATAGCAGACAGGGAGCCTCTCAAGGACAAACCCCCCCTGTCCCCCTCCCTCCACTCAGACTCACAGGCAGGCAGGGACAGAGATGTCTACTGAACTTTGGGATTAAGATGTAACACAGATGCTAAATCAATGGCTGGTACAGATAGTGCCTGTTCAGACTCACATGGTGGTTGAAAAGAAGGGTTTTGTGTCTATGGTAGTTATGAAGAGAAGACTATAAGAAAATGTGAGAAAGATGTCAGATGGGAAAATCGTATTAAACAATAATGAAAGGCTAACATCACTTGTTTTCTCTTTTCTTACATGATTTGGGAATTGATGGCCATGAACATCACAGTGTGAACAGGTCTATCTGCCTCATGCTGGGCCCGATTTCCCAATAGCGATGGAATTTAGGTTTACAATTGTTTTAACGATGGATCTAGCCTACAACGGCTGAAGATGTAACATGCATTTCCCAAAACACCATGCAGCGGGAACGTTCGCTAAATGCGTCGTTGGAGCATGTGTCAATATTGATAGGATTGATAGAAAGGGAGGTCTTCTCTCGAATCAGCGTTGTCCATTCAAATCTTTCCTTAACATTAGAATTATTCCACAAGAGTTCTATCCCTACCCCAGAGTGTCATGTGGATTTTAGCAAACAAAAACAAAAAGCTAACACATGCTAACACATCAAACTCTGGAATGACAGCTAACTAGCTCCTTTTTAATTTGTTTTAGCTATTTTTAATTGACATTTATATCCATATTAATGATACTGCTGGATGATTTCCCGTTCATGAAAATGGTTAGCTGACCTCCGACACAATTAACTCTCTATGACAGGCGGGAGATTGAATTAGCATATTGCAACATTGTTGCTGAGATCTGAGTGGAAAACAGCAATGTTCATACAAACCTGGGCTGTTGCAATCTAAATGCTAGCTAGAAGCAATAGGAAATACTGTGTTTAACCAAAGCATACACTATAGACAAAAAAGTGGGTTCTATATAGAACACTTTGGTCAAACTGCCAATCCAGCATGATGATGCAAGAGGATGGTTATTAAACTAGCAAATAGCTTACCAATAAGCAGGTTATTTTCCCATTTATTTAGTTGAGCAAAGTTGATTGTTTGTTTCAAATATATGAAACCAAAGTCATATGATAAACTATAGCTAGGCTAGATAGATAAAGTTGTAATAGAATTTGAGCACTGTTTGTAAGCTAGCTAGACAGGAAAAAGCTAGGCTACTTTAATTATCCACATTACAAGGTAGCCAGCTAACTCTTAGAAATACACTTTCTTTTTTATTATGGAGTATGCCAAATATGGCTACAGACCCAGCCTGACATTGGCAATTAGCTAATTTGTTAGTTTTATTTTAGTATTTCAGTGTGGAGTCAGATGAGGGGACAATGTTTCATGAAGCCATTAGAAGACCATTAAATGCAGGTGATGGGCAGTGGGCTGAAAGAGGTACAGTGCCTTCGGAAAGTATTCAGACCCCTTGGCTTTTTCCACATTTTATTACATTACAGCCTTATTCTAAATTGATTAAATAAATAAAAACCCTCAGCAATCTACACACAATACTCCATAATGACAAAGCGAAAACAGGTTTTTATGCATTTATGCAAATGTATAAATAATCAAAAACACCTTATTTACATAAGTATTCAGACCCTTTGCTATGAGACTCGAAATTGAGCTCAGGTGCATCCTTTTTCCAGATGAGATGTTTTTACAACTTGATTGGAGTCCACCTGTGGTAAATTCAATTGATTAGACATGATTTGGAAAGGCACACACCTGTCTATATAAGGTCTCACAGTTGACAGTGCATGTCAGAGCAAAAACCAAGACACAAGGTAGAATGAATTGTCTGTAGAAAGCCAAGACAGGATTATGTCGAGACACAGATCTGGGGAATGTTATCAAAAAATGTCTGCAGCATTGAAGGTCCCCAAGAACACAGTGGCCTCCATCGTTCTTAAATGGAAGAAGTTTAGAAACACCAAGCCTCTTCTTAGAGCTGGCCGCCCGGCCAAACTGAGCAATCGAGGGGGAAGGGCCTTGGTCAGGGAGGTGACCAAGAACCCGATGTTCACTCTGGCAAAGCTCTGGAGTTCCTCTGTGGAGATGGGGAAGTCTTCCAGAAGGACAACCATGTCTGCAACACTTCACCCATCAGGCCTTTATGGTAGAGTGGCCAGACAGAAGCCACTCCTTATTAAAAGGCACATGACAGCCCACTTGGAGTTTGCCAAAAGGCACCTAAAGAATCTCAGACCATGAGAAACAACATCTGGTCTGATAAAAACAAGATCTGGTCTGATGAAACCAAGATTGAACCCTTTGGCCTGAATGCCAAGCATCACGTCTGGAGGAAACCTGGCACCATCCCTACAGTGAAGTATGGTGGTGGCAGTATCATGCTGTGAGGATGTTTTCCAGTGGCAGGGGCTGGGAGACTAGTCAGGATCGAGGCAAAGATGAACGGAGCAAAGTACAGAGAGATCCTAGTAGCCTAGTTCATCTTTAATCACTTTCAACACATTCTCTATGTTTTGCTCAGTTTGGCAGTAACCCAACTATCAGAGGTAGAGAATCTTGCTTTCGCTGCTGCTGACAACTACATGTAAGTTGTTCTTCTAATCTGCATCATAATAATGATATGTCTGCATAGCCTTTGGTCTTCATTTTGCAGATGAACTCATGTTCATTCCTGAAGATGAACTGTTTTTGCTCTTTTTTTCTTCTTCTCAGGAACCAGCCAGGCAACAGACTATACTGTCAGCTAGGTTGGTACCAAGGTTGACGTGGGCCATCATTCAAACAAAGCGAGGCCTCCCTGGCCACCAGTGCATATTTCTGAACTATGTTTGCATATAATGACAATAAAATCTGGTATTGTTTTGTCCATTATATAATTGTTTGTTATATTATAAGCAAAAAATATAACAATTTATTAGTAGTAACTATAATTCCTAAATGACACCGTACAGGGTCCTATATGGAACCTATTTTGGTTCATGAAGAATAACTCTTGGGGTTCTGATCAAAGGGTTCTATATAGAACTTTTAGGGGTTCCATATATGAAGCAAGCGATAGAACCCTTTTTGGTTCTACAAGGAAGTTGTTTTGTGAGAGCGTATGGCTACAAATATTGTGGCAGCTTATTCTAATGCTTACCCTATAATAATGCACTAAATCAAAAGGTTTACACCTCATTGCACACATGTTACACATCATGAAATATATTGATGCAAAAATGACAATGACACCCGACTAGTGTACATATAGCTAAATAAAACTAAATTGAATTAACATGACATTTATTTAAATATCATGCAAATACTGTCATCAAGACAAAGGGTGGCTACTTTGAAGAATCTCAAATCGAAAATAGATTTGGATTTGTTTAACACTTTTTTGGTTACTACATGAGTCCATATGTGTTATTTCATAGTTTTGATGTCTTCAATATTATTCTACAATGTAGAACATAGTAAAATAAAGAAAAACTCTTGAATGAGTAGGTGTGTCCAAACGTTTGACTGGTACTATAGGTCTATGTCGCCTATTCTGTATTTAACTTTTAATACAGTCATCTCGGTTTTCATTTGAAGTGCCTTTATATCCTTCGCTTTGTTATGCAAATAAATGGGGACGTTCGTATTTTTAGTCACTAACCATGTTTCCATACAACCTTTTTATGCAAGTAAAGTACATGTCGGATAAAAAAAAATCACATGACGGGCCTGAATGTAGCAGCAAATGTGTTGGTAAACTTTCCAAATGTCTAGAAAATAAAATACTTTAGACAAGATGGGTTCTACGGAAGTCCCTCATTATGTCAAGATCACAACTTATTTATCTCATGATCAGTACATAACAACAGTTGTTTCGTCAAGATCACAAGATAATTTTGCCGTGATCACGACATAACAAAAGTTCTTTTGTCGAGGACTTCCGTATGGATCTTTTTGCCTCTGTGAAATGGTGATGGAAATGCCTTAATGGGTAAATATAAATATAATAAATAAACTGGAAGTCACGCGATGATATGTTGTGTGGTCCTCCCACTACGACTCCAGAAAGAATACAGTTTATTAGGCTACAGATTAAATCAATTATGATGAACTTCACAAGGTAGTGTAAGTGCACACGGTGATTGAAGCTCCTTTCCAATAAATATTGAGGATTTTATTCTGGAGGCATGATGTTTGATGCTTGGCTGCCTTTTGTCATTACTCTCTTGTGAGGATCCAAAGATCATGTTACAATGGATCAACGTCCACCAGACCCCTTTCACTCACAGAGGGGAGTAGGGATTGATGTGGGGGTTTTATGACACCTCACGCCAATTGTAAATTGTATGCAGCAGGTATTGGAATGTTTCTTTGTTACAGAGACATTTTGCCGCCCAAAAACTCTAACATCCAAAAGTGAACACTGGGACAATATTTTTAAGCATTCGGATGTGGAGAATGATGGGAGATGGTCTATGGAACATTAATGTCTATTTTGTGATGTCATTAAAAATTATATAAAAATGTTACAGTGAAAATATTGTAACATGAAGAGCTTTCACACTGTGTATGTCAGGTTTACATCCTTTACGGTGTGTAGGAAATATCAAGGATGAAGAGAATACTTTTGTTAAGATGAAAATATGATTTGAGTTTTCTAAAGAGATCATAGTTTTGATGATACGTTGCCCATTAAGTAGCCACGCCCCGAATGAGGTCAGAGAACTTGTCCGCATGATGGAACTGCCCTTTTCAACATACTATACCAGAAGACGTGAGACCGTGATCCACACGTTGGAATGGTTAGAAACTATGAAACTCTCAACCTCAACACTAAATGAGAAGATAGCCACCAGACAAGGAAACATGAGGCATTAGCTACATGTTGGAAGTGGTTGAAACTCTCAATCTCACCTACCAGAAGATAACCTCACCTACCACACCAGGAAACGTGGAGCATTATCTACATGTGGGAAATGGTTGAAACAACACGAGGTGAAGAAGATAAACTCACCAGACTATACCCAAACATGAACAGGCTGCAGCTGTCTGTGTAAAGGGGTTCAAACTCTAACTATCCACACGAGCAAAGAACATGTTCTGAACAAAAACAGCCCATTGGAGACCGGACAACTAAGAAGAAGGACATTGTGATATCTGCTGGACAATCAGAGCATGTACAAGTGGCCGTGGAAAGGCCAACAAAAACCCCTTTCAAGAAGGTTTGGTTTCAACAGAGATAGATGACTAATGACCGCAATCAAACACGTAAATACATTCCTTGCTTCTTATTCTGAAATGGGTGGAGGTTTGTGTGCAAGGTATATGATTCATGTGAAGACAGTCCTAGAATGTATCCATGATAAATGTCCCTTTTTCTCTCTCTCTATTTTCCCCAACCCCCTTTTCCATCTCTGTGTAATAAGCCGTCAGTCCACTCTGGACTTTTGTCTCATGTAAGTGTGTATGTGTATTCGGTGTTATTATTTAGTTAGTAAATAAATAATTAAATCAATTTGTGTTGTACTGAATAATCAGCAAAGCTGGGGTTCTTGCGGATCCAAGAAGGTTACGACTGTTCAGAATGAGACTGATATGAGGTAATGATTAATAAGTGACTTATCAATATATGATTTCTATATATCTTCTAAAGTTTAATTCAGGAGATGGTAACTTATTAAACAACTTATTCCGTGGTGCCCCAAATTCCTAATGAGTTAATTATTACATGATTAATTTAATTGGGTAATAGTTAAATATAGTTAGTGGATTAAATAAATGACATTCATCAGATTAATGAGTCAAGTCAAGTCAAGTCACTTAATAATAATCTCGTCATGTAGGCTATCCTACCCGCACTGTATCTGCAAGCTGTTGGCTAGAGCAGGGTTTCCCAAACTCGCTTCTGGGCTCCCCGCTGGGTGCACATTTTCTTTTTTGCCCTAGTACTATACAGCTGATTAAAATCATCAAAGCTTGAATATTCGTAATGTACTTTTATTCAATTCAGCATACATACAGGCTGTCATCATCTTGTATAGACAATTTTGGCCTCATAATTTGCAATATATTATATAGGCCTATAGAATAAACCAATTTGTAAGGTGGCAAACAAAAGATAGGGTATGGAAATATACATTATGTAGCCTAGGCTATCTAACATTTTCTTCAGTGGACATCAATGATGAAGTAGGGAATCAGTCCATAAGATCAAAAATATATATGTTACTGAAGCATGACCATACAGATTTTTTTTACAGCATACACAAAGGCAGAGGTAATTGTTGAGAGAGCACTACAGTTATTGGCTGAGTCACGTGAGCAACAGGAGAGAGAGCAGCACACGTACACTTTGTGACAATTTTTTACCAGTTGTAGGTAGGCTATTTATATTAAAAACAATAATCCATATTAGCCTTTGAGACAAGTCATGAGAATTCAATTCAATCATTCAATCCTGAACTCCATTCCTGTCATGCCTGATCTGTTTCACCTGTCCTTGTGATTGTCTCCACCCCCTCTAGGTGTCGCTTATTTTCCTTATTTTCCTGTCTCTCTGTGCCAGTTCATCTTGTCATGTCAAACAGCGTGTATTTCCCATGCTCCTGCTTTTTCTATTCTCTCCTTTGCTAGTCCTCCCGGTTTTGACCTTTGCCTGCCCTGACTCTGAACCCGCCTGCCTGACCATACTGCCTGCCCTGACCTTGAGCCTGCCTGTCACTCTGTACCTCCTGGACTCTGACCTTATGATCTTTTTGCCTATCCATAACCATTATCTTGCCTGCCCCTTGGATACTAATAAATATCAGAGACTCAAACCATCTGCCCCCCGTGTCTGCATCTGGGTCTCACCCTGTGCCCTTATAGTATAAACTGGCCGTTACAGACCCAGTAGACTTGGACCAGCCCCACCACGCTGTCTCCCTGCAGGGAGCCACCATTGGGAGGCATGAGGAGCTACTACCGGACCTTTTGGAAGGGCTTCGTTCCCTGACGGAACGCCACGGCCAAGGGTTTAAGGCTATTATGGAGCAATCAGGGAGTTTGCTCATAGGCAGCCTGCCACCTCTGAGAACCCCCCAACCACCCAGTAACCTTTTTTCTAGTAGTGAGTTTGTACAGCCTACCCCGGCTCCCCGAGAACCCCGCTTACCTCCTCCAAAGCGATATTCTAGGGATCCTGTAACCTTCCAGGGTTTTCTTTCTCAGTGCTCCCTTATTTTTAAGCTACAGCCATCTTCGTTCGCTTCGGACCAATCGAAGATAGCGGATATTATTCCGCTAATGTCAGGAAAGGCTCTCTCCTGGGCAATGGCAGGTGAGGAAGGTGTTAGATTCTCTGGTATCTGGGAGAAAGGCGGCCCGAAAACTACTGGAATTACGTCAAGAATTGCGTAGTGTGGCAGACTACACTGTAGACTTTTGCATGTTGGCCGCCCAGAGTGCCTGGAATCCGGAGTCCCTTTTCGTTACCTTCCTCCACGGATTATCAGAGGTAATAAAAGATGAGCTAGCTGCTCGGGAATTACCGGTTTACCTCGATTCCCTCATCGCTCTCACCATTAGTATTGATGGACCTCAATGGGAACGCAGGAGTGAGAGGTCTGACCTCGGTCACACTTGTTCATCCGCTGTGGCTCGCTCAACTCCAAGGGAATTCAGAAGTCCCCGAAGACTGTTTTTCTGAGAGGATCCGAAGCCACCCAAGGTCCCTCGAGAATCATTGACAATGGGTGAGTCAGGTACACAGGAACCTATGCAACTGGGAAGAACTAGATTATCACCTAGGGAACATTCACATAGGCTAAGCTCCAAAAGTTGTCTGTATTGTGGTGCTGTGGGGCATTTCATAGCTACCTGCCCTGTGAAGAGACCTAAATCATTAGTAGATACACAAGTACACTGGTGAGCCAGACTGGGAATCCTCTAATTCTTATTACTCGTATCCCTTTTGCTGTTATCCTGCTGTGGGGAGACCAGTCAAAGTCTCTTCAGGTGCTCATTGACTCTGGGGCTGATGAAAGTTTCATGGACGCTACCCTGGTATCGGAACTAGGTATTCCCACTCAACTCCTCTCTGTTCCCATGGATGCCAGAGCACTGGATGGCCCTTACATAGGAGTCACACACAGCACAGTTCCCATTAATCTGCGGATATCTGATAATCACAGTGAGTAAATACAGCTTCTCCTCATTGAGTCTCCTCACATCCCTGTTGTTTTGGGATTTTCTTGGCTCCTGAGACACAATCCCGATATTGACTGGACCACAGGTTCAATCCTGGGTTGGAGACCATTCTGCCATTCACACTGCCTAAATGGTGCGCAGCCTTCCCAGGAAAGTCTGCCTCCAGGGTTAGGTACGACCTCAGTTCTCCCTGCCGTTCCCGCAGAGTACCATGACCTCCGGGAGGTTTTCAGTAAGGCTCATGCTACCTCCCTTCCTCCAAACCGCCTCGAGACCAGCTATATTCCCTGTCTGGCACTGAGAACAATGCCATGGAGGAGTACATTGAGAACTCTCTAGCTGCTGGGAAAATGCACCCTTCACTAATGCTCCTGCTGTCTTCCAGGCCCTGGTCAACGATGTGCTCCGGGACATGTTGAATCGGTTTGTTTTTGTCTACCTCGATGACATAATGGTTTTCTCCCATTCTGCCCAGGAACACATTCTCTATGTTCGACAAGTCCTTCAGCGCCTCCTGGAGAACCAGTTGTTTGTATAAGCGGAGAAGTGCGAGTTCCACCGCTCTACAATCTCTTTTCTTGGCTATATCATCACTGAAGGGAATGTTCAGATGGATCTGGATAAAGTGAGAGCGGTGGTGGATTGGCCACATCCAGGGTGCAACTACAACGGTTTCTGGGGTTTGCTCATTTTTACCGCCATTTCCTTCGGGGCTACAGCAACCTGGCGGCTCCCCTCTCTGCCCTCACCTCTCCCAAGGTACCATTTACATGGTCCCCAGCAGCGAACAAGGCTTTTGTGTATCTGAAGCAATGATTCACCACTGCCCCCATCCTCATCCATTCAGATCCGACCCGTCAGTTTGTGGTGGAGGTTGACGCTTCCGACATGGGAGTAGGGGACGTCCTTTCCCAGTGATCCGTGCAGGACAAAAAGCTTTATCCCTGTGCCTACATGTCCCATCGTCTCAATTCAGCGGAGAGGAACCATGACATTTGCAACCGGGAACTCCTAGAGGTTAAGATGAGTCTGGAGGAGTAGAGGCATTGGCTGGAAGGGGCAGAACATCAATTTTTGGTTTGGACTGACCGTAAGAATTTAAAATACCTCCACGCTGCCAAGCGCCTTAACTCAAGGCAAACCCGGTGGACCCTGTTATTTACCAGATTTAATTTCACCATCTCCTGCCACCTAGGGTCCAAAAATGTGAAGCTGGATGCTCTTTCCCGCCTATACAGTTCCGCTGCCACACCCTCGGAATCAGAGACCATCCTCCCTGCCTCATGTTTGGCAGCTTTGGTTGTCTGGGGTATTGAGGCTCTGGTCCGCAAATCACAACGTTCCTAGCCGGAGGGGTCCGGCTGTTCGTTTCTGATTCGGCCCGGCCTCAAGTCTTGGAATGGGCTCACTCCTCCAGGCTTACCACTCCTCCAGGCTTACCGGTCATCCTGGTGCTCGTCGCAACCTGGCTTTCCTCCGACAACACTTCTGGTGGCCCACCATGGCTCCTGATGTCTCGGCCTACATGCATGGTGTGTGCTCAAAGCAAGACTCCGCGGCAAGCTCCGTCTGGCCTCCTTCAGACACATCGCCCCCGGTCCCATATTTCCCTGGATTATGTCAATGGGCTTCCTCCGTCAGATGGCAACACCACCATCCTGGCGGGGGTTGACAGGTTCTCCAAGGCCACCCATTTCATCTCTCTTCCTAAGTTACCTTCCACCAAGGAGACGGCCCAGCTCATGGTGCAGCATGTCTTCTGAATACATGGACTCCCGGTCGACATTGTCTCAGATCGGGGTCTGTTGGTTCTGTTTTTCTGTGCTACGTTTAATTTACTTAACAAATAAGGAACACTCAAAATGTGCACTTATAAATCATAACAATTTTAATCAAAATACAGCTGTAGACAGAAGTCAAAGATCAAACATCTCACATACAACTGATGTCTCTCATGAGTTCTGCCCCATAGGAAAAGTCCAAGTTGTTTTTATCATGCTTGTAGTCAACCCCCTGTGATGTCACTGCATACGTCATTACCTGCTACTCCTCAGACCAAGCCCATGCATACACAGCTATACTAACTTGCAAGAGATACAATGGTTCCAGTGTTTTCTACGGCCTAAGCAGTAAATGTACACTCCCCCAAGTTGATTTATAGAGGTATGTCTGACTAGCCTCTTATCTCTTCTACTCCCCTGCAGGGCTTTATGTTTATAATGAATATATATATTGTTAATCTGTAGTCTAGGATCCTATAAATGTAGAGGAGGTGGGGTCCCATAGCCCCTTCCCTTCTATTAATACAACATAAGAATAATCAGTTATTATAATACATCAAACATTTGGTGTAGCCCCTATCATGACCCAAATTTGACCCCAGCATTCCCCCCTTTGAGACTCACCCATCAATCAGAATATTCTCCTCTGAAATCCATTTGATCCCAGGGATGTCCTGCTAAAGGGAGAAACAACTCCTGAGGTTTCTGGAGTGCTGGTGGGGGCGGGGTGAGTCTATCTATACTCCCATTCCTCCTTCTTCCTTCTACCACATTAAGTAAATTTGCTCCCTTCTTGTGACCACCCCAAATCCCCAAATGTTCAACAGTCTTTTTAGCCATGCACTTTATTATACAGCAAGCAACAGCAAAGGACAGTAGTCCTATCTAGAGTGGAACAATCATGGCATCAAGGAACATCATTACCTTACCCATCACATGAAAATAAACCCTTTCGACCAGTGTCCAATTTGGTCAAAGATGGTGTTGTCAGATTTTCCTAGAGTACAACCTAATTTAGCCAGGTCATTAATAATAGCTGTCATGTTGTCAGAGGAGTCAGGAAGCAACATGACACAGTAATCCTCATTGTATATTCCAAGGGCCGTGCAGGCCCCTCTGTCTTTAGCCAATATATGCCATTTCGTCTCTGGTCACTACTGCCTTCAAATTCTGCACATTTAGTGACAAGTGAGTAAAACCCTGTACTATCAAATTAGTAGGGGCCTGTATGGAATATGTTAAATTGTTAATCCCCTTACCCTTTAGCACAACTCCTGCACCCGAAAAGATTACTAGGGCTACCATCTCTACCTGAGACAGCACATGTCCATAATCCTCATTATTTTGAGCCACTGCTCTTTTAGCTCTGCCATTCGATCTAAAACTATTTTGCAAAGAACTGTTCAGCAGCTCAGAGGCAAGTAATATAGTTGCTGTCAGTTCAGTTTCCCCAGATAACAACACCTTTCCATCCCATGGGGAGGGAAATGTAGCCATTACCCCCACAGATCCAGAAATGATCCTGAGGTGTCCTCATGCCTTTGCTTATGTTTGACATACTTTCCCTAGTTATCAATTGTTGCCCATCCAGTACATCAAAATGACTGGTATCTGTTTATAGGCCTGTGTAAGACAGGCAATTAGTGGTGTTTCCTACATCCACATTCCCTGAGTTGCAGATACAAACAGGGGGAGTTATTGTGGGTTTTAATCCTGCCAACACAACATATCCTTTATCATTTAGGGGCTTTACACTACCAGTCAGATACTCTCCCCTTTGTACTTTTGGAGGTCCTATGCATTTAATCAGCTGGGAAATGTTACGTGGTTGTATGCTAAGAACCTTCTTCCACTTTAGCCATTTAGTCTCAATGGGCCCACCCTCCTTAAATTCTTTAGCTGCATCTGAACTACCTATTGTATTATTGGATAATCCACCTTCCCATGCTGCTTCCTTCCCCCTAGTGACTAACATCAGAATAGTATCATTTCTGTTTCTTTGTCGAACCCTGGTATAGTAATTAACATCCAAAATCATTCTTTCCAATTGGTAATACCTGGGTTCCCCACAGAAAGGCTGTGGAGATTTCTGGAAAATCATTACCCGTGTGCCAGATGTGTTCCCCTTCTTCTGAAATCCTATGTATGTCACTGCTTTCACCCATTTATTATTCTCCCATCCCCGTCCACAAAGGGAACGAGTAGGATTTGGAGAGCAATAAATACCCTGCATGTGTGTTTCCATGGTTGCGATTTTCTTGTTTCTCAACCATAGTGTTTGTGTATGATGGTGTCCTTGACATCTGATGACTCTTCAAGTCCTGTGGCTGAACTCTCTGTTGGTTCTTCTGGCCTTTGGTCTCCGCCCTCTGGCTGTGGTCTTCCCCGTTTCTCCTCTGGCCCCTCCTCATCGATGGGTCTCAGCCTCTTTCCTCCTCTGTGTCCTCCAAGCAGGATGGTTACCAACCTGGGAGACGCCTGCAATGGGACCTGTGTTCAGAATAAATCTGTCTGTTGCGCTGATAAATGGTTTGGTAGTGGCCGGATAACCTCAGTATCACCTTCCGCATCTACAGCAGCAAATCCTACAAGTTTCTACTCTGTGTTCTGATCTATATAAGCAGAATCATCAATGAACAGCACCATGTGAGAGTCAAGCAGAGGTACATCAAACAAGTCTTTGTCCGGTACACATTCCTGGGCTGTCCAGATGTCCCTGTTATTGTTACTGATGATTTGCTCATGGAAGCTCTCCAACAACTTGTCCATGTTTTTCTAAACAGGAACAGTAAGCTTTATTGTCTATTATATATTATAGATCATGTGACTAGGGGACTAGGCGTGACTAGGGGGTGTTCTCGTCTTTAATTTCTATGTTGGTGTGAGTATGGTTCCCAATTGGAGGCAGCTGATGATTTTTGCCTCTAATTGGGGATCATACTTAGTGTGGTCCTTTTCCCACCTGCGTTTTGGGATATTGTTTGTTGTTGGATGCGTTGTGGGATGTGCGCTACGAACTGCACGTTTGTTTATTTATATGTTATTTGAAGTTTCACCTCAATAAATATGTGGAACTCTACTCACGCTGAGCTTTGGTCCACTCATTATAACGAACGTGACAGAATATCCCCAGCCCGGTACGTCCTGTGCCGGCTTCTCGCACTAGCCCTGAAGAGCGTGTCATCAGTCTGGTGCCACCTGTGCCGACTCCATGCACCAGGCCTCCAGTGTGCCTCCCCAGGCCGGTAGTCCTGTGCCCGGCTCCTTGCACTTGCCCTGGAGAGCGTGTCATCAGTCCGGTGAAACCTGCATACCGGCTACACGCACCAGGCCTCCAGTGCGCCTTCTCAGCCCGGCACGACCTGTGCCAGCGCCCCGCACTCGGCCTGAAGAGTGTGTCATCAGTCCGATGAAACCTGTGCCGGCTCCACACACCAGGTCTCCAGTGCGTCCGATGCCACCGATGCTAGTTGCCCACCCTAACCCTCCCCATCCAGGTTCAGGTTTTGCGGTCGGAGTCCGCACCTTTGGGGGGGGGGGGGGAGTCTTTAGTCTTTATTTCTATGTTGGTTTGAGTATGGTTCCCAATTGGAGGCAGCTGATGATTGTTGCCTCTAATTGGGGATCATACTTAGTGTGGTCCTTTTCCTGCGTTGTGGTCCACACCTGCGTTGTGGGATATTGTTTTTGTTCAGTGCTATGTGCGCCACGAACTGCACGTTCATTTATTTATTTGTTGTTTGAAGTTTCACCTCAATAAATATGTGGACCTCAACTCACGCTGAGCTTTGTTCCACTCATAGCGAAAGTGACATCATGTCCTTAACATTAAGAGTATCTATTGGCTCTTCTCTTCCATCATTGAATTCATACTGGAGCAGGGGAGTCGGACACCTTCATTGTTGATTCTGAGGGAAATAATAACTGTTGGTGTTCTGATTTCCCATTGGCCATGGCTATCCTCAGTCATTAACTTGTCCTCCTTGTCCATAAGTGGCCCCAGGGAGCATTTCCAGCTCTGGCTGAGTGGTCCTGTGGAGTTTCCTGTTCCTCTTCCATTTCCCCCACACTGCAAACTCACATGCCCCAACTGCCCACAGGTCTAGCATTGAGTGTTGTTCCATTCACGAAGGGCTCTGGCGGGCCAACGTCCTCTTCCAGTCCATGTTTGTAGGTCACCATAATGTTGAGTGGTGAAAAGCACATACCCTTCAGGCACCAGGTTCACAGGTATGACTAATGTGACTGTGGGGGAGCTGCAGGCTGTGGTTGTGGTGAGCCTGTAGAAACAACTTGAGCAGATGTCTTTTTCTCTTCCAGTCTGTTCCTTTTTGTGGAATGAGTTAGGGTGGAGAGGGAAACTCCCTCCAGGAACTGTGCCTCCTTTTTCTTCCAGCACCATCATCACCATCACAGTTTCTGATACAAGGGCACTTCTTCATTCCCTTCTCATTGTCCATTCTTCCTGTCTGAATGATCTCCTTGACTAAATCTAACCTAGTCTTGTTGAATGAACCAGCCATGGGATATCTATGTTCTCCTGCCATCTCTGTCCAAACATGCCATCTCATAAAAGTGAATGTAAATTCCACAGCAGGAAACTTCTTTTGCATATATTCAACAGGTGTGATAGGCTTCATTGCGCCTATCTCTTCATTCTGGTTTGACTGTGCCATGGTGCTCCGGCGTTTCATTTAGATAGTCTGCATGTAATGTGTTGTCCAATTTCTATAGGGTTATCCTAAAGTGGGTGTAACATGTATGAATATGCCTATATAAATTATTCTCTATCTCCTTTCAATGTGTGTTAAACAACAGTGGGTGATACTGTAATCCTAATTATACTCACTTAATCCAGGCGATGGTAAATGGTTCTACTCAACTCAAATATATTTCACATATGGGCCTCACATAGACAACCTCATTCTAGACTTCAATGAACCTTTTATTCAAATAACTTCTGTCCTATTCCTAACTTTATATCCCACAATTGGGCCATAATAAAAAAAAACTTTGGATTTGGATTTATTTGACAGTCAGCCGTGTAATGATAATGGTATAGGTGCCCTATGTTAGTCTTTCCTACCTATTATCTAACTTTCAATCATATCAATAGTGGATGTTGTATCAGTTTGAACTCTATTTCCTACACTGTCTTCTCACATGCCCATAAAACACAACCTCCTCTCCACCAATTCCACTTAAAAGTATACTATCTATCCTCCTACAAGTAATTATAGGTCGTATTTCAACTAATACAAAATATGTTGAGGGTATTACTAGTTCCTCAGGATGTAGATGTCTCATATTTCAAATTTTCAAGTGTCAAATTTCAAATGTATTTCTAAAACCCTTCTTACATTAGCTGATATCTCAAAGTGTTGAACAGAAACCCAGCCTAAAACCCCAACCAGCAATCAATGCACGGTGGCTAGGAAAAACTCCCTAGAAAGGTCAGAACCTAGGAAGAAACCTAGAGAGGAACCAGGCTATGTGGGTTGGCCAGTCCTCTTCTGGCTGTGCCGGGTGGAGATTATAACAGAACATGGCCAAGATGTTCAAATGTTCATAAATGACCAACATGGTCAAATAATAATAATCACATTTACATTTAAGTCATTTAGCAGACGCTCTTATCCAGAGCGACTTACAAGTTAATTTTTACCTTTTTTTTATTTAACCAGGCAAGTCAGTTAAGAACACATCCTTATTTTCAATGACGGCCTGGGAACAGTGGGTTAACTGCCTGTTCAGGGGCAGAACTCACAACCTTCTCGGGGGTTTGAACTCACAACCTTCCGGTTACTAGTCCAACGCTCTAACCACTAGGCTACCCTGCCGCCCCACAATCACAGTCAGAACAGTTGAAACTGGAGCAGCAGCACGGCCAGGTGGACTGGGGACAGCAAGGAGTCCTCATGTCAGGTAGTCCTGAGGCATGTTCCGAGGGCTCAGGTCCTCCGCGAGAGAGAAAGAAAGAGTGAAAGAGAAAATTAGAGAGAGCATACTAAATTCAAACAGGACACAGGATAGGACAGGAGAAGTACTCCAGATATAACAAACTGACCCTAGCCCCCCGACACATAAACTACTGCAGCATAAATACTGGAGGCTGAGACAGGAGGGGTCAGGAGACACTGTGGCCCCATCCGATGGCAGTAGGCTGCATAGATTTCATGACTAGAAGCTCAAAAGACGAAAACATCGTTTGTTTTTGGTAAATTGAAATTTGCTATCATAAATGTTAGCAACACCTCCGCCTTTGTGGGATGCATGGGGGATATGGTCACTATTGTAACCAGGAGTTGAGGCCTCATTTAACACAGTAAATTCATTAGGCTTAACCCATGTTTCAGTCAGGCCAATCACATCAAGATTATGATCAGGGATTAGTTCATTGACATTAACTGCCTTGGAAGTAGCCATATTTTGAGATGTGAGGTATCACAATCTCTTTCAATAATGGCAGGAATGGAGGAGGCCTTTATTCTAGTGAGATTGGTAAGGAGAACACCGCCATGTTTAGTTTTGCCCAACCTAGGTCGAGGCACAGATAGCTGAGGGGATAGCTGAGCTGACGACACTGACTGTGCTTGTGGCAGACTCCACTAAGCTGGCAGGCTGGCTAACAGCCTGCTGCCTGGCCTGCACCCTATTTCGTTGTGGAGCTAGGGGAGTTAGAGCCCTGTCTATGTTCATAGATAAGATGAGAGCACCTCTCTAGCTAGGATGGAGTCCGTCACTCCTCAACAGGCCAGGTTTGGTCCTGTTTGTGGGTGAGTCCCAGAAAGAGGGCCAATTATCTACAAATTCTATCTTTTGGGAGGGGCAGAAAACAGTTTTCAACCAGTGATTGAGTTGTGAGACTGCTGTAGAGCTCATCACTCCCCCTAACTGGGAGGGGGCCAGAGACAATTACTCGATGCCGACACATCTTTCTAGCTGACTTACATGCTGAAGCTATGTTGCACTTGGTGACCTCTGACTGTTTCATCCTAACATCGTTGGTGCCGACATGGATAACAATATCCCTATACTCTCTATACTCGCCAGTTTTTGCTTTAGCCAGCACCATCTTCAGATGAACCTTAACGTCGGTAGCCCTGCCCCCTGGTAAACAGTGTATGATCGCTGGATGATTCGTTTTAAGTCTAATACTGCGGGTAATGGAGTCGCCAATGACTAGGGTTTTCAATTTGTCAGAGCTAATGGTGGGAGGCTACTGCATCTCAGACCCCGTAAGGGGAGGAGTAGAGACCAGAGAAGGCTCGGCCTCTGACTCCGACCCGCTGCTTAATGGGGAGAAATGGTGGAAAGTTTCTGTCGGCTGATTGAGCAACACCGGTTGAGCATTCCTACAGCATTTCCCTCCAGAAACCATGAGAAAGTTGTCTGGCTGCGGGGACTGTGCGAGGGGATTTATACTACTATCCTTACCTACTGGTTGCACAGACACTGTTTCATCCTTTCCTACACTGAAATTACCCTTGTCTAATAATTGCGTCTGAAGCTGGGCTTGCAGCAGAGCTATCCTCGCCGTAAGGTGATTGTTCTCCTGTATATTATGAGTACAGCGACTGCAATTAGAAGGCATCAGGTTAATGTTATTACTTAGCTCCGGCTGGTGGAGGTCCTGACAAACCACATCCAGATAAAGTTTTCGGAGTGAAAACGTTGAATGAAAAAAAGTTGAGCGAGGGAAAAACAAAAAAATATAAACGGTAATTAAAAAGTAAAAACCGTCAAGATGACAAGTAGCAATGTTAGGCTAGCAACAAAAAGCACAGCAGCACATAAACAAGTCTGCAAGTTGAGACTGGAAATAATAGGTATTATCTTTATCAAACCCGCCTTTTCTTATACAATGACAGAACTCCTTCCTGTTCTCCTCACTACCAAAAATCCCTTTCTTATATTATTCAAATAGAATGCCTTTATCTATATACTGTTCTTCGTCCTCCTCCTTATCAAAAATCCACTTATAAACGGCTCTCAGTCCTCAGACCAAATAACCAATTCTCAATGTGTTTATCTCCTCACCCACTGCGCTTTTCACTCACACCAAACAAACACATATGGACAGACAACATATCATTTCTATCTTCCAGGTGCCCCATAGGTTATCGTCTGTGTCAGAACAGTTCTCTCAGATACAGCTTCTGTCCCTAACTAAAAACTTATCTCAGGTGTCCCATAGGTTATGGCCTGTTTCAGAACTCTCACTCAGATACAGCTTCTGCTCCTAACTACTCTTGAGTACACTTCCGGAAGTCACCCCAGCACCCACAACACGCTAGAAGGCAAGCTATTGTTCTTAATACATATAACATATAACACACATTGACATACAACAATTACCACACATTCATTGACTTACACATGCACATTTTAAGTTCCTTTGTTTTTACAATTACAAGAGGGAGGCGACGCTTTTACATACCAGCGAAACACTGGACACCCACTTCTTTTAAATGACAGACTTCGATATAGCAGGTGTCTGCTTACCTTACAATTTGGTGATCAGAGAAGGGGGTTCAGGTTCCGTCCAGTAGCGTTGCACTCACTCCCTCCTGGCAAGCTCGCCAAATGTTGTTTCTGTTTTTCTGTGTTCCATTTTATTTACTTAACAAATAAGGAACACTCAAAATGTGCACTTATAAATCATAACAATTTTAATCAAAATACAGCTGTAGACAGAAGTCATAGATCAAACATCACACATACAACTGATGTCTCTCATGTGTTCTGCCCCATAGGAAAAGTCTATATTAACTTGCAAGAGATACAATAGTTCCAGTGTATTCTAAGGCCTCGACAGTAAATGTCCACTCCCCCAAGTTGATTTATAGAGGTATGTCTGACTAGCCTCTTATCTCTTCTACTCCCCTGCATGGCTCTATGTTTATCTTTGAAGTGCTTTTTCACAGACCCCATGCAATAATTCACACATTTCTCAGACCATTTCTTTATAAGAAGCAGAGACTGAGAAAATGTTATATTTTTAAACCTTATAATGAATATATATATATTGTTAATCTGTAGTCTAGGATCCTATAAATGTAGAGGAGGTGGGGACCCATATCCCCTCCCCTTCTATTAATACAACATAAGCATAATCAATTATTATAATACATCAAACATTTGGTGCAGCCCCTATCATGACCCCAATTTGAACCCATCAGGTCATCAGCCAGTCTGTCCTCCGGGTTTCATCCTCAATCCAATGGACCAGTCGGAGCGAGCCAATCAAAAAATGAAGACGGCACTCCGGTGTCTCGTTGCCAGTAACCCCAGCATCTGGTCTGGGTGGAATATGCCAGGAACACTCTCCCCTGCTCGGCCACTGGACTTTCCCCCTTTTATTTATTTATTTTTTATTTCACCTTTATTTAACCAGGTAGACAAGTTGAGAACAAGTTCTCATTTACAATTGCGACCTGGCCAAGATAAAGCAAAGCAGTTCGACACATACAACGACACAGAATTACACATGGAGTAAAACAAACATACAGTCAATAATACAGTATAAACAAGTCTATATATGATGTGAGCAAATGAGGTGAGATAAGGGAGGTAAAGGCAAAAAAAAGGCCATGGTGGCAAAGTAAATACAATATAGCAAGTAAAACACTGGAATGGTAGATTTGCAATGGAAGAATGTGCAAAGTAGAAATAAAAATAATGGGGTGCAAAGGAGCAAAATAAATAAATTAATTAAATACAGTAGGGAAAGAGGTAGTTGTTTGGGCTAAATTATAGGTGGGCTATGTACAGGTGCAGTAATCTGTGAGCTGCTCTGACAGTTGGTGCTTAAAGCTAGTGAGGGAGATAAGTGTTTCCAGTTACAGAGATTTTTGTAGTTCGTTCAAGTCATTGGCAGCAGAGTACTGGAAGGAGAGGCGGCCAAAGAAAGAATTGGTTTTGGGGATATACCTGCTGGAGCGTGTGCTACAGGTGGGAGATGCTATGGTGACCAGCGAGCTGAGATAAGGGGGGACTTTACCTAGCAGGGTCTTGTAGATGACATGGAGCCAGTGGGTTTGGCGACGAGTATGAAGCGAGGACCAGCCAACGAGAGCCAATGTTCCATGAGCTGTCAGCCTCCGCTCTTCCCAGAGCAAGAAGTTGAGGTCAACATACCTTCAGCCCAGATGTTCGTTGTAGCATTGTGTTATTATGAATTCATTAGATTGACAGTAACAGTTGTCATATTACAGGTCAAAAATAAAAATAAAACACTGGCTGTTGTTGACAAGGATAATCAGTTCATATCACAGGAGGCTTCTGAGAGGATAACGGCTCATAATAATGGCCGGAATTCAGCAAATGGAATGGCATTAAGCACATGGAAACAATTTGTTTGATGTATTTGATACCAATGCAGACATTATCACAAGCCTGTTCTCCCCAATTAAGGTGCCACCAACATGCTGTGGTTCATATACAGTACCAGTCAAAAGTTTGGACACACCTACTCATTCAAGGGTTTTTCTGTATTTTTACTATTTTCTACATTGTAGAATAATAGTGAAGACAACAAAACTATGAAATAACACATATGGAATCATGTAGTAACCAAAAAAGTGTTAAACAAATCAAAATATATTTTAGATTTTAGATTCTTCAAAGTAGCCATCCTTAGCCTTGATGACAGCTTTGCACACGCTTGGCATTCTCTCAGCCAGCTTCACCGGGAATGCTTTTCCAACAGTCTTGAAGGAGTTCCCTCATATGCTGAGCACTTGTTGGCTGTATTTCCTTCACTCTGCGGTCCAACTCATCCCAAACCGTCTCAATTGGGTTGAGGTCGGGTGAATGTGGAGGCCAGGTCATCTGATGCAGCACTCATCACTCTCCTTATTGGTCAAATAGCGCTTACACAATCTGGAGGTGTGTTGGGTCATTGCCCTGTTGAAATCAAAAGATAGTCCCACTAAGCGCAAACCACATGGGATGGTGTATCACTGCAGAATGCTGTGGTAGCCATGCTGGTTAAGTGCTTCTTGAATTCTAAATACACCACAGACAGTGTCACCAGCAAAGCACCCCACACCATCACACATCCTCCATGCTTCACGGTGGCAACTACACATGCGGAGATCATCAGTTCATCTACTCTGCTTCTCACAAAGACATGGCGGTTGCAACCAAAAATCTGAAATTTGGACCCATCATACTAAAGGACAGATTTCCACTGGTCTAATTGTTGTGTTTCTTGGCCCAAGCAAGTCTCTTCTTATTATTATTGTCATATAGTAGTGCTTTATTTGCAGAAATTTCACCATGAAGTCCTGATTCACACAGACTATTCTGAGATGAGATGAGATGTGTCTGTTACTTGAACACTGGCTGTTGTTGATGATTGCAGACTTCAGGGAACAGCAGAGGGACCACCCCCCTATCCACATCGACAGGACAGCAGTGGAGAAGGTGGAACGTTTTAAGTTCATCGGCATACACATCATGGACAAACTGAAATGGTCCACCCACACAGACAGTGTGGTGAAGAAGGCGCAACAGCGCTTCTTCAGTCTAAGGAGGCTAAACAGTTGCCAGGTACGGCAACTGCACCGCCCACAACCGCAGGGCTTTCCAGACAGTGGTGCGCAACGCATTCCTCTGTCCAGTGTCTGTGTTCTTTTGCCCATCTTAATCTTGTATTTTTATTGGCCAGTCTGAGATATGGCTTTTTCTTTGCAATTGTACCTAGAAGGCCAGCATCCCGGAGTCACCTCTTCACTGGTTACGTTGAGACTGGTGTTGTGTTGGTACTATTTAATGAAACTGCCAGTTGAGGTCTTGTGAGGCGTCTGTTTCTCAAAATAGACACTCTAATGTACTTGTCCTCTTGCTCAGTTGTGCACAACACAACTAATTGGCTCAAATGCATTAAGAAGGAAAGAAATTCCACAAATGAACTTTAACAAGGCACACCTGTTAATTGAAATGCATTCCAGGTGACTACCTCGCAGAGTGAAGGAAAAGCAGCCAACAAGTGCTCAAGACTGTTGGAAAAGCATTCCTAATGAAGCTGGTTGAGAGAATGCCAAGAGTGTGCAAAGCTGTCATTAAGGCAAAGGGTGGCTACTTTGAAGAATCTAAAATCTAAAATATATTTTGATTTGTTTAACACATTTTTGGTTACTACATGATTCCATATGTGTTATTTCATAGTTTTGATGTCTTCACTATTATTCAATAATGTAGAAAATAGTACAAATAAAGAAAAACCCTTGAATGAGTAGGTGTGTCCACACTTTTGACTGGTTGTTTACATCACAGAAGACTGAAATATAACAAAACAGTGTGACATAGAAACCAGATTTTCATCAGTTAAAATGATAATAATATGAAATTATGAAAAATATGAATAACAGAGGTGAATCATAGCAACTTGGGAACATTGTTGGGAAATTACAAAAGATGCACTGTGATTTCGATGCTAAATGTCATAACTTTGATTAAAGCGGAACTGCAGCCGCTGATTTAGCCTTGTAATATGAGAAGAAATATGAGAAGAATGCAATTGCTGAATGTATGTAGATATTCTAAACAAAGTGTTTTGATATCTTTCAAATGTTGTAACGGGTCAGTGTAGAATAAACAACCTGTAAGGGCTTTCTTTATGTGAAGGAGAGTCGGAACAAAATGTGGCGTGGCTATCGAGATTCATGTTTAATAAAACAAAGGAAACACGGACCAAACAGGCTACCTAAATATGGTTCCCAATCAGAGACAATGACTAACACCTGCCTCTGATTGAGAACCATATCAGGCCAAACACAGAAACAGACAAACTAGACACACAACATAGAATGCCCACTCAGATCACACCCTGACCAAACAAAACATAGAAACATACAAAGCAAACTATGGTCAGGGTGTGACACAACCATTTAAATGATACCATAGAAGTAGCATTCTGCTAAAATAACAATGTGCACCTTTCATCTTCCGTTGTCATTCCCAGCCGATAAAGTTACTGTGCCTATCAACATGTTGTCTGGTGGTAATTGGGTTAAATTGGGAAACATGTCAGAGTGGTCATACCTCCCTGTGTGGTGTTTCATATACAACAGGAGTTCCCTGATCATGCTGCAGAAACAAAGGGTTTCTCCGTCCCATATTGACTGATACCATTCATTTCAATAACAAAAAGGCAATACAAGTAAAAGTTGTATCCAATAAAATGTTTGTGACGAGTGCCAGGTCTCTTTCCATTCAGAGACATCAATATCAAGCCCGTCTGTCAGTCTGGACTTCATCACATCCTCTTGTAAGTCTCCATGTGCTGGCTCCATATATGTTTCTGTGAAGAAATACCAGTGGCATTTAGGATAGGTAATATCTGACACACAAACAGATACTATGTTGAAGTTTGAACAGGTCAGACTAAACCTACCTAATTATTTTCTCCCTATTGATGACCGTTGATGAGCAGGCAAGAGGTGAGGCTGGAGGTGAGGTCTTTGCCAAAGCTAACTGGGAAAGACCTCAGCCGCATAGATCAGCTCCTGGCCCCTCATCAAAGATACTGGTTGCACACACACACAGAGCACTGATTGCATTATCAATGGTGATTATTATTAGCTTGGTGGAACCAACCTAATCCCTGTGTTCACCTTTCTATTTTACTTCAGATATCATACAGTGTGAAGTGAACACAGCGATCAGGCTGGTTCCACCAGGCTAGGTTATGCCCTGGACATTATGTGCATCTAAGAAGTAGAAAATAAACAACAAATAATGTCAGTTTACATAAATGAGGTTTCACAATTGGGTTATCAAATGTATCAAAATCATGAAGTGGGTTGCCTTCTGTATTTGTACAAATCATTCGCTTGTGAAAGCTGTTGCCACTGACAGATGAAGTTTGCTTGCCGGATACTTGCCAAAATGTGGCTAACTGTTCTATTCATAGGAATGCTCACAGCGAGGGTATGTCTGCATGATGCTGATGAGGGCCACCCCCTGCTGGTCTTATCTATGCTGAACGTTTGGCTGCAAACTGGACATCCCTCAAACAACTGCAGCAGGCAATCTTATGAGGTGGTGTTGACTGGGACGGCATGTGACACTGTGATATAATAGCATTTTGTTCTAAAGAAAGGACAAAGCTTTTTGATGATGCTCTTCACAACCAAAATGACTCTACTAGTTGTATCTGCTTGGCTGGGGAATTCGCCTACAATTTTATCAAGCAGATTATTTTTTAATACTTTTCACATTTCACCAAACACACATTACCTGTTGTTGTTGATGAAGCCATATGTGTCCTCAGGGCAGTAACCCGGGTCACTATCAGAGGCCTCATGATGGCATGTCCTTTTCATACGAGTCGAGTGAGACTCTGGCAACAACAGAGGAGGTTTAACACAGGTTCTTGTGTCGCATGACACACTTTTATTCTGTGGTTTTGCCTGACAAGCTGTGAAAATAGCAAGTGAACAGTGAATAAAAATATTTTTGGAGGTCGCTAAACCATTGTAATCACATTGCTGGACATGTTATGAAACCCACCTTTGCTCCTTCTGATAGGTTTATATTTATATATTTATATTAATATTAATATTTATATATATTGTCATCATCCCTCAAATATAATCATAGCTCGAGAAGTAACGTAATCTCGTTTGGAAGCTAATTCTATGCTTTACAGATGTAGACTGACTGGCTCCAGATTGGATTAGATTCAGGCCGGTGACACGTTACACTATGCAACAAACTGTGACATGTTTTGCTATGGTCTTGGGTTAGTTTGAGTTTGTTGCTGCTAGTTAGTACACTGTTGTAGTCAGACATGAGTTAGCTGGTACCATGATAGCTACATCCAATATTTATTTGTGCTCTAGACATGGGTTGTACCTTTGAGGTTAGTGACTGTTTTGTCTAAATTACACGATTATTGCTAAGATAGGCAAATAATTTGTAGGAAACAACTTTGATTTGTTTGATTAATTGATTAACTTATTTACAGATAACTTCTAAATTACCCACAATGCACTACTTCTTATCATCATATGGAGGATCTAATCTGTGCTACCGAGTTCGTATTCTAGCTAGCTTGGTAGCTAGCTCAAGCTGGCTAATGTTAGCCACACTTCATGCTATTCACAGACTTTGAGGCTGTGTTATCTAGTGGGAACCCGTTAGCACACCAGGCTCTGGTGCTTTCTTGCCATGAGCTCAAAATGTAAGAGAAAATTATACCTGCATGCATGTATCCTTGTGTGTGTGTATCCTTGTGTTGGAGGAAAGGTTACAAGCCTATGATAATATTGTAATATAATGGTACTTCAATGGTAAAATAAAAAGCATTTAAAACACAAAAAATTAAATCATACCTGCTTGCTCTAATTCTGCCGTACCTCGTTAGTTCTCCTTTTTCTTTTCCTTTAAAGTTTTCTGCATGTTCTCTTTAAATGTAGTCTACTTGACTTTTGTAACTTTTTCCACCTTGGCTTAGTGCTAGCACGTTAGCTGACGGATATCTGGAATCTATATATTTTGGATTTCGGCCCTGTGAAGCGCCCGCCTCCCCCCTCGCTTTTGTAACTAACTCAGCCTGTACTCTTTTAAAAGTTTTACACCTGCCAAACTATTCCATTCTTACCAGCTCCAGGCCATCTGTGACTACAGATGGAAATTCATAGATACTGTATCTTTGTGGTGTTTACAGGCTCAGTACAAGATGCCCATGTACTGAAGCACAGCCCTGTCTACCTCCACAGCCTCTATCCACCACGAGACTGGGGATGGAGTGCATCCCTGTCTGGTGGAGCACATCTGTCTGATGACACTCTACAGGCAGCTAGTGACGGGTGCAGTGGAGGCCACTAACAATGTCAAGCATTCCAGGGCGAGGAGTGTGGTGGAGCAGTCCTTTCGGGATATTGAAGAAATATACATCTAAAAGAAGGATACAGTTGATATTAACTTCATGAACCAAATTGCAGAGGTGTGATCAAGTCACCGCTGTCATGAGGCATGAGGTCCAAGTCCCAAGTCAAGTCGTAAGTCAAACTGGTCATGTCTCAAATCCCACTCCTAAGTCTCAAAGTGGCAAGTCCCGTCAAGTCACGTCACATGTCAAGTCACTAATAGAAAAGTAGTAAAGGGATCTAGAGAGTTGAAAGTCAACAGACAAGAACAAGCTTTGATTAAAATAAAATATAAACAATTCCACTATTTGTGTATTCCGGAAAAACCTTCTAGGATCTTAAGCAGCCTATCTTCCCTTCCTATATTCTCTTCCTCTCTGCACTTGTTTTCTTCATCCCTCCACTGCTTAAATTTATTTCCTCTGCTCTCTCTTTAGGTTTTCCTCCTCTCACCTGTCCTTCCTCTTCCGGCTCTCCTTCTTTTGCTCATCCTTCTCTCTCTGTTCCTTCTCTCTCTGCAGTGCATCTTGCTCCCTTTTTCCATCTCCTTGGTTGACAAAATCTCTGTCTCCTCATCCGTCTTGCATATCATTCAGCAGACCGACTCACTCCGGCTCCCTCTTCCTCTTTCAAGACATCTCTCTCATCTCATCTCTCTCTCATGCTTCTCAGAGACAACGACTACCTACCTCCTGGCTGGCCGAGGCAAAGACGACATGCTGTGTAATGGAGGGCCTGCCGTCAATCACCTCGTCCATTTTAGCATACCATTTCCGGGAGGCAGCAATGGTCTCTCCTCCCTCTGTTTAGGGACATTTCAAATGGAACTCATACATGTTATGTGTTGCTCCCATGTTTCATGAGCTGAAATAAAAGATCCCAGAATTTTTCCATATGTACAGAAAGCTTATTTCTCTCAGATGTGCACACATTTGTTTACATCCCTTATAGTGAACATTTCTCATTTGCCAAGATAATCCATCCACCTGATAAGTGTGGTATATCAAGACAGCTGATTAAACAGCATGATCATTACACATGTGCACCTTGTGCTGGGGACAATTTAAAAAAGCTATTTTTTTCAGTTTCACTGTTGGCGTGGTTACTGCGTTTTGCATTTGTAGGGCAGCATAAAGATGAGGTTACTTTATTATTACATTCAAATTCATCTCATAAAACAAATGTAATACACAACAACTGAAATATTTGATTGATTAAATGATGGTTAATAAGTGATAAGCAGTAATGGGTAGTCACTACCAACAAGGGACTTTTATTATTTGTTTTATTTTGTGTTACAGCATTCAACCCACATAATGCAGTTAATGTAAAGAAAAATAATTGAAAACAAAATCAAAAACCGTGATTATTTTTAATAATTGAACTGAAACTGACCACAAAAAGCATCAAAAAGCATTAATGATGTACTGGGTGAAGTTGGAATCCTGTGTTGGCATTATGTACTACAGTAGATGATGAGTTGAGTAGTTCAGTATCAGGTATGAAGGTAAGACCCAGATGCAGACAATGTCGAATTAACAATGGTTTGGTTTAATAATCCAACAGGGGCAGGCAAGACAGGTCAAAGCAGGGAGGTGTCAGTATACCAGAGGTGGGGCAACGGTACCGGATGGCAGGCAGGCTCAGGGTAGGCAGAGGTCAATAATCCAGAGGTGGGGCAATGGTACAGGTCGGCAGGCAGGTTCAGGGGCAGGCAGAGTGGTCAGGCAGGCGGGCTCAGTGTCAGGACAGGCAAGGGTCAAAACCAGGGGGGCGAGAAAAGAAAGACTGGGAAAATCAGGAGCTGAGAACAAAAACGCTGGTTGACTTGACAAGCAAGATGAACTGGGAACTGTGACAGTACCCCCCCCCCTCTCTAGGGGTGCCACCTGGCATCCTACCTGGGGCATATCTGGTTGACCATGGTGCTGGCAGTGGAAGTCGGCAATGAGGGCTGGGTCCAGGATGTCTATAGCGGAGACCATGTTGGAGACCATGTCCACCCGGGGTCCGTGGATGTGCTGCATCATAAGCAGGGCCGTCTCCTTGGCCATGGGTAGTTTGGAGAGAGGAATGAAGTGGGCGGCTTTGGAAAACCATTCGACCACAGTCAGGATGGCAGGGCGCCAAATTCAAACTCAACAGAAATCTTTTAAATTAAATTTCTCAAACATACACGTATTAGGTACCATTTTAAAGATAAATTCTCGTTAATCCAGCCACAGTGTCTGATTTAAAAAATGCTTCCCAGGAAAGCTCCACAAACGATTATGTTAAGTCACCACCAAGCCACAGAAAAACCCTGCCATTTTTCCAGCCAAAGAGAGGAGTCACAAAAAGCACAAATAGAGATAAAATGAATCACTATCTTTTGATGATCCTCATCAGATGACACTCATAGGACTTCATGTTACACAATATATGTATGTTTTGTTCGATAAAGTGCATATTTATATCCAAAAATCTCATTTTACATTGGTGTTTTATGTTCAGTAGTTCAAAAACATGCTATGATTTTGCAGAGAGCCACATGAATTCACAGTAATACTCATTATAAATGTTGATGAAAATTCAAGTGTTATGCATGGAACTTTAGATACACTTCTCTTTAATGCAACCGCTGTGTAACATTTCAAAAAAACTTTACGGAAAAAGCATAATCTGAGTATGGCGCTCAGAGCACAAACCAGCCAAAATAAATATCTGCCATGTTGCACAGTCAACATTAGTCATAAATAGCATTATAAATATTCACTTACCTTTAATGATCTTCATCAGAATGCACTCCCAGGAATCGCAGTTCCACAATAAATGTTTGTTTGGTTCGATAATGTCCATCATTTATGTCAATTTATGTCCAAATAGCCTCTTTTGTTAGGGCGTTTGGTAAACAAATTCAAAAGCGGGTTCAGGTCCAGTCGGACTAAAAGTTCAAAAAGGTATATTACAGGTCGAAGAAACTTGTCAAACTAAGTATAGAATCAATCTTTAGGATGTTTTTATCATAAATGTTCAAAAATGTTCCAACCGGAGAATTCCATTGTCTGTAGAAAAGCAATGGAATGAGAGATACCTCATGTGAACGCGCGACTGAAAATGAGGCTGCTGCCAGTTCCCTTAATCAAACAGCTCTCATTCGCTCCCACTTCACAGTAGAAGCCTAAAACAAAGTTCTAAAGACGGTTGACATCTAGTGGAAGCCTTAGGAAGTGCAAAATAACCCATATCCCACTGTGAATTCGATAGGGGCTGAGTTCAAAAACTACAAACCTCAGATTTCCCACCTACTGTTTGGATTTTCTATCAGGTTCTTTCCTGCCATATGAGTTCTGTTATACTCACAGGCATCATTCAAACAGTTTTAGAAACTTCAGAGTGTTTTCTATCAAAACTAATAATAATATGCATATATTAGCATCTGGGGCTGAGTAGGAGGCAGTTTACTCTGGGCACACTATTCATCCAAAAGTGAAAATGCTGCCCCCTATCCCATTAACCTCCTCAGATATGCTGTGCAGGAACATGTCGAACAGTGCTTCCTGGTTCCACGCGCTCTCTGCTGCCAACGTGCGGAAATCCACCGCATAGTTGGCCACTCTGCGGGCGGGCTCAGAGTCTGGACAGGTCAGGGTCAAAACCAGAAGGGTGAGAAAAGAGAGACTGGGAAAAGCTGGCGCTGTGAACAAAAACGCTGGTTGAGACGAACAAGACGAACTGGCAACAGACAAAAAGAAAACAGGTATAAATACACGGGATAATGGGGAAGATGGGTGACACATGGAGGGGGGTGGAGACAATCACAAAGACAGGTGAAACAGATCAGGGTGTGACAGTTCAGTGCACCCAGCCCAGGAATAATTCTCTCCCTCCCTATGTCATGTAGTATAGATTTTTCTGAATTACAAAAAACTGTCATGGGTTAACACATCCATAGACAACATTCTGAAAATATCATGACAATGTTGTTTCAACCTCCTGATGTGGGGAGGATGTCATAAAAGTCAACATGATGTAGGCTATTAGGCTAATTCGCTATAATTGAATCAAAAACATTGGACTACTTTAGTTTAGCGATGATATGGTTGCCATAGTGCAGTGAGGTAGCCTAGGCAGAATATATTGTAAATATTTAATTATTTTTGAGTGTTTTTTTATTGCATTTTTCAACTTCTTTTTGTTTTTGATAACTTCTTGATAGAGTTACTGAAATATCTGGTGGTGACTCACAGAATTGCAGGACTGATTATGGCAAGTCAGTTTATATTTGATTATATGATTTGATTATATGATCAACACCAGATCGACATCATCGGCTTTTTGGCCCCCTGCCCCAGTTCCTAGAGGGAAGTGGTCTGCGGTGTGAGTGGATACAGAGGCTCGCTTCGTAGGGGGCTTTTCTGGACCACTGCTGAGATGTGGTGCTCTAACTGGTTCTTTTACAGTCGCCGAAGCATCACAGAGGTGGGTGCTATATTTTAGTAGTGGATGATCCAGCCTACCTACGGAGTAGGGACTGTAACTATCAAAGATAACAAGGTGCCCTGTCACACCCTGACCTGAGAGAGCCTTTTTTATGTCTCTATTTTGGTTTGGTCAGGGTGTGATTTGGGTGGGCATTCTATGTTCTGATTTTCTATGTTTTCTATTTCTTTGTGTTTGGCCGGGTATGGTTCTTGATCAGGGACAGCTGTCTTTTGTTGTCTCTGATTGGGAAGCATACTTAGGCAGCCTTTTCCCCTGTTGGTTTTGTGAGAAGTTGACTTTTGTTAGTGGCACTATAACCCTGTAAGCTTCACGGTTGTTTCTTCGTTTGTTGGCGACATTTTAAAGAAAATGAAAATGTACGCTCACCACGCTGCACGTTGGTCCACTTATTTCGAACGCCGTGACATGCCCTACCTCCCTGCCTGGCTGTACCATCTATGCTCCCTCCTCTCATCATCTAAAGTTGTGGAGGACTAAGAACAGACAGATCTCTACGTTTGTTTTGTTTAATCGTTTAGGTAATTTTGTTTTTAAAGGAATTTAGAAATTGTACTTGTAACGAAAAGTGCTATATAAAATACCTCTATTATTATTATTATTATTATTATTATTGTTATAACTGATGATTTATTTGTGTGTGCATGGCCCAAGGGCAATTAGTGTTAGAAGTACATCTCAATCATTGATGGTGGATTTGACATCCAGTGTTCAATTAAATGTTATAGATTTATAACTGATGATATACATATGGGGCATTCGGAAAGTATTCAGACACCTTGACTTTTTCCACATTTTGTTACATTACAGCCTGAAATGTATTAATTGCCCCCCCCCCCATCAATCTACACACATTACCCCATAATGATAAAGCAAACCAAGAATTGCAGAAAGTTTTGCAAATGTGTTAAAAATAAAAAAAACATATTAAGTTTGCATAAGTTTTCAGACCCTTCACTCAGCACTTTGTTGAAGCACCTTTGGCAGGGATTACAGCCTCGAGTCTTCTTGGGTAAGACACTACAAAATTGGCACACCTGTATTTCGGGAGTTTCTCCCATTCTTCTCTGGAGATCCTCTCAAGCTCTGTCAGGTTTGATGGGAAGCGTCGCTCCACAGCTGTTTTCAGATCGCTCCAGAGATGTTCGATTGGGTTCAAGTCCGGGCTCTGGCTGGGCTACTCAAGGACATTCAGAGACTTTTACCGAAGCCACTCCTGCTTTGTCTTGGCTATTTTCTTAGGGTTGCTGTCCTGTTGCAAGGTGAACCTTCGCCCCAGTCTGAGGTCCTGAGTGCTCTGGAGCAGGTTTTTAATCAAGGATCTCTCTGTACTGTCTCTCTGTTCATCTTTGTCCCGATCCTGACTAGTCTACCAGTCCCTGCCGCTGAAAAACATCCTTCACCGTAGGGATGGTGCCAGGTTTCCTCCAAACGTGACACTTGGCATTCAGGCCAAAGAGTTCAATCTTGGTTTCATCAGACCAGAAAATCTTGGTCTGAGAGTCTTTAGGTTCCTTTTGGCAAACTCCAAGCATCCTGTTATGTGCCTTTTACTGAGGAGTGGCTTCCGTCTGGCCACTCTACCATAAAGGCCTGATTCCCCCTTCCCCAGATCTGTGCCTCAACACAATCCTGTCTTGGAGCTCTACAGACAAATCCTTCGACCTCATGGCTTGGTTTTTGCTCTGACATGCACTGTCAACTGTGGGACCTTACATTGACAGGTGTGTGCTTTTCCAAATCATGTCAAAATCAATTGAATTTACCACAGGTGGACTCCAATCAAAGTGTAGGAACATCTCAAGGATGATCAATGGAAACGGGATGCACCTGAGCTCAATTTTGAGTCTCATAGCGAAGAGTATGAATAATGATATTTTTATACTTTATGTATTTGCGGGGAAAAAATAAAACCTGTTTTTGCTTTGTCATTATGGGGTATTGCGTGGAGATTGAGGACATTCTTTTTTATTTAATCCAATTTAGAATAAGGCTGTAACGTAACAAAATGTGGAAAAAGGGTCTGAATTATTTCCAAAGGCACTATATGTTATGCCCTGGTCAGCAAAAAGGTACAGTATGTGTGTGAGTGAGGAAATTCCCATGGTCACATGTAGAATATTCATATAACTCATGAATGTTGATCAGTCAACCCTATCACCACCCAAACCAGCCCCAATACCAGTTGTCCTGTTATTGAGCCATCAGAGGGGGAGAGGGCAAGGTTTCAAAGAGAGAGGGGGGGTTAGGAACAGAGGGTCAGAGAGAGAGAGAGAGAGAGAGAGAGAGAGGGTCAGAGAGAGAGAGAGAGAGAGAGAGAGAGGGGTCAGAGAGAGAGAGAGAGAGAGAGAGAGAGAGGTGCGAACTGAGACAACTTTTCCCCATTGTTCGGTTTGTGTTGTTGTCAATAGTTCATTCGAGATCCAGTGATAGGCTATGTTATCATTGATGCATTCCTGCAATTAACAGAATACCTCTCTTTCTCTCCATTTGCTCATTTCAGGCCAGGAAACTACGCCAGGTAAGACATCTTATTGTACATATATTAACCTGTGTTCCCGGTGTAGTTTAGTATGATTCCATTTGCAGAATCAAGACTCCCCTGCTGGAGATGGCAAATAGAAACAAAGGCAACTCGGGCTGTTACTACTTGCTGAAGTATAGACAAGTGATGATTTCCTGAAGTCTGTATAAATTGTTGAAACTTGATGATTTATGAAATGCATTTTGGAATAATGTTTTACTTGTAGACTTTGATTTCCCATTACATAAATATACACTGGCGTCTGTCAATGGATCATATCTTTTTAATGTTCTTTGGGAAATAATGTTTGAACAGAAAATTGTTCTGAAGCAAAACGTCTAAAGCAATTTGGTTTAATGGAATTGAATTGCTGCTAACTGATTAAGAATGTACTCAAAACCATTTTCATCTCAATTACTATATATTATAATATTGTAAGCACTTCTCATGATACTTTTATTTTATTATTGTAAGCACTTCTCATGATACTTTTTCAACAGAATATTTTTGGGGTGATAGGTTTGTGATTGTTTCAGAAACAGACATTGTAGTCTGTTAGGCAGATGTGACAATTGAATGTACGCCAGAGAGAGGTGGGGTGAGATAGGAAGGGGGAACTGTGCGTGACAGGACTGTTGTGTGTGTGGTGCACGTGTGTGAGAGAGAGAGGGAATGATAGAGAGACAACGATAGACAGAGAGCAGGAGGGCGATAAAGAGAGAGCGAGAGAGAGAGAAAAAGAGGGGGAGAGAGGGAAAGACACATCGTTACAACATTGTACATATGCATACTGACATTTGAAATGTCTTTATTCTTTTGGAACTTCTGTGAGTGTAACGTTTATGGTTCATTTTATTTTATGTTTATTTCACTTTTGTATATTATCTACTTCACTTGCTTTGGAAATGTTAACATATGTTTCCCATGCCAATAAAGCCCCTTGAATTGAATTGAATTGAAAGAGAGATGAAGGGAAAGAGAGGCAGAGGGATCGAGAGAGAAACATAGAGAGAAGGGGGAGGGGGGGCATAGGGAGGGTGAGTGAGAGAGAGACGAAAGACCTATTGTTTGTATCTATCAGTGTGGCTGCATGTCCACATTAAGTGGGTTTGCAGGCCCATCGATCAGGCTGGCAGAGCAGAGAGGTGACGGCCTGTAGGTCCCACTCATCCTGCCCACTGGGTGTGAAGGACACTGATGTGACAGAACTAATTACACACACAGGAAGCCAGCAATAACAAGAGCCACACAAGCTCAACACGGCCTCAACACAGCCTTAACCACCTACGGCCATAACAAACATATTCCCCTAATCCACTTAAAAATTATATTTGGTCTTTTTTTAATACGTCCACTGTTGTAACATTCCCAAACTGTTTTGCATGACAGCAATCAAGTTTAAGATATAGGACTTTAAAAAAGCTAAATGTAACTTGCCTTATCATTGTGATAATGCAAAACGCATAATCATAATGATGTGGCATCATGATGATGTGTTCTCTGGGAATACTATGCCACAGTAACATGAGTAGCCTAAGTATTGCAAATAGCTTTCCCAGTTTACCCAATATCTAGTGGTATGTCATGTGCTGAAGTACTCTGCTTATCTGTTTTAATTATGCATCTTTCCATTGAGTTAGCCTCCAATTTAATTATTTCCTCATTGATCTGTGATCATCAGAAGTCAATGCAGCTGGGTCTCTCTCTCTCTCTCTCTCTCTCTCTCTCTCTCTCTCACACACACACACATGCACGGACACACACACAAACACAATAGCAGTATGCACATGCACACAAACACAATAAATGTACACACACACACACACACGCACACAAACACAAAAGTTGTACACACACACAGACACACAAACACAATAGTAGTATATAGTCAGTCACAACTGGACACTCTTCTACAAATACAGTATCTACACTCCCCTCCATATGTATTTGGACAGTGAAAATATATATTTTTTCAATTGTCTCTATACTCGTTGGATGCATTTGCAGTTTGTTGTGGGTTATGTTTTGTGCAATAGGAGCTGAATAGTGAACGATGACGGAAATACAAAAAAAATGAAGTAAGTAGATACGATGTTTCTGAACACTTCTAAATGAATCCTGAGAATGCCATGATTAAGAAAGATCATGAATTAATAATGATGTGTGAGAAGGTTACAGAGGCTACAACAAAACATGCTAACCTCTCACCATTACCAATAACAGGGGAGGTTAGCATTTTTGTGGGATATGATCTTTGTGCCTCTAACATTCACATCCATCATTAATCACTATTCATTCTTGGTAATCCAAAATGTTCCAAAATACATTATATTCTTACTTCAAATTAACTCCAAATTAAACATTATTCACCATTCAGTCGCTGTTGGGAAAAATATAATCTGAAACACAACCAAAACAAAATGCAAATGCATCCAACAAGTTTGTCGGGTCACAAGCTTGATGTAGTCATTGAGTGCAAGGAATATGGGACCAAATACTAAACGTTTGACTACTGTAATGCACTATAAGTGAATTTGTCCAAATACCTTCGACTTCCCATGGGGGGACTAGATACAAGTGCATTAATTTCTAAACAGGACCACAGATATGTATGAAAAGAACTTGAAATAAAAGGTGACACTTTGTACTTTTGTCTCATATGAAACACTGATCTCAAATCCAAAATGCAGGAGTATCTAGCCAAATTGAAAATGTTTTCTTCACTGTGCAAATATATGTGGAGGGGAGTGTATTTAAAAAATATATTTAAAAATATACATGTATATATAAACTCAGCAAAAAAAAGAAACAACCCTTTTTCAGGACCCTGTATTTCAAAGACAATTTGTAAAAATCCAAATAACTTCACAGATCTTCATTGTGAATGGTTTAAACACTGTTTCTCATGCTTGTTCAATGAACCATAAACAATTAATGAACATGCACCTGTGGAACGGTCATTAAGACACTAACAGCTTACAGACGGTACGCAATTAAGGTCACAGTTATGAAAACTTAGGGCACTGAAAAAGCCTTTCGTCTGACTCTGTAAAACACCAAAAGAAAGATGCCCAGGGTCCCTGCTCATCTGCGTGAACGTGCCTTATGTATGATGCAAGGAGGCATGAGGACTGCAGACGTGGCCAGGGCAATAAATTGCAATGCCCATACTGTGAGACGCCTATGACAGCGCTACAGGGAGACAGGACGGACAGCTGATCGTCCTCGCAGTGGCAGACCACGTCTAACAACACCTGCACAGGATCGGAACATCCGAACATCACACCTGCGGAACAGGTACAGGATGGCAACAAAAACTGCTAGAGTTACACCAGGAACATGCAATCCCTCCATCAGTCCTCCATCAGTGTTCCAGCCTCTCTCAATAGGTTGAGAGAGGCTGGACTGAGGGCTTGTAGGCCCATAGGCAACAACGTTGTGCCTATGGGCACAAACCCACCGTTGCTGGACCAGACAGGACTGGTGGTACTCTTCACTGACGATTCGTGGTTTTGTCTCACCAGGGGTGATGGTCGGATTCACGTTTATTGTCAAAGGAATGAGCGTTACACCGAGGCTTGTACTCTGGAGCGGGATCGATTTGTAGGTGAAGGGTCCATCGGACTGAGCTTGTTGTCATTGCAGGCAATCTCAATGCTGTGCGTTACATGTCATCCTGACATGACCCTCCAGCTTGACAATGCCACCAGCCATACTGCTCGTTCTGTGCGTAATTTCCTTTAAGACAGGAATGTCAGTGTTCTGCCATGACCAGCGAAGAACCCGGATCTCAATCACATTGAGCACGTCTGGGACCTGTTGGATCGGAGGGTGAGGGCTAGGGCCATTTGTTATGAGATTTAGATGAGTAATGACTAAATTAGGTATACATTATTTAGCTTTAAACTACAACTAAACAGAATACTACTATGTTACTGTATGGATGTATGAATCTTATTATAATCATAGTACTGAAGATAATGTGTGTAATTATAATCAAGGATTAGAACAAAGACTGTCTGTTCCTTGTTAGAAACAAATGAAGTTATCGTCAGACTGGCTAGAATGCTGTGTTCGTTACGGGACATCTTATCTCTACACAGGGAGAGGAGAGACCTTGGGCTAGTAATAAGTTATTTAACAGGTGCTGGACGATGTGGGAGGGCTTGTGAACTATACTGCCATTGTATCGGAGTGGAGGAAGGACAGTTTAAAACCTATGACGTCATTTTTAGTTTATAACCTGTTGTAAATTGTACCATGATCAGTACTCTCGAGAATAAACGCTATTGATTGATTTTGTGACTGGCCTCTGTCCATTTTGTGCAAATAAGTATCTTACAAATTCTTAGAAATGGGCAGAGTGTTTTAATTGAATTGGTTAGTAAACGTATAGGAATCAAATTCCTTTAACACCATTCCCCCCAGAAAACTTGCAGGTGCCTTGGTAGAAGAGTGGGGTAACATCTCACAGCAAGAACTGGCAAATCTGGTGTAGTCCATGAGGAGGAGATGCACTGCAGTACTTAATGCAGCTGGTGGCCACACCATATACTGACTATTACTTTTGATTTTGAATCCCCCCCTTTGTTCAGGGACACATTATTCTATTTCTGTTAGTCACATGTCTGTGGAACTTGTTCAGGTTATGTCTCAGTTGTTGAGTTTTGTTATGTTCATACAAATATTTACCCATGTTAAGTTTTCTGAAAATCAATGCAGTTGACAGTGAGAACGTTTTTTTGTTGTTGCTGAGTTTATGTACATTTTTGTTAACGTAGTGGATGTGTAAACTGTGCTTAATACATTATTTTGCAAATCATTCCCGTTGTCTTTTTTGTCCTCCAGGATGGACCATGAGCGAATGGAAGACCGGGGAATGGGGGGCATTCACCATCGATATGAGGAGGAGGGTGAGTGAGATACAGTACATCAGGCTTTCATCCTAATCTAAAAATACATTGCTGTTCCTCTTTAAAACAAACATTATGTATATTGTACAATGGGCCTATCATAATGGAATAGGTCAAACTTTTTCTTGCTTACAAGAAGACATGAGAGATGTTTTAAAATAATCGACAAGACAGTTCAGGTCAGTTACTTTTAATTGCATAGCATTCATCATTTTACTGTATTTAAATATCTAATGTATATTTATTAGATCAATCATTTGTGTAAATGTGCAATTTATCTCAATAAAGAATACACTATGTTCTATGTGATGATAATTGGCGATAACAAAGATAAAAGATCAACAGGATTGGGATCGACATTGGATACCATTTTATATGCAGACATGAGTTTGCATGTGTGTGTCTGTGTGTTTGCGTCTGTGTGTGTGTGTGTGTGCGTGCGTGCATGCGCGCGTGTGTATGCGTGTGAAAGATTGTGTGTAAACCTGTGTGTGTGTTTGCATGTACTTTCAGTTTGGGTCACCGTGTCCTGAGCAGACCTGTGTCTATCAATTTGCCAGCAGGGATGTGTGTTGTTCCAGCAATGATTTCACTGTATTCAGCATTGCACTGAGGAGGATGTCCCCGAGTTAGTTAGGACTAGGCCTCGCATGCTAGGATCATTTTTGTCTAGCTTCCGGGCTCCTTCAGGCAAATAATATTCCATTATTTAAACAGTTTTTTTTGCACCATTGATTTAGAACAATGTTCAAATTGCCAATAATGTTTAATTGTAGTTGTTGCCTCAAATGAACTTGATCATGCACTGACATTCAAAAAAGCAGCCCATTGGAAAGCGACAGTACAGTCGCTATCAAAGTAATATACAACAACACAAAAGTTGACAAGGTTGTGGTTTGTAGCTGACAGGAAAACATGACAAAGTATGTCACTTAGGAAAGATCATGTGCAGAAGAAGAGTGGTCTTTTACAGTATGCAAATCATTAACAACAATGCATTTGATTTGTCATTCATTATGTAAGTGAGTGGCTTTTTCATTAGAGAAACATACACAAACCCTGTATCATCATTTATTCATTGTTTGTTTCAATGACTGAACATTCATGAAAATGTTCCTTTGTGTACCAGGGGTTAATGAATGATGTGATGAGACTCAGTTATTATGTGTTGGTTGTTGCTTGGCTTTTCTAGGTATTGTACTGTACAACTATTATCAGGCCTTGCTTGATGGATTTTTAATGATGTTCTGTTTCATGTTTTGCAGTACATTTCCCTCGATGACATGTTAATGTACTTTAATACCGTTTCTTTCCAGACCATTTGTCCAACTGCATTGGTGTCCCAGTACCCAACTTTGTTGTTAACTTAACTTTGGATTACCGTTTGTCCACAGACCAGCAGAACATCTACATCGGTGTCCCGGTGCCTCGTGGGTACAGACGGAAGCGCCGGCGAAGACGTTCTGCAGGGGGCCATGAGGCGGGGAACATGGAGAGGGGGGACAGTCACTATGACCAACACAAACAACATGACCACGAGCATGATGACAGGGACAGTTACAGAGACATAGACATTGAGGAGGGACTCGTGGACCAGCACGACATCCAAGTCCCTCAAGACATCAACCGCACAGGTAAGTCATGGACTGCATCCCAAATGGCAACCCTATTTGCTATGTAGTGCACTTATTTTTATCAGGTCCACAATCACATTACACTTCAGTGCCTATGCACCATAACAACCAATGGTCAGAGGTGATTTTAGCATGTAAATCTTGGTGGGGCAAACTAAACTGTTTTATTATCATGCATGCCAGCAAAGCCACAACACAACACTAAACAATACATTAATTGCACCATAACGGTGACAAACGGTGCCCAAACGGTGCCTGTTAGGGCCTACATAATGCTGTCCCAAAAGCAGAGCTTTCATTTCAGCATCATGGAGTGAATCCTTACCACAGCCACACCCGACTATCAGCGGAACCTTGTCTGGCAGCAAAACTGTTCATTCAGCCTCATTTAGTGCCTTTCTAAAAAACATAGCTGACTTTTTTCTTCACGTTTATTTAACCAGGTAGGCTATCTGAGAACAAGTTCTCATTTACAACTGCGATCTGGCCAAGATAAAAAAAAGCAGTGAGACACAAACAACAACACAGAGTTACACATGGAATAAACAAAACATACAGTCAATAACCCAATAGAAAAAAGTATATATACAGTGTGTGCAAATGAGGTAAGATAAGGGAGGTAAGGCAATAAATAGGCCATAATGGCGAAATAATTACAATTTAGCAATTCAACACTGGAGTGATAGAGACTGGAGTGATAGGTGTGCAGAAGATGAATGTGCAAGTAGAGATACTGGGGTGCAAAGGAACAAAAAATAAAATAAATAACAGTATGGGGATGAGGTAGTTGGATGGGCTATTTACTGATTGACTGTATACAGGTGCAGTGATCTGAGAGCTGTTCTGACAGCTGGTGCTTAAAGTTAGTGAGGGAGATATGAGTCTCCAGGTTCAGTGATTTTTGCAATTTGTTCCAGTCATTTGGCAGCAGAGAACTGGAAGGAAAGGCGGCTAAGGTAGGAATTGGCTTTGGGGTTGACCAGTGAAATATACCTGCTGGAGCGTGTGCTACGGGTAAGTGCTGCTATGGTGACCAGTGAGCTGAGATAAGGCGGGGCTATACCTAGCAAAGACTTATAGATGACCTGGAGCCAGTGGGTTTGGCAACGAATATGAAGCGAGGGCCAGCCAACGAGAGCATACAGGTTGCAGTGGTGGGTAGTATATGGGGCTTTGTTGACAAAACAGATGGCACTGTGATAGACTGCATCCAATTTGCTGAGTAGAGTGTTGGAGGCTATTTTGTAAACGCCACAGAAGTTAAGGATCGGTAGGATAGTCAGTTTTACGAGGGTATGTTTGACAACATGAGTGAAGGATGCTTTGTTGCAAAATAGGAAGCCGATTTTAGATTTAATTTTGGATTGGAGATGCTTAATGTGAGCCTGGAAGGAGAGTTTACAGTCTAAGCAGACACCTAGGTATTTGTAGATGTCCACATATTCTAAGTCAGAACCGTCCAGAGTAGTGTTGCAAGATGGGCGGGCAGGTGATGGTAGCTCTGGTAAAAAAAACATGGTTGAATCATGACGTCAGTGATCTTCAAGTCGGAGCTCTAGAAAGAGGCCTGAGTTCCCGACTTGGAATTCTGAGTTGGATGACCATTCAAAACGTATTTTTCCAGTCGTAGCTCATTTTTTTCCCAGAGTTCCCAGGTGTCTTGAAGTCTAAGCTTTTCCAGTTCTGAGTTTCCAGTTGTTTTGAACTTGGCAGAAGTCATGCTGGATTGACAGCATGACCAATGTATTCAACCTTTTCTGGCCCATGGTGTTGCATGTGAATGTTTATCCTTTTAAGTTTGGAAAAGAGACCCTTAAACCCAGACTTGGACCACACACCCTCTTCACTGAATAGCAGGCTAGTGATTGCTTTGTAACACTTGCAGTTAACCACTGATTCGTTCCAAACCACTCATTGTTGAATTTGTGATTTTCAACTTGTAGTGTAATCTTTATGCCCAATAGCCAATAAGCACCGATACTTTTTATCTCTAATTTGTCTTCATATGACAACAATTGCAAGGATTTGGCAGTAGATTGTTGACTTGATTCATGATAAAGACTGCTTGTCTATCTTGCTACCTAAGATTTTGAAAGTATGATGTTGACATGATCAGTCCAATCACAGCTACGGTAGATATAATGTGATTTGATGTCATTTTGTCTGTGGCCAATGACCTTGAGCCTTCTTGGATGGGCACTTCTAATGTAAATCTATGGCAGCACCCAAGGGGTTTGAATTTTCGAGCTCTCCCTGTAGATTTTGCGGTGACGTAGTGTCTCCATGAGTGACAGAACAATGAGCCAATCACGGCACAACTAGAGAACAGTACCAACCGCTACGCTCTGTATTTTCCGCTGGCTGACCCACCACCACAGAAAACACTAAGCAAAGCTGAAACACCTGAATTTTGGAGCTGCATTACTCCAGAAAGCAAAAAAAGAGACCATGTTTGCCCCACCTGTCCTGAACGACGGGTTGTCATTGACAATGATGTATACTGTATGTATGAGCAATTCCATGGTTATGCTGAAACTCAGATTTTTCACTTACAATGTATACCAAACATTTTTTTTTATTAAAAGCAAACCATACAAGTCTATGCACAATGACACATTTTAACAATTTACACTGAACATTTTATAAAAACACATTTATTGGAAGAACTGTGCAGATGCAAAGTTAGTGAAGTGGATTTACACCCGGCAAACGGAATTGTGGTAACGCAATTTCATCATGTGTCCCTGATCTGTACTACACAGAAATGCATAATTAAAGATATGAATATCATTCTCTTCATGGTTATGTATCCTAAATAGATAGGCACACAAAAATGTATGAATATGCATTATCCTTCTTTGCATATTTGTGTATTATTCTACACAATGGCTATTATTTTAATGAGCTCTGGCCCCAAACAAGACCCAATTTGGTTGGTCTGGACCGGACCAAATCTGAACCAATCATAGACGTGTATGTTTCACAAGTTTGGACATCAACGTACAGCACAGTAAGGCTCAGTAGAGTACAGCATAGAACAGTATAGTAGAGTTCAGTTCAGTACAGTAGAGTAGACTACAGACAGTACACTAAATTAGAGTTCAGTGCAATACAGTAGTACAGTAGAGTATAGTTCAGTACAGTAAAGTAAAGTGCAGTAGAGTACAGTACAATAGAGTACACTATAGTGTGCTCAACTCTCGTGTGCTCTACTGTGTACAGTACTGAACTCTACAGTGCTGTACTATACTCTACTTTTCTTTACTGTACTGAACTCTACAGTACTGAATAGGAGTATAACGGTACACATATTCGACCTTGGTTCTGTGTGCACCATGAACCCAAATGAACACACACACACACACACACACACACACACATACATACATACCTTACAGTGAAATGCTTAATTACAGGCTCTAACCAATAGTGTGAAAAAAAGGTATGTGTCCGCGTGTGTGTGTGTGTGTGTGTGTGTGTGTGTGTGTGTGTGTGTGTGTGTGTGTGTGTGTGTGTGTGTGTGTGTGTGTGTGTGTGTGTGTGTGTGTGGGGGGGGGTGTGTGGGTGTGGGTGTGTGTGTGTAGGTAAGTAAAGAAATAAAACAACAGAAAAAAGACATTTGAAAATAACAGTAACAAGGCTATATACAGACGGTCATTCATGCTTATTAGGGTATATACATGTAGGTATGGCTAAAGTGACTATGCATATATGATAAACAGAGAGTAGCAGCAGCTTAAAAGAGGGGTTTAGGGGGGGCACACAATGCAAATAGTCTGGGTAACCATTTGGTTACCAGTTCAGGAGTCTTATGGCTTGGGGGTAAAAACTGTTGAGAAGCTTTCTTGTCCTAGACTTGGCACTCTGGTACCGCTTGCCATGTGGTAGTAGAGAAAACAGTCTATGACTGGGGGGGCTGGGATCTTTGACAATGTTTAGGGCCTTCCTCTGACACCGCCTGGTGTAGAGGTCCTGGATGGCAGGCAGCTTAGCCCCAGTGATGTACTGGGCCGTACGCACTACCCTCTGAAGTGCCTTGCGGTCGGAGGCCGAGCAATTGCCTTACCAGGCAGTGATGCAACCGGTCAGGATGCTCTTGATGTTGCAGCTGTAGAACCTTTTGAGGATCTCAGGACCCATGCCAAATCTTTTTAGTTTCATGAGTGGGAATAGGCTTTGTCGTGCCCTCTTCATGACTGTCTTGGTGTGTTTGGACAATTCTAGTTTGTTGTTGATGTGGACACCAAGGAACTTGAAGCTCTCAACCTCAACTCGGTGGTCCTTTTCCTGTAGTCCACAATCATCTCCTTAGTCTTGGTTACGTTGAGGGATAGGTTGTTATTCTGGCACCACCTGGCCAGGTCTCTGACCTCCTCCCTATGGGCTGCCTCGTCGTTGTCGGTGATCAGGCCTACCACTGTTGTGGCATCTGCAAACGTAATGATGGTGTTGGAGTCGTGCCTGGCCATGCAGTCGTGGGTGAACAGGGAGTACAGGAGGGGACTGAGCACGCACCCCTGGGGAGCTCCAGTGTTGAGGATCAGCGTGGCAGATGTGTTGCTACTTACCCTCACCACCTGGGGAGGGCCTGTCAGGAAGTCCAGGATCCAGTTTCAGAGGGAGGTGTTTAGTCCCAGGTTCCTTAGCTTAGTGATGAGCTTTGAGGGTACTATGGTGTTGAATGCAGAGCTGTAGTCAATGAATAGCCTTCTCACATAGGTGTTCCTTTTGTCCAAGTGGGAAAGGGAAGTGTGGAGTGCAGTAGTGATTGCATCATCTGTAGATCTGTTTGGGCAGTATGCAAATTGGAGTGGGTCTGGGGTTTCTGGGATAATGGTGTTGATGTGAGCCATTACCAGCCTTTCAAAGCACTTCATGGCTACGGAGCCTTTGTGTTCTTGGGCACAGGGACTATGGTGGTCTGCTTGAAACATGTTGGTATTACAGACTCAATCAGGGACATGTTGAAAATGTCAGTGAAGACACCTGCCAGTTGTTCAGCACATGCCCGGAGCACACGTCCTGGTAATTTGTCTGGCTCCGCAGTCTTGTGTATGTTGACCTGTTAAAAGGTCTTACTCACGTCGGCTACGGAGAGCGTGATCACACAGCCATCCAGAACAGCTGATGCTCTCATGCAGGCCTCAGTGTTGCTTTCCTCGAAGTGAGCTTTGAAGTGATTTAGCTCGTCTTGTAGGCTCGTCTCACTGGGCAGCTCGCAGCTGTGCTTCCCTTTGTAGTCTGTAATAGTTTGCAAGCCCTGCCACAACCGACTAGCATCGTAGCCGGTGTAGAATGATTCAATCTTAGCCCTGTATTGACGCTTTGGTTCGTCGCAGGGCATAGCAGGATTTCTTGTAAGCTTCCGAGTTAGAGTCCCGCACCTTGAAAGCAGCAACTCTACCCTTTAGCTCAGTGCAAATATTGCCTCTAATCCATGGCTTCTGGTTGGGGTATGTACGTACAGTCACTGTGGAGACGACGTCCTCGATGCACTTATTGATAAAGCCAGTGACTGATGTAGTGTATTCCTCAATGTCGTCGGAAGAATCACGGACCATGTTCCAGTCTGTGATAGCAAAACAGTCCTATAGTTTAGCATCTGCTTCATCTGACCACTTTCTTATTGCCCGAGTCACTGGTGCTTCCTGCTTTAATTTTTGCTTGTAAGCAGGAATTAGGAGGGTAGAGTTGTGGTTGGATTTACCAAATGCAGGGCGAGGGAGAGCTTTGTAAGCGTCTCTGTGTGTGGAGTAAAGGTGGTCCAGAGTTATTTTCCCTCGGGTTGCACATTTAACATGTTGATAGAGATTTGGTAGAACTGATTTAAGTTTCCCTGCATTAAAGTCTCCGGCCACTAGGAGCGCCGCCTCTGGGTGAGTGGTTTCCTGTTTGCTTATTTCCTCATACAGCTGACGGAGTGCGGTCTTAGTGCCAGCATGTTTGTGGTGGTAAATAAAACAGCCACGAAAAGTATAGCTGAGAACTCTCTAGGCAAGTAGTGTGGCCTGTAATTTATCACAATTTATCACAAAACTTCAGGCGAGCACAATCTAGAGACTTCCTTAGATTTCGTGCACCAGCTGTTGTTTACAAATATGCACAGACAGCCCTCCCTTTGTCTTACCGGAGTGTGTTGTTCTATCCTGCCGGATCAGCATATATCCGGCTTTCTGAATATCCATGTCGTCATTCAGCCACGATTCCGTGAAACAGGATATGACTTTTTTTTGGTAGGATATTCGTGATCGTACTTAGTCTAATTTATTGTCCAATGATTGTACGTTGGCGAGTAATATTGACGGTAACGGCAGCTTTCCTACTTGCCTTCTGCCGGTCCTGACGAGGCATCCGGATCTTCGTCCTCTGTACCTGCGTTGCTTCCACTTGCGAATACCTGGGATGTCAGCCCTGCCGGGTGTTTGGAGAATATCATGTGAGACTTGCATTTGTGGAAAAAATGATCGCTGTTCTGATATCCAGAAGCTCTATTCTGCCGTAAGATACGGTTGCAGAAACATTATGTACAAAATAAGTTACAAATAACGGCAGAAAATCACATAATAGCACGATTGGTTGGGCGCCTGTAAAACTGCTGCCATTTCTTCCGGCACCATTTTTTAACACTCAATTAGAATTTGGTAGTGTTGCCTATAATAGCCTTCCACGAGCTTCCCACAATAAGTTGGTGAATTTTGGCCCATTCCTCCTGACAGAGCTGGTGCAACTGAGTCAGGGTTGGCGGCCTCCTTGCTCGCACACGTTTTTTCAGTTCTGCCCACACATTTTCTATAGGGTTGAGATCAGGTCTTTGTGATGGCCACTCCAATGCCTTGACTGTTGTTCTTAAGCCATTTTGCCTCAACTTTCGAAGTAGGCTTGGGGACATTGTCCATTTGGAAGACCCATTTGCGACCAAGCTTTAACTTCCTGACTGATGTCTTGAGATGTTGCTTCAATATATCTACGTAATTTTCCGTCCTCATGATGCCATCTATTTTGTGAGGTGCACCAGTCCCTTCTGCAGCAAAGCACCCCCACGACAAGATGCTGCCACCCCTACACGGTTGGGATGGTGTTCTTCGGCTTGCAAGTCCCCCCCCTTTTCCTCCAAACAGAACGAAAATATATCACTAGCCACTTTAAACAATGCTACCTAATATAATGTTTACATACCCTACATTATTCATCTCATATGTACACATATATACTGTACTCTATATCATCTACTGCATCCTTGTGTAATACATGTATCACTAGCCATTTTAACTATGCCACTTTGTTTACATACTCATCTCATATGTATATACTGTACTCGATACCATCTACTGTATCTTGCCTATGCTGCTCTGTACCATCACTCATTCATATATCTTTATGTACATATTCTTTATCCCCTTACACGTGTGTATAAGACAGTAGTTTTGGAATTCTTAGTTAGATTACTTGTTGGTTATTACTGCATTGTCGGAACTAGAAGCACAAGCATTTCGCTACACTCGCATTAACATCTGCTAACCATGTGTATGTGACAAATAAAATTTGATTTGATTTGATTTGATTTTGGTCATTACGGCCAAATAGTTCTATTTTTGCTTCATCAGACGAGAGGACATTTCTCCAAAAAGTACAATCTTTGTCACCATGTGCAAACAGTAGTTTGGCTTTTTTTGTGGCAGTTTTGGAGCCGTAGTTTCTTCCTTGCTGAGGGCCTTTTAGGTTATATTAATATAGGACTCGTTTTTACTCTGGGTATAGATACTTTTGTACCTGTTTCCTCTAGCATTTTCACAGCATTTGCACTTTTCGCACCAAAGTACATTCATCACTAGGAGACAGAGCAGTATGACGGCTGTGTGGTCCCATGGTGTTTATACTTGCATACTATTGTTTGTATAGATTAACGTGGTACCTTCAGGCATTTGGAAATTGCTCCCAAGGATGAACCAGACTTTTGGAGGTCTACAATTTTATTTATTTTTCTTGGCTGATTTCTTTTGATTTTCCGATGATGTCAAGCAAAGAGGCACTGAGTTTGAAGGTAGGCCTCAAAATACATCCACAGGTACACCTCCAATTGACGCAAATTATGTCAATTAGCCTGTCAGAAGCTTTTCAAGCCAAGACATATTTTTCTGGAATTGTCCAAGCTATTTAAAGGCACAATCAACTTAGTGTAATTGTGATTCAGTGAAATAATCTGTCTGTTAACAATTGTTGGGAAAATGACATGTGTCATGCACAAAGTAGATGTCCTAACCGACTTGCCAAAATGATAGTGTGTTAATTAGACATTTGTGGAGTGGTTGAAAAACAAGTTTTAATGACTCCAACCTAAGTGTGTATGTAAACTTCCGACTTCAACTTACTCAATCAAGGGCTTTTCTTTATTTTTACTAGTTTCTACATGTAGAATAATAGTGAAGACATCAAAACTATTAAACAACACGTATGGAATCATGTAGTAACCAAAGAGTGTTAAATAAATCTAAATATATTTGAGATTTGAGATTCTTCAAAGTAGCCTCCCTTTGCCTTGATGACAGCTTTGCACACTCTTGGCATTCTCTTAACCAGCTTCATGAGGTAGTCACCTGGAATGCATTTCAATTATCAGGTGTACCTTGTTAAAAAAATTATTTGTGGAATTTCTTTTCGTCTTAATGCGTTTGAGGTAATCAGTTGTGTTGTGACAAGGTAGGGGTGGTATACAGAAGATATCCCTATTTGGTAAAATACCAAGTCCATATTTTGGCAAGAACAGCTCAAATAAGCAAAGAGAAATGACAGTCCATCATTACTTTAAGAGATGAAGGTCAGTCAATCCGGAAAATTACCAGAACTTTTAAAGTTCCTTCAAGTGCAGTTTCAAAAATCATCAAGCGCAATGGTGAAACTGGCTCTCATGAGAACCGCCACAGGAAAGGAAGACCCAGAGATACCTCTGCTGCAGAGGATAAGTTCATTAGAGTTAACTGCAATTCAGATTGCAGCCCAAATAAATGCTTCACAAAGTTCAAGTAACAGACACATCTCAACATCAACTGTTGAGAGGAGACTGTGTGAATCAGCATTCATGGTTGAATTGCTGCAAAGAAACCACTACTAAAGGACACCAATAAGAAGAAGAGACACGAGCAATTGACATTAGTAGGGGTCCAACCGCCATGTCTTTGTGAGACGCAAAGTAGGTGAACGGATGTTCTCAGCATGTGTGACTCCCACCGTGAAGCATGGAAGAGGAGGTGTGATTGTGTGGGGGTGCTTTGCTGGTGACACTGTCAGTTATTTATTTAGAAATCAAGCCATAAGTGTGCCAGCATGGCTACCACAGCATTCTGCAGCAATACGCCATCCCATCTGGTTTGCGTTTAGTGGGACTATCATTTGTTTTTCAACAGGGCAATTACCCAAATCACACCACCAGACTGTGTAAAAGTTATTTGACCAAGAAGGAGAGTGATGGAGTGCTGCATCAGATGTCCAAACCTCAACAATCACCCATTTGAGATGGTTTGGGATGTGTTGAATTGCAGAGTGAAGCAAACAAGTGCTCAGCATATGTGGGAACTCCTTCAAGACTGTTGGAAAAGCATTCCTAATGAAGCTGGTTGAGAGAATGCCAAGTGTGTACAAAGCTGTCATCAAGGCAAAGGGTGGAGACTTTGAAGAATCTCAAATTTATTTTTATTTGTTAACATGTTTTTGGTTACTACATGATTCCATATGTGTTATTTCATAGTTTTGATGTCTTCACTATTATTCTACAATGAAACTTTTGACTGGCACTGTGTGTAAAGTGAATAAAACACTGGGCCTATAGGCTATGTCTACACTGCATTGTATGCTTTGAGTAAATCTGAGATGGAAAACATTGTAGAATATTCCGTTAAAATAAACTAGAGCCTATGAACACTTTGTGATAAAAATTGAAATCTTAATTGGCACATTTCAAACTATCCTTTTGTGAAGGGCAGCAAGGGATCTAGTTCTGTATGATGACGAGTGGTGGGGTTGATAAATCGGAATTGGAGGATCCTCTATCATCATTTAAATCTTCAGTTTGGGAAACAGTAGCAGCCAAAATGGATTAAACTTAGGTAATCAACTAAATGTTTTGAATTTATGAGAACATGATAAGATGATAGGACATGAATGAACAACATGCATACATTCTTTGTATTTTCCTCTACTTTCTGAAGAGGCAACAGCGCGGGATTGACCCATCTGTGTGTGATTGTTCTATTGCCACTACAGTGCATTTGGAAAGTATTCAGACCCCTTGACTTTTTCCACATTTTGTTATGTTACAGCGTTATACTAAAATGGATTAAATAAAACGTTTTCCTCATCAATCTACACACAATACCCCATAATGACAAAGAGAAAACAGGTTTTTAGAAATGTTTGCAAATGTATTAAAAATACTAAAGTATTCATAAGTATTCCGACCCATTCCTATGTGACTGGAAATTGAGATCTGGTGCATCTTGTTTCCATTTATCATCCTTGAGCTGTTTCTACAACTTGATTGTAGTCCACCTGTGGTAAATTCAATTGATTGGACATGACTTGCAAAGTCACACACACGTATGTAAGGTCCCACAGTTGCCAGTGCATGTCAGAGCAAAAAAACAAGCCATGAGGTTGAAGGAATTGTCCGTGGAGCTTAGAGACAAGATTGTGTCGAGGCACAGATCTGGGGAAGGGTACTAAAACATTTCTGCAGCATTGAAGGTCCCCAAGAACACAATGGCCTCCATCATTCTTAAATGGAAGAAGTTTGAAACCACCAAGACTAGAGCTGGCTTCCCGGCCAAACTGAGCAATCAGGGGAGAAGGACCATAGTCAGGGAGGTGACCAAGAACCTGATGGTCACTAACAGAGCTCCAGAGTTCCTCTATGGAAATGGGAGAACCTTTCAGAGGGACAACCATCTCGGCAGCACTCCACCAATCTGTTCTTTATGGTAGAGTGTTCAGACGGCAGCCACCCCTCTGTGAAAGGCACATGACATCCCGCTTGGAGTTTGCCAAAAGACATCTAAAGACTCTCAGACCATGAGAAACAAGATTCTCTGGTTCACCTTCCAACAAGAGAATGACCCTAAGCACACAGCCAAGACAATGCAGGAGTGGCTGTCATGTCTTGTTATGTCTGTTCCTGTCCTTTCTCTTCACTCTGTCTCTCTCTGCTGGTCTTTTTAGGTTACCTTCTCTGTCTCTCATTCTTCAGCTGTTCTACATCTTCCCTAACTAGCTCATTCACTCCTTCCCACCTGTTCTCTCTTCCCCCTCTGATTAGGTCTCTATTTCTCTCTCTGTTCCTGCTACTTTCAGTGTCTGATTCTTGTTTGTGTTTTTGATGCCAGAAGCAAGCTGTCGTTCCGTTTGCTTCCACCTTGTCCTATCCTGTCGGAGTCTGCCTGGCAGGTGCATCCTGCATTATTCTAACGTTCTTTTTGTTCCATTGACTACGTTGGAAGAGGATTTATGCCATTCCTGTTTTTCATTAAAGAACTCTGTTTTCTGTTAAAACCGCTTTTGGGTCTTCACTCAAGTACATAACAGAAGAATCAGACCAAGAATGGACCCAGCGGCTCCGGACCCTTTTCACTCCGCCGTCGAGATCCAGGGAGCGATGCTAGGCAGACACGAGGAGGAATTGTCTGCTGCTCGACATGCCGTTGAGACCCTGGCCGTCCAAGTCTCCGACCTCACAAGACAGGTTCACCAACTCCACCTCGATCCACCGCCCACTTCCAGGGTTTCCGAGTCTCCGGAGCCCAGGATCAACAACCCGCCGTGTTACTCTGGGGAGCCCACTGAGTGCCGCTCATTCCTCACTCAGTGTGATGTGGTGTTCTCTCTCCAGCCCAACACTTACTCCAGGAGCGCAGCCCGCATCGCCTACGTCATTTCTCTCCTTACCGGACGGGCGCGTGAGTGGGGCACGGCAATCTGGGAGGCGAGGGCTGAGTGTATTAACCAGTATCAGGACTTTAAGGAGGAGATGATACGGGTTTTTGACCGTTCTGTTTTTGGCGAGGAGGCTTCCAGGGCCCTGTCTTCCCTATGTCAGGGGAATAGATCCATAACGGATTATTCTATTGAGTTTCGCACTCTCGCTGCCTCTAGTGACTGGAACGAGCCGGCTTTGCTCGCTCGTTTTCTGGAGGGTCTCCTCGTCGAGGTTAAGGATGAGATCCTCTCCCGGGAGGTTCCTTCCTGTCTGGACTCCTTAATAGCTCTCGCTATTCGCATAGAGCGACGGTTTGATCTTCGTCGCCGAGCTCGTGGAAAGGAGCTCGCGTTCTCCGTTGCTCCCCTCTCCACATCACTGCCACCTGCCGCATCACTGCCACCCTCCTCCGCCGGCTCGGATGCTGAGCCTATGCAGCTGGGGGTATCCGCATCTCGGCCAAGGAGAAGGAACGGAGAATCACCAATCGCCTCTGTCTCTACTGCGGCTCCGCTGGTCATTTTGTCACCTCATGTCCAGTAAAAGCCAGAGCTCATCAGTAAAAGGAGGGCTACTGGTGAGCGCAACTACTCAGGCCTCTCCTTCTGGATCACGCACTACCTTTCCGGTCCATCTCCGCTGGCCCGGTTCATCTGCTTCCTGCAGTGCCTTGATAGACTCTGGGGCGGAGGGCTGTTTTATGGACGAGACCTGGGCTCGGGAACATGACATTCCTCTCAGACAGTTAGGGGAGCCCACGGCCTTGTTCGCTTTAGATGGTAGTTCTCTCCCCAAGATTCAGCGTGAGACGCTGCCTTTAACCCTCACTGTCTCTGGTAATCATAGCGAAACCATTTCTTTTTTAATTTTTCGTTCACCTTTTACACCTGTTGTTTTGGGTCATCCCTGGCTAGTGCGCCATAACCCTTCTATTAATTGGTCTAGTAATACTATCCTATCCTGGAATGTTTCTTGTCATGTGACCTGTTTAATGTCTGCTATCCCTCCTGTTTCCTCTGTCTCTACTTCACAGGAGGAGCCTGGCGATTTGACAGGGGTGCCGGAGGAGTATCACGATCTGCGCACGGTGTTCAGTCGTTCCAAGGCCACTTCTCTCCCTCCACACCGGTCGTATGACTGTAGTATTGATCTCCTTCCGGGAACTACTCCCCCGGGGTAGATTATACTCTCTGTCGGCTCCCGAACGTAAGGCTCTCGAGGATTATTTGTCGGTTTCGCTCAACGCCGGTACCATAGTCTCCTCCTCCTCTCCCCGCCGGAGCGGGGGTTTTTTTGTTCAGAAGAAGGACGGGTCCCTGCGCCCATGCGTGGATTATCAAGGGCTGAATGACATAACAGTTAAGAATCGTTATCCGCTTCCTCTTATGTCTTCAGCCTTCGAGATCCTGCAGGGAGCCAGGTTTTTCACCAAATTGGACCTTCGTAACGCCTACCATCTCGTGCGCATCAGGGAGGGGGACGAGTGGAAGACGGCGTTTAACACTCCGTTAGGGCACTTTGAATACCGGGTTCTTCCTTTCGGCCTCGTTAACGCTCCAGCTGTCTTTCATGCACTAGTTAACGACGTCCTGAGAGACATGCTGAACATTTTTGTTTTCGTTTACATGGACGATATCCTGATTTTTTTCACCGTCTCTCCCGATTCATGTTCAGCACGTGCGACGCGTCCTCCAGCGCCTTTTGGAGAACTGTCTTTATGTGAAGGCTGAGAAGTGCATTTTTCATGCCGCCTCTGTCCCTTTTCTCGGTTCCGTTATTTCCGCTGAGGGCATTAAGATGGACCCCGCTAAGGTCCAGGCTGTCATTGATTGGCCCGTTCCTAAGTCACGCGTCGAGCTGCAGCGCTTTCTGGGCTTCGCTAATTTCTATCGTCGTTTCATCCGTAATTTCGGTCAGGTGGCAGCTCCCCTCACAGCCCTTACTTCTGTTAAGACGTGCTTTAAGTGGTCCGTTTCCGCCCAGGGAGCTTTTGATCTTCTTAAGAATCGTTTTACATCCGCTCCTATTCTTGTTACACCTGACATCTCTAGACAGTTTGTTGTTGAGGTTGACGCGTCAGAGGTGGGCGTGGGAGCCATTCTTTCTCAGCGCTCTCTCTCTGACGGCAAGGTCCATCCTTGCGCGTTTTTCTCTCATCGCTTATCGCCGTCAGAACGTAACTATGATGTTGGTAATCGCGAACTGCTCGCCATCCGCTTAGCCCTAGGCGAATGGCGACAGTGGTTGGAGGGGGCGACCGTTCCTTTTGTCGTTTGGACTGACCATAGGAACCTTGAGTACATCCGTTCAGCCAAACGACTTAATGCGCGTCAGGCTCGTTGGGCTCTGTTTTTCGCTCGTTTCGAGTTTGTTATTTCTTATCGTCCGGGCTCAAAAACACCAAGCCTGATGCTTTATCTCGTCTCTTCAGTTCTTCTGAGGTCTCCACCGACCCCGAGGGGATTCTCCCTGACGGGCGTGTTGTCGGGTTGACTGTCTGGGGAATTGAGAGGCAGGTAAAGCAAGCACTCGCTCACACTCCGTCGCCGCGAGCTTGTCCTAGGAACCTTCTGTTCGTTCCCGTTCCTACTCGTCCGGCCGTTCTTCAGTGGGCCCACTCTGCCAAGTTAGCCGGCCACCCCGGCGTTCGGGGTACGCTCGCTTCCATTCGCCAGCGTTTCTGGTGGCCCACTCGGGAACGTGACGCGCGTCGATTTGTCGCCGCTTGTTCGGTCTGCGCGCAGACTAAATCTGGGAACTCTCCTCCTGCCGGCCGTCTCAGACCGCTTCCCATTCCCTCTCGACCGTGGTCTCACATCGCTTTAGATTTTATCACCGGACTGCCTTCATCAGCGGGGAAGACAGTTATTCTTACGGTTGTCGATAGATTCTCTAAGGCGGCTCATTTCATTCCTCTCGATAAGCTCCCTTCTGCTAAGGAGACGGCTCAGATCATTATCGAGAATGTTTTCCGAATTCATGGCCTTCCGTCTGACGTCGTTTCCGACAGAGGCCCGCAGTTCACGTCTCAATTTTGGAGGGAGTTTTGCCGTTTGATTGGGGCTTCCGTCAGTCTCTCGTCCGGCTTTCATCCCCAGTCTAACGGTCAAGCCGAACGGGCCAATCAGACTGTTGGTCGCATTTTACGCAGTCTTTCTTTTCGTAACCCTGCGTCTTGGTCAGAACAGCTCCCCTGGGCAGAGTACGCCCACAACTCGCTTCCCTCGTCTGCTACCGGTCTATCCCCTTTTCAGAGTAGCCTCGGGTACCAGCCTCCGCTGTTCTCATCTCAGCTCGCCGAGTCCTGCGTCCCCTCCGCTCAGGCTTTTGTCCAGCGTTGCGAGCGCACCTGGAAGGGGGTCAGGTCGGCACTTTGCCGTAACAGGGCGCAGACTGTGAGGGCCGCTAATAAGCGTAGGACCAAGAGTCCTAGATATTGTTGCGGTCAGAGAGTATGGCTCTCCACTCAGAACCTTCCCCTTAAGACAGCTTCTCGCAAGTTGGCCCCGCGGTTCATTGGTCCGTTCCGTATTTCTCAGGTCATTAATCCTGTCGCAGTGCGACTTCTTCTCCCGCGCTATCTTCGTCGCGTTCACCCGGTCTTCCATGTCTCCTGTGTTAAGCCCGTTCTTCGCGCCCCACTCGTCCCTCCCCCCCCCCCATCCTTGTCGAGGGCGCACCCATCTACAGGGTTCGTAAGATTTTGGACATGCGCCCTCGGGGCCGTGGTCATCAGTACCTAGTGGATTGGGAGGGGTACGGTCCTGAGGAGAGGAGTTGGGTTCCCTCTCGGGACGTACTGGTCCGTTCGCTGATCGATGATTTCCTCCGTTGCCGCCAGGTTTCCTCCTCGAGTGCGCCAGGAGGCGCTCGGTGAGTGGGGGGGGGTACTGTCATGTCTTGTTATGTCTGTTCCTGTCCTTTCTCTTCACTCTGTCTCTCTCTGCTGGTATTTTTAGGTTACCTTCTCTGTCTCTCATTCTTCAGCTGTTCTACATCCCCCCTAACTAGCTCATTCACTCCTTCCCTCCTGTTCTCTCTTCCCCCTCTGATTAGGTCTCTATTTCTCTCTCTGTTCCTGCTACTTTCAGTGTCTGATTCTTGTTTGTGTTTTTGATGCCAGAAGCAAGCTGTCGTTCCGTTTGCTTCCACCTTGTCCTATCCTGTCGGAGTCTGCCTGGCAGGTGCATCCTGCATTATTCTAACGTTCTTTTTGTTCCATTGACTACGTTGGAAGAGGATTTATGCCATTCCTGTTTTTCATTAAAGAACTCTGTTTTCTGTTAAAACCGCTTTTGGGTCTTCACTCAAGTACATAACAGTGGCTTTGGGACAAGTCTCTGAATGTCCTTGATTGGCCCAGCCAGAGCTCGGACTTGAACACTATCAAACATCTCTGGAGAGAACTGAAAATAGCTGTACAACAATGCTCCCCATCCAAATTGACAAAGCTTGAGAGGATCTGCAGAGAGGAATGGGAGAAAGTCCCCAAATACAGGTTTGCCAAGCTTGTAGCTTCATACCCAAGAAAACACGAGGCTGTAATCGCTGCCAAAGGTGCTTCATAAAGTACCGAGTAAAGGGTCTTAATACTTGTGTAAATGTAATATTTCATTTCTAAAATCCTGTTTTTGTTTTGTCATTATGGGTTTTTATTATTATTATTATTATTATTGTGTGTAGATTGATGAGGGAAATCCATTTTAGAATAAGACTGTAACATAAGAAAATGTGGAAAAATTCAAGGGGTCTCAATACTTTCCAAAATGCCCTTTAATGTATCTGTTAGCAATGATGCTCATGACCATGCCTTCTGGTAGATGAAAGGCTTTCCCAAAAACCTAAATTATATGTTAACTACAAAGTAGTCTGTGCATACCTGGCTGAATGGTATCATGATTATTTACATCAATCCAGTGGTGATTTGTTCAGCAAACTCTGCAAATCACATGTATGCTTCAGAAACATCACTAACCAAGCAAGGCTCTTGCTGGTAGCACCTAAATTAAAACGACACCCATAAATCTACATTTGAGATTCTTCCTAGACCTAAAAAAAAGTGTGATTTTGAGACTGAAAACCTGAAAAAAAAACTGAAAAACAGGGAAAATCTGAAACATCAAAAACCAAAATGGAGAAAACTGAATAACGCAAAAAATACAAACAATTTTATAGGGCCCTACATCATATGGCTCATGATCTATTCCTGGATAGTTTTACTTCTTTTGCCAAAACAAAAATGAACTACAGTAACTGTTAGCATTTCATTTTCCCACTGGATCGAAACCGAACAGTAACCCCCCAAAACCACAATACGTACTGAACTTTCGGTTTGGTTAACGGTTAAACCCCTAGTACTGAACCAACTTTACTGTACTGTACTCTTCTGTGCTGTGCTATGCTGTACTGTACTATACTCTACTTTTCTTTATTGTATTCTATTGTACTGTCCTGTACTGCACTGTATGGTACTGTACTGTGCTGTCCAAACTTGTGAACCCAACTGTGGTTTGTGACTACTATGATTTTCCATTGTAGCCAATTCAATTGCAAAAATTCCATTACCAATTTTTTGGGGAAATTCTTTTACCAAATTGTTTTAATCACTTAATAGTTCATAAACACAATTTAAATCAGTAAAAACACTAACTAATTGATACGTCTACCTTTACTTGGTACTTCTGTGAACTTTCATTATCCTTCTTTCTCATGAAGGACAGAAATCAGAAAATGTCATAAAGATATGTGGGTTTCTGGTAATGGAATTTTAAGGCACACAGAAATGTTTGTTAAACTTACAGAAGGCAGAAAATGTAAGACCCCCTTTCCATCTGTTTGACCAGAAATCAAAGCCTTTGTTAATTTCTCATTTTTAGGATGGAAAATAGTTGAAAGAGTTATGTATGCCTTAATTTCTCAAAAATATAGACTATTAGTATTTTCATTTGACACCCACTTTGACATGCTCCTATGAACTTCACGTTGGTGCTCTTGGGTACTTTTACATGGAAATGTCTGTATGTCTAATCACACATTACATCACAGGCATGTCATGATCACATCAAACACATGGTTTCCATTTGTTTGATACCATTGCATTCACTCCACAAATGAGTCACATCACACTTCAGTGACGCTGAGTGCATCATAACAACGCTAGCCAGCTGTTATCTCCCTTGAGAAAACTGCAAATGTTGTCTTGTTTGGGGGAGTGGATCTGTGACTCTTAAAGTAACCAAAATAGAGAGACTAAAATATAAAATAAATCAGGTGGAGTTGGAATTGAATCCCTTACCCAGAACACACAGCTAGTTGAATGGAATTGAGGATGTTTTCACTATGTGAGGATGTACACATTGCTCAATGTGGTGTAATTGAGTTCACTGCAGCACAAGCTTGAATACACAGTTGTTATTTTCAGTCAACTTGTTAGCTGATTTAAGAGGGCACCTACACAGCTGCAATCTTAGCAGAGGGCTATTATACATACAATAATAATAGGAACAGTAAGTTTGAATATTTGAGAGAGTAAATACAAAGACCGTCAGGACAATAAAGTGTTAGGAGATTACATTTTATTTAACTAGGCAAGTCAGTTAAGAACAAATTCTTATTTACAATGATGGCCTTGAAACAGTGGGTTCAGGGACAGAAAAACAGATTTTTACCTTATCAGCTCAGGGATTTGATCAAGCAACGTTTTGGTTACTGGCCCAACGTTGTAACCACTACGCTACCTGCCACCCCTCAATGAAAGCTTAGAAACCTTAAATAAAGAAAAGTAAAAATACAAATAATTTTGATGTAAACCAATCTCTCTTGTGTGAATTAAACTACTATTTTATATTATTTCTATGTTTTTTTATTTTTATTTAACCTTTATTTAAGTTAGTTAAGAACAAATTCTTATTTACAATGATGGCCTACCAAAAGGCAAAAGGCCTCCTGCAGGGATGGGGGTTGGGATTAAAATGTAATTAAATTAAAATATAGGACAAAACACACATCACGACAAGAGAGAAAACACAACACTACATAAAGCGAGACCTAAGACAACAACATAGCATGGCAGCAACACATGACAACACAGCATGGTAGCAATACAACATGACAACAACATGGTAGCAACACAACATGGCAGCAGCACAACATGATAGCAGCACAAAACAGGGTACCAACATTATTGGGCACAGACAACAGCACAAAGGGCAAGAAGGTAGAGACCCCCATACACCACACAAAGCAGCCAGACACTGTGTTTGTAAACTGTTTGTGTCTACAAGTTGCTTAGAGTTGCTTACAGTTGGTTAGGGTTCTTCAAAGTAACATATGAAATTAAGTTGACTTTGTTGTACCAAATGTCAGTAGCCTACTTTGTTCTGCCTATTAATCGTACCTAACCACTTTGTTAAATGAGCCCTCTAACTTCTCAACCTTGTCCAATGAAAGTGGATAGAGAACAGAGCACACATCCAGGACCTCTATACCAGGCGGTGTCAGAAGAAGGCCCTAAAAATTGTCTAAGACTCCAGCCACCCAAGTCATAGACTGTTCTCTCTGCTACCACATGGCAAGTGTTGCCGAGGCACCAAATCTGGGACCAACAGGACACTGAACAGCTTCTACCCCCAATCCATAAGACAGCTAAATGGTTTGTTAAATAGTTAACCAAATAGCTACCCGGACTATCTGCATTGACCCTTTTTCACTAACTTTTATGACTCAACACATAAGTTGCTGCTAATGTTCTTCATTTATCCTGCTACCGAGTCACTCTATCCCTAGTTATATGTATATATCAGTGGCGGTTGGTGCCATTTAAGATAAAAAATAATAATTCATGAGCATGGTCTTATTTCTATTACAGCATATTGGACTGTCATTCATATTCCATTCACCCAGCTCAATGTAACATCAATAGGTTTAGGCTACTACATGATTCTTGAATTTTCCCGATACCCATCAAGAGGTTGCTACAATCTAGCATATGAATGAAAGTTTACAAGTCGAGTGAAATTTGAGTAATCAAGGTGACAGATTCAATACCGCATTGCACAATCTTGCCTGCATCTTGCTGATCTACGGTCTAATCATTAGTCTAACCTGTTCATATGAGATTTTCATTTGGACAAATTCAGATATGTTTATCCCCGTTCCATTCAGTTTGCATCCGTTTAAGAAACGTGTTTCAACAGAATCGGTGGAATGAATACACCCCTGATCACACGCAAACACAGTTCACTTTCACAGCAGCCACATACATACAACATGATCCCTTTCATTCTTATATAATTCCTTCTGATATCTACATGCTCTCCTCCTCTCTCCTTTTCCCTTCCCTTGTGGACTTCATTGCACAACACCTCAGCTGTCAGTGACCAGGTAAAAAAAACCTTTCCAAGCCAAAACTTCATATCATAATCGTTAACCGCTACACAAAGCCTATGTTGTCACCATATTAGCTAACATCATAGTCAACATAGCTACTAGAACTAACACATTAGTAAACCAGCTACAATCATGCAGTACAGTCAGCATGCAGTTTAGCAGTTACACCGGCGGGCCCCGGAAGCAATAAATGTGAATAGGTAAAATAAAAAGGAGCAGACACTAAATATCCCTTTCAACATGGTGAAGTTATTAATTACACTTTGGATGGCGTATCAATACACCCAATCACTACAAAGATACAGACATCCCTCCTAACTCATTTGCAAGAGAGGAAGGAAACTGATCATGGATTTCACCATGAGGCCAATGGTGATTTTAAAACAGTTACAGAGTTTGGTGGCTGTGCTAGGAGAAAACTGAGGATAGATCATCAACATTGAAGTTACACCATGCCCAAACTGGATGTGCGTGTGTGTGTGTGTGGTATTGTGCGCAAATTGATTTTGTCCACCCATACCAAACGTGATCACAACACACAGGTTAAAATATCAAAACAAATTCTGAACCAATTATATTTATTGGGGACAGGTCGAAAAGCATGAAACATTTATGGCAATTTATCTAGCTTGCTGTTGCTAGCTAATTTGACCTGGAAATACACATTGAGTTGTTCTTTTACCTGAAATGTACAAGGTCCTCTACTCTGATAATTAATCCACACATAAAATAGTCAACCAAATCATTTCTAGTCATCTCTCCTCCTTCCAGTCTTCTTCTGCTTTGGACTTTATATGGCAATTGGCAACTAACTTTCATAATAAGGTGTATTACCATAACCGACTTCAGTTCATCTTTCAATTGCCCACGTGGATATAACCAATGAGGAGATGGGAGAGGCAGGATTTGCAGCGCGTTCTAACCTAAATGACAGAATGAAAAAAAAGAAGCCTGTGCAGAATAAAAAATATTCCAAAACATGCATCCTGTTTGCAATAATGCATTAAAGTAAAATGCAAAAAATGTGGCAAAGAAATTAACTTTAATTCCTGAATACAAAGTGTTACAACACATCACTGAGTACCACTCTTAATATTTTCAAGCATGCTGGTGGCTGCATCATGTTGTGGGTATGTTTGTCATCGGCAAGGACTAGGGAGTTTTTTGGGGATAAAAAGGAAGGGAATAGAGCTAAGTACAAGTTAAATCCTAGAGGAAAATCTGGTTCAGTCATATTTCCAACAAAGACTGAGACAAATTCACCTTTCAACCTAAAACAGAAAGCCAAATATACACTGGAGTTGCTTACCAAGACAACATTGAATGTTCCTGAGTAGGGTTGTAGGGGGTCATGAAATTTTGTCAGCTGTCATGCAAAAGTCTGCCAGTCTCACGGTAATTGATCGTTAGTTAACATAAACAAGTTTAGCATCTCAAGGCCTCCATGCAGACAAGCTGCTAATGTGCGCCTTTGGAATATCTACATTTAAAAAGTCCAATAAATTAATTTATTACATCTGTTCTGAAAGGCCCCAGAGTCTGCAACACTACTAAGCAAGAGGCACCACCAAGCAAGTGACACCATGAAGACCAAGGATCTCTCCAAAGAGGTCAGGGACAAAGTTGTGGAGAAGTACAGATCAGGGTTGGGTTATAAAAAATATCCGAAACTTTGAAAATCCCACGAGCACCATTAAATACATTAATAAAAAATGGAAAGAATCTGGCACCAAAACAAACCTGCCAAGAGAGGGCCCCCCACCAAAACTCATGGACCAAACAAGGAGGGCATTAACCAGAGAAGCAACAAATAAACCAAAGATAACCGTGAAGGAGCTGCAAAGCTCCACAGCTGAGATTTGAGTATCTGTCCATAGGACCACTTTAAGCCGTAAACTCCACAGAGTTTGGCTTTACGGAAGAGTGGCCAGAAAAAAGTCATTGCTTAATGAAAAAAATAAGCAAGCACATTTGGTGTTCGCCAAAAGGCATGTGGGAGACACCCCAAACATATGGAAGAAGGTACTCTGGTTAGATGAGACTAAAATTGAGCTTATTGGCCATCAAGGAAAACATTATGTCTGGTGCAAACCCAACACCTCTCATCACCCCGAGAACATCATTCCCACAGTGAAGCATGGTTGTGGCAGCATCATGCTGTGGGGATGTTTTTCATCAGCAGGGACTGGGAAACTGGTCAGAATTGAAGGAATGATGGATGGCGCTAAATACAGGGAAATTCTTGAGGGAAACCTGTTTCATTCTTCAAAAGATTTGAGACTGGGACGAAGGTTCACCTTCCAGCAGGTCAATGACCCTAAGCATACTGCTAAAGCAACACTTGAATGGTTTAAGGGGAAACATTTAAATGTCTTGGAATGGCCTTGTCAAAGCCCAGACCTCAATCCAATTGAGAATCTGTGGTATAATGTAAAGATTGCTGTACACCAGCGGAACCCATCCGACTTGAAGGAGGTGGAGCAGTTTTGCCTTGAAGAATGGGCAAAAATCCCAGTGGCTAGATGTGACAAGCTTATAGAGACATACCCTAAGAGACTTGCAGCTGTAATTGCTGCAAAAGGTGGCTCTACAAAGTATTGACTTTGGGGGGGTGAATAGTTATGCAATCAAGTTTTCATTTTTTTTGTCTTATTTCTTGTTTGTTTCACCCCAAAAAATGTTTTGTATCTTCAAAGTGGTAGGCATGTTGTGTAAATCAAATGATACAAACACGCAAAAAAAATATTTGAATTCCAGATTGTAATATTGTAATGCAACAAAATAGGAAAAATGCCAAGGGGGTGAATACTTTCGCAAGCCACTGTATATGCTTATAAGTCCAATGCCATTATTTTATATTATATGATTTTATAGGAAGAAGAATAAAATGTTCCTCATCAATCAACACACAATACCCCATAATGACAAAGTGAAAACAGGTTTTTAGAAATGTTTGCAAATGTATAAAAAAAAACAAAAAAACAGAAATACCGTATTTACATAAGTATTCAGACCTTTTGTCATGAGACTCGAAATTGAGTTCATCTGCAGCCTGTTTCCATTGATCATCCTTGAGATGCTTCTACAACTGGATTGGAAATTCAATTGATTTGGCATGATTTGGAAAGGCCCACATCTGTCTATAAGGTTCCACAGTTAACAGTACATGTCAGAGCAAAAACCAAGCCATGAGGTCGAAGGAAATGTCCGTAGAGCTCAGAGACAGGATTGTGTACAGGCACAGATCTGGGGAAGGGTACCAAAAAATGTTTGCAGCATTGAAGGTCCCCAAGAACACAGTGGCCTCCCTCTTTCTTTAATGGAAGAAGTTTGGAACCACCAAGACTCTTCCTAGAGCTGGTCGCTCAGCCAAACTGAGCAATCAGGGGAGAAGGACCTTGGTCAGTGAGGTGACTAAGAACCTCTTAAACTCTTACATGGAGTCAAATGAACTTCTTTCAGGGCTGTCGATGTGTCGGCTTGGGGGGGGGGGGGTATACACGACTGTGATTATGATCGAAGAGAATTCTCTTGGTAGATAATGCGGTCGGCATTTGATTGGAAGGAATTCTAGGTCAGGTGAACAAAAGGACTTGAGTTCCTCTATGTTGTTATGATCACACCACGTCTTGTTAATCATAAGGCATACACCCCCGCCCTTCTTCTTACCAGAGAGATGTTTGTTTCTGTCGGCGCGATGCGTGAAGAAACCAGGTGGCTGTACCGACTCTGATAACATATCACGAGTGAGCCATGTTTACGTGAAACAAAGAACGTTACAATCTCTGATGTCTCTCTGGAAGGCAACCCTTGCTTGAATTTCGTCTACCTTGTTGTCAAGAGACTGGACATTGGCGAGTAGTATGTTCGGGATCGGTGCGCGATGTGCCCGTCTATGGTGCCTGACCAGAAGACCGCTCCGTCTGCCCCTTCTGTGTCGCCTTTGTTTTGGGTCGCCGGCTGGGATCCGATCCATTGTCCTGGGTGGTGGACCAAACAGAGGATCCACTTCGGGAAAGTCGTATTCCTGGTCTTAATGTTGGTGAGTTGACGTTGCTCTTATATCCAATAGTTCCTCCCGACTGTATGTAAGAAAACTTAAGATTTCCTGGGGTAACAATGTAAGAAATAACACATAGAAAAACAAAATACTGCATAGTTTCCTAGAAACGCGAAGCGGCGCAGGAAGTTATACCGTATTCTATCTATTTCATCTTAGCCTATGCCGCTCTGTCATTGCTCATCCATATATTTATATATTCTTAATCAATTCCTTTACTTAGATATGTGTATAAGGTATCTGCTTTGGAATTGTTAGATATTACTTAGATATTGCTGCACTGTCGGAACTAGAAGTACAAGCATTTCGCTACACTCGCAATAACATCTGCTAAGCATGTGTATGTGACCAATAAAATTTGATTTGATTTTGATTTTATGTTTTTCAGCGGCAGGGACTGGGAGACTAGTCAGGATTGAGGAAAAGATGAACGGAGCAAAGTACAGAGAGATCCTTGATGAAAACCTGCTCCAGAGCTCTCAAAACCTCAGACTGGTGTGAAGGTTCACCTTCCAACAGGACAACAACCTTAAGCCCACAGTCAAGACAACGCAGGAGTGGAATCGGGACACGTCTCTGAATGTCCTTGAGTGACCCAGCCAGAGCCTGGACTTGAATCCGATCGAACATCTCTGGAGAGACCTGAAAATAGCTGTCCAGCAAAGCTCCCTTTTCAACCTTACAGAGCTTGAGGGGATTTGCAGAGAAAAATGGGAGAAACTCTCAAAATACAGGTTTGCCAAGCTTGTAGCTTCATACCCAAGAAGACTCGAGGCTGTAATCACTGCCAAACATGCGTCAAGAAAGTACTGCATAAAGGGTCTGAATACTTATGTAAATGTGACATTTCCGTTTTTTATACAGTTGCAAAAGTGCCTATAAACCTTTTTTTTTGCTTTGTTATTATGGGGTATTGTGTGTAGATCGTTTCCAAATGCACTATATATTTAGAGTTATTTGGCAACGTTAGTTGTGAAAAACAAAACATATATGGTCTGAATGATGCTACTATGGGCTATTGATAATTTGAGAAAGTCAGAAAAAAAACCTTGTGCTTTGTTCCTTGCCTCAGGCTGCACAGATGTTTTCTCATCAAGTGATCATATTTTCACCCATCAGGCTATTCTGAATTGAATCTTGTTTTTGCTAATATGTCATCTGAATGCACTCCAACATCAAATGGAGGCCACGCTCTTTCCCGCCGGTCCGTTTTTCTATGATGCCAGATAGACTACTTCGGTTTTATAGCGGAGCTGTGCTTAATGTGAGCAGCTGATAAATATAACAACACTTATTTCACTTCACACATGAGCATGCTATGGCTGTGCGAGAGGTGATATTCCGCCCAAACTCTGTATGCCATTGGCTCTCCAACCCTGTTCCTGTAGCTACCCCAGTGCTTAATTTGGGAAACCAAGTGAAATCTGTTCGGGAACATTGATAGCATGTTTTCGCAATGAAAATATTTCACTAAACTATTGACTGCGTGCTCGTGGAAGGAATAAAGGAGAACGAAGGAATACTGTAAATGAGAGAGAGGAGGAGATGGAAACGCACGGTGGTGAGATATTCTGTGGCTAAAGGTGTCTGCCCATTAATTATGAAAATATACTAATTTCCCTAGTAGGCTATTCAAAATCAAATTCACTATAATTTCTAATTGTAAACCGCCCTACACAATCAATGAACTAACAGTATCCCCTAGGGCTGGCTGTTCTCTCCCAGACTCTTGGACAGAAATGTTGGAGTGTAACGTAAGGTAACCAATCCATCCAATGTGAATAATAATACAGTCCACACTCAAGGCGAATACTCAAATGTGTTTACTTTTGGAGTAAAGGATAGACCAAGTTTGTAGCAAAGACATCTTAAAGCAGTTTTGTTGTGTGCTTTTCTGCTATGCGTAATATGTTGTAGGTTATGTATTGTGTAACAGCATCACAATAATAATTTGAATTCATGTTTTTCTTTCGTGCTTGGGCTCACAAGTCTATGCATATGCATATGCATAAGCTCCAATTGGCTATGCACGAGGTGTATTTAATTAATCATCATCTTAGAATGCGCTGTCCATTTCGTTTTGTTGTGTTAGACTTTGAAACAACATCCGCAACGACCATGTTTTTCACTGAGTTTCAACCTGCTTTCGAACTTTCTTCAAATTGATCATCACAGTGAGGAGAGTTTTTAAAGCATGATACTTTTGCTTTGATGTCAGAGTGGTTACGGGGACAATAGTGCACTGAGTACCAGGTCATTAACAACCCGATGGTGGTTAGGGTACTATCAATGCATGTCCTGAGTGCATAAGAGATTACCTTAACTCGCGTGGAATTTCACTGCAGTCATGACTCCCGGAGTGATGGTAATACTGTCAATGCAACAGCCCTATTCTTATGTGGCCTAGTTACAGTTTTGACATAAATCGGCTTGAAAATCTATGGCAAGACTTGAAAATGCCTGCCAAGCAATGATCAACAACCAACTTCACAGATCTTGAATAATTTTTAAAGAATAATGTGCAAATATTGTACAATCCAGTTGTGCAAAGCTCATAGAGACTTACCCAGAAAGACTCACAGCTATAATTGCTGCCAAATGTATTGACATGTCGTGGCTAGGGTTCATTATTCTAAATGGCCACTTCTTTAAACACCTAAATACAGGTTTCGTTCCTTATGGGTTTCCATCGATGTGGCATTTTATCATCTGGAACCTTAGCAACTACATAAGTAGAAAACTATAGCTCGACCAGGTGTCTTCCATCAAGCGCCATCACCTGTCCTAATGAGTTACTGACACCATTTTACCCATAACCCCTCATTCTCTATTCTTGCAGGTCAACCATAGGTGTCCACCTGGTGTCACAATAGCATCCATAAAATCCTTCTAATATAATACTGTATTTAACATAATGAACAGTTTACATACATTCCCCTACAATAATAAGCATTCTCAACAGATTTCTATATCTTTCATAAATCAACCCAAATAAGTTGCTAACATCGAAACGGTTCTAACACTTACGTAAATGAGATATTTCTGTATTTCATCTTCAATAAATGTGCTAACATTCCATTATGGGGTAATGTGTGTAGATGGGCGAGGGGAAAAAAAATCAATGTAATCCATTTTTAATTCAGGCTGTAACACAACAAAATGTGGAATAAGTAAATGGTATTTGAATACTTTCTGAAGGCACTGTTTGTCAGGTTACTGAGTTAGCCCGAGCATTGACACCTCGTGGTAGAGATCAAGCCCTCTGGTCACAGATGTTCCTGTAGGATTGATAGAAATGCTGTCAAGCTCAAGATCAGATCACTGCCATTGAAGTGGAGGGTAAGACACGTTTTTTAAAACTTGCTGATCCAATTGATCAGCTTCATTTTTCAGTTTACCACCCCTTCATCCCTGTCTGTGAGGAATTATAACAACCCAGTAGAAAATTCAAATATTCAGCTTGACCTTTTATATATTAGGAAATGTAATCATCACCATCTGTTGTTGCACCATTGCTTGAAACTCCCTGCTTAATAAGTGGGTTCACAGGGAAGAGATTAAGCATGTTTATATTTCAGAGCCATGAAAGTCCAAAATTCTCCAGAGTAAATATGAGTCTGTCAAGCAGTGATGATGTCTGACGTGTGTGTGTTTGTCCCAGTGTCCCCTGCAGCGGAGCGTCTCCGCTATATCCTGGGAGAGGATGATGACATGCCCAACCCCACCCTCTTCACTGAGATGGACACGCTGCAGCAGGACGGGGACGAGCTGGAGTGGAAAGAGTCTGCTAGGTGACTTCTGACCCATAAATTACACACACACAGACATACAGAAACATAATAGAAACACACGCCAAAAGCCAGCCTTGACAGCCAATATCAAGTCTGTCAAGTTCGTGCCAAGAAGTTGACGGTCTATGTTATAGTTATAGCTATGAACTTCTGAGTCACCTGTATTGTAGACTCATTTATATTTTAACGTGCGTATGGTGATACCAAAAGTACATTTCATAGAACAAATTATCCCATTCCTTTAGCATAGACATTCCAGAACCCACCAATTTTGTCATGCATGATGAATGAATGTCTGATTGTTAGCATTGTGTCATTCCCAAGACGAGCAGTCAGTGTTTACATCATACCAGTTTTGATGTGAGTGATTTGTCCCTTCCAACTCATGCCCTCTTTCTGACCTGGGGTCCAGGTGGGTGAAGTTTGAGGAGAAGGTAGAGGACGGAGGGGAGAGGTGGAGCAAGCCCCATGTGTCCACCTTGTCCCTGCACAGTCTGTTTGAGCTCAGGACCTGTCTACAGACCGGCACTGTGGTGCTGGATCTAGAGGGATACTCACTGCCTCAGATAGTTGGTGAGCATCACAAATTCTCCTTTACAGAGCGCTAATGCATGTGTAGCCGATGTGAAATGGCTAGCTAGTTAGCAGTGGTGCGCGCTAATAGCGTTTCAGTCGGTGATGTCACTTGCTCTGAGACCTTGAAGTAGTGGTTCACCTTGCTCTGCAAGGGCCGCGGCTTTTGTGGAGCGATGGGTAACGATGCTTCGAGGGTGACTGTTGATGTGTGCAGAGCGTCCCTGGTTTAATACTGTTACACATGCCAAATGAGTGTTGTGTGATTCTTACCTAATGTTTAGAGATGGTACTGTTAACAATTTCAAGTCTGTCACAAATGACAAGCAGAGTTTTTACCCCTTCTAAGAACAGTTAGCCTAGTGTGTGCAGTGTATTTCAGTGATGCTAGCAGCATCCAGTAGTTGACAGGAAAGGCATTATGGTACCAACAAGGAAATTAACTGTTGGTTGTGAGTGATACTACAAACAGTACTAAGACAACGTTCTCCTGCAGATGAAATCATTGAGCGGCAGATAGACGAGGGCATGTTGTCTCCTGACCTGAGAGAGAAGATCAGCTTTGTCCTCCTGAGGAAGCACAGGCACCAGACCAAAAAGCCCATCCACCGCTCTCTGGCTGACATGGGCAAGGCCAGCGGTGGTGGTGCCCGTGAGTGTCCCTCTGCTCTATGGTCAAGAATGACCATCGGTATCCCTATACACATTATAGTACTGCCGAATGTTTACATTTGTAGCCTACGTATACACATAAATATATATGTATTATGCCCACTGCACAGGCTTTCTTACACTTTCTTTAATTGCAAATTATCAACAACAAAAAATGTATGCAGTCCTCTCAGTTTTATTCAGTTGAATTAAATCAACTTTATCCCCAAGGATAAATTATAGTCTATCTCCTTAAACAGTCTCCTGTCTTCCTTACTTGAATTTCCTCTTCAGCTCGTAGTCCAGGGGCAGCGGCCGCATTCAACCGATCCACAGAGGACCTACGCATGAAATCAGGAGGCTATGGTCGTCTGCGTGAGTCTCTCTCTCATCATCTTTCTAGAGCCTGTCTGTTTCTTTTTCTCTTTCTTTCACGCTCTCTTCCTGTGACTTTTTGTATCGCTCTTAAAGATGCACTCTGCAGAAATCGCTCCTCCATTTCCTAGTTGCTAAAATTCTAATAGTTTGCTTAATTTCAGTTTATATGAAAAAACAAGCAAGGATAGTGTAGAGAATCATTGTTCCATCTAAACGCTCTGAAATATATTTTCCATAACTGAAAATATAGAATTTTCAGTTGTTTGAAGCTGGTGTGCAAAACCAAAAGTAAAAGACGCGAAAACAAAAACTTAAGAACGGGAAACATATAGCATATAGAAACTTGCTTTCAATGAGACTAACAGATCTAGAACATAAATTTCTATGTGAATTTGGTCGGGTCACCCAAAAAGTGACATATTGCAGCTTTTAATATCAAATTATTTGCCGCTCTCTTTTTAGATGTGTTTGAAGCGATATAGAATACTACAGGGTTCTCCCTAAAGAATGTACAAGAGGCGTAAAAAATATACAGTACCAGTCAAAAGATTGGACACACCTACTTATTCTAAGGGTTTTCTTTATTTTTACTATTTTCTACATTGTATAATAATAGTGAAGACATCAAAACTATGAAATAACACAGAATCATGTAGTAACCAGGAAAGTGTTAAACAAATCAAAATATATGTTATATTTTATATTCTTCAAGGTAGCCACCCTTTGCCTTGATGACAGCTTTGCACACTCTTGGCATTCTCTTAACCAGCTTCATGAGGTAGTCACCTGGAATGCGTTTCAATTAACAGGTGTCCCTTGTTAAAAGTTAATTTGTGGAATTTCTTTCCTTAATCTGTTTGAGCCAATCATTTGTGTTGTGACAAGGTAGGTCACAACACAACAACACACACATAGATAGTCCTATTTGGTAAAGACCAAGTCCATATTATGACAAGAACAGCTTAAATAAGCAAAGTGAAACGACAGTCCATCATTACTTTAAGACAAGAAGAACTTTGAAAGTTTCCTCTAGTGCAGCCGCAAAAAACATCAAGCGCTATGATAAAACTGGCTCTCATGAGGACCACCACAGGAAAGGAAGACCCAGAGTTACCTCTGCTGCACCTCAGATTGCAGCCCAAATAAATGCTTCACAGAGTTCAAGTAACAGACATATCTCAACATCAACTGTTCAGAGGAGACTGTGTGAATCAGGCCTTCATGGTCGAATTGTTGCAAAGAAACCACTACTAAAGGACACCAATAAGAAGAATAAACTTGCTTGGGCCAAGAAACACGAGCAATGGACATCTGTCCTTTGATCTTATGAGTCCAAATTTGAGATTTTGGGTTCCAACCTCTGTGTCTTTGTGAGATGCGGAGTAGGTGAACGGATGATCGCCGCATGTGTGATTTCCACTGTGAAGCATGGAGGAGGAGGTGTGATGGTGTGGGGGTGCTTTGCTGGTGACATAGTCAGTGATTTATTTAGAATTCAAGGCACACTTAAACAGCATGGCTACCACAGCATTCTGCAGCAATACTTCATCACATCTGGTTTGCGCTTAGTTGGACTATCATTTGTTTTTCAACAGGACAATGACCCAAAACACACCTCCAGGCTGTGTAAGGACATTTTGACCAAGAAGGAGAGTGATGGAATGCTGCATCAGATCACCTGGCCTCCGCAATCACCCGACCTAAACCCAATTGAGATGGTTTGGGATGAGTTGGACCGCAGAGTGAAGGAAATACAGCCAACAAGTGCTCAGCATATGTGGGAACTCCTTCAAGACGGTTGGAAAAGCATTCCAGGTGAAGCTGGTTGAGAGAATGCCAAGAGTGTGCAAAGCTGCTGCCAAGGCAAAGGGTGGCTACTTTGAAGAATCTAAAATATTACATATATTTTGATTTGTTTAACACTTTTTTGGTGACAACATGATTCCATGTGTGTTATTTCATAGTTTTGATGTCTTCGCTATTATTCTAAAATGTAGAAAATAGTAAAAAATAAATAAAAACCCTTGAATGAGTAGGCATGTCCACACTTTTGACTGGTACTGTATTTTTACTTTATTTGTTATCATATAAGGCCATATTTTGCTCTAGATTGCAGGAAATTGCAGTTACAGGTGTTAAAAATTAAAAAACCACGGAGTCCAAAGGGGGGCATTGACCCCTCCTGGCCTCCTCCCCAGCCATACCCAGCAGCACCTGCTTGTTAAAAAAATCCAGAGGAGAAGTAATAATATGTAATCCTCTTCAGGTTATGAATTCATCTCATTTGAAGAAGAAAAACTCAGTTGATTTGCACGTGTCTTTGATACATAGAACACTCTCAACATTAATATGATCAATTGTTCACATGTACTGTGTTGCTTTACAGGTCATGCCCATAGTAGGAGTATGAATGACATTGCAGACACTCTGAGCACAGACCAGGTGACCCACTAATGCAACATTTACAACTCAGCAGGCTCAATTCATTCAAACATCCTTGCAGAGCGAAACTGCAGGTTTTACAGAATTATTGTCATAAAATAATTTAGATCTTATAATCTAAGTTAATTTAGGGTAGTTACATTACTTAAAATGTGCACTTCCTCTGTGCAGAAATTATATTAGTTTTCCGCAACAATGTTTGATTGAATTGCAACCAGAGTGTTTGTAGGAATTCATATTCCTTCTTTTGCAATGGCAAAACGTGTTGAGTTTGTGTATACATACAGTATGTGTTTGTGCCGAATTTTCAATATCCATTTAACCAGTAAATGTGCTGAATTTTACATGTACATTTTAATTAAGTGTGGCAAGCAGCTGTATGCTGCAGAGGATTTGTATTGCAGTTGTATTTCATTGTTGCCATGGGAACCCGATGAGAGTCAGCATTGTTATAATTCTCATAAAATATTTGATTGGGTTCGTTTTAGTGTTGGTGTCACAGAGCAGTTGGGAGCAGGCTGCTTCACAATTCAGTATTTTCTTAGGGTGATTTAAAAGGAGAATTTAAACCCAGTGAGACAGACGGTCTCTCTTTAATTCCATTGTTAGCAAGGTTATTATGCTGTGAATGATGGAGGATGGGTCAGGTGTGTTGTACTAAGCATTGGGTTAAAACGGATGCCTCTGACAATTTTTATGCCCAAATAATTGTCTTGAGAATAATGTTCTGGACAAATACGTTGGGTTTAACTCAGTAGATATGCAAATTAATACATCTCTGGGTACTTTACTGTTTCTGAATCTATTTGGCTAGCGTAACGCAAACACAGACTGGCTTCCAGGCTATCCCAATGTTTTTAAACTACCCTCACTGTTTAGTCTATGGTTGAGTGGTTTATACTACACGTTGGGGCATACATACATACAGTAAATCATGTACCAGTGTGCAAGTGATAGCGTTGGCCACGTTTCCTTCACACATTCAAGTCCCAGGCTACATTAATTAGAATTGACGCTCAGAGACCAATTTTGTTATCCAGCAAAAACATATGCTGCCAGAAGAGTAGTGAGGTGAAATGTAATTATGTTTTTCAAACAGATCATTGAGTGGATAGATAGAAGCCTAAAGGCATTGTTAGAGCACAATGGCAATGTCAAGAAGGATAAATCTATTATATGCACATATTGTATGGTTTCACTGTCTTATTTGAATAATTTATTAGTGTCATATAGTGATATTTATCTGGGTATATAAAAAAACTAGGACTTGAACTTGAAAATATGATGCAATTTCACCTCAAATGTGTTTTGGCAGTTATGCTGACAAGAAATCCAGTGTCCATACCATACAGTATATGCCATGATGTATCAACTATTTTTGACTCCCTCCCTCCCTCCATAGCTAAGGAATAAGTTCATGAAAAAGATACCTAGAGATGCTGAGGCATCAAATGTGCTAGTGGGTGAGGTGGACTTCCTGGATAAACCCTTTGTAGCCTTTGTCCGCCTGGCACAGGCCACCACTCTGGGAGGACTTACAGAGGTTCCTGTGCCCACCAGGTAATGGCTGTCTGCCTGTCTGACACATGACCATGTCTATTCATATTACCCTTTACTCCTCTCTGTCTGTCTATCTGTGTGTTTCTCTCGCTCTTTCTCTCTCTTTTTGTCTGTCTCGTCTTTTTCTCCGTAATTGTTCTTATACCCATGCAACTGTATTTTGTGAGCCCTACACCATTTTTGAGGTGTGTATTTTATCCACACTACCTAATCTAACCTTAGTTGAATGCACTGACTGTAAGTCGCACTGGATAAGTTTCTGCTAAATGACAAAAATGTACAAAATGTGGTCTGTGGTCTAACATACTTTACACATACTGTAAATAGTTGCTGCCTTACTTTCTCCTTTGCGTCTGTTCTTATGCCCAAGCGAGCACATCTTTTGACATTTTGTGAGCCGTTGTTGAGGTACCTTTTTTCCCCTCACTACCACAGATTCCTGTTTATTCTGTTGGGGCCCACAGGAAAAGCCAAGTCCTATAATCAGATCGGTCGAGCCATAGCTACTCTAATGGTGGATGACGTAAGTGTCTGTCAATGCTTCCTTTTTTCTTCTTGAATACAGATGACATGGAAATACAGGCTTGATTGTCTGGCAACTTGAGTCAGCCAAAAATGTGTGGACTTCACATGCTGATAATGAGGCCACCATGGCTTGCTGTTGGTAACGGTCAGCCTCTCCTGTCACTATCATGGGGAAAAAACATTGAATGTCAGACAGGCAATAGCCTGTTATTTCACCATAAAAGACAGGTGTTTTAAACAGAGTCCCACCACGGTCATAAATTAGGAACAGTCCCCAGGATTTGTACCCCATTACTTTATGAGGGGCCAAGACAGGTACCAATATCAGATACCTTGTGCAGGCCATAATAATAGTCATAATTTATCCCCCCCCCCCCCCCCCCCCACAGCTCTTTAGTGATGTGGCGTACAAGGCTAGAGATCGAGAAGATCTGATTGCAGGTATAGATGAGTTCTTGGATGAGGTGATTGTGCTGCCGCCCGGCGAGTGGGACCCCAAAATCCGTATCGAGCCACCTAAGAAGGTGCCCACGGCTGACAAGAGGTTGGAGTCATATTTAGGTTTTATAATCTAGTTTAATCTATGTTAGTTCCATTACCTAATCATTTCCCCACATTTAAAAAAAAAGTCACCTCTAAGACCCAGATATGAGGTCCTTCTCAGAATTTCTGTCATCAGCACTTCCCTTCCCTCTCTTCCTGTGTGTATTCCCTCTGTTTACAGGAAGTCGGTGCACTCTCTGAATGAGCTGGGTCAGCCGAACGGTACGGCGGGAGGAAGTGGAGGCCACGGTGAGGATGAGGAGATGCCAGTGGCTCACGAACTGGGAGAGGAGCTGGCACACACAGGGAGGTAGGCTACTGGTTGAGGACTGGGATTGACATCTTTTACATGTACGTTTAAGAGACTAGGAGAATGATAACATGAAAGGAACTGGGTCTGAACTGGGATAACGAGAAATGCCACTGAGTGAATTGAGATATGAGGTATATGAGTATTTGAGTGGAACTGGTACTAGAGTTGGCCTTTAAAGAGACATTTGGACATCTAAATGTGCTTGAAAACGTCCTGTCTCTTGTTAATTCACATTGGGAATATTCAACCAGTGGATGGATTAGGGACAGATCACAATTTACTTGGGGGGGTCCAAAATAGGGGAGGGTTGTCAAACTTTTTTTTTTGCTTTGGGGAGGTTTGTGTATTTTTTTTTTATTGGGCACAGGGGAGGGTAGTGTGTTTTTCCCTGGTTTACATTTGCTCCTTTGGAGGTTTTACTATATCATTTATTCCATCATAGACACATTTTCTCATCCGCTTGCATGCGCCTCCCCAATAGAAAGGAAGGTGTTTTGGTACTTCCCATATGCATTGTGCTTTTCCGTGTGCAAATTTTTACTATACCACAGGTCAGTATATTCTAACAGTCTAATGGTCTATCCTGCCCTCTATCCACCATTCATATTGACAATAGTGGTAGGTGGATAATAGTCCAGATCTGAAATAGGCCAACGAGCAATCATAACACACATATAAACATTACAGTCTGCATCCAATTTTTTATATGAATCGACAGGAGCAAATAGGAATAGCTGTCAAGACTTCCACCGAAGTTGGTCCCTCTCCTTGTTCGGGCGGCGTTCGGCGGTCGACGTCACCGACCTTCTAGCCATCGCCGATCCACTTTTAATTTTCCATTGGTTTTGTCTTGTCTTCCATCACACCTGGTTCCAATTTCATCAAGTACATGTTGTGTATTTAACCCTCTGTTCCCCCCCATGTCCTTGTCCGTAATTGTTTGTTGTAGTGCTTGTGCACGGTATGCTGGTATGTACCGGGTTTTGTTTGACCCATCTATTGTATTATTCTGTTGACGGTGGTTTATGGTTATTAAACACAACCGTTGTGAATCAGTTTCCTCTCTCCTGCGCCTGACTCTGCCGCCAGTAGCGTCGCATTACAATAGCTGATAGGCAGTGCAGAGGCCAGGTGCATCATTGCGCATGAAAGAACAGTGAAGACATGAGACACACAGCTAAAAACAATCTCCCCTGTTGATCTTGTTTAGGGACAATACAATGATTCTACCTAGACTAGCTTACAACATCACAATGCAATGAATAATTGCATTATTGTTTAAAAGTGAGTACAACATTCTATAGCCTACTCTAGGCTGAAGTGAAAATGGAATTTGAATAAAAGACCAGTTGTGGGTCCACTCAACAGTTTATAAGGTCTAGAAAGACACAGTAGCAGGCCAGTCTGGCTGTATTTTTACTTCTGATACTGAATATGCTGTCTGTTTCACATCATCTTTCTCCCAAGTTGTCCTATAATAATGTGGCCACATATACTCCCAGCAGGCCCAATTATTCAGGAAAGCTTAACACATGCTCAGCCTCCTCTCCAATCCGAGCGGCTATTCCTCGCACACCGAGAACCTAACACTTCATTAGAGCCTAAATATTTATCATTTAACTTTTAAAATGTATGTCTTTTTATATGTGGCGTAATCACAGCCAGTCACAATGTTTTAATCCGAGTCGGCTACTTCCAAAAGTCCCCTGTTGGCATGTCCACAATCAACCAAATTTTAATTCCAGCGTCCTCAAAATGGCTCGACATTAACCAGGTTTCCATCCAACCTTCTTATGCCAGTAAAGTAGCCTACGTGTCTGATAAATGTCACTACATCATGGGAAAGCATGCGGTTTATGAGGCTACAGATTAAATCAATTATGATGAACTTCACAGGGTGTTGAAAGTGCACAGTGATGAGGTCGATGCTCCTTTCAATAAATATTGAGGGTCTTATTTGATGTGCACTACGTATTTACACACAGACTTTTATCTGCAACAAGTCAATTTGACGGAAACACAAGTCTGATGGGAAAATGCTCCAGGGTTTCCCTTCGCTGGTAATTGCTGGCATTTGGCTGATAAAAAATAATAAAAAGCTGATAAATAACATTGTAGCAGGCCAAATTGTCCAGGAGAGGTTGTCTGTCATAGCCGACACCCCGAATTTGCGCTTCAGCACCATTCTCTCATGCCTTGCGTACACGTGTGCCTGATTCTGAGGAGAGAGAGCGCAAGAGAGGAGCCTTGGCCTAGGCCACCGTTGATTGCAAAGATGGAGGCCTTTTTCATTGACGTAAAACCAAAGTTAGAGAAAGAGTATGCCTATAGTGAAAAGAGGGGGATATAATATTTTAATATTGTAGTGGACTAAGATGAGAAGAATGCAGTGTACTGTACGACTCCTCATTTAGGTAGGATTCAATTTTAAAACTTACATTTATTTATAATAATTCGTTTTTTATCCTTTTTATTATTATCATTGTATGTCATTGTTATTATTGTAAGCCTATTTACTGAACACAAATATAAACACAACATGGAACAATTTCAACGATTTACAGAGTTTCAGTTCATATAAGGAAATCAGTCAATTGAAATAAAGTAATTAGGCCCTAATCTATGGATGTCACATGACTGGGCAGGGGAGCAGCCAGGGGTGGGCCTGGGAGGGCATAGGCCCACCCACTTGGGAGCCAGACAGTTTTTCCCCACAAAAGGTCTTTATTACAGACATAAATACTCCTCAAATTCATCAGCTGTCCGGGTGGCTGGTCTCAGATGATCCCTCAGGTGAAAAAGCCAGGTGTGGAGGTCCTGCGCTGGCGTGGTTACACATGATCTGCGGTTGTGAGGCCGGTTGGACATACTGACAAATTCTCTAAAACAACGTTGGAGGTTTATGGTAGAGAAATTATCATTCAATTATGTGGCAACAGTTCTGGTGGACATTCCTGTAGTAAGCATGCCAATTGCATGCTCCCTCAAAACTTGAGACATCTGTGGTAAAACTACACATTTTAGAGTGGCCTTTTATTGTCCCCAGCACAAGGTGCACCTGTGTAGCGATCATGCTGTTTAATCAGCTTCTTGATATTCCACACCTATCAGCTGGATGGATTATCTTGGCAAAGGAGAAATGTTCACTAACAGGGATGTAAACAAATTTGTGCACAAAATTTGAGAGAAATAAGCTTTTTGTGCATATGGAACATTTCTGGGATATTTTATTTCAGTACATGAAACATGGGACCAACACTTTATATGTTGTTGTGTTTATATTTTTGTTCAGAATATTAATTGAAACCAGTTCTTTAAATATGCAAAACCTGTTTTGTTTAATTCTGTTTAAACATTTGAATTGGCTAAATTCCATTAGATCTGTCTTTTTTAATTGTGTGCAATTTGATGAACAGAAATAGATAGACATCTGTTACAAAACACCAAAACGTTTAATTACATTCAGAGATTGTCAAGCCAAGCCTTTGATCCTGGTTAAGCCTTCAAGGTAGGGAGGGATGTGTTTTCTGTTTGTCTATTTATTGTGGTGTTGAAAACGCAACCCATGTCGGTATGTTTTCGTTATTGGTTGTTTTGGTGGAAAATTGGTTGCAAACAGTATATTTTATTTAATTATAAACATGCCATCAAAAAGTTCAAAATCTGATTTTCCCCATAGCTGTTCATTGTCTGCAACCGGCTCTGATTATGAAGTAATGAAACATGCAGGGAGAGTGAGCTCTTGTGGTGGTCGGCAAACCCTCAATCTTCTGGCTCATAGCCCTGCATGGCATCGACTGAGCAACACAAGCAAAGTAGATATCCACGTTTATAAGCACAGGGTCGCTACAGTTATTGTTATTTGTGGTCGTAAAACATTATTTTGAGTTAATTCTGTGAAGGTGGAGGGTGTTCAATTTATTTTACAGTACAAGGTGAGGGTCATATGAAAATGTTTTTGACGCTGGGGAGGGGGGTGCAATTTATTTTTTGACACCTTGAGTTGGACCCCTCCTGGTCAGGCGTTCAGTAATATACTCTTAGAAAAAAGGGTTCCAAAGAGGTTCTTCGGCTGTCCCCATAGGATCATTTTTTGGGGGGTTCCAGGCAGAACCCCTTTTGGTTCCATGTAGAGGCCTCTGTGGAAAGGGTTCTACATGGAACCCAAAAGAGTTCTACCTGGAACCGAAAGGGTTGTACCTGGAACCGAAAAGGGTTCTTCAAAGGGTTTTCCTATGGGTACAGCCGAATAACCCCTTTAGGTTCTAGATAGCAAAATCCAAGAGTGTAGCCAAGATAATCTCGTCTCCATTCCTCATCGGCCTGATATTATAGTTTTAAATCATCATCGGTTCAATTGGCCCATCCTGTCACACTTTGAAACGACAGACAGACTGAAATTAAGTGAGTCTGTGTGATGCATAAAACAGGTGATAATGAATTTCAAACAGAGTATGTGCACCACCCTTACCAAAGTGTTTGTGTCTGTGACAAGCACTTTGTGACAATTGCTGATGTATAAACTGGCTTTATAAAATATATTTGATTGATTGACTGTGTCTGTGGCACGTTCTGCATCATAACCAGAGGGTTTGTGTCTGTGCCTGTGTCCGTGACAGGTTATGTAGAGACCACAGTGTTTGTAGCTGTGTCAGGCTCTGCATCATTACCAGAGTGTCTGTGTTTTTGTCAGGTTCTGCGGAGGTCTGTTCCTGGACATGAAGAGAAAGCTGCCCTGGTTTCCTAGTGACTTCTACGAAGGCTTCCATATCCAGTCCATCTCTGCAGTCCTCTTCATCTACCTGGGCTGCATAACCAATGCCATCACCTTTGGAGGCCTGCTGGGGGATGCCACAGACAACTATCAGGTAGAGCTGATGTAGCTTGAACTCTAGAACTGTTGTGCTAACATTCTACCCCTTGTAATCTGTGTCAAATGACAATAATTTTGGCATATTTACGGAGTTAGCACAAACAGACTGGTACCCGAGTTAGGGCTTATGACCCTTGAATTAATTTAAATGGAGTTAATTTACTGATTCAAAAAAAAATGTATCTGAGTCAGTGATTTGCTAAAGAATGTTTTTAGTATGGAACATGAGCCAAAAAAATGGTATGGTAGCTAACTCACTCTAGGTGATATATGTGTGTGACGGATGGGAACAGTGACTGCCCTAAATCCATTTGTTCAGCTCAACACATACTGAAACCATTTAGGATAAGTGCTCTGGCTGGCTGCTACTGATGATTCGCACAGACTGTCTGTCAGATTGAAATATAGCAGGCTCATACTGCCTTTCTCTAACACATTCACAACCACTTCTCTCTGTCTGTCTCTCTTCATTTTCCCACTCCATCTCTCTCTCCCTACTCTCTCCCCTACCCTGTTTCCCCCCCTGCCCTCCCTTCTCTCTCTCCTCTATATCAGGGTGTGATGGAGAGTTTCCTGGGCACAGCGTTGTCAGGAACAGTGTTCTGTATGTTTAGTGGTCAGCCCCTCATCATCCTTAGCTCCACTGGACCCATCCTCATCTTCGAGAAACTGCTCTTCGAATTCAGCAAGTGAGTGAGAGCTCAACCCCACTTCAAAGTCAGACACTGTAGCCAAGGGGTGTTGAACTCATTTTGCCCTGGGGGCTGCATTCATTCTTCAACGAGGTCCGGAAAGCCGCGCTGACATTTTAAAATATTTCCTTGCTGTCAGAATTTTCAAAACATTGTCTTCTATCCATCGTTTTTTGAATTTTCGATGCTCCCTGACTGTTTATTGATTATTAGTGAGCTGGACCGTCAAGAAACTGTATGAACATACAGTGGGGAGAACAAGTATTTGATACACTGACGATTTTGCAGGTTTTCCTACTTACAAAGCATGTAGAGGTCTGTAATTTTTTATCATAGGTACACGTCATCTGTGAGAGACGGAATCTAAAACAAAAATCCAGAAAATCACATTGTATGATTTTTAAGTAGTTAATTCACATTTCACAATCGGCAGTGTATCAAATACGTGTTCTCCCCACTGTAGGTCCATTATAATTTCTACACAGTTTCAATTTCTTTTCTTCATTTTAAAATATATTGAGTTATTCCCCCCCCCCCAAAAAAAACACCCCTGCTGTAGCCTATACAGTATATAATATATTGATACATATGGTTCCTCCCTTTGATTTGAAAGACAATTCAAACACCCACATCAGACATGATATACAATGAAAGACACAATGGTGAGATTTGATATGCCATATTGGAGAGCTTGTCCGTACCAGCTTTATAAAAGGACGGTCTTACCTTTCACCTTCTGCCCTATATCAATGTTCTTATTTCTAAGGAACAATGGTATAGACTACATGGAGCTGCGTCTGTGGATAGGGATCCACTCCTGTATCCAGTGCTTCCTCCTGGTCGCCACGGACGCCAGCTACATCATCAAGTACATGACCCGCTTCACAGAGGAGGGCTTCTCCAGCCTCATCTCCTTCATCTTCATCTCTGACGCCATCAAGAAGATGGTGAGTCACACGCAGGCATGCGGACGCACACAGACGCAGTTATGCTCACACTTAGGCACATAGGCACACAGGCACACACGCAAAAACACTTAACTGTTGATGTAATGTGCTGCTACAGATGGGCTCCTTCAAGTACTATCCCATCAACACCGACTTCAAGCCAGACTACGTCACTGCCTACAAGTGCGAGTGCCTGGCCCCAGACCCCAGTGAGTCCATCCGTGGCTGTATAGTATATCATTATAGTACAGTAACAATCAAGTTAGCCAGAATTCCCAACAGGGGTCATAGTGGTTGTCATATGGTTGGAGGTGGTAGTAATGGGGAATTAGGGCCTAGTAGCTTGGGTGCCAATCTGTTTCTGCTCTCATGTCAATTGTCATGCCAAACATGGCAAAGGTTTGCCTTGACACTGACAGAAATGGAGTTGGCAAGAGCACAAACAGATAGAAGTATAAACAGGACCTGGCTACCTCTAAGGGATTTGGGGACATAAAGATTATCGTATGGTTTGGTAATATAAGGAGGTATTATATCTTTATGCCTCTCTGGAGATGTTCACTGCATTGGGAAATCGTTATGAGAATTGACTTAAGGTATTTGAATAATGTAACTGATTTGTCTTATATTTGTTTTTGCCGCACTCACAAATGGCTGCGGTCTGATGCGAGTGAGTAACACTTTGTATGCATGAGCTTCAACTAGCTACTTTCTCTGTTCAAGGTCTCCAAGTCTACTTGATGAATTCTTATTCCATTTCTCTTGTCCCTTGACTGCCCTCTCACTGTTTTCACTCTCTGCATCTCAATTTTTCCTTCATAACCCTCCTCTCTCCTTCTGTCTCCCTTCTTTTCACATATTAAACAGTGGCTTCAATGATCTTCAATGGTTTAGTGCCAGTGCCAACTGATAACACCTCTAGTCTCTTTGGAGTAAGTGATTTTTTTAAATTACGTTTTTACTTTGTCATGTCTAGCAACAACAACTAGCAACAACAACTGGGACCTAAGCCACCCACCACAAGGCCCCTAAATTTGCCCAAGAAAGGCAAACAAATTTCAAAATCACACCAAACTTAAAGACAGGAATCAAACCAAAAAGTGGAGAAAAGCAAAAAGCAAGGAAGATCAGATAAACGGCAACGAAATGAGTTAACCCTCCACATCTGTCAAGCCAACTTGTGCACTGGGCCAGCTGCTCTTAAATATCACCTGTGCCAGCACAGGGGAAATACCTTCTGACTAACGAGGTGACTCCAATCGGTGTGCCGACCGTGCCAACGTGCTAACATCCAACCCCAAAATATAAATGGAAAAACCAAAGCCTGTAACACCTTCCCCCTTAAGGCAACAAACATACCCTATATTTACACTACCGTTCAAAAATTTGGGGTCACTTAGAAATGTCCTTGTTTTTGAAAGAAAAGCACTTTTTATGTCCATTAAAATAACATACAAATGATCAGAAATACATTGTTAATGTTGTAAATGACTATTGTAGCTGGAAAAGGCAGATTCCTTTTAATAGAATATCTACATTAGAGTGTCAAGTTTGACGAATAGAAGCCTCACAAGTGCTCATCTGGCAGCTTCATTAAATAGTACCTGCAAAACACCAGTCTCAACATTAACAGTGAAGAGACGACTCCGGGATGCTGTCCTTCTAGGCAGAGTTCTTGTGTCTGTGTTATTTTGCCCATTTTAATATTTTATTTTTATTGGCCAGTCTGAGATATGGCTTTTTCTTTGCAGCTCTGCCTAGAAGGCCAGCATCCCGGAGTTGCCTCTTCACTGTTGACGTTGAGACGGGTGTTTTGCGGGTTCTATTTAATGAGGCTGCCTGTTGAGGACTTGTGATGCGTCTGTTTCTCAAACTGGACACTCTAATGTACTTGTCCTCTTGCTCAGTTGTGCACAGCGTTGTACGAGATCTTCAGTTTCTTGGCAATTTCTCGCATGGAATAGCCTTCATTTCTCAGAGCAAGAATAGACAGACGAGATTCAGAAGAAAGTTATTTGTTTCTGGCCATTTTGAGCTTGTAATCAAACCCGCAAATGCTGATGCTCCAGATACTCAACTAGTCTAAAGAAGGCCAATTTAATTGCTTCTTTAATCAGGTCAACAGTTTTTAGCTGTGCTAACATAATTGCAAACCGGTTTTCTAATGATCAATTAGTCTTTTAAAATGATAAACTTGGATTAGTTAACACAACGTGCCATTGGAACACAGGAGTGATGGTTGCTGATAATGGGCCTCTGTACACAATCAGTCGTTTCCAACTACAATAGTCATTTCCAACATTAAGAATGACTACACTGTATTTCTGATCAATTTGATGTTGTTTTAATGGACAGAAAATGTGCTTTTCTTTCAAAACAAGGACACTTTTTCATGTAGACACTTTATCAGCCAATTGGGAATTATTTGTTTACAGCAAATGGCTTTCCTTTGAGGAGTCTGAAAAATAAGTCGATTAGTTCCCATATTATTATTTTCGTCGCCCTTATGTTCTCTTGCACTCTCTTTCCTTTTATCTTCTCTCTCTCGCTCTCTCTCTCTCTCCCAAGAAACCTCACATCCACACAGCCATTACTCTCCCCTTCACCTTATTCTTCGACCTCTAAAACGTGTCCTACTCCCTGCCCTCCTGCATCCCTCTCTCCTCTTAGTTGAACATCACAGACCTGGACTGGAGCCAGCTCAGTAAGAAGGAGTGTGTGAAGTACGGAGGCTCTCTGGTGGGCAACACCTGTAAGTACGTCCCTGACCTGGCCCTCATGTCCTTCATCCTGTTCTTCGGGACCTACTCCATGACCGTCTCCCTCAAGAAGTTCAAGTTTAGCCGCTACTTTCCTACCAAGGTGAGACTAGAACGAACTGAAGAGGAGCTGGATGTTTATTCATTGACATAGAGGCTGCATCGCAAATAGCAGCCTGATTCAGCCACAGTTTCATATTTTTCAAGGCAAAGATGATCTATTTAAAACACTTGAGGCAGATATGATTATGTGTAATCTGTGGTGATTTGGGGTAATCTCCATGGAGATATGGTGTAAATAAGAGCAATGACCGAAACATGTTTAGATCTAAACTTTTGTATACAATTGTCTCCCCAAACTCCTCAATGTACATATTACAGCAGATCCCATGGTATCCTGAAACTGCATGTTACTCACAGACAGGAATATTCTATTTCACCTATATTATAGCTGAATACAGCTTCAAATCAAATCAAATTTAATAGTATTTGTCACATGTGCCAAATACAACAGGTGTAGACCTTACTGTGAAATGCTTACTTACAAGCCCTTAACCAACAATGCAGTTTTAAGAAGATACAAAAAAGTAAGAGATAAGAATAACAAACAATTAAAGAGCAGCAGTGAATAACAATAGCGGGGCTGTATACTGGGAGTAGTGGTACAGAGTCAATGTGTCAATGTGCGGGGGCACCTCTGTTGTCGAGGTAATTGAGGTAATTATGTACACGTAGGTAGAGTTATTAAAGTGGCTATGCATAGATAATAACAGAGAGTAGCAGCAGCGTGGGGGGGGGGGGGGTCAATGCAAATAGTCTGGGCAGCCATTTGATTAGCTGTTCAGGAGTCTTATGGCTTGGGGGTAGAAGCTGTTTAGAAGCCTCTTGGACCTGGTGCTCTGGTACCACTTGCTGTGTGTTAGCAGAGAGAACAATCTATGACTAGGGTGGCTAGAGTCTTTGACCATTTTTAGGGCCTTCCTCTGACACCGCATTGTGTAAAGGTCCTAGATGGCAGGAAGCTTGGCCCCCGATGATGTACTGGGCCGTACGCATTACCCTCTGTAGTGCCTTGCGGTCGGAGGCCCGAGCAGTTGCCATACCAGGGAGTGATGCAACCCGTCACTGTTGTGTCATCAGTAAACTTAATGATGGTGTTGGAGTTGTGCCTGGCCGTGCATTCATGAGTGAACAGAGAGTACAGGAGGGGACTGAGCATGCACCCCTGAGGGGCCCCCGTGTTGAGGATCAGTGTGGCGAATGTGTTGTTACGCACTCTTACCACCTGGGGTGGCCCGTCAGGAAGTCCAGGATCCAGTTGCAGAGGGAGGTGTTTAGTCCCAGGGTCCTTAGCTTAATGTTGAGCTATGAGGGCACTATGGTGTCGAATGCTGAGCTGTGGTCAATGAATAGCATTCTCACATAGGTGTTTATTTTGTCCAGGTGGGAAAGGGCAGTGTGGAGTGAAATATAGATTGCATCATCTGTGGATCTGTTGGTACAGTATGCAAATTGGAGTGGGTCTATGGTTTCTGGGATAATGGTGTTGATGTGAGCCAAGACCAGCCTTTCAAAGCAATTCATGGCTAGAGACGTGAGTGCTACGGGTCGGTAGTCATTTAGGCAGGTTACCTTAGTGTTCTTGGGCACAGGGACTATGGTGGTCTGCTTGAAACATGTTGGCATTACAGACTCAGACAGGGAGAGATTGAAAATGTCAGTGAAGACATTTGCCAGTTGGTCAGTGCATGCTCAGAGTACATGTCCTGGTAATCCGTCTGGCCCAGCGACCTTGTGAATGTTGACCTGTTTCAAGGTCTTACTCACATCTGCTGTGGACAGCGTGATCACACAGTCGTCCGGAACAGCTGATGCGCTCATGCATGTTTCAGTGTTACTTGTCTCGAAGCGAGCATAGAAGTTATTTAGCTCATCTGGTAGGCTCGTGTCACTGGGCAGCTCTCACTGTGCTTCCCTTTGTAGTCTGTAATGGTTTGCAAGCCTTACCACAACCGACGAGCGTCAGAGCCGGTGTAGTACGATTCGATCTTAGTCCTGTATTGACGCTTTGCCTGTTTGATGGTTTGTCGGAGGGCATAGCAGGATTTCTTATAAGCTTCCGGGTTAGAGTCCCACACCTTGAAAGCGGCAGCTCTACCCTTAAGCTCAGTGTGAATGTTGCCTGTAATCCATGGCTTCTGGTTGGGGTATGTACATACAGTCACTGTGTGGACAACGTCCTCTATGCACTTATTGATAAAGCCAGTTACTGATGTGGTGTACACCTCAATACCATCGGATAAATCCCAGAACATATTCCAGTTTGTGCTAGCAAAACAGTCCTGTAGTTTAGCATCTGCTTTGTCTGACCAATTATTTATAGACGAGTCACTGCTGCTTCCTGCTTTAATTTTTGCTTGTAAGCCGGAATCAGAAGGATAGAGTTATGGTCAGATTTACCAAATGGAGGGTGAGGGAGAGCTTTGTACGCGTGTGTGGAGTAAAGGTGATCTCACATTTCTTCCCCTCTGGTTGCACATTTAACATGCTGATAGAACTTAGGTAAAACTGATTTAAGTTTCCCTGCATTAAAGTCCACGGCAACTAGGAATGCCGCCTCTGGATGAGCATTTTCCTGTTTGCTTATGGCTGAATACAGCTCATTGAGTGTGGTCTTAGTGCTAGCATTGGTCTCTGGTGGTATGTAGACAGCTACAAAAAATAGAGATGAAAACTCTCAAGGCAGATAGTGTGGTCTACAGCTTATCATGAAATACTCTACCTCAGGCAAGCAAAACCTTGAGACTTACTTAGATATCGTGCACCAGCTATTGTTTACAAATATGCATAGGTCCCCGCCCCGTGTCTTACCAGAGGCTGCTGTTCTTTCCTGCCGTGTATAACCCGCCAGCTGTATGTTCTTAATGTCGTTGTTCAGCCACGACTCCATGAAACATAAGATATTACAGTTTAATGTCCCGTACAGTCGCCCCATTTATTTTACAGTGATTGAACGTTAGCTAGCAGAACGGAAGGCAAGGGCAGATTAGCCACTCATCGCCTGATCCTCAGAAGGCATCCTGATCTCTTTCCGCGAAACCTACATTTCATTTTCCAGTGAATCACAGGGATCTGGGCCAGGTCGGGTGTTTGTAGTATATCCTTTGCGTCCGACTCATTGAAGAACTCCTCATCCAATTTGAGGTGAGTAATCCCAGTTCTGATGTCCAAAAGCTCTTTTCGGTCATAAAAGAGGGTTGCAGCAACAAAATGTACAAAACAAGTTACGAACAACGCAAAAAAACAAAGAAATTGCATGGTTGGTTAAGATCCGATAAGATGGCAGTCCTCTCCTCCGGCACCATCTTGAACAAGCTTAAAAAACAAGTGTTTTTTCTGTGTTTGTGTCTGCATTTAAAGAGTTTAATTCCAAAACAATATATATCCATTTTCAGAAATGTTGGTAAATTAGCTTTTAATTTTTAAAGAATTATCAAAGAGATTGATGTGTTTTTTCACTATCTAATCATGGCATGGGGCTATTCAATGACAGACATGTATTTGTTTAAAATCTAGAACTTGATGGTTTCATTTTAGACAGACAAATGTTTTTTTTTTCTAAATGCAATATATCCGCCGCTCTCAGAGAAATAAGTACGTAGTACTGCTAGGTTTTACAGTCAAATGTAGCAAATAACTACATTTTCTATAAAGAAATTTACAAATGGTACATTTGTGACATCAATATTTTATAATTCAATACAGTAATATGAGATATACTGTACGTGTACATTTTTTGTCATTTAGCCGATGCTCTTATCCAGAGCAACTTACAGTTAGTGCATTCATCTTAAGATAGCTAGGTGAGACAACAACATATCACAGTCAAATATGCAGGATACGAACATTCCATTCCAGCAAATCAATTGATATAGCATTTTTCAAAAAAACATATTTTTTATAAAGATCTATAGTCTTTGAATTGAGAACAGAAATATTTGACAGACATGAAGGTCAGCAATCATTTCTGATGAAAAAACAAATGTAAAATGTGTGAACGTAGTGTTTTGGAAATAAACTCTGTGTATTTCTTTGAGAGATGATTTATGTTTCTCGCTAGACATATTTTCATTTTTTTTCATTTGCTTTGTTCTGTGTCTGTCCGTGTCTCTGTCCTTGTCTCTGTCTATTGTGTCTGTCTGTGTGTCTGTCTCTTGCTCTGTCTGTGGCTTCTGTAAACAGCTGCGGAAGCTCATCAGTGACTTCTCCATCTTCATGGCCATTATGACCTTTGTGGGTCTGGACAGGTTAATCGGGCTCAAAACCCCCAAGCTCATTGTCCCCACAGAGTTTAAGGTAAAGGAACAGGTTCAAAATAGCTACTCCTTTTATTAGTTATATTCCTGACCGTACCCTGGAACAGTTGTGTATCATTATACATGTATGTTTTTGTCCTTTAATCAATGAATGGTCACTCGGACACTGTCCCTTACTGACTCCCTTTAGCCCACACGTCCCGACCGGGGTTGGATAGTGCTGCCGTTTGGGAAGAACCCATGGTGGGTGTATTTGGCCAGCTTCGTCCCTGCTCTCCTGGTCACCATCCTCATCTTCATGGACCAGCAGATCAGTGCTGTCATTGTCAACCGGAAGGAGAACAAACTGAGGGTACTTTGAGGGGTGTTTTTATTGATTGATTGAACCTTTATTTATCCTGGAAGTCCCATTGAGTTCAGGAGACCTCTTTTAGAAGGGAGACCTGGATGTTCTCTATTATATACACAGCCAAGCCTGTTATAGTGCAGACATTGATAACAAGTTTAACCTCAGTTTTTTGGAGATCACAGTGGGCATCACACATGTTGTTTGCCATAATCTCGGTTAACCCAGAACTAAAATCTTGTGTAATTTGTGCAGAATCTGTCCATGAGAGAGGATGTTTGCCACAATGAGCCATTTATATTGTATATAAGAGATGTACTCGTAGAGGTAAACTATAGTTCCTAGAACCTTAATTGGGTTTTGGTGTCATGTTGGGGCCTACATAATGCATAGGACAATTGCCTCAATGTCATCCCCCAGTGTGACTTTGTCCTACTCTGCTCTGTGTGTCCCTCCACCTGTGTGTCCCTCCCTGGCAGAAAGGGTGTGGCTACCACCTGGACCTGTTCTGGGTGGGGGTGCTGATGGCTGTGTGCTCCTTCTTGGGCCTGCCCTGGTATGTGGCTGCCACTGTCATCTCCATCGCACACATCGACTCGCTGAAGATGGAAAGTGAGTCCAGCGCCCCTGGAGAGCAGCCTCAGTTCCTTGGTGTCAGGTGAGGGAGCACTGAGCAGTGACCATAGACTTTGACTATGGAGGATGGACTGGACAGTATAGTCCAGGCAGGGCTTGTCTCTTGTCTGCTGTCTATTATAGATGGAAAGGTTTGCTGGTAGTCACCCCCTCCCTGTTTCTCTCTCGGCTTTTTCTCTATTGAACAGGGAGCAGAGACTGACAGGGATTCTGGTGTTTGTTCTCACTGGAGTCTCCATCTTCCTGGCTCCTGTTCTACAGGTCAGTAAAATGTATTAATTTCCTCTGACCTAAACAAGGATTATGGATGAAGGATAAAAAGTATCTGCGCTCCAAATGGCACCCTATTCCCTATGGGCCTTGGTCAAAAGTAGTGCACTGAATAGTAGTGCACTGGCCATTTGGGGTGCAATCAGTGTGTTTTCTATACCACCACGTAACATTATTAAAGGGGATCAACAAGATAATGTGCTGATGTTGTCTGTGTGTTTAAGATGTGTGTTCTCCCTCTCTTTCACTCACAGTTCATACCCATGCCAGTACTTTACGGTGTGTTTCTCTACATGGGCGTAGCATCTCTCAGCGGCATTCAGGTATGTATATACCAGAAAACAAAGTAGACAGCCAGTGGTTGTGTCAATTGAAAGTCTCATGGTATGCGGGTTCTTCCTCTGACATGAATTCAAATCTCCAAATGAAGATGTATTCTCTGTGATGTCGTTCTTTTCCTTATCAGAAACCGTGTGTCTGGAGGGAAGGTGACTGTATTCTAGCCGCATCTAAAGCAATTTGGAGATGCATTCTGATGAGGGCATTAGCTAGGCTGCTCAGAGCGGAGCTAGGATTTCAGTGAAGGGCTCAGTGAGTCTGTTTGTGCTCTGTGTGTTGTGCTTTTTGGCTGCACCCTGCCAATCAAAGGGAAATGTCACAGCCGAAAGAGTAAAATGTCAACAGCAAGGTGAACAAACATTAGACAGGGTCCATGAATGTATACATGGAAATACAGTATGTCACAAGCCTATTGACCACAATCCATAAACAATTGTGTGTGGCTCAGTTGGTAGAGCATGGAGCTTCCAATGCTTTGGTTGTTGGTTTGATTCCTGCTGGGACCACCCATATAAAAATGTATATACACATTACTGTAAGTTGCTTTGGATAAGTGTCTGCCACATTGCATATCTTATGTAGATAAAACATTGGAAATTGAGAATAATGCAGACAGTGATGAGTGTGTGTTCTCATTGTCACTCCCCTGTAGTTCTGGGAGAGGATCAAGTTGTACATGATGCCGTCCAAGTACCAGCCTGACTTCCCTTTCCTGCGTCACGTGCCTCTGAGGAGGGTCCACCTCTTCACCCTGGTCCAGATCATCTGTCTGGCTGTCCTTTGGGTTCTCAAGTCCACCGTTCTGGCCATCCTCTTCCCTGTCATGGTATTATTCATGACTTGCTTTTGATTGGAACAAGCATTAATGCATAGCTGTCAAACCCATTTGAGTGTCTGCTGTTTTTTTTCTTTCCTTTCAATTTGTGTCCAATTAAGACCTAGACAACCAGCTGAGGTGAGTTTTTACTAATAAATGAGCTTAACTGATAGCCGCATAACTGATCAATCAAGTACAGTACATGGGAGGAGCAAAACCTGCAGACACTTGCCCCTCAATGGAATGTGTATGAAACCCCTGCATTAATGCATAAAAAAAGATGGTCAGCTCTCACAAGCTAAAGTTTTACTTAGATTTATAACCAGAAATCACAACGGACATCATTTCAGCTATACATTCCAGCACTCTTCAACATACAAATGACCTGATGTGATGTAAATGTTGGTTACTTATGAAGAGTTTAACTTTCATCTTCTTTCCTGTTGATGTTATTTTCTTGTCGTGGAAGTTATGTAAATAGGATCATGTGCTTGTGTGGTTAACAGATCCTGGGGTTGCTGGTGGTGCGTAAGATGCTGGACATGGTGTTCTCTCAACACGACCTGGCCTGGATAGATGATATCCTGCCTGGGAAAGACAAGAAGAAGGATAAGAAGAAGAAGGGCGATAAAGATGACACGAAGAAGAAAGACAAGAAGAAAGGGAGAGCAGACGACAGCAAAGACAAGGTGAGAAACGTTAAGATTTACTGCCACCAACTGGCTGGTTTAGAGCAAAAGAAACAATGAAATAATGTATTTCTGATGGCTGTGTGTGTGTGTTTGTATGCAGGAGAAGTACCACGCTTACTCCAACTGCTCGCCCAGCTCTGAGTCTGACCTGGACCGCAGGTATTGTGTGCTTAAACTACACGTCCCCTACAGAGACCTCCTTCAGCCCGCTGACGCCCAGTCACAGTGGGCCGCTCACTGCCAGCCAGGCAAATACATCCCCTGATTCATAGATTACATAAACATAAAACATCAGCCTGGCAGATATATGCAGACCCAAAACATGGACGCACACACACACACATGGGCGCCTGACTTTGTCTTAAAGTTAAAAAAATAATAAAAAGAGTTAAACATTTAAAAAACATTTCCTGCAATTGTACACTGTTTCTTTACAGGTGGAATCTATATTTATGAACAGAACACACCTATTTTTCTTAAGTTCTGCCACAAGTTATATTGAGGTCGAGTACTCAAGTGTTTTTAGAACACAAGGCCAGAAAGGAATATGTGCACATTTATCTAGGCCTATATGCCAACAGTGCGCAACAATGCCTAATTTATCATAATCATTACAGATAGTAAAACCTCATTTCTAAATTGCTTCATAGTCAATAAAAAAAACAAGTGCCATTTAAGATTATTTTTTTTAAACGCAACATCAACTGGTTGTATTAGGTGATGGAATACAATCTTCAGAAGGCAGTAACCTCAGCAGTGGAGCCATGCAATGTCGTAGCCTTGTTTTGTTAATTTATCAGACAAGACACTCTTATTTCCCGAGCCATTATAACAGTCAAGACACCTATTTTGTAGTAAAAAAAACCATAATGTTTTATAACAGAATACAATACAACAGAATATTTTTCCAAATGAAAAAAGTGTGAAGTAAATTCCATCTCAAGACTCAATTTGGCGTGTTGAAAGACATTTGTTTTCATTCAGATGTTCGATTTAGTTTATTCTGCCTGTTTGGAATTTTCTAAACGAACAGTTCCACGTAGCGAATTACGGCCACAACATATGTTTACAGTAGGCATAGGCCTAATGATTCTGATGAAAATACAGTCTTTGTCTTTGTCAAACTAATGTTTTTGCATATTTTCAGTGAGGAACCTGTGTAGCCTAGCCCTAGACTAACCAATTCAAACGGCACTAACAGGTCACAACGTAACCAAAGCGGAAAATAGAAGGAACGCAACTGTCATCATTTGGCAAGGAATGTATCTTGTGTATCCCATCGTTTAGATACTTTTTCTCTAGGCTTGTATTTCTGGGCCTAATGGGAGAAGAAATGCTTGATGCTTGGCTTAGTTTATTTTTAGTTGTGCCCCGCAAATGCACACGTAGGCATATGGAACACTAGTGTCACAGCAAATTAACATTGTCTTTCAAACCACATTCCACTAAATAGTACTGTATTTAATTATTTTTTATCTGGTTAAAGATGGAGAGAGACTGATGCCCATCCATACCTACCTCCGACATAGTTTTTTTGTCACAGTGTCACCATGACAATGTTTAAAACTTGTCTCAGCAGGAGAAATATTCTATGCAACGGGAGTCAATTATTACTTACCAAGCAAAGTAGAGCTGTTTTATCGGGGTACAAATATTATGTGCTTTTTAATTTTGCATTGTAACTGCGAAGCGGCCACATGTGCACTCGCACCGAGCACTCAACCAGGACTGTTACTTTTGTAACTGAATTAAAACATTTTATCTATGTGATTTCACCGATTGATGTTGGGGAAATAGATGACAAAAATGCAGATGCGTGTTAAATACCTGTAAACAGCTTGGGGAGAAAAAATTTTTCACAGATTTAATCATGTAATATGTGCCATTGCTCAGGCGCCTATGCACACACACACACACACACACACACACACACACACACACACACATACATACACACATACATACATACATACATACATACATACATACATACATACATACATACATACATACATACATACATACATACATACATACATACATACATACATACATACATACATATATACATACATACATACATACATACATACATACATACACACACACACACACACACACACACGGTCTTATACAAATAACCTTGTGGACACACACTATTAAGTCCCATTCAAAATCCTATTTTCACTAACCCCTAACTGTAAGCCGTACCCTAACCCTAACCTTAACCCTAACCCTAAAATGAACCCTAGCTCCTAACCCTAATTCTAACCCTAGCACTATTTCTAACCTTAACCCTAAACCCCTCTATATAGCATTTGACCTTGTAGGGACTAACAAAATGTCCCCAGTTGGTCAGATTTTGGTTTGTTTACTTTTCTTGTGGGGGCTTTTGGTCCCCACAAGTATAGTTAAACATGTCCACGCGCACACACACAGCTATAAATACACACATAATTTATCACAGACAGTGTTCTATATTGTTCTCAGAGAATATACCTTCACACCCTTCTCTCCATGCACTTTGATACGATGCAGATAGTTTTTGCACATGTTTTTACCCCCTAGTGCTAAGGAAAAAACAAAATGTCCACTAAGGGGCAGCCCCAGGACCGAGTTTGGGGAAACCCTGTGCTAAACAACATTTGCTGCTATTTTTAAGGCTGCGTTATGCTGCGTTAGGAAAGCTAGTTGTGTCATTTTGTGTCAGTGTCTACTCGATATGTGTACACACATCACATGCATGTGCATAATTCCAGCATGCTAGCCAATAGCTATACGCTATCTCCTATGTATTTTCACTTTCTACGGCACAGTTTATATTCTGTATAAATGTTTGACATATTGGAATAGATTCATAAAAGTTTACAATTATATTTGAATGTAGTGGATGCACAGTATTTGTGTATTTGAGAGTGAACAGCGTTTGGCCCACTGTACCACTGTATGTGTGCATCCCCATGCCACATGCATCAGGCTTTTCTCAGAGTGTTGGTTGTTTCTTTTTCCTCCATGTGTTGTATAGTCTAGTAGCCTATCTATGGGTCCCATTCACAAACACAAATGTTTAGTTTAGTTGTGTCGTCATCCCATATAGTTGCATATTCTTCCCCTTCTATCCTTTTAAGTCATGCTTACCTCTGCATGGTATTTTTGAATAGGAACTATGACAACAATTTGTGTCTGCGTTCATTTAAGGAAGCATAGTTCAGAACAGACTTAAGATCAAGGACCAACTGAAATTTGACTTCTGCTTTATCCCAACCCCTCCGAAAGACACACAGGTTATAGATGTTGGACCAGGGGGCTGCCACACTGGGCGCACGTGGAGCAGTTGTTCTGGGTGTTAAGTGCCTTGCTCAAGGGCACAACGGTAGGCAATGGCATCTAGGGTTTGATACCAGCAACCCTCCAGTTGCCAGCTCACTTCCTGACAGATTTTTCCCATTAGGTATGGGTTTCAAACTGGCAATCCTCCGGTCGCTGGCTCGACTCTAACCGCTAGGCTACCTGCCACCCAAGGTCAGACCTACGTCTTTGCTTGTGGTTTTTCTAAATAAATTAGGAAAGGGAAAACTGCAAAGTAAGGACAAACTTTCATTAAGTGAAGTTTTGCATTTATTCTTCACAAACTGTACATTGCATTCATTCACACCCCTCACATTCCAAATAGGGAGCTGATCAAGAAGGGTGCAATTGCAGACCGCAATTAGAAGCATTGTCTGATATAGGCGTTTCTTGATATCAAGTTACACCCATTGATGCTCGCCATTGGTCTGTGGCCATTTTTTTCACGTAGAGGACAACAATTGTTGGCAAATGCTAACCTTAACCTCAGTCTCATAACCTTCCACGCTAATTCACCTAACCTGCCACGCTAAATCGCCTAACCTGCCACGTTAATTATCCTAACCTGCAACGTTAGTTATCCTAACATGTTATGTAAACAAATCATCTGTGTCGAGAAACCATCAGTCTCACAACACCAGAACTGACCAATGGCAGGTATCAATGGGCGTTTCCTGATATTAGGGAACTAATATCAGTTTGCAGTTTGCAATTGCACCATATTCAGATGATCCACAGAAAGGCTTGAACACTATGGCATAAAGAACAGACATCAATCACAGTTGACAGCCAGCCTAACTCTCTGTCCTGTTGTTTCACATTAGTTTGTCCAACCTCCCCTCTAGTCTAATTTACTCTCTGGTACTATGCATCAGATCCATATTACATCTAACAACTGACTACCTCCCTGTCTAGCCCAAGGTTACCTTACCCCTCTCCTGTCCCTCCTTCCTTCTGTGTTTCTTGCCTCTCGTTGTGTATGTCATATATTTAATTTAACATAATATTTTATCCAAAGCGACTTACAGTAGTGGATGCATACATTCTTGTATGTGTGGCACAGCGGTAATCGAACCAATCTGAGCCACGCAGGACCACATGTATGTATGGTAACTGGAACTTGCCGTTCCTCAGCATCACCCTGCATCTGAAGATCTCCTGTCCCTCGTCCCCGACGGTCCCTATGGCCCACGGCCGTGGCATGGCCTTCCCCGTGCCCCAGGTGAAGATCGAGATGGAGTCGGACTAGGACACGGAAACTGATCACCCCCTGCCACAGGGACTTGGTCAGCGAAACAACGCTTTAGGCGATTGACAGACCGAGTTGTCACCTGTAGGCACTGACTGCTGTGTGACAGAGCACAGGCAAACGTGGGTCCACTGCGGACTCTGTACAGTACATAGATGTAAAATGCTGACCCACTTACACACCAAGACTCTTCTAGAATGCCTGCAGAGGACAGTACAAGGTGGCGTGGACTAACAGCTGACAGCATATGACACCTAACATAAATGAACTGGGAATACAACATGCACATGGAGCACTACATTTCCCATAGCTGTCAATTTCAATGTGTCCAAAATCCCAGCAACAGTTTCTGCTTTTAAACTAGGAGGCACTTTGCTGAACTGTCATGGATATCTCTGTTGAGAACATGTTGACTGTATAATTTTCAGGATATGCCTAAGTTTAGAAACACAATGGAGGGATATAGGAGAAAGGTGAGTGAAAGATCTGGTATGTGCTGTATATGAGAGTATTTTGTGTCAATATATTTATTTAAATTATAAAAGTATATAGTATGTATTTTTCACTGTTCATACAGATATATATATATATATATATTTATATATATATAGTAAGTATGGAGTGTGAGGTCCAGAATAACTTGAAGTGAAATCCAGAATTTCAATGTCAGTAAAATTGGCCTGCCTTTTCATCTGATAAATGAGTTCTTGAATATCCTTCTTCAGCAAATAATTGTGTTTTTGTGTGTGTGTGTGTGTGTGTGTGTGTGTGTGTGTGTGTGTGTGTGTGTGTGTGTGTGTGTGTGTTGTGAGGTTGTATGGTGCCTCTTCTTGTAGAAAACTAGCTTGCCTATTCCCTCGTTCCTATTCCCTCTTGTGTTTCAAAGCCACTGGGGAAAAAAGAAACAGCCAAAAAATGTGAATAGCCTACTTGACTGAATATTGTTGTTTTTGAAAAAATGATTGATTGTTAATAACATGGTTGAATACAGCGTTTTCCAATCGTTATATTATCCCATACTGCAGGAGTCATCAACTAGATTCAGCTGTGGGATTATTGGTTTCTTGAGTGGGGGGGTTATAAATTTGTACTCTGCAAATTGAAAAAACAATACTCTACAGGATGAGGCAAGAAGCCCAAACCAGGGTTCATACACATTTTGACAGATGGAATTTCATGACTTTTCCAGGACTTCTCCATGACATTTAAACAAATTTCAATGACAAAAAAATGGCATGCTTAAATGTGGTATCGACACTGGGAGGCACTTACAAAAGCATGCACACCCAGTAGCTCTCCATCTTCCAAAATATTGAATAATTGTAAAACATTGCAACTTTTAAACCAAATACATTTATGCCTTAATAAAACAATTCACTCATTCAATATATCTAAGATCAAATGATATGATAGGCCACAAATCTTTAGAGCTGTGCTTTTGGCTTAGCCCACATATTTCTTCAGGAAATGTACTTTTTTAGTTTAGTCATATTTATCTTAGCTAGGCCTACCTTAGAAGTGTTTACTTTGCAGGCTGACAAGCATCTATAGAGTTGCAATGTCCACCTCAATTTGATGCCCAAATCCACTGGAAGTACAGTTGAAGTCAGAAGTTTACATAACACTTAGATTGGAGTCATTAAAACTTGTTTTTCAACCACTCCACAAATTTCATGTTAACAAACTAGTTTGGGCAAGTCGGTTAGGACATCTTCTTTGTGCATGACACAAGTCATTTTTCCAACAATTGTTTACAGGCAGATTATGTCACTTATAAAACACTGTATCACAATTCCAGTGAGTCAGATGTTTACATACACTAAGTTGACTGTGCCTTTAAACAGCTTGGAAAAGTCAAGAAAATTATGTCATGACTTTAGAAGCTTCTGATAGGCTAATTGACATAATTTGAGTCAATTGGAGGTGTACCCGTGGATGTATTTCAAGGCCAACCTTCCAACTCAGTGCCTCTGCTTGACATAGGAAAATCAAACGAAATCAGCCAAGACCTCAGAAAAGAAATTGTAGACCTCCACAAGTCTGGTTCATCCTTGGGAGCAATTTCCAAATACCTGAAGTTATCACGTTCATCTGTACAAACAATAGTATGCGAGTATAAACATCATGGGACCACGCAGCCGTCATACCGCTCAGGATGGAGACGCGTTCCGTCTCCTAGAGATGAATGTACTTTGCTGCTAAAAGTGCAAATCAATCCCAGAACAACAGCAAAGGACCTTGCGACGATGCTGGCGGTAAAACAAATCCTATATCGACATAACCTGAAAGGCCACTCAGCAAAGAAGAAGCCACTGCTCCAAAACCGCCATTAAAAAAAGCCAGACTACGGTTTGCAACTGCACATGGGGACAAAGATCGTACTTTTTGGAGCAATGTCCTGTCTGATGAAACAAAAATAGAACTGTTTGGCCATAATGACCATCGTTATGTTTGGAGGAAAAAGGGGGAGACTTGAAAGCCGAAGATCACCATCCATAACCGTGAAGTATGGGCACCCCCCGCAGCATCATGTTGTGAGGGTGCTTTGGTGCAGGAGGGACTGGTGCACTTTACAAACTCGATAGCATCATGGGGAGGGAAAATTATGTGGACATATTGAAGCAACATCTCAAGAAATCAGTCAGGAAGTTAATGCTTGGTCTCAAATGGGTCTTCCAAATGGACAATAACCCCAAACATACTTCCAAACCTGACTCTGTTACACCAACTCTGTCAGGAGAAATGGGCAAAAATTCACCCAACTTATTGTGGGAAGCTCGTGGAAGGCTACCCGAAATATTTGACCCAAGTTAAGCAATTTAAAGGCATCGCTACCAAATACTAATTGAGTGTATGTAAACTTCTGACCCACTGGGAATGTGATGAAATAAATAAAAGCTGAAATAAATCATTCTCTCTACTATTATTCTGACATTTCACATTCTTAAAATAAAGTGGTGATCCTAACTGACCTAAAACAGGGAATTGTTACTAGGGGGTAAATGTCAGGAATTGTGAAAAACTGAGTTTAAATGTATTTGGCAAAGGTGTAGGTAAACTTCCGACTTATCTACAAAAACAAGTTTTGCAGCCACATAATGCAAAATTAAGACTAAATCTAATATTTTTTCTAAAATTAGTTTTCGCGATTCACAAATGATTATTTTGATTCACATGTCTCAATTCAACAACGATTGAACAGAAGCCCAACTAACACAATGGTGAATTAGTGAATCGTTCATTTCTTCAATAACAGTTTCAAATATTAATTTGTGTGGCACTTTGTGTGGCTTTTTTCACAATCCTGGCTGATATGTTCATTATATATATATATTTATTTTTTATAAATTGATAAAATATTTAATAATTTTCTAAATAAAGTACCTTAACAGAAATTATTAAATTCATTTCCATTACTTTTTCCATACTTTTCGGATTTGATCATTTTTTTAAACTTTTCCAGGCCTGGAAAACACAATATTAAAATTCCATGACTGTTCCATGATGTACAAACCCTGTCAAGAAAAAATGGTATTTGACAAAAACAATAATTTCAAACATTGATTACATTGGTACATTATCATACATGTCTCTCTGTTTATGAGTGGAAATAGATGGGAATAGATTTACTAAATTGAAATAATTTTAAAGTATTTTATGTCAAAAAACGGAAATTTAACAAAATAATTAGTAATAATTTTGTCCGCGGGCTGCCAGTTGACAATCCCTGCCCTATTGTGTGTAAATGACTGCGGGCACTTACTGAGCAGTCACCTCAAAAAATCAAATAAAAAAAATCAAACAATAACCCAAAGACGATGTACAAACTGTATTCTTGTGATATTTTCTTTGTTGCTAAATGTTGATCCTTTCAACATGATAGATTTTATCAACAGAGAAATGCCTGTGCATTATTCATTTTTTGTATGTATTATTACAGAATTAGTAAGACCATAACTCGTTATGTATTTATTATTATACTGAAAAAATATTTAAGCACAACATGCAACAATTTCTATTTTACTGAGTTACAGTTCATAGAAGGAAATCAGTCAATTCAAATAAATTCATTTGCCCCTAATCTATGGATTTCACATGACTGGGCAGGAGCGCACTCATGGGTGGGTCTAGGTCCAACCCTTGGAAGCCAGGCCCAGCCAATCAGAATGAGATTTTCCCCACAAAAGGGCATTATTACACAGAAATACTCCTCAGTTTCATCAGCTGTCCAGGTGGCTGGTCTCAGACAATCCCGCAGGTGAAGAAGCTGGATGTGGAGGTCCTGGGCTGGTGTGATTGCATGTGGTCTGCAATTGTGAGGCGGTTGTATGTACTGCCAAATTCTCTAAAACGGGGAGGCGGCCTATGGTAGAGCAATAAGCATTCAATTCTATGGTGGACATTCTTGTAGTTATCATGCCAATTGCACACTCCCTCAAATCTTGAGACATCTTTGGCCCAGCACAAGGTGCACCTGTGCAATGAGCATGCTGTTTAATCACCTTCTTGATATGCCACACCTGTCAGGTGGATGGATTATCTTGGCAAAGAAGAAATGCTCACTAGCAGGGATGAAAACAAATTTTGTGCACAAAAAAATAAGCTTTTTGTGCATATGGAACATTTCTGGGATCTTTTCAGCTCATGAAACATGGGGCAAACACTTTACATGTCATGTTTATATTTTTGTTCAGTATATTTACATAATTTATAAATTGTACAGATTAAAAATCTTGTCAACTTTCTGTGAACAAGAAACAGGAGCAAGGCAACTAAAAGTAAGCCATAAAGGGGAAGGCAAAAGCTCAGGTTCTCCCCCAGTGTCTATAAACACTGGCATTTGAATATGAAATACCCTACCTGTACAAAATACCATTCAATTCACTAGCTACACATTTTTTGTATGGACATGATGTTTTAGGAAATATAGGAATTAATGTGACACTGCATAATGAAGTTTGTAGTGAGGTTTTTTGTAGAAGTAGTGATGAGCCTCCCTATGTTCCTAATGTCTCACGTTTCCTCTCCACAACTCTTCTTTGGCACATGCGATAATCTCTACGATAAGTAAACATCCAGACAATAGTTACACTAACATACACAAATACAGATGGACCAGCAACATTAAGTTAATGCAGGACACATTATACATTCTGTAGAAGAGACATCCCTATGTCACTCGTGAAGCCGTCTGCGAAACCCTCTCCTTCGACCAGGGTGGGCATCTTGTTGCACATGGGGCACAGTTTGTTCCTCTCCTGTGAGGCTCTCATCCAGACAATGAGGTTCCAGCGCTGCCCAGAGGAGATGGGAAGGGCACCGTGCATGTGTTGTCCTCTGTGAAGGATACCCTCCGTCACTTTGTGCTCTACCTCTGTACATGCTGTCTCACTCAGAGGCACCTACAGGGGCAGCAAAAACACCATCAGCCACTGAACCATACTAGACTAACAATGAGAATGTTTACTAAAGTGCTTTGGTGACTTTTGTTCATGCAACTAATAAATCTGTGCGATTTCACAACCTAAAATGTAACAGTGTGTAACCTGGTATGGTTTTTAAACCCCAATGTGTGTGGAATTAATGAGAGATAGTATGATTCTAAAATAAGAGCACAGCTCCATTTATTATTTAATTCTATATAACACTATTGTGTTATCACACTTCCCCATCTGGCTCTGACGAGGCACCTGTCTCATGTCACCAAAGTAGAGATTCCCCTCCGTGAACTCTTTCCCCAGAGACACGTTGAAAGTGACCTCTGCGTTGTCGTAGTGGTAGCTGAGGTCCAAGTCTTCATGCATGTCATATTTCACCATGAAGGCCTTGTGGCTGTCCAGATAGCATCCCCCACAGTCATGGTAGAGCAGAGATGTGAGAGGCTGCAGATACTGCTCACGGAGAGGGATGATGAAGCCTTCGTCAAACCCTAACTCGTTCAGGAGGATCTGTGTGGACAAAAGCACATCACCAACAAAAGGAACATGAGTTACCACAGGTAACACTTTATACATTGAGCATTTTGCCTGAAATCTCCAAATCTAATATTCTACAGATTTCTCTCATATATAAGAGGACGTGTACCCCATAGTTATTCATGGTATTTGGTCTGCCCTTGGGCGATCTAGATTGTTCAAAGTGTTCCATCTCTTCTATCAGCTCATCACAGAAGATTTTCTTGAACACAGGAAATCGGAAGACCCTTGCCGCTTTAAAAAATAATAATAATGAGTTAGGCCCAAATGTAGACAATGGAATAAAACTGTCTATGAAGTTGAACAGTCATGACAGGCACCACCTATGTCAAATATGAACTCTAAGGAAAACTCACCTGCTTCTGTCTGCATTAAACTCAACAGTCCCTCTTTACTGGCCTCATCACTTCGACAATAATCCACCATCTGTTTAAACTCTGGAGCCATATAGGACTCCTAAAGAGATAGATAGATAGACAATCTAAGTAAATTACACTGTACAGTAATACCCCAGATCAAAGGGTTAATTAACAGTATCTGTGTATGGATTTGAAGACTGTAGTACTATTGTATGATTCCTACATGGAGAAGGTAGACATGGTCATGGAGTGGTTTATAAATCTCCTTAATGGCTGCAGCTCTCTCAGCTGACTTCACACCAAGGCTCCTGCGCCTTTCAACTTCTTTCTCAATCTAGATAAGAAACATTCAACCCATACATTAAAATATAATGAAAATTCAGTCCGATTTTAACAAAATACTTCAAATACATGGGTCTACTTGCCTTTTTCAGGATGTCCTTGAATTCTGTGTCAGTGGAGCAGCCAAGATTTCTTAACACCTGGAATGTAAACAGAAGTAAGGTTGCTAACTTTACACGTATCTAACAAGATGATGTAACGTGACAACCGTCTGTAGATCTACTGCCTAGCTAGGCCAGATACCCACCGCTTGATAATCAGATCTAAACTGGTGCTCGGATAGAAATCTGACATGAAGTTTGAACTCCTCGAGGAAAATATTGTCAGTGCTAAAACAACTACAAGTGTAAAATGTTGCCTTTGAATCCTTGTCGTGTTGCATGACTTGTCATATAAAGATAATACAAATCAACGTATTATAGGACAATTCATAATAATATTGGCTAATATAGCAGTTAAACGTTGGGGATATCGCCCGCGGAACTGTAGTTGTTTGTTTCAATCCAACTATGTTATGTGTCCGATGTGAAATGATACTCTCAGCATTAGGTTCCATGATTTGTAATCAACAAAAGAGCTCAAACAGAGACACATTGCTGTATATAAAATATAGAAATATCAAACGGTACTCTATAACTTAAATATGTGGCCATTTTTCTATCTGTTCATGTAAGGATTCAAGAGGAAAGGTAAACTTCGAGTTGCGTTTCCGGGTCCGTCAACATAAATCGTCCGTTCGCAGAATACTAAGGAAACATACGAATCTCTCATCCGTTGACTCATTATTTAGTTGTTATTTTGTCATGTTAATATTTGTTTGCTTGTACATCGGTTTCTACTTATAATATATAATTTGGCTCGCTTATTTACAGTGGTTTTAGGTCCCTTTTTAGCTGCTGAGATGTTGAGTGTGGATTCGTTGCAAGTGGTGGCTGAAGAGGAGGTGGTGGAGTCGAGCTCAAACCGACTGGGTGACATCTACACGTTTGTGGCCGAGGGCTGCTACCCCCAGACTATGAATCCTATACGAAAGAAGAATCTCAAAAGATATGCACAGAAATTCATAATTGATGGTAAGAGAGTGAATAGATAACAAATAACAACAAGAACATTCTTAATGTGTAGAGGGCAGTTGAAATGTGTGTTGTTGACTAGAATAGCATCTATTTCCAATTGCATGTTGTCTGTGTGGTTTTGTTGTTCTAGAGGGTCGACTGTATTATGTGGGGCCCAAGAAGGAAGAGAAGCGAGAGGTGGTGATTGAAGCAGAACGTAAGAGGGATATATTCCTAGAGTGCCACTTCAATGACATCGGTCATCACTTGGGACAAAAGAAGACTGTTCACAAGATCCAAAGCAAGTATTACTGGCTGGGTATTGTGAAGGACGTTGTGGACTGGGTATGTGTGTCTCTTTGGACTTCAGTGTAATGCAATAATACAACTTGGAGGCATATCATTAATTTATTCTTCTTACAAATTGTGTTTGTGCATTTGTCTGCCTTAGATAAAGGTATGTGAAACCTGTCAACACTCGGAGAGGAACAAAAACACGACAAGGACTGTTCGGCCAATCAAAGTGGAAGCTCCCTGGGAAATTCTAGGGATTGATATATTTGGTAAATAAACTCTCAGAAAACTTCTAAGAAAATTAAACTACTCATCTAGTGTAACTGGTGTAAAATGACTAGCTAGTTAGCTGTGCACGGTAGTAGTAGCGTTTCAATTGGTGTCGTCACCTCAGCTGAGAAGTTGAGGTAGTTGTTTCCTGCGGCTTTTGTGGAGCGATTGGTGATGATGCTTTGTGGGAGGATTTGTCGATGTGGGGAGAGGGTACCTGGTTCAAGCCGAGGGTGTGGCGAGGAGAGGGACAGAAGAAACACTATTACACTAGTCTCAGAACACTAGATAAAGAGTTCAAATTTTTGTCTGACTTTATTGAACTTGCTCTTCTTTAGAAGAAAAGGAAAAGCCACACACTAATCGCGAATGGCAAATAAAATATGGCAATATTTTGACAGCTAGCTGTCTTCATCAGGGTTTCATGTCAAGCACTGCAGGTCACCAGTGTATAAATAGGTTTCCATTGGACACACGCAGGTGTTTGCAATCATGGCTGGCTATGGCATGACATCATTGGTAAATTTACACATAACAATAATATCGAGAAAAGCATGAATGGATACAATATGATCATAGCCTACAGTAGCCTAGAGTACATTACATTTACATTTAAGTCATTTAGCAGACGCTCTTATCCAGAGCGACTTACAAATTGAACACAATTTAATTTACAATCAATGGAAAAAAATCACAAATAGCCTACATCATAAAAAGCCTTTACAAATTTATTTCAAATAGATAGAAAGATCACAGGAGTTTCTGATCAAACTCAATGTTCAGACAAAGGAAGCGAGGGTCTTTAAATTAAAGAATTGGTTCTTCTTTTCACCAGGACCCTTCCCAGAAACCCAGCAAGGTAATTCAAGCGTGGTAATCATCACAGATTACTTCAGCAAGTGGGTGGAGGCATTCCCCATTCAAAAGAGAGATTGCCTCTCTGTTGCCAGATGTATTTCTACATCCATTTACAGGTAGCCTAATTAAACACACACACATTTCAATACTAATTTGAATATTATCTGCAAGGTACAACAATCATCAACAACATGAGATGTCATGAGATGGCGCTCAACCACCGTATTTTTCCCCCTACCAGGTTTGGGGCAGCAAAAACAATTATCTCCACACAAAGCGTTGACTTTTGTGATGAGGTGAGAAATTATTAGCCTGTGTCTATTTACAAACTTAACGAAGTGGATAGGCCGATATCAACATTTCTCACGTAATGTTACTTCCAGGTGACCAAGCACCTGTGTGACAGGTGGAACATAGTGCAGAGTGTGTCTGCTGTGGAGCTGAACCCGCTACACGACCGCAGCAGTGGCCTGCTGAAGGAGGCCATCACTCAGGTGGTGGCAGAGAAGCGGGCAGAGTGGGACGATTTCCTGGACCCTGTTTTATATCTGTTTAGGATGACCATCGACCCCACAACCAAGTTCACACCCTATTCACTCATGTTCAGCAGGGAAGCCATTTTGCCCAGTGAGGTGATATGTTTTTTTTTGTGTCACTTTGTTTGGTTTAAAAATTCATCAAATTGTGTTATTACTATGTAATTGTTCATGTTTAGTTACTAATTTACGATTTCTTTTGTCAAGACAAAAGCTGCTCCTTTCAGTTACGACCAAGAGACCGATTTGTATCACTCAAAGAAAGAGGCCTCTGCTTGTATGACAGTGATGCAGGAACAGCAGATCTCTGTCAAGCAGCTGGTGAGTTTGAATTGGAAATGCAATATCTTCACTTTTGGGAGATGCTGTGCTACACCACTAAAGAGAGCCTGATGAGCTTGTTTCATGGCTGCCACTTAATTTCTACTTCAATGCTGACTCACTTGACTTCAACCCTCTTGCTCTTTGGGAAGCATAATTCATCAGGACATACTGTGGGTCATGTGTGACATTCCCATGTGAGCTTTCTCTGGATTCCATTGGAAATGGTAAATAATTGTTTGTGCTTACAGGTGATCGCCAACATGAATGCGGCCTACAAACAGGAGAGGAAGAATGCCAAGAGAAGATCTCGGAACATGCCCTCCATCACTTTCAAAGTCACCGACCCTATGTTTTGCTCGGGAGAGTCACCCTCCCAGAAAAAACTGAAACCGAGCATTTACTTGTCTTTCCCTGTAGAAACAGTCCTCGCCACTAAGCAAAGCTGCTCAGATGACAAAAAGAGTGACTTGGAATACCCCCTGGTTTCTGATGTTCATTGAGGCCCGCTATGCTGTGGTTATGGTATACAGGGTACAGAATTGAGACTCATACAGTGACTGTATTGATGGCTCAATTATTTGTCTCGCTTCAGTGCTGTGATGGAGACATTCTGTCCACATAGCTAAGCAGCTTCACCACTGAGAGAAGATTGGCAAACATAGAGGCAACCAACATCAAGAATCCTGACCAAAAATATTGATGAATTATTGGGTTGGTCACATGTCCAAATACATAGGATTTCTCTAGCAGTGCCTGGTGGATTTGTGGTCTTGTCATTGCTATTGTGATGCCTGTAGGTGCTAAAGGCCAATTTGTTTTCAGCAAGAGGTGAATGAAATGAATACTTTTACACTAGATAATGTAGAATGCACCTAGATTTCCACCTCTGTTCAAAATCGGATATGAAGTCTCATTAATGTCATGGAGCAGTGCACTTGGAGCCAGCATCAGCTTTTGGGGGGCCCACACTTGGGATACTTCATATCCACAATCTGTCATTCATGAATACTTTGAATTTCAGCTCTGCTACATGCTTTAGGGAAGAAATGTTATTCATTGGTTTGGGTCCATACCAAATGATGGCTTAAAAGTTTATTGTTGTGCATGGATTCAAAATTCCCCATAGGCCCCACATTCTACTGAATAATCTTTGAATAGGGACATCACCACACAACAAAGTCTTGTTAACAGACTCGGCACCCCTAAAGTGATAAATATGACTTTCACATGGAAATTATGAGTCACTTAATGCACATTGTAATAAATAAATACATCAGTTCTCCTATGTTTGTCCAAAATATCTCTCTTACACACAAAACACACACACAATCTCTGAGACTCTTTGAATAAACCTCATAATAATAATACACTGCAGGCTCTGGCTATTGAGTCAGGTTGACGAGACTCACGTGATTTAGCGCAGGGAGCACTGTGTCGGAAGGACTCTGAAATACCGGCTCTCTGGATTGCCCCGCCAGTTCCGTCCTGGGATGATCTTGTAGGAGGAGCCTCGCACACCATTTATATGATCGGTTTCAATATACATTGCATAAAGGATCACCAGTGCAGTTTAAGTGCAAATCGATATGAACTCAGAATGCGACAGAGTGGCGATTAGGCCATGTCGCCTAAAACATAATAAATTACTGTCTCAAGGAAAGTGATCGAATATCCGAGAGGAGATAAGAGCGCCGCACGGTAGGTCAATGTGATACAGTAACCTTGTCGAAACCTGATGTCACGGGTGCATTTGTGATCATTGATCACGGTAGGCATTTATACTGAACAAAATATGAACGCAACATGCAACAATTTCAAAGATTTTACTGAGTTACAGTTCATATGAGGACATCCGTCAATTTTAATAAATTCATTAGGCCCTTACCTGGGGATTGCACATAACTGGCAATACAGATATGCACAGATACCTTTAAAAATGGGCCTAAGGATTTAGTCACGGTATTTCTGTGCATTCAAATTGTCATCTATATTGTGTCTCTAGTTTATGCCTGCCCATACCATAACCCCACTGCCACCATGAGGCACTCTGTTCACAATGTTGACATCAGCAAACCATAAGCCACATGATGCCATGCATGTGGTCAGTGGGTGTGAGTCAGGTTGGACATACTGCACAATTCACATAGGAGGTGGCTTATGATAGAGAAATGAACATGAAATTCTCTGGCAACAGCTCTGGTGGATATTCCTGCAGTCAGTATGCCAATCGCATGCTCCCACAAACTTTGAGACATCTGTGTAATGTGACAAAACTACACATTTTAGAGTGGCCTTTTATTGTCCCCAGCACAGGGTGCACCTGTGTAATGATCTTGCTCTTTATTTAGCGAGGCAGGTCAGTTAAGAACAAAATCTTATTTTCAATTACAGCCAGTGGGTTAACTGCCTTGTTCAGGGGCAGAATGACATATTTTTACCTTGTCAGCTTGGCGATTCAATCTTGCAACCTTTCAGTTACTAGTCCAACCACTAGGCTACCTGTTGCCCCTATCAGATGTATGGATTATCTTGGCAAATGAGAAATGCTCACTAACAGGGATGTAAACAAATTTGTGCGCCAAATTTGAGAGAAATAAGCTTCTTGTGCGTATGGAACATTTATGAAACATGGGACCAGCACTTTACATGTTGCATTAATATTTTTGTTCAGTGTAGTTCGGTGAACTTCCATTTGGGTTGAATTCAAAACACTTGTTCGAAAAAAAAACGTCATATAATTGTAGTAGCCTATAAATGTATTGTAATAGCAACAATATTAAAACAAAACAATAGGCTGCAGTTTTAGCTTTTTGTATTCTTGTTTCTCCCCAGACTTGTTCATTCTTCACAGGACACTATCTCTCCACGGATAGACTGAAACGTAATGGGGGTCATAGTAGTGGTGAGCTGTATCTTGTTATTTATCCTGGTGGATGTTATTGTCACCACTGTCTTCTACTTACATGGTTGCCAGACTGCAATATTCACAGAGGATGTGCAGAACTTTGACATTCTCCACTCCGTCCTGGACCTCTGGGGGACTATGCTGGTCAGAGTCTGCCTTCTGCTTGGGGCCTCCATAGGGGTGTTATGGAACAGAGTGGACGGGCCATGCAGGGTCTCTGCCCTGGGGACCCTGACTCTCCTAATCTGCCTGACCATCAGCACCTACGCCTTAGCTAAGCTCCTGATGCTCTCAGAGCAGGGCAATCTGGCTCACCAACCCTGGTTCCTCAGTCTGTTTTCCTGGACCTGTGTGTCAGTGCTGGGGACCGTGCTCCTCTGGAGGCTCCTGGGAAGGGATCCTAACACTGTGACTGACGGAGAGGGAGATGGTGGAGGAAATGCCTGTGAGGAGACTGAGAGGCTAGTGGAGGCAGCAGGAGAGAATGGCACTGAGGAGGTGGAGGAGCAGCAGAAGCATGAGGAGAAGAAGAGGAGTAGGGCGAGCAGGAAAGGAACAGAGGACCAGAAGAACTCAGGGGCCACACTGGGGCGTCTGCTGTCCTACTGCAGTAAATACGCTGGGCTGCTCTCTGTAGCCTTCCTCTTCCTCCTCATCTCTGCTGTGTGTAAGTGGCAACTTGTTTAATTACAATGCACAGACGACTAGGGCCCTGCGTTTTTCCTGAACACATGACCTGACCAGGAACAACGCAGGGCTCTAGGTACAGACAATAACTAGGGAACTGAGGATTTCCCTGGTCAGGTCATATCAATTATTTGGCCTGGCCATGGTCAGGAAGAACTCGTGGGCCCAACAGATGACAAGTCAAGTTGATTAATGTAGAGATCATCACCATTGTGAGGCTGGCATATTACACAGTGTTGCATGAGATAGTTACACAGAAGATGTGTAATGAAGAAACATAACCAGCCTCTTGAAAGTTCTGTTTGGATCCCATGCATTTGTATTTAAGACTTTATTACTGAACTCATAGCAGCATGGTATTGCATTCAGGGTTGCAATGTTGCTCTACTACTCATTATAAACTGGGTGATTCGAGCCCTGAATAGTGATTGGCTGATAGACGTTGTATATCAGACCGTATACCACATGTATGACAAAACATTTATTTTTACTGCCCTAATTTTTACTGCCCTTATGTTGGTAATCAGTTTAAAATATCAATAAGGCACCTCAGGGGTTTGTGATATATGGCCAATATACCACGGCTAAGGGGCTGTGTCCAGGCACTCCGCGTTGCGTTGTGCATAACAACAGCCCTTAGCTATGGTATACTGGCCATATACCACACCCCACCGGACCTTATTGTTTAATTATAGGAGTGACAAATGATATTAATGACTCATGTACCATGAATAAAGCATGATGGGGTTCCTGAGTGGCACAGCGGTCTAAGGCACTGCATCTCAGTGCAAGAGGCATCACTACAGTCCCTGGTTTGAATCCAGGCTGTATCACAATTTGCCTAGCGTCGTCTGGGTTTGGCCCGGGTAGACCGTCATTGTAAATAAGAATTTGTTCTTAATTGACTTACCTAGTTAAATAAAGGTTAAATAAAAAAATACTCTACCCTACTCATTTCATTTCGTTATAGACAAATCAAAATATATCTATAAACTGCATTTCTATTTTACACAATTGTGCTTATTATTTTTCATAACATTTAATGGTACTCTGTAATCCACTTTATAGGTGAGGCCTTCATCCCCTACTACACTGGGCAGGCTATAGATGGCATTGTTATTCACAAGAGTATGGAGTACTTCACCAAGCCCCTGATCACTCTCACAGTGTTGGCCTTAGTCAGGTAAGCCATGCTGACGTGAACAGTGATCACAAGGCGTGTGTTTTGTTAACTGGTTGTCCTTGTTGTGTGCCATATCTTCTTTGATGTCTTGCACATGCTGCATATCTATTATTGATTCGACAATATATACATTGATCTTGTGTGTTTGTGGCGTATAATGTATCTCTGACTGCGTTTCATTTCTTGCGTCTCTCCTTAGCTCTATAGCTATTGGAGTACGAGGTGGCCTCTTTAATCTAACCTTTGCCAGACTGAATCTTCGCCTGCGGAATCTTCTTTTCAGATCTCTGATGCGTCAGGAGGTGGGCTTCTTTGACTCTAACCACACAGGTGAGCTCTCAAGATTTCTCTTTATTCCTTCCCTTCATGCTTTTCCCTTGTTCCTCTGATTAAATCAAATCAAGCAAATCAAATTTTCTCAGTCACATGCGCCGAATACAACAGGTTCCGAGTCCCTAACCAACAATGCAGTTAAAAAAAATATTTATAATAATATGAAATAAAAGTAACAAATAATTACAGAGCAGCTGTAAAATAACAATAGCGAGACAATATACAGGGGGGTACCGGTACAGAGTCAATGTGCGGGAGCACCGGTTAGTTGAGGTAATATGTACATGTAGGTAGAGTTATTATTGTGACTATGCATAGATGATAACAATAGAGAGTACAGCGGTGTAAAAGAGGGGGGAGGAGGGGACAATGCAAATAGTCTGGATAGCCATTTGATTAGATGTTCAGGAGTCTTATGGCTTGGGGGTAGAAGCTGTTTAGAAGCCTCTTGGACCTAGACTTGGCGCTCCGGTACCGCTTGCCGTGTGGTAGCAGAGAGAACAGTCTATGACTAGGGTGGCTGAAGTCTTCGACAATTTTTAGAGCCTTCCTCTGACACCGCCAGGTATAGAGGTCCTGGATGGCAGGAAGCTTGGCCCCAGTGATGTATTGGGCCGTTCGCACTACCGTCTGTAGTGCCTTGCGGTTGGAGGCCGAGCATTTTCCATACCAGGCAGTGATGCAACCATACCAGGCAGTGATGCTCTCGATGGTGCAGCTGTAGAACCTTTTGAGGATCTGAGGACCCATGCCAAATCCTTACAGTCCTGAGGGGGAATAGGTTTTGTCGTGCCCCATCGATGAGAATGAGGGCATGCTCGGTCCTCTTTTTCCTGTAGTCCACAATTATATCCTTTGTTTCGATCACGTTACCTACCCTCACCACCTGGGGCAGCCCGTCAGGAAGGCCAGGATCCAATTGCAGAGGTGTTTAGTCCCAGGGTCCTTAGCTTATTGATGAGCTTTGAGGGCACTATGGTGTTGAATGCTGAGCTGTAGTCAATGAACAGCATTCTCACATAGGTGTTCCTTTTGTCCAGGTGGGAAAAGGCAGTGTGGAGTGCAATGTAAATAGCATATTCTGTGGATCTGTTGGTATGGTATGCAAATTAGAATGGGTCTAGGGTTTCTGGGATAATGGTGTTGATGTGAGCCATGACCAGCCTTTCGAAAGCACTTCATGGCTACAGACGTGAGTGCTATGGGCCGGTAGTCATTTAGACAGGTTACCTTAGTGTTCTTGGAAACAGGCCCTATGGTGGTCTACTTAAAACATGTTTGTATTACAGACTCGGAGAGAGAGAGGTTGAAAATGTCAGTGAAGACACTTGCTAGTTGGTCAGCGCATACTTGCAGTACATGTGCTGGTAATCCGTCTGGCCCTGCAGCCTTGTGAATGTTGACCTCTTTCAAGGTGTTACTCACATTGGCTGCAGAGAGCGTGATCACACAGTCTTCCAGAACAGCTGTTGCTCTCATGCATGTTTCAGTGTTATTTGTCTCAAAGCGAGCATAGAAGTTGTTTAGCTCGTCTGGTAGGCTCGTGTCACTGGGCAGCTCTCGGCTATGCTTCCCTTTGTAGTCTGTAATGGTTTGCAAGCCTTGCCACATTCGACTAGCGTCAGAGCCGGTGTAGTACGATTCGATCTTAGTCCTGTATTGACGCTTTGCCTGTTTGTTGTTTTGTCGGATGTCATAGCAAGATTTCTTATAAGCTTCCGGATTTGAGTCACGCTCCTTGAAAGTGGCAGCTCTAGCCTTAAGCTCAGTGCGAATGTTGCCTGTAATCCATGGCTTCTGGTTTGGGTATGTACGTACAGTCACTGTGGAGACGACGTCATCGATGCACTTATTGATGAAGCCAATGACTGATATGGTGTACTCCTCAATGCCATCGCAGGAATCCCGGAACATATTCCAGTCTGTGCTAGCAAAACAGTCCTGCAGTTTAGCATCTGCTTCATCTGACCACTTTTTTATTGATCTTGTCACTGATGCTTCCTGCTTTAATTTTCGCTTGTAAGCAGGAATCAGGAGGATAGAACTACGGTCAGATTTGTCAAATGAAGGGCGAGTGAGAACTTTGAATGGGTCCCTGTGTGTGGAGTAAAGGTGGTCCAGAGTTTGTTTTTGCAAATTTAACATACTGATAGAAATTTGGTTTCCCTGCATTAACCTCTCTGGGACATTCGGGACGGTAGCGTCCCACCCCACCAACAGCCAATGAAAGTGCAGGGCGCCAAATTCAAAACAACAAAAATCTCATAATTACAATTCCTCAAGCACACAAGTATTTTACACCATGTTAAAGATAAAACTTTCGTTAATCCAGCCACAGTGTCTGATTTCAAAAAGGCTTTACAGCGAACACACCACAAACGATTATGTTAGGTCACCACCAAGTCACAGAAAAACACAGACATTTTTCCAGCCAAAGAGAGGAGTCACAAAAAGCAGAAATATAGATAAAATTAATCACTAACCTTTGATGATCTTCATCAGATGACACTCATAGGACTTCATGTTACAAAATACATGTATGTTTTGTTCGATAAAGTGCATATTTATATCCCAAAATCAAATTTTACTTTGGCGTGTTATGTTCAGTAGTTCCAAAACATGCAGTGATTTTGCAGAGAACCACATCACTTTACAGAAATACTCATAATAAACATTGATAAAAGATACAACCATTATACATGGAACTTTAGATAAACTTCTCCTTAATGCAACCGCTGTGTCAGATTTTAAAAAAATTTGACGGAAAATGCACACCATGCAATAATCTGAGTTTGGCGCTCAGAGACCAAACAAGCCAAAAAGATATCCGCCATATTGTGCAGTCAACAGAAGTCAGAAATAACATTATAAATATTCACTTACCTTTGATGAGCTTCATCAGAATGCACTCCCAGGAATCCCAGTTTCACAATAAATGTCTGTTTTGTTCAATAAAGTTCATAATTTATGTCCAAATAGCTCCTTTTGTTAGGGCATTTGGTCAACAAATCCAAGCGCGTGTGCAAGTCCAGCTGAAAAGTCGGTCGAAAAGTTCAAAAAGTTATATTACAGATCGTAGAAACATGTCAAATGAAGTATAGAATCAATCTTTAGGTTGTTTTTATCATAAATCTTCAATAATGTTCCAACCGGAGAATTCATTTGTCTGTAGAAAAGCTATGTAATGCAAGCTAACTTTCACATGACCGCGCGTCACGAGCTCTTGGCAATCTGCCAGACACCTGGCTAAATCCCCTCTCATTCAGCCCCACCTCACAGTAGAAGCATCAAACAAGGTTATAAAGACTGTTGACATCTAGTGGAAGCCTTAGGAAGTGCAACATGGCCAATATCCCACAGTATCTTCGATAGGCTATGAGTTCTGTTATACTCACAGACATAATTCAAACAGTTTTAGAAACTTCAGAGTGTTTTCTATATCCAATATACAAATTAATCTGCATATTCTAGCTTTTATGGCTGAGTAGCAGGCAGTTTACTCTGGGCACCTTATTCATCTAAGCTACTCAATACTGCCCCCCAGTCACCAAGAAGTTAAAGACCCGGCTACTAGGAGCGCCGCCTTTGGTGAGCGTTTTCTTGTTTGCTTATGGTGGAATACAGCTCATTCAATGCTGTCTTAGTGCCAGCCTTTGACTGTGATGGTATGTAAACAACATCGAAAAATACAGATGAAAACTCTCTAGGCAGGTAGTGTGGTCTACAGTTTATCATGACTATTGCTCTACCTCAGGCGAGCAAAACCTTGAGACTTCCTTAGATATCGTGCACCAGCTGTCGATGGTCTATCCTGCCGGTGCAGCATATAACCAGCCAGCTGTATGTTGATAGTGTCATCGTTCAGCCACGTCTCCGTGAAGCATAAGATATTACAGTTTATTACAGTTTTGAATGTCCCGTTGGTAGTTTAATCTTCCACTTAGGTCATCTATTTTATTGTCCATCTATTGCACGTTTGCTAGCAGAATGGAAGGAAGTGGGGGTTTATTCGATCACCTACGAATTCTCAGAAATTCTCAGAGACTGTAGCGGCAAAATGATGTACAAATTAAGTTAAAAAAACAAGTTTAAAAAAAGGCTAAATGAGAGATAAGGGGTACTTGTCTCCAGCTTAATAAAGCTTTGTACAAGCTTTGTACAAACAAGAACAGGTTCTAACCAGTTCTTACAGTATTCAACTCAAGCCTTTACATAACATTAGACTGGAACAGAACCATTTTGCCCCAACACTATGTTAAAGCCTGTGGGGTTTAAGTGTTATAGTGTAAAAGCTTTTCTCCTAAGCTCGGAGTCTCATCCACAAATGCACAAAAGCCCTACACATTTCTCCCTCTACTCTGCCTTCATATTTCTGCTCCTAACCTGTCGTTAAATAATGAAAATAATTCAGAAAGAGTTTGGAAAAAATACACACAAAAAAAATGTTTGTCCTGCAGGTGACATAACCTCTCGCCTGACCTCTGACACTACTCAAGTGAGTGACCTGATCTCTCAAAACGTCAACATGTTCCTGAGGAGTATGGTTAAGGGCATAGGGTTCTTCATCTTCATGTTTGGGATGTCCTGGAAGCTGACTCTGGTCACCATCATGGGATTCCCCTTCATTGCAGTCATCTCCAATGTGTATGGGGAGTACTACAAGGTATTCACTCTGCTGCTTGTATACACACACGCACAAGCATGCACACCCACACATGCACAAGCTCTCATGCACACACGTACACACATACACACTTCACCCCAGCCCATGTATTAAATTGTAATACATTTGAACACTTGTTTATTAAAAGCTTCAATCATACAGTATTTAGTTTGCACTTTTACTTGTTAAACTTTCCACGGTTCTCATCATCAGAGATTGACCAAAGAGGTCCAGACTGCCCTGGCTCAGGCTAACCAGGTGGCCGAGGAAACTGTTTCATCCATGAAGACGGTGCGCAGCTTTGCCAATGAGGAACAGGAGGCTGATTCCTACTATGGCAGGCTGCATGTCATGTTTCAACTGAACAAGAAGCAAGCGTTGGCCTACGCCCTCTACATGTGGTCCAGTTGTGTAGGTATCACCAATGTACAGTAGCTACCGCCTGTAAGACCGTCAATGTACATAAGAATGAAGAACTTGTTCTTAACTGACTTGACTGGTTAAATACAAGTTAAATAAATAAAATAAAGCTCAGATGAGGACTGAGTGTTAAGGAGCTCCCTCATGTTTTATGGCTTGTGTTTTTGTATCCACTGTATCTGCTCGCTTTACCTTGGTCGTGGGGCACATTCAAATGTGTTTCTCGCTTGCTCCAGATCTCAGAACTTGTTCTTCAAGTGGCAATCCTCTTCTATGGTGGTCACTTGGTCATTACTGAGCAGATGAGCGGAGGCACCCTGATATCTTTCGTCATATATGAGCTGGAGCTAGGAGAGTGCCTGGAGGTATTTCTGACTCATTCATATACATCTCTAACTGTACACATGACAATCACAACCTATCCCTTTAACCACCTTATATTACCGTAAGTAAGACAGCTACCTAGCTAATTGTATTATCCTTTGTCCCCTGTTTTGAATAACTTGTGTTACAGAGCATAGCATCGGTCTACACAGGTCTCATGCAGGGAGTGGGAGCAGCTGAGAAGGTGTTTGAGTATATCGACAGGGAGCCCAAACACCAACATGATGGGAAAGAGGTCCCCGACACCTGCAAAGGACTGGTCGAGTTTAAAGATGTCACGTTTTCCTACCCAACACGGCCCGAAACAGACATTCTAAAGGTATGTGTCAGCTGACCATTAGGTTTGGGCTCAAAGCTAGACTGATGAGTGGAGCCAAAGACAGAAACACTGTTGTCAGGCAATTCTGTATCGTTTCATGCCAGTAGTAAGCTTTTATGTCATCCCCATGCAGCAAAGCCAGCCGGTACACTATCAATCATACAGGAAAGCTACTGTATTGATCAATGTCGGAACTGTTAGGTTCTAAGTTCCGGTACAAATTCCAGTCGTACTCCGAAACAAGCTTGTGCTAGATTTATTCGCCACACTGGGTCATACAGCTGCAAAGACAAGATATGAAGTCACAAGCACATATATTAATGACCTCCAACTAGGCCTCAGCCCCGCCCCCCTTTCCAAACAGACCCCCTTCTGTGTGTAGGAACAATTCATCTCCGTTGCTAGGCAGGTGGTGCTATCGTACCAGCTCAAATCTGGAACCTTTGCTACACCTCCACGCATCTCACGGTCTTCTTATCAGTCAGGAGAACCCTTAAGTCTAGGGAGTGCATATTCTTGCAGCCTGTCGCAGTCCGATAGATCATTATCCTCATACACAAAGAGCTATTTCTGTGAATAAGCAATCTATTCATAATATAAGGACGCAAAAGATATTGAGAGGATACAATGATATAAAACAGTAAAACTATAAGACAGTGTTATAGGGCAGTAGTATACAATCTATTAGATCTAACATATGGCTCCTATCTCACCCTTATGGAAACTTTTTGTTTCAAAGACAGGCCTCTTTTGAACTTTACCTCTAGCAAAATACAACTGCACATAGATCATTCCATCTAAACCATAACACCCTAATCACTATTGCTAGGCTACTTTTATGATTATAAACATACTAAAACGTGCTCACGTCAATTAGTCAGTTTCACAACAGTGCTTTTTATCATGTCTAAACTTATATTAATGATATATGTATGCCTATGACATGATGGTTGGGTATATATGAACAGATGGTTTGTCTTCTTCTTGGTGGTCCGCTGTAGCTCAGTTGGTAGAGGTAGATTCCCAGGACCATCCATATGTAAAAAATGTATGGACGCACGACTAAGTCACTTTAGATAAAAAAAATATCAGCGAAATGGGATTTTACATTTTTCTTAATCTTCTTCTTCTTCTCCAGAGTGTATCCTTCACGTTGCGGCCTGGAGAGGTGACAGCCTTGGTTGGACCATCTGGCAGTGGAAAGAGCTCCTGTGTGGGTCTTTTAGAGAACTTCTACGCCCCACAACAAGGCCAGGTGCTGCTGGACGGCCGGCCGGTGCACACCTACCAGCATGGCTTCCTCCACTCGCGGGTCAGTGCTCCACATTGCTCCTCTGGCATTTGAACTCGTTGTTTACAATGTGTACAACTAAGCCTCTGCGTAACCTAAATCACAATCACTGTCTACCTGAGACGTTTTCCATGAAATCTAAATATTCTGTCTCGTGCTAGATAGCTTATTCCTTTCAACCACCAGAGGGCATCAATATTCATTTTAAGATGAAGACTGGTAAAGAACCCCCGTGCAGAAAGAATGTGCCTCTCACTGTGTTGTTGTTGCAGGTAGCACTAGTGGGCCAGGAGCCTGTCCTGTTCGCCCGTTCTGTAGAGCAGAACATAACCTATGGACTGACTGACATCCCTATGGAGGCTGTGGTGCAGGCTGCCACCGAGGCAAACGCACACGACTTCATCACCGGTCTAACCAACGGCTATAACACAGGTGACGTTAATGCTATTGCCTAAACTAATGGTTACCAACCTTTTTTGGTTACTATACCACTATCTGAATTTTGATCTGTCCAGAGTACATCTGAAGTACCCCATCATGTGCATTTTACCAGTAAGCCTATGGTCTACTGAGTCTTCTCAAGGACGCCCCCCTGTGGATAGGCCAAGCACCCCCAGGGGTCCTAGTAGTGAATCTAAAATAGCAAACTAAAAACTGCAAAATGTTATGTTTACTGCAACATACTTCATGAACATTGGCCATATAATTTTTGAGTAACACAACATAATAACCTCTCCTCACTATTTGCATATGATTTTGCATTTCTATTTTAAGATCTTGAACGCAATGAAATTGTTCCTCGTTCCTTTCTTAGGAGTGGGTGAGAAGGGCACCCAGTTGTCAGGGGGGCAGAAGCAGCGGGTGGCCATCGCACGGGCACTCATCCGCAACCCACATGTTCTCATCCTGGACGAGGCCACCAGTGCACTGGATGCAGAGAGCGAACATGTTGTAAGGAGACAGGCTGTGATCTGGGTTTAATCAGATCAAGTCGTGAATTATAGATAAAGATACAGTATGGATTTAGAGAGGAAGAGTGTATATTCTGTATTATGCAGCTCCTCAAGTTTCATAACAATAACCTAGTTCATTAAATGCAGTCTAATGTTATTATAATAACTCTCAGCTGCTGGTGTCCTCTCTGCTGTCTTTAATCAGACCAAGTCTTAAACTATACTAGATACTATTAACCCTGGATAATCTTTTTTAGTATAACCAAACTCTCTGCATTGTAACTATGCTGGCTTAAAAAGGTCAGTATTATTATTTAATCTTTGACATATTCTCTTTATCGGTTGTCTCTAATTTGATGGCACTTTATCTCATTTTCTGAATGCTATGTCATATTTGACTTTTAGTGTAGCTTAGGATCTTCTCTCTGTTCTCTCTCCCCAGGTCCAGCAGGCTCTGAACAACATCATGCGTCAGCACACAGTGCTGGTGATCGCCCACCGCCTCAGCACAGTAGAGAGGGCAGACAACATCATAGTCATCAACCGCGGCTGTGTGGTAGAGCAGGGACCACACAGCCAACTGATGGCCAAGGGGGGGCTCTACTGCAAGCTGGTACAGAGGCAGGTCCTGGGCATCGAGACGGAGGCCGTTCTTAACCCTCCAGAGGTGGACATCTGAGGGTGGTAGTCAGCGGAGGCAGAGCGGACATGATAGCAGCAGTGCCAGCGAGTCAAAATCTGAACACCACGCTACTGAGAGGTTCCTAGGGCTTTATTGGTAGCTAACACTGACTGACTGGCACTGCTGAGCAGTGCCTTGAAACCAAGGCATTACATTATCCTTGATGTTTTATTTGCACATTAGGTTGAATAGATTCAACTCAAGTCTATTTTACAGTGTTCAAAACCTTGAATATTTGTTATTGAATAATCAATAAGAGTAGTCATTTGACCAGTTCTTCTGGACATGAATGAGCAACACGCTAATTAGTTAATCCTAGTGGTGATATTACACTAAACAAAAATATAAACACAACATGTAAAGTGTAAAGTGTTGGCCCCATGTTTCATGAGCTGAAATAAATTATCCAAGACATTTTCCTATACGTACAGTAAGCAAATTTATTTAAAAATGTGTTTACATCCCTGTTAGGGAGCATTTTTCCTTTGCTAAAATAATCCATGCACCTGATTAAACAGCATGATAATTACACAGGTGCACCATGTGCTGGGGACAATAAAAGGCCACAAATGTGCAGTTTTGTCACACAACACAATGCCACAGATGTCTCAGGTTTTGAGGGAGTGTGCAGGAATGTCCACCAGAGATGTTGTCAGAGAATTTAATATTAATTTCTCAACGATAAGCCGCCTCCAATGTTGTTTTAGAGAATTTGGCAGTACAGCCAACCGGCCTCAACCGCACACCACATGTAACCACCCCAGCCCAGGACATCCACATCTGGCTTCTTCATCGGCAGGATCGTCTGAGACCAGCCAGCCGGACAGCTGATGAAACTGTGGGTTTGCACAACCAAAGAAATTCTGCACAAACTGTCTGTGTGCTTGCCCAAGTCTTCACCAGGGTCTTGACCTGATGGTAGTTTGGCATCGTAATGGTCTTCAGTGGGCAAATGCTCACCTTCGATGGCCACTGGCACGCTGGAGAAGTGTACTCTTCACAGATGAATCCAGGTTTCAACTGTACCGGCCAGATGGCAGACAGCGTGTATGGTGTTGTGTTGGTGAGCGGTTTGCTGTTGTCAACATTGTGGTGCCTCATGGTGGTGGTGGGGTTATGATATGGTCAAGCATAAGCTATGGACAACGAACACAATTGCATTTTATCGATGGCAATTTGGATGCACAGAGATACCGTGACGAGATCCTGAGACCCATTGTTGTGCTATTCATCCGCGTCATCACCTCATGATTCAGCATGATAATGCACGGCCTCATGTCACAAGGATCTGTACACATTTCCTGAAAATGTCCCAGTTCTTCCATGGCCTGCATACTCACCAGAAATGTACCCATTGAGCTTGTTTGGGATGCTCTGGATTGACTTGTACGGCAGCATGCTCCAGTTCCCGCCAATATCCAGCAACTTCACACAACCATTAACATTCACCAGGCCACAATCAACAGCCTGATTAACTCTATGTGAAGGAAATATGTCATGCTGCATGAGGCAAATGGTGGTCACACCAGAAAAGCATCTGTGAACAACAGATGCAGATCTGTCCCAGTCATGTGAAATCCGTAGATTAGGGCCTAATTAATTAATTGCAGTCCATAGATTAGGAATATATGCATATATTTCAATTGAATGATTTCCTTATATGAAATGTAACTCTTTGAAATTGTTGCATGTTGCGTTTAGATTTTTGTTCAGTGTATGAATATCGTTAATATCATTGATTGTATGACGTACAAAACATAGTAGTAGTAATAGTATTGTGTAGTAATAATAGTATTGTGATACTTTATTTATAATTGCAATATTAGGTGGAAATGGTAAAGTTATCTCTGTGTGCATCTAGGCCTTTCTGTATCTGGTTAATTTGTAAACGTATACTGTATACAGGACAGAGAGGTGCCTTCACTGGATGAGAATGTGCAGACTATATTTATTCTATGCAATGGGAATTGCAATGTCTTGAAACTATATGACACTATCATTGCTGAATAGATTAGATTTCATGTGGATGCTGTCCAATACTTGATTTTGCACAAGTAAACGTGAATGTACTGAATTAACAAAGACATGACTGCAACCAGGCTACTGAAAACATATTGTTTGTTGTTGCCTGTTGGTTTTATCGTAGCAGAGGCCTCTTCGACTGTATTACATTCAGTATGACGCCATATATTCCCACCTCCAATCCTGTGCCAGAGACACACAGCTTCCGGTTACAGTCTGGAGCTTGCTCGTTTTTTTCAGCCAAGCTGTTTAGTCTTCGGAGCGCGTGAGAGTGAAAGTGCTTCAACGAAGGGGGTCTGAGGGGAAGAAAGAATCTTAGAACAGATGTGACAGAAATGTCTGGTTTTTGGAACAAGTTTAGCTCTTACTCGATGACGCAGCTCAACGAAATGCTTGAAGATGATGACAAACTTAACAAAATTATTCAAGAAATGGAAGAGGTAAGCCACTGTAACAAATTCACTTGGGTTTCCTGCCGCAATGTTTACATTTACATTTTCAAGCCTTTTGTTTGCCTTTTGCCAGGGTGCAGGGTAGGTAACGAAGCATTTAGTGAATGTCGAGAATTTGCGGATTTATATTGCATACGTTCCAATACATCGTTTTTCAACCTTTGGTGCGTGGACAGATAACGTTACCGTCAATGTCAGGCGTTTAAAACAAATTATATATATTTTATTCTTTGAAGAACTTTTAGAATTTTGCTGTCTAACTCGAAATAGCAAACCTTCCTGGAACTCAACATGCTTTGCCACATTGTTTCCATAAAATAAACAAACACTGTTACTTTGTCAGCGAGTGACAGCAACATAACAATATTGCTGCAGAGAAAATGTATAGTATCCATGCTTCTCTTCTCTTAATCAGCAATACATTTTGGAATAACGTTACTTGCAGATGGATATGGACATGAAAAGAGTAAGAACACTTCCTCTCTGGGAGTGTCAACTGGTATTATGGTTGGTGACGAAGCAAAAATACCTATGTTTACCAAGCTGCAGTAATGACACGACATAGAGTTCAGGAGGTCAGAGTTTCCGTTTATGAAAATTCAATTACAAGACCCAATAAGGGCAGGTGTTCATACATTTAGTTTTGTTTAATTTGGCACAATGTCAAGGTCATGCACCTCCTCACCTGTTTTACAAAAAAAAACATGTTATCTTGTATAACCAGCTGCCATAAGGAACCTTGAATGAGGTTTGGTAACACAATTGGTTATAAAGTCACTGATGACGATAATCATGAAATTGTCAGCTGCTAAATTAACTTTTACTGACAGCTGTGCTGAGTCATTACACTCAGTATGGTAGTTTATTTGTTAGATTATCTTTAATATAGCCTAGTGGTTAGAGCATTGGGCCAGTAACTGAAAGGTTGGTGGATCGAATCCCTGAGCTGACAGGGTAAAAATCTGTTGTTCTGCCCCTGAACAAGGCAGTTAACCCACTGTTCCTAGGTTGTCATTGTAAATAAGATTTTATTCTTAACTGACTTGAACAAGCTGTGAGGGTGAATTTACATAGTTGTTCCTAGACAATTCCATAGATCCATCTGTAGGGGAAAGGACAATTGTGAGGTCTTTAACTGACCTTGCAAATTAATAAAGGAAACCAGCTAGCATTGATTTGCATGTGTCTCGATACCAGAGAACTGCTTTTTATAGTCACAGTTACAATTTTATTCCTCCCTGTATCTGATTCTAGCTGCCAATGGTTTCGTTTTCCTCACGTTGTGGCAGTGGAGTGGAATGATGAAGGGCTTGATATCATAGCTGATTGCTGTAGGTTACTTTCTTCCTCATAAATCTACACACAATATCCCATAATGACAAAGCAAAAACAGGTTTTTAGAATTTTTTTGCAAATGTATAAAAAAACAAACCTTACCTTATGTAAGTATTCAGACTAGGGATGCGTGATATATCGGTGAGCATATCGGAATCAGACAATATTACCGAAAAATGGTGACATTGGCATCGGCCCAATGTCTAGTTTAACGGCAATGTGCAAATCCGATGTCAAAGCTGATGTGCATACGTGTTTAATGTAAGTAGATGATGTAATGACGCCACGAAGAACACAGCGCTACACAGAACAAAAGCAGAAAAATACTAAGCGCACACTTCCAACAAGTTTAAGTTGAGCAGTCATTTGAGAGGCGAAATCCATTAACGCCAAGATAATGGAATTCATTATGCTATGGGCGTCACGACTGACATTTGGACCGGCGAAATCAGCCCCATGGGCATGCCAAGTCTGACTGCACAGTGGGTCGACGGTGATTTCGTACTGAGGAAAGCCGTGTTGCATGCTCAAGAATGTGCTGATGGTCATACCACTGCTGCCATTTCAATGGCATTTGAGAACATGATTGAAACATATACACACTTCTAGCGCCATTCGAACAACTCACTTGAGAAATAAGCTAGTCAACTGCTTCTGCAGCAGACGCGATACCTCTGTCATGGCATTGAAACGCCAGCTCAACTATCACCTGATCAACAAAACTGCTGACACAGACCATGAGGTTAAAACTTACAAAAGTACTCGAGGCTGTGAACAATCGATTGGGTGGTATTCTGTCTGGCGCTTCGTTACTGTGTCACCACCATGCTCTACATATGATAATGGGAGACATAATGTAGGTAAATGCCAACAAAATAACCTTTTGTTCAGTGTGGTGTGTGTGTGTGTAACCTTTTATTTAACAAGGCAAGCCAGTTAAGAACACATTCTTATTTACAGTGATGGCCTTTGAACCAGGGACTGTAGTGACGCCTCTTGCACTGAGATGCAGTTCCTTAGACCGCTGTGTGTGTTAACTATTTAACTGTACCAGAATGCTTTAAAGCCGCAAAAAAAGAGATAACGGTGCGTTATTTGGGGTGGGGGTTTGGCAAGGAAAATATCTGATTTTTGGTATCGGCCAAAAATGTCATATCGGTGCATCCATAATTCAGACTCTTTGCTATGAGCCTTGAAATTGGACGTGATTTGTAAAGGCACACACCTGTCTATTTAGGGTTCCACAGTTGACAGTACATGTCAGAGCTAAAACTAAGCCATGAGGTCAAATGGATTGTCTGTAGAGTGCCAAACTGAGCAATTGGGAGAGAAGGGCCTTTGTCAGGGAGGTGACCAAGAAACCCGATGGTTACTCTGACAGAGCTCCAGAGTTCCTATGTGGAGATGGTTGCCCTTCTGGAATGTTCTCCCATCTATGCAGCACTCCACCAGACAGAAGCCACTCCTCAGTAAAAGCACATGACAGCCCACTTGCAGTTTGCCCAAAACGTACCTAAAGAACTTTCAGACCATGAGAAACAAGATTCTCTGGTTTGATGAAACCAAGATTGAAGTCTTTGGCCTAAATGCCAAGCGTCACATCTAGAGGAAACCTGGCACCACCGCTACGGTGAAGCATGGTGGTGGCAGCATTATGCTGTGGGGATGTTTTTCAGCTGTAGGGACTAAGCGACTAGTGAGGATCGAGGGAAAGCTGAACAGAGCAAAGTACAGAGAGCCTTAAAGAAAACCTGCTCCAGAGCGCTCAGGACCTCAGACTGGGGTGAGAGTTCACCTTCCAACAGGACAACGACCCTAAGCACACAGTCAGGACAACGCCAGAGTGGCGTCAGGACAAGTCTCTGAATGTTCTTGAGTGGCCTGGATCTAACATCTCTGGAGAGACCTAAAAATGGCTGTGCAGCGACGCTCCCCATCCAACCTGACAGAGCTTGAGAAGATCTGCAGAGAAGAATGGGAGAAACTCCCCAAATACATGTGTGCCAAGCTTGTAGCGTCATACCCAAGAAGACCTGAGACTGTAATCGCTAAAGGTGCTTCAACGAAGTACTGAGTAAAGGGTCTGAATAATTATGTAAATGTGATATTTCCTGTTTGTTTTCTTTATACATCTGCAAAAATTTCCAAAACTGTTTTTGCTTTGTCATTATGGTGTATTGTGTGTAGATTGAGGGGGGGTGATTTAATCCATTTTAGAATAAGGCTGTAACATATCAAAATGTGACAAAAGTCAAGGGGTCTGAATACTTTCCCGAATGCCTTCTGTTTTCCCCGCTGTGGTCACATGGATTCGTTAGAAGGGAGTGTGACAAAGAAACACACCTTATGACTGAGAGAAATTCATTCTCAACATACTTCCTTCAGACTGGAATTTGGCATTACCTGATTTGACAGAGTATCTTTTTATTATTAATTGAGATGCTTAGTCTTCAGGTTAAAATGACGTAATTACTTTTAGAAATATTTTAATAGTTGTGTCCTTGACAACGATTATGAAAAAAAATTGGTTGCAGCTCGACTCACGTTGGTTGAGCACCCTCTGCTTCTTTCCTAATTACTTTGAGCAACATTTAATTTAAGAAAGTTCTTTATTGGTGTGTGCGTTGCTTTTTATACAGTTCTTCCGAAGAGTAATAGCATGTGGAAAATGTCCACCCCCCCGTGCAATTAACCTTTTTTACGTATGGCCCCTGTGAGAATATGGTTGATTAGCCCTGACGTACACAATGTAATCTGAGCAGGTACCGTATGTAAGTACACTCGACTGCTCCGGTATGGAAATGCATACCTGTAAATATGGACACTTCTTTTTTTTTTCTTTTCTTTTTTTTTTTAATGCTTCATGCTAGCTAACTAACCACTCTTTTTCACATTTTTAATACACACTCGCACACCTACTCACTCTTTGTATGCAAATGGTGTTCAATAGCTGTGTGTTCCTATCATTTCAAATAACCAGAACAATGTCCAGCCTCTCGCTGGAATCACATGAATCTCTTCTCTATGGCCAACCTTTGTTAATATCATGGCTACATACTGACAGTTCATATTTGTCTGTCAGTCCTGGCATGTGTGTGCCGTGCCAGGAGATATAAACCCCTTGTTCCAAGTTAACAGCAGTGTGTTATCATTTTACTGCACTCTCTAATGGCATGTTTGGATTGTGTGCCTGTGTGCGTGAATGTACATGGCAGTCAGGGACAGACAGGAGCAATAGCTGCCTGACTGGTCTTGGTTAGTGCAGTTGCTGGGTCTGATCAATCTTCAATTTTACACAGCCAGCTAAGAATAGCATATCAAGCAACTAAAGTTCCTTTTCAGCAAATGTAACCGGTAGTATCTCAACACTGGGTGGCGGTTGGCCTAGTTCTCCATCACCACATGATGTGTCCGCTGATTGACTTTGTGTTTTGACATTTCACATGTGAAGTAAATTTGAGATTAAGCTGACTTTGTACAGTCATTCAGCCCCTCTGTGAATTCCTTCCATGATCAGTCAGTCTCAGTAGGCAAATCCTCCCTCTCAATAGAGTGCTGTAGAGCACTGTATTGTCACTTTGAAGTGATTGTGGTTCAAAAGAGAAATGGAAGGAAGGAAAATAACAACCACAGGTATGAGCCAGTGTCATTTGGTTGGGAAACTGTGATTTGCAGATATGTAGCTAGACCTATACCAGGCATGACATTGAGAGATGTAGCCCTCTATATCTTGCTCCCTGTTTGGCTGAGCTCTAGAATAGAATCATCACTTGGACTAAGCTCCAGAGGAGGCACTGAATGAAAACCCTCTGTTTGGGTGTGATGCTGGCTGCTGATGCTGCCTCTGGCCCTCTGAGCTGTGGTCCTGTATTCATAAATCAGGAGTGCTGATCTAGGATTAAGTCCTCCCTTGCCATGCCTTCTTATTTCATAATAACTTTATTATGTTAGTTGGAGGGGTGTCTTAAATGTGAAGAAAAAAGGAATGTATTGTTTGTTTGTGACGATTTTGGTGTTCCCTCTAGTATTTTTCCCTCGGGTACTGTCACTGTGAACAGAGAAAGTGGAGTTTTTCTGAACGCATTTCCTTCCCCCGCAAAATGTGTTTGGTTGGACAGAATAAGCCTGCAGTTATGGATGCTATTTAAGGGCCTACTTTTTTTCGGTGCATGGCATTGGAGTGGCTATTTGAGACGTGGTTCTGTTCTTTGGAAGTTAGTTGTATGGCTTTGGTTGGTCAGCTCAGGACATGGCAGTGCAGTGGCGGAAGCAGTAAAGCACAGTGGTAATAAGTGTATTTAGCCTCTGGCCTTGTCTGAAATGTTGTTTTCTCTCTGTCACCCTCTTAACCCACAGCCCAGCGGCCAAAGCCCACACGGCTGTCTGGTTTCTGTCTTTCTGTTACAAGATAATCTGTCTTGGAAGTAGTGTTCTACATGGTAGGTTAGTTTATGTATTTTCAGAGCTGGGTCACATGATTCTATTCACGCCCAAGCCACTTGCTATTTCTGTCCTTGGAGTAAATGTAGCTTGATGCGACTGTGAATTTGAGTCATGTGGGAAAAGCTCTTGAATAGTTAGTTAGTCATCAGCCACTGTTTAGATTCTTGGCTCAAATTAAACTCCATATTCATATTTTCTTCATGTGACTAATTTGAGTAAAAAAAAATATATATATATTTTTACATAATCCACATTCCGTGGGCTTGTTTTGAGAAGTCACACAGCGGGTTTTGAGTGTTGACAGGACAGGCACAAGATCTGATCCCTACCCATCCTGGTGTTGCCTTCCATTGTGTTTGTGTATCTGCATGTCTTACCATGTGTCTTTATGTGTCATACATAGAATGTATCTCTGTATGTCTTAAAATTGAATTGACAGCGTTTGAACTACTTTGCAGATATGAAACACAGGCAATCAGTCATATCAAATTCCCAAATATCAAGTTCCCAGTTTATGCTACAAAACCAACTTTATACAAGGTTTTAAAAATAGGTTCTATTTGACTCAAAATTCCATGATGTAATGTAAGACATTTTTGGCAGAATAGATGGATACAGTTCAATGCATATAATTCACTAATACATTATTTGGAAGTCCAAAAAATATTGCTATCAGGTTGTAATTCACAGCTGACCTGGTGCATTGTTTGCTGCCTCCACCCATTCAAGATGAGTGGTTTGTTTCAATGACTGAATAGTTTGGACAAAAACTGACAAATGTAACCAAGGCTGGGAATGTCAATACAATCAAACAGCAAGGACCGTGACCACAAGTCAATCATATCATGGCCAATAGGTTAGCGTATCTATTCATTTAGGTCTTTATTTAGCAAGCTTGATTAAAACACTGTTATGTACTTGAGTGAAGACCCAAAAGCGGTTTAACAGAAACAGAGTTCTTTTAATGAAAAAACAGGAATGGCATAGATCCTCTTCCGACGTTGTCAATGGCACAATAGAATACCCGCAGAGAGGGTGACAAATGAAACATAAAGTCCCTCTGATGAATAGCTGGGTAGCGGCGACAGGCTGCAGGTCGCTCTGGGTCGGTGCGGGTCACAGAGGAACGGTGGTAGCTGATCACACGTAGCATATGATGAACTGGACACGGTGCAAACAAAAGATAGTTAGTAGAGTACAGGATGCACCTGCCAGGCAGACTCCGACAGGATAGGACTAGGAGGAAGCAAACGAGACGATAGCTTGCTTCTGGCATGAGAAACACAAACGAGAATCTGACACCGAAAGTAGCAGGAACAGAGAGAGAAATAGAGACCTAATCAGAGGGAAAAAAGGGAACAGGTGGGGAAAGGGTGAACGAGCTAGTTAGGGGAGATGAGGAACAGCTGGAGAAGGAGAGAAAGAGAAGGTAACCTAATAAGACCAGCAGAGAGAGACAGAGTGAAGAGAAAGGACAGGAACAGACATAATAAGACATGACAAACACGAAGCCTACTTTAGCTACCTAGCTCGCTAACTAATGGGAGTTTGTCAGCTTTGTTTGTTCATTGTTTTTTGGTGGCTACAGCTAGAGATGCAGGTGTAATTTGGTAAACTCGCAAGAAATGGGTATCACTTTGCTAGCTAGCTATGTTGAACTTGAATGACTATTATCCACAGTTAGCATGCATATGACTTAGTTGTCAATCAAATGTATTTGGCATCGGACAAATGGGCAGGCAGGCAATTCCCATTCAGTTGTCACTGCCTGTAAACACACAGTCCAGTTCAAAGTGAATGATGGCAGGCCCGTGTGGCAACTAGCTTATTTGCATATATGCCTACTGTAGCTCTGATTGGATATGGCACACCGGTCTGCGTAGGGTCCGGTCCTGGACAAGACTAACAGTTTTTATTAGGTTTTATTTACTGCAGTGTCTATTGATTGTCCGAACGCATGGCCGCTTTCCCACAATATTGCTGTGACATTTAACTTACTCTACGTCATTACCAAACATTCTGTGAATGTATGAAAACGTGAACATGAAGGTGTCTAAGTGCTCGCTTGTCAGAAAGCAGTCATATTCTTCCTGGGGGTGTACTGTATCTGGGGGTGTACTGTATCTGAGCAGATTTCTATAAGATTTCATGTTGCTTAAACACTGTCAGTTTCACTGTGTGTGGGACCTTAATGTGTATTGTAGATGCAGGATGTGCAGCAGATCAAGGAGATGATCCTGGCCAGTAACCGGAGCCTGGCAGAGCAGAATCTTCAACTGCAGCCCAGCCTGGAACACCAGAAGACCCAGCTCACCAAATGCTACGGCTCACTACAGGAGAACTTTGAGGCCTACCAGGTCCACAAGTCCAAACTAGGTAACGCATGTTCACTTGTCTGCAGAATTAGAGTACATTTCATTATACCCTGAGTGTACAAAACCGTAAGAACACCTGCTCTTTCCATGGCAAAGACAAGGGAGGGGGAGGGGGGTTGCGCAACTCCATAAGGGAAGTGCCAAATTCCCCTACTATAGGGGAGGTGCATGCAAGCAGATAAGGACATTTGGCTAGGATGGAATAAATTATATTGTAAAACCTGCAAGAGAGCAAATGTAAACCAGGGGAAAAACTAACCTCCCTTTGCCCCCCCAAAAAAAACATCCTCCCCAAAGCAACAAAAAAAAGTTTGGCAACCCTCCCCTATTTTGGACCACCCCACAGTAAATTGTGATCTGTCCCTTACAATGAAAAAGCAAGGTATTTTTTTGTAAAAATGATGCATGGCCATCATATTTTTAATGTTTATCATAGGAAGAATGTAGCCTGCTACAGTTCCTAATGTTTTACTTAAAGTTAATCTCGCATTTAAGTACCGGAGAAAAGTACAGTGTGAACCCTTGTTACCTGAACTTCTGCATGAATTGGTCATACAATATCAGCTGATCTTCATCTAAGTCACAACAATAGATGAACAGTCTGCTTAAGCTAATAACGCACATAAAATTATACATTTTCATGTCTTTATTGAACACACCGTGTAAACATTCACAGTGCAGGGTGGGAAAAGTATGTGAACCCTTAGATTTAATAACTGGTTGACCCTCCTTTGGCAGCAATAACCTCAACCAAATGGTTTCTGTAGTTGCGGCTCAGACCTGCACAACGGCCAGGAGGAATTTTGGACCATTCCTCTGTACAAAACCGTTTCAGTTCAGCAATATTCTTAGGATGTCTGGTGTGAGTCACCCTCTTGGGGTCAAGCCACAGCATAGGTCGAGGTCAAGATTCTGACTGGGCCACTCCAGAAGGCATATTTTATTCTGTTGAAGACATTCTGTTGTTGATTTACTTCTGTGTTTTGGGTCGTTGTCCTGTTGCATCACCCAACTTCTGTTGAGCTTCAATTGGCGGACAGATTGCCTTACATTCTTCTGCAAAATGTCTTGAACTTGGAAATACATTTTTCCGTCAATGATAGCAAGCTGTCCAGCAAAGCAGCTACAAACCATGATGCTCCCTTCACCATACTTTACAGTTGGGATGAGGTTTTGTGACTTTTTTTTCTCCACACACAGTGTTGTGTGTTTCTTCCAAACAGCTCAACTTTAGTTTAATCTGTCCACAGAATATTTTGCCAGCAGCGTTTTGGAACATCTGACGAACTTCAGACGTGCAGCAATGTTTTATTTTGCAGCAGTGGCTTCTTCCGTGTTGTCCTCCCATGAACACCATTCTTGTTTAGTGTTTTACGTATCGTAGACTCGTAAATGGAGATGTTAGCTAAAGACTTACAGAAATCCCTGGAACATGCTGACACTCCAGGATTCTTCTTCGGCTCATTGAGCTGTGCTGTGCTCTTGCAGTCCTTTGCAGGATGGCTACTCCTAGGGAGAGTAGCAAGAGTGCTGAACTTTCTCCATTTATAAACAATTTGTCTTAATGTGGACTGATGAACATCAAGGCTTTTAGAGATACTTTCCAGGTTTTTGCAAGTCAACAATTCTTAATCTTGGTTCTTCTGAGATCTCTTTTGTTTGAGGCATGGTTCACATCAGGCAATGCTTCTTCTGAATAGCAAACTCAAATTTTGTGTTTTTGTTTTAATAAGGCAGGGCAGCTCTAACCAACATCTCCAGACTCGTCTCATTGATTGGACTCCAAGTTAGCTGACTCCTATTAGCTTTTGGAGAAGTCATTAGCCTAGGGGTTCACATACTTTTTCCAACCTACACTGTGAATTTTTAAATGATGTATACAATATAGACAAGAAAAATACAATTTGTGTGTTATAAGTTTAAGCACACTGTGTCTGTTGTGACTTAGATGAAGATCAGATCTAATTTTATGACCAATTTCATGCAGAAATCCAGATAATTCCAAAGGTTCACATACTTTTTTCTTGCCACTGTAGCTACACATCACTCAGTGTTGTCTGCTGATTGAATAACCGTTTATGAATTCTCACCCGAGTGGAGAAGTGCAACTGAACATTTTTCTGATGCTGAGAAGAAATTACAATAAGAAGCATTTTAGGTCTGCGTTTACAAAACGCAGCATGGTATTTCTTATGTGTTTTATATATGCTTGTTTTGTGATGCATTGGAAAACCTCCCTGGTCTTTGTGGTTGAATCTGGGTTTGATATTCACTGCTCGATTGAGGGGCTTTAAAAATATCTGTATTTGTGGGGTACAGAGATGAGGTAGTTATTCAAAAATCATGCTAAATGCTATTGCACAGAGTGAGTCCATGCAACTTTTTTTATTTTATTTTTTATTTAACCTTTATTTAACCAGGTAGGCTAGTTGAGAACAGGTTCTCATTTGCAACTGCGACCTGGCCAAGATAAAGCATAGCAGTGTGAACAGACAACACAGTTACACATGGAGTAAACAATAAACAAGTCAATAACACAGTAGAAAAAAGAGTCTATATACATTGTGTGCAAAAGGCATGAGGAGGTTGGAAAATGACAATTTTGCAGATTAACACTGGAGTGATAAATGATCAGATGGTCATGTACAGGTAGAGATATTGATGTGCAAAAGAGCCGAAAAGTAAATAAATAAAAACAATATGGGGATGAGGTAGGTAAAATTGGGTGGGCTATTTACCGATAAGACTATGTACAGCTGCAGTGATTGGTTAGCTGCTCAGATAGCAGATGTTTGAAGTTGGTGAGGGAGATAAGTCTCCAACTTCAGCGATTTAAAAAAATAAATAATAATTTATATATATATATATATATTTTTATATATATATATATATATTTATATATATATATATATATATATATATTGTTTAATATTTATTAGTATTTTTACTTATTTATTTTGTTCTTTTTGGATTTTGCAATTCGTTCCAGTCACAAGCAGCAGAGAACTGGAACGAAAGGCGGCCAAATGAGGTGTTGGCTTTAGGGATGATCAGTGAGATACACCTGCTGGAGCGCGTGCTACGGGTGGATGTTGCCATCGTGACCAGTGAACTTATTGTGTGACTTGTTAAGCAAGTTTTTACTCCGGAACTTATTTAGCTTTGCCATAACAAAGGGGTTGAATACTTATTGACTCAAGACATTTTCATTGTTGAAATTTGTATTAGTTAATTCCACTTTGATATTATGGGGTATTGTGTGTGTGTGTATGTATGTATGTAAGCCAGTTACATTTTTTTCAGCAATTATAATTTCAGACCATAAGACAACAAAATTAGCAAAAAGTCAAGGGGTGTGAATACTTTCTGAACACACTAAGTTTAACTTTTAGCTTGATTGCCTGTCTATGCATTTTGTTTATTTTAATTTGTGCTCGCTAGCATATTTAGCTAGCAGCCTCCATGGAAATGTGCTAAATTTGTTAGCGTTCTAGTAATAGATGCCTAATGGGCATATTTGTCCGGGGGTTTTGGTGCCCCTTTGTGTAATAAGCTGGTAATACCGTAAATCATGGATGACAGAAGGACGATATAAAAATCTGTATATCGTCCAACCCTATTAATTGTGATGGCTTAATGGTTTGAAAAGGTTATGCCTATTACTGGATTACCAAATCAGTTGACAACTCACTCTGAACTTTTGAACGTTGTTTACTGTCATGGATAGTTTGAGACGGCAGTTACAATATTTTTCTATTGTTTGTTCTTCCATTGGCACGCAGACCTGACCAGTTTCTCCATTTCCTGATTATTAAATAGTCGCCCTAGTGCATTTGTCATTTTCCTTCCCGCAGTAGCTGATCTCTGCCAGTATTGAGCAGAATACAGCATTGACTTAGATCCCAGCTATACTGCGGTAGGCGAGAATTAGAGAGTAGTGTATACCCCCATAACGGCACACCTTAGCAGCACTTTGTGTGGAGTAAGTAATAAGTTGAGTGTACCTATGACCTGGTATGAAGCAACGGTTGCCAGTGAAGCCACTCTGAACAGCATGCCAACATTTCATTACTTACTTTGTTCTAGTGGGTGAAGTTTAGCACTCACTGATGAAGTTGGTTTAACCTTGTATTCTCCTGTAGTCAAAGCGCCTGGCCTCCTGCCATTTGTTTGTTGAATTCCGAATTCCATTTAGTCAAATGTAGATTTCCCTGTGTGCTGGCTGTCCTAGCAGCAGATGCCTGGGAAGTACAGAGCAGAACAGCACAACTGCATCCCAAATGGCAGCCTATTTTCTATGTAGTAAACTATATATAGGAAATAGGGTGCGTCATTTGGGACGCATCCCATAGCAAAAAAAAAAATCGATGTCTCCAAGCAGAATCAACCCAGTATTGTTTGATTTGTGTGTATCCTTTTGTATACAGTGACTCCCCCACCAATCCTTAAAGGCAATGCCAAAGGGGGTTCTTCAGAAGAGACTCCCAGTCTAGCAGTGAGTGGGAGCCAGGATGACAGTACAGACTGCTCCCCTGCCCCTTATTACAGCAGTCCACAGTGAGCCATTGTGCTGCTGGCCATGTGAGAGCCAAATGGTGCTAGAGGGAGGTAGGGATAGAGAGGGGGAAAGAGCGAGGTAGAAAAGCCAAAAACGCTCCCTCAGACTATCAGTGAAGGCTGGCCTGTATCCATTACAGGCCAGCCTAAATGGCAGTCTCATGATCCCTGGGTCCAAGGGATGGGTGTGTGTGTGTGTGTGTGTTCGTTCCTGTTCCTCGTTGGTTTTTCAGAGGTAGAGAATCATTCCATTGTGTGGAGGAGTGCTGATACTCCTGTGAGTCTGTGTTGTTTGGTTGGGGGGGGGGGTCATTTTGCTGGGGCCTTTGCTGGAGCCATAGTGGGTGGAGAGACGCTTGCTGTGCCAGAAGAGGAGCTTCTATCATCCTGACACCTCAGAATCAACTTTATTTGCCAAGTACATTTACACATACTCAGAATTTTACTTGGTGATATGGTGCTGCTAGTGATAGACAACATTTAGAGACCGAATACAAACAGTGAAGTTTAAGCAAATTTAAACATACATTATATACAACTAGGTAGAGTGAGCATAGAGCTACAGTGCCTTGCGAAAGTATTCGGCCCCCTTGACCTTTGCGACCTTTTGCCACATTTCAGGCTTCAAACATAAAGATATAAAACTGTATTTTTTTGTGAAGAATCAACAACAAGTGGGACACAATCATGAAGTGGAACGACATTTATTGGATATTTCAAACCTTTTTAACAAATCAAAAACTGAAAAATTGGGCGTGCAAAATTATTCAGCCCCTTTACTTTCAGTGCAGCAAACTCTCTCCAGAAGTTCAGTGAGGATCTCTGAATGATCCAATGTTGACCTAAATGACTAATGATGATAAATACAATCCACCTGTGTGTAATCAAGTCTCCGTATAAATGCACCTGCACTGTGATAGTCTCAGCGGTCCGTTAAAAGCGCAGAGACCATCATGAAGAACAAGGAACACACCAGGCAGGTCCGAGATACTGTTGTGAAGAAGTTTAAAGCCGGATTTGGATACAAACAGATTTCCCAAGCTTTAAACATCCCAAGGAGCACTGTGCAAGCGATAATATTGCAATGGAAGGAGTATCAGACCACTGCAAATCTACCAAGAACTGGCCGTCCCTCTAAACTTTCAGCTCATACAAGGAGAAGACTGATCAGAGATGCAGCCAAGAGGCCCATGATCACTCTGGATGAACTGCAGAGATCTACAGCAGAGGTGGGAGACTCTGTCCATAGGACAACAATCAGTCGTATATTGCACAAATCTGGCCTTTATGGAAGAGTGGCAAGAAGAAAGCCATTTCTTAAAGATATCCATAAAAAGTGTTGTTTAAAGTTTGCCACAGACCACCTGGGAGACACACCAAACATGTGGAAGAAGGTGCTCTGGTCAGATGAAACCAAAATTGAACTTTTTGGCAACAATGTAAAATGTTATGTTTGGCGTAAAAGCAACACAGCTCATCACCCTGACCATACCATCCCCACTGTCAAACGCGGTGGCAGCATCATGGTTTGGGCCTGCTTTTCTTCAGCAGGGACAGGGAAGATGGTTAAAATTGATGGGAAGATGGATGGAGCCAAATACAGGACCATTCTGGAAGAAAACCTGATGGAGTCTGCAAAAGACCTGAGACTGGGATGGAGATTTGTCTTCCAACAAGATCCAAAACGTAAAGCAAAATCTACAATGGAATGGTTCAAAAATAAACATATCCAGGTGTTAGAATGGCCAAGTCAAAGTCCAGACCTGAATCCAGTCGAGAATCTGTGGAAAGAACTGAAAACTGCTGTTCACAAATGCTCTCCATCCAACCTCACTGAGCTCGAGCTGTTTTGCAAGGAGGAATGGGAAAAAATGTCAGTCTCTCGATGTGCAAAACTGATAGAGACATACCCCAAGCGACTTACAGCTGTAATCGCAGCAAAAGGTGGCACTACAAAGTATTAACTTAAGGGGGCTGAATAATTTTGCACGCCCAAGTATTCGGCCCCCGTGAGCTTTGCAACCTTTTGCCACATTTCAGGCTTCAAACAAAGATATAAAACTACAATCATGAAGTGGACCGACATTTATTGGATAAAAAAGTCTTAAATATCCAATAAATGTCGTTCCACTTCATGATTGTGTCCCACTTGTTGTTGATTCTTCACAAAATAATACAGTTTTATATCTTTGTTTGAAGCCTGAAATATGGCAAAAGGTCGCAAAGTTCAAGGGGGCCAAATACTTTCGCAAGGCACTGTATATATTTTCTTCATGAACGCCACAGCAATGTTCACTCTAATAATCCATGAATGGCTATTTTCATATAGGTCTACTGCAGCTCTGATTTGTTTAAGGTGTACCGATCTGTGTAGATTACGGGCTTGAGTCGTGCCTGTCAATGCAATAGAATCATACTCCAATGCACTCTTGCTACTAGAAAATCTCTTGCGCAGTTAGATTTGCATACTAAGTTTTCCATAGTTGTTTTTTGTTTCTGTATGTTACATTGAAAGTGGCTAATATTGCGTTGATTCGAGCACAATTCCCACAGTAGAGCGAAATGTTGATAGTGTTAACTGAAGGGAAAAACTCTAGAAAGTTGAGTGAAGTTCAATCTCAGTCTTCTCTGCGCAGGCTGATATTACTTCTGTGCAGCTGTCTGAGGGGAGTTGCGTGCAGCTTAGACGGAAGATGTGTGCCTGAGGTGCAGGAGTTATTTTATTTTTTATTTTTTTGCATTTTCCAATTAAGAACATTCAAAACAAACGTGAAAAGATATTAGACAACGATAGGACAAAGTGACAGTAACAGACGAGCGTAACCAAAAAATAAATAAATTATATATACAAACATACAGTAAGAAAAAAATAATAACGAGACATTGGATCACCTGCCGTAGGCTACATATGGTACATTACGTGTGAAACATTATGTGAGGATTATATATAGATTCAATCAATGAGATGGAGGGGAGATTCTCCATATAGTCAAAAGGTTGCCAAATTCTGTAAAATGTCTAACTTATTCCTCAAGCAGTAAGTGATTTTCTCCAAAGGGATACAACTATTAACTTCCGATAGCCACATTGCAACTGGTAGGGAGGAATCCAATTTCCATTTCAAGGCAATACATTTCTTGGCAATCGCTAGCAATATTTCTGTTAGCTGTATAGTATGGCTTTGCCTAAGATTGGTGTTAGTAAAGTTACCCAGTAGACAGACCTCTGGGTCTAAAGGGAATGCAACCCCGTGAATTGGGGATATGGTATCGCATACCCCCTGCCAGAAACCGTGTAGTTTTGAACACTGCCAAGTGGAATGGAGGAATGTTCCTTCATCTGAGCCACATCTAAAACTTAGGGAGGAGATATCTGGGTTGAACTTGTGCAGTCTACATGGGGTGATATAGAGCTGATGGAGGAAATTAAACTGGATCAGTCTGTATCTGGAGTTCAATGTGGATGTAACACCATCCCTGCATAGGTCACTCCATAGATCCTCATCAAGATCAATACCCAGATCTTTTTCCCATCTAAGTCGGGGTTTATCTAGCCCAGGCAGTGTTAGTCCTGACATAAGAGCATCATATACACGAGAAATGGTCTTGAACACTGGTTGGTCTGCGTGGCAGAGTTGTTCAATAGGTGACATCTTAGGTTCCATTGTCCCTTGAGAGTCACCCTAATAAAGTTTCGTAGTTGTAGGTAGCTAAAGAAGTCCCGGTTAGGCAAGTGGCATTTCTGTTTAGGCTGATCAAAAGACATAAGAACTCCCTCCTCGTAACAATGTTCCAGAAGAGTGATCCCCTTATCAGACCATGGTCTAAAGTTACTATTCTGGAAAAACATAGGGATCAATCTATTGTTCCATAAAGGGGTTTTAGGGGAAAGGAATCCCTCTCGTCCGACCAGCTCATGCAGTTTGCACCATGCCAGGACAGAATGTAAAGGGTTGTCTGTGATGGTTTTTATAGATTTTCTGTCCCATTTGTAAAACAATTCTGCCCCAATGTCATCATTTACCTCAAGCTTTTCAATGTTCAACCATGAGGGAGAGGGACCATTGTCAAACCTCTGAGCCAGAAACCTAGACTGTGCAGTACATTCTAAAATTGGGCAGGTTTAAGCCCCCTTGGCTGTAATCAAGGGTCAGTTTATCCAGGCCAACCCTAGGGGTTTTGCCGTGCCAGATAAACCGTCTGGTCAGCTTTTCGAGAGAGGAAAAAAAAGGGAGAGATTGAAGCAGATATAGAAATCTGGGCAGGACATTCATTTTAATTTCATTGATTCTACCCAGTAGAGTGAGAGGTAAGTCCATCCATTTACAAAGGTCAACCTCCACCTTTTGCAACAAACTGGCCAGATTGAGTTTATAGAGGTTGTTCAGATTACCATCCACCATTATGCCCAAATATGTGAAGCCCATAGGCGACCATCTAAAAGGAAACTTGTGCTTGATGGTATGGTCAAAGACAGACAACGGTAAGACTTCGCTTTTATAAAAATTGACCTTATATCCAGAGAAAGAACTATAACACTGTAGTAGGATCTGCAAGTGAGAGAGGGAGTGTTCTGGGTTTGTTAGAAATACGATAAGATTGTCCGCAAAGAGTGATCATTTATGGGTATGGGGGCCCACCTCAAAGCCATGTATGTCAGGGCACGTTCTAATAGCCTCAGCCAACGGTTCGATGGCGAGGGCAAAGAGGTGGGGACTAATTGGGCAACCTTGTCTGTTCCCCCTATAAAGAGGAGGAAGTAATCCCATTGGTAGCAATCCTAGCTTTAGGAGATTTGTAGAGTGATTTTATCAAATTTACAAACATGGTACCTAAACCGAACTTTTCCAAGACGCGAAAGAGGTATGGCCATTCAACCCTATCAAAGGCCTTTTCAGCGTCGAGGGAGACTGCGATACTGGGTATTTTGTTTAGTTAGCAAGGTGAATTATATCAAAGAACCTTCTGAGATTATTGGAGGACAATCTATTAATTATGAAGCCAGTCTGATCTGGGTTGACCAACAGGGGAAGACATGACTCCAGTCTCTTAGATAGCATCTTGGTGACCAGTTTACAATCTGTGTTAAGGAGAGAGATTGGTCTATTGGAGGTGCACTTTAGCAGGTTTTTCCCTTTCTTGTGGATTACAGTAATTACTGCTTGAGAGAAGGACTCTGGAAAGCAGTTGTCTTCTCTGGCTTTTTTAAGTACCTCCATAAGGTAATGGACCAACAGCTCCCTAAATTCTTTATAGAACTCTGGAGGGAAGCCATCCTCCCCAGGAGATTTATTAGAAGGTAAGGATTTAATGGCCTCCAACAATTCAGGAACTGAGAAATGTTCACTCAGGAGCTCGCTGTCTTCCCCTGACAGGCATGGGAGGTTGAGAGAGGAGAGAAAGGAGTCGATCTCTGATAGATCGTCGCTTGATTGGGAAGTGTAGAGATCTTCATAGTATTTCTTTAAAAGTATTATTCATTTCAGTAGGGTCGAAAGATATCTCATTAGTAAGAGTTTCTATGGCATTAATTGTCCTCTTACTTTCCTCTGCTTTCAGTTGCCATGCCAATACTTTGTGAGCTTTCTCTCCAAGCACGTAATAACGCTGTTTTGATTTAGTGATGGCCCTCTCAGCTTGATATGTGTTCAGAATGTTATATTTAAGTTTTTTATTTACCAAAAGCCTGTATAGATCTTTAGTCGGGCCTCTTTGGTAGGTTTTCTCTAGCTCGGAGATTTCAGATTCAAGGGCACTCAGTTCCGCACCGTGTTTTCTCTTTAGCCCTTCAGTATAGGAAATAATCTGTCCCCTCAGGTAGGCCTTCAGTGTGTCCCAAAGAATGAAGCTGTCAGGAGCAGAGGATTTGTTTGTCAAAGTAAAAATATTGATCTGCTCTTTGATGAATGCACAAAATTCAGGTTGCTTTAGGAGTGTAGAATTTAGTCTCCATCTATATGCTCCATTTACCTTGGTAGGAATGGAGATTGATAATACCAGAGGAGAATGGTCACTAAGCAATCTGGGGAGATACTCGATATCTAACACTCTATGAAACAGTTGTGTCAAGTAAAAAGTTATATATATGTGTGGGTGTGAATAAAAAGAGTAGTCCCTATCCTGTGGGTGCAACTGTCTCCAGATGTCTAGTAAATTGATGTCAATGGAAGAATGGAGTTCAGCCGATTTCTTATCAATTTTCATAAAGACCTCTGTTACCATCCTGAATTTCCCGGAGGAGAGTAGCCAGCATGTCGGCAGGCTCGCAAGAGGCTGCTGAGAGCAACAGTCGAACTGTCGTCTGAGTTATGAGGGCTAATCTTGCTAGCTTTATCGTTATCTTGGGAATCAACAACGTTTTGGTCGTCCTTGCCTCTCGGTCGGAGGTTTGGCTCTTTGGGAAGGTAAGTACTTGACAATTTGTCAGCCGATGTTAGAATATTGTTTCAACGTTGTTATTTAGGTAAAAATAGAATAACTTTGAAGAGCTCGGTTTGTCAACGTCTGCTCAGCTCCGCGGCATCACGTGCTCCGTGCAGGAGGTTTTTGTCATGAGTGACATGGACCGCTTGCCAGAGGTACATTTTTCAAAGAGGGTGTGACCAGGGTGGTAGGTTCAGCTATGACCTTTCCATCATGCTTTTTGCTCTAGAGTTGCGCAGTACTTTGATGGAGGGCAGGTGGCAGCCGACGACCCTCTGCAGACTGGATAATGCGTTGCAGTTTGCCATTGCAGCGGGCAGATATGCAGACTCAAACCAGACTGTGATGGAGGAGGTGAGAATGGACTCAACGATTGATGTGTAAAACCGGAGCAGGATTGACTGGGAGATTTCAAGATTTTTCATATCCCGCAAGTAGTACATCTGTGCATGTAACTTCTTGGTGACCACGGTGATGTCTTCCCACATGAGGTTGTGGGAGATGATTGTCCTCGGGAATTTGATTGATTCAGCCGTGCCAAAAGCTGAGCCATCAATCTCTTGAGGGGGGGAGAGATGGTGGGGGTGTTTTCTGAAGTCAACCACCATCTCCATGGGTTAGCCTGAGTTCCAGGTTATTGAGACTGCACCAGGCCACCAGCCGGTCGATCTCTGCACGGTACATGGACCAATCGCCGTCGGTGATGAGACCGACCAAACTTGATTAGGTTGACAGATGCGTTGATGCGGGTGCAGTCATTGGTGTAGAGTAGAGATGATGGCACGCATCCTTGTGGAGCTCCAGTGCCGAGGAATAAAGCAACAAAGCAAAAATGTTTTCCCAGCTTCACGTGTTGCATCCTGTTGGTCAGGAAGTCAGTGATTCACTGAGAGATGGTGTTGGACATGTTCAGCTGGGAGAGTATACTTCCGGCGCCGACAGAGATGGCCGCCTCGCTTCGCGTTCCTAGGAAACTACGCAGTTTAAAAAAAAAACATTTTCACGTGTTATTTCTTACATTGGTACCCCAGGTAATCTTAGGTTTCATTTCATACAGTCGGGAAGAACTACTGAATATAAGAGCAATGTCAACTCACCATCAGTACGACCAGGAATATGACTTCCCTGAAGAGGATCCTGTGTTCTGCCTTCCACCCAGGACAACGGAATGGATCCCCGCCTGCGACCCAAAACAAAGACGTCGTAAAAGAGGGAAACGAAGCGGTCTTCTGGTCAGGCTCCGGAGACGGGCACATCGCGCACCACTCCCTAGCATACTACTCGGCAATGTCCAGTCTCTTGACAACAAGGTTGATGAAATCCGAGCAAGGGTAGCATTCCAGAGGGCCATCAGAGACTGTAACGTTCTTTGCTTCACGGAAACATGGCTCACTCGAGAGACTCTAACGGAATCGGTGCAGCCAGCTGGTTTCTTCACGCATCGCGCCGACAGAAACAAACATGTTTCTGGTAAGAAGAGGGGCGGGGGCGTATGCCTTATGATTAACGAGACGTGGTGTGACCACAACAATACACAGGAACTCAAGTCCTTCTGTTCACCTGACTTAGAATTCCTCACAATCAAATGTCGTCTGCATTATCTACCAAGGGAATTCTCTTCGATTATAATCACAGCCGTATAGATTTCCCCCCAAGCAGACACATCGATGGCCCTGAACAAAATTTATTTGACTCTTTGCAAACTTTAAACCACATATCCTGAGGCTGCAATCATTGTAGCTGGGGATTTTAACAAGGCTAATCTGAAAACAAGACTCCCTAAATTGTATCAGCATATCGATTGCGCAAACAGGGCTGGTAAAACCTTGGATCATTGCTATTCTAACTTCCGTGATGCATATAAGGCCCTCCCCCGCCCTCCTTTCGGAAAAGCTGACCACGACTCCATTTTGTTGCTTCCTGCCTACAGACAGAAACTAAAACAAGAAGCTCCCGCGCTCAGGTCTTTTCAACGCTGGCCCGACCAATCTGATTCCACACTTCAAGACTGCTTCAATCACGTGGATTGGGATATGTTCCGCATTGCGTCCAACAACAACATTGATGAATACGCTGATTCGGTGAGCGAGTTCATTAGAAAGTGTATTGATGATGTTATTCCCATAGCAACGACTAAAACATTCCCAAACCAGAAACCGTGGATTGATGGCAGCATTCGCGTGAAACTGAAAGCGCAAACCACTGCTTTTAACCAGGGCAAGGTGACTGGAAACATGACCGAATACAAACAGTGTAGCTATTCCCTCCGCAAGGCAATCAAACAAGCTAAGCGTCAGTATAGAGACAACGTAGAGTCACAATTCAACGGCTCAGACACGAGGTATTGTGGCATGATCTACAGTCAATCACGGATTACAAAAAGAAAACCAGCCCCGTCACGGACCAGGATGTCTTGCTTCCAGGCAGACTAAATAACTTTTTTGTCCGCTTTGAGGACAATACAATGCCACTGACACGGCCCGCTACCAAAACCTGCAGACTCTCCTTCACTGCAGCTGACGTGAGGAAAACATTCAAATTTGCTTACTTACCTTGGGTCTCGACCCCGCCCTGTGCAACTGGGTACTTTTATTTAATGTATATAAATACTTTATTTGAATCATTTTATCCCAACTTCGTCAAATACACCTACCATAAATGTCGTTCTTGATAGCATGTTTCATTTAGAACTTCAATCATTATTTTTAAAACTCTCCATGTTGAATCATATATCATTCAAAAGCTTTTTTTCCGGAGCATATTGTTAGCTAGTCCATACATGGCTATATCCTTTGTAGACATAGTACTTCGTGCTGAAAGTTTAGTAATTTCCTGACATTCGATTAGTTACTGGCATTTTAAAGGCCCTTTCCGCCAACCTGATTGTAGCTAGCTTCACATAGATGGGTCTGACTACCATTAATCAAATAAGAACTGTCTTATAAATGAGGGCTATTTTAGATGACAGCTAACTATAGCTACTGAAACAGATGGTGTGTTATTTGATGTGTATCTATTTTGACACGCAAAGACTCAAACGGCGTTCTATAGAAATCCTGGTTGAGAATGAAACGACTGAACAACGAAACAGCACAGCAAGTAAGTGAAAGAAATATGTTTTGATTATGTTTTACTGGTAACGGGGACATATGTAAATGCCAATAACTTTTGTGTTTGTGACCTTAACTAGACAAGTCAGTTAAGAACAAATTCTTATTTACAATGACGGCCCGGACGATGCTGGGCCAATTGTGCACAGCACTATGGGACTCTCAATCACGGCCGGATTTGATACAGCCTGGATTCGAACCAGGGACTGTAGTGACGCTTCTTGCACAGAGACGCAGTGCCTTAGACCGTGTTTGTGTGTGTTGACTATTTAACTGTACTGGAATGCTTAAAAAGCCGCTAAAATTGTAAATATCGGGTATCGGTATTGGTTTTTTTTGGCAAGGGAATATCGATATCGGCCATAAATGTCATATTGTTGCATCACTAATGCTAATATTTACAAGGGGTAACATGTTGATATTTAGTCCTCCCACACACTTAAGTTGCAAAGATTCAGAGAGGGCTACGGTCAATGGAGAGTGCTGCAAAGATCATTAGAAGAGCATACGCAGATATATACCCAGACATAGCAGAGTTGCTGAAGGAGGATGAGGATGCCATCATAGACATTCATGTATCCTTTGATGGCACTTAGCACAAGAGAGGATTCACTTCCAACTACAGGATAGGTGTGTCCATTGGTGCTGGTACCAGCGAGCCCTAGAATATGGTGAAGATCCACCCAGTCACAAAAATCTTGGGAGGCCATACATTTTTTAAGAGGTTGCACAGAAAATGGTACCTGTATATCATAGGCTCTCAAATTATAGCATCCTCAAAATAATAGAGCACGGAGGAACCCAAAATGCAAATGAATGTCTGAACTCTAGTATGGTCTCGATGCCCCAAAACTGTCTTTGTGGGAAAATGCCTCATTGATGCAGAAGCCGTATGGCAGTAGCCACATTCAATGAAGGAGCCACTACTATAATAAATGCGGAACATATTGTGGCCTGACCGCACTTTGGAGAAATCAGCGAGGAGTTGTGAGAGCTGATGCTGCTTCAGTGGAATGTGCCAAGCGTAGGCGCAGGTCCCATGACAGTCAAGAAAGTAAAGCGGCACCAGCAACAACTCAGAGGGCCTTACATATGGGACAGGTATAGCTGATTAATGTTCTGCACATTTCAACAGCCATACAAAAGCCTTGTATGTGGAAAATTGAGCAGGATAGGTGTGTCCATTGTGATATGATAATTTGCCCAAAACCACAGATTTGTATTCAAAGCATATGGTCTATTGCTTGAAACAAATGTCTTAAATGTGTGAATGTATTTGTAAAAGGTGTATTTAATGTCAGTTTAGAAGTGAAATGTGAATAAAATATAAATTAATGTAACATAAATGGTCATGTATGTAAAGTACATTTTAATTGCGTTAGCCTATCATTATCGGCCATTTTCTCTAACTGATATGTTTTCCGTGTGCCAATTAATTTTTCTCAGTCTTCAAAGGACATACATTCACATCATATGTCGACCGATTTAATCGGAATGGCCAATTAATAAGGGCCAATTTCAAGTTTTCATAACAATTAGAAATCAATATTTTTGGGAGCCGATTTCCGTAAAAAAAAAAAAAAAAAAAGATTTATAAAAAAAATAATGTATACCTATATTTAACTAAGCAAGTCAGTTAAGAACACATTCTTATTTTAAATGACGGCCTAGGAACGTTGGGTTTAACTGCCTTGTTCAGGGGCAGAACGACAGATTTTCACCTTGTCAGCTCAGGGGACCCAATCTTGCAACCTTACAGTGACTTGTCCAATGCTCTAACCACATGCACTCCACGAGGAGCCTGCCTGTTATGCAAATGCAGTAGAGGCCAAGGTAAGTTGCTAGCTAGCATTAAACTTATCTTATAAAAAACAATCAATCATAATCACTAGTTATAACTACTAATCCAGGTTTGCAGGCAATATTAACCTGGTGAAATTGTGTAATTTCTCTTGCATTCATTGCACGCAGAGTCAGGGTATATGCAACAGTTTGGGCTGCATGGCTCATTGCGAACTAATTTGCCAGAATTTTACGGAATTATGACACAATATGGAAGGTTGTGCAATGTAACAAGAATATTTAGACTTAGGGATGCCACCCGTTACATAAAATACCGAACGGGTTCCATATTTCACTGAAATAATAAACGTTTTGTTTTCGAAATGATAGTTTCCGGATTGTAACATATTAAAGACAAAAGGCTCGTATTTCTGTGTTATGTTATAATTAAGTCTGATTTGATAGAGCAGTCTGACTGAGCAGCAGCAGGCTGGTTATCATTCATTCAAACAGCACTTTTGTGCGTTTTGACAGCAGCTCTTCGCAATCACAGCGCTGTTTGACTTCAAGCCTATGAGACTAATGACTGGTGTAACCGATGTGAAATGGCTAGCTAGTTAGCTGTGTGTGCGCTAATAGCGTTTCAAACGTCACTCGCTCATAGATTTGGAGTAGTTATTCCCCTTGCGCTGCAAGGGCCGTGGCTTTTGTGGAGCGATGGGTAACGCTGCTTCGAGTGTGGCTGTTGTCGATGAGTTCCTGGTTCGAGCCCAGATAGGGGCGAGGAGAGGGACGGAAGCTATACTGTTACACTGGCAATACTATAGTGCCTATAAGAACATCCAATAGTCAAAGGTATATGAAATACAAATGGTATAGAGAGAAATAGTCCTATAAATACTATATTAACTACAACCTAAAACCTCTTACCTTGGAATATTGAAGTCTCATGTTAAAAGGAACCACCAACTTTCATATGTTCTCATGTTCTGAGCAAGGAACTTAAACGTTAGCTTTTTTTATATGGCACATATTGCACTTTTACTTCTCCAACAGTTTGTTTTTGCATTATTTAAACCAAATTGAACATGTTTCATTATTTTTTTGAGTCTAAATTGATTTTATTGGTGTATTATATTAAGTTCAAATAAGTGTTCATTCAGAATTGTTGTAATTGTCATTATTACAAATAAATGTAAAAAATCGTCCGATTGTAATTGGTTTCGGCTTTTTTGGTCCTCCAATAATCGGTATCGGTTACGGCGTTGAAAAATCATTATCGGTCCATCTCTAATTCACATTATTCCAAACACAGGTTCTTAGGATTTATAGTCAGACTTTATAGCCAGATTTATAGTCAGTGTAATTTTGTGTAAATATATGCAAAATATGCATCCGTCATACACGAGAAGTGTTTTTTTTTTTTTATTCCATTAAATTTCAAGATTTTGATGAACTGATCTGTACAAGTCTGACCATTTAAGTGTCTTATTACAATAAAACAAAACAAAAAACATTCTGCCTTGAAGCAATGTGTTGAAAAACAGACTCTCGGTATGCAAATTAGCACATTTAACTTCTTATGGCTGGGGGGCAGTATTGAGTAGCTTGGATGAATAAGGTTCCCAGAGTAAACTGCCTGCTACTCGGGCCCAGAAGCTAAGATATGTATATTATTAGTAGATTTGGATTGAAAACACTCCGAATTTTCTAAAACTGTTTGAATTGTGTCTGAGTATAACAGAACTCATATGGCAGGCAAAAACCTGAGGAAAAAATCCAACCAGGAAGTAGGAAATCTAAGGTTTGTAGTTTTTCAAGTCTTTGCCTATCCAAGATAGGAAGTGCAATCGGACCAAATTTACACTAAGGCTTCCACTAGATGTCAACAGTAATTTAGAACCTTGTTTCAGGCTTCTACTGTGAAGGGGGAGCGAATAAGAGCTGTTTCAATCAGGTGTCTGGCAGAAGGCCATGAGCTGGTCACGCGCGTGGCCGTGAGAGCGACATGCGTTCCATTGCATTTCTAAAGACAAAGGAATTGTCTGGTTGGAATATTATTGAAGATTTCTGTTAACACCCTTAAAATTTATTCTATACATTGTTTGACATGTTTCTATGAACTGTAACAGAACTTTTTGACTTTTCGTCTGGACCTAGTGCACTCGCCTCATGATTTTGGATTTGTGAACTAAACGAGCAAACAAAAAGGAGGTATTTGGACATAAATTATGCACTTTATCGAACAAAACAACATTTATTGTGGAACTGGGATTCCTGGGAGTGCATTATGATGAAGATCATCAAAGGTAAGTGAATATTTATAATGCTATTTCTGACTTCTGTTGACTCCACAACATGGCGGGTATCTGTATTGCTTTTTTTGGTGCCTGAGCGCTGTACTCAGATTATTGCATGGTGTGCTTTTTCCGTAAAGCTTTTTTGAAATCTGACACAGCGGATGCATTAAGGAGAAATATATCTTTAATTCCATGTCTAACATTTGTATTTTCATCAACATTTATGATTAGTATTTATGTAAATTGATGTGGCTCTCTGCAAAATCACTGGATGTTTTGGAAGCAAAACATTACTGAACAACGTGCCAATGTAAACTGAGATTTTTGGATATAAATATGAACTTTATCGAACAAAACATAAATGTATTGTGTAACATGAAGTCCCATGAGTGTCATCTGATGAAGATCATGAAAGGTTAGTGGTTCATTTTCTGCTTTTTGTGACTCCTCTCTTTGGCTGGAAAAATGGCTGTTTTTCTGTGACTAGGTTCTGACCTAACATAATCGCAAAGTATGCTTTCGTCATAAAGCCTTTTTGAAATCGGACACTGTGGAGGGATTAACAACAAGATTATCTTTAAAATGGTGTAAAATACTTGTATGTTTGAGGAATTTTAATGAAGAGATTTCTGTTTTGAATTTGGCACCCTGCACTTTCACTGGCTATTGTCATATAGATCCCGTTAACGGGATTTCAGCCGTAAGAAGTTTTAAGGACGTTTTGCCTATTTTAATTTAGAAATAAATAATACTATGTAATACAATAATATATTGTACTTATGTATACTTTCAACTGGAAAAATTTCAGCCAGAGTAAAGAAAAATAAATTCCCAATTAACCTGTGGCCTTGAGCAAATTAAGGCAGCGATTTATGTTTGCAGTTTTAAAGCTAATTTCCAGCAATTCTTTGCATTTTGCCTTGGCTAATGCTGTTATTTTACTCAAACATAATAACAAAATATATACTGCTACAATTGTTTCTCTCTGACTGTCTAGCCTTTATTTTGGTGTTATTATTTGAAAGTAGTGTTTTATTTATTTTATTTAATTGATCTCAAATTTATATATTTTTTTTACTGTTTTTGATTTACCTGTTGATTTAGTCCACCCACACCAGACACTTTTTTTTTAAATATCAAAATGAACTCTGAAACAACTACATTAATTTAGGGACCAGTCAAAGCATTAAACATTTGTGGCAATTTAGCTAGCTGTCTTGCTGTTGCTAGCTAATTTGTCCTGAGATATAAACATTGGGTTATTTTACCTGAAATGCACAAGGTCCTCTACTCTGACAATTAATCCACAGACAAGTGTTTGTTTCTAGTAAACTCTCCTCCTTCAGGCTTCTTTGGACCTCATATGGCGGCTGGCAACCAACTAAGGTGCATTAGCACTACCACCTGCGCTGGAGTGTGAACCTCAGTTTCTTTCAATCACCCACGTGAGAATGCTATTCATTGACTACAACACAGCGTTCAACACCATAGTGGCCTCAAAGCTAAGCGCTAAGCTAAGGACCCTGGGACTAAACACCTCCCTCTGCAACTGGATCCTGGACTTCCTGACTGGCCGTCCCCAGGTGGTAAGGGACGGTAACGACACACCCGCAACACTGATCCTTAACACTGGGGCCCCTCTGGGATGCGTGCTCAGTCCCCTCTACTCCCTGTTCACTCATGACTAGGCACGACTCCAACACCATCATTAAGTTTGCTGGTGACACAACAGTGGTAGGCCTGATCACCAACAATGACGAGACCACATATAGGGAGGTGGTCAGACACCTGGCTGTGTTGCCAGGACAACAACCTCTCCCTCAACGTGATCAGGACTAAGGAGATGATTGTTGTGGACTACAGGAAGATGGGAGAAGCAGGACTTGCAGTGCGTTAAGTATCACAAATAGAAGCAAGTTCAATTGTAGCGCAAGGCTTCGCAGAGGTGTGGGTGCAATGATTGAATAATGTATGTGTATGTTTATTTTGCAACGCTTCCCCCTGCGACACAAGTGGTGTAGTCAGCATGTTAGGCGACCAGAGGAAAATAAAAAAGCTTAGGTGGCCCGCCCAAGGTTTTCAATGGCAGAAAAATCCTTTGACTGGCTGGATCAACTGTGAAAAGCCTTGTGTAATGCTGGTTAAATTAAGCCTCTTATTTGGCACTGAGCGGGGAGGAGCTTGCCAGGGCTTTGTCGCTCGCTCTCTTCCCCCACACTGGTGTTGCCAACTTTAAAACGTTAGGAGCATAACATTTAGGAGCACCAGAAAATGTTTTTGTAATCTATTGATATATAGCCTTTACTGTATGAATTCATGTTGTGCCCTAGAAACAAATGTAACCCTGTAAATACATCTGATTATTATAAACAGCTAAAATGTTGATTCATATACCAGTCATTGAAATTCAAAGTCATTTGTACAATATTCATATTTTTACATTGTGTAAAAAGACTACTTTCCTACTGAGATGTATTCCATAGAGAATTGTACACTGTCTTCAAGAGCGTCAAGGTTGTTATAATGACATCTGTTATTCAGTCATTGCTATGATCATTGATCTCCTGAAGAAGCTATCCCTTTCTGTACCCCCAAATGTTTGGATATCATTGTAAACTAATGGTTGTTCGGTAACAAACATGACTGAACAAGGTGTGAAACAAATGCAGACCACGAGTAGTTTTACAACAGCCGTCAACATGGTTTATGAATGTTAAACCCAATCTGTGACAGGAAGAAAAAAAACGTTGCGCCGGTAATATGAGTCGGATCTTTTGAACTGTTCTGCCTAGAAATTAGCAGTTTTCAATGTATTAACTTCTTGAAACTCCCCATCCCGGATCCGGGATCGTGACTAAAGCCTCAGGCTCATTAGCATAATGCAACGTTAACGATTTCTGAAAATCGCAAATAAAATTAAAATAATGCGTTTGCTCTCAAGCTTAGCCTTTTCTTAACAACACTGTCATCTCAGATTTTCAAAATAGGCTTTTGAACCATAGAAATTGACTAATTTGTGTAAGAGTATGCAAAGCTAGCATAGCATTTTGTGTAGCATGTAGCACGCAACATTTTCACAAAAGCCAGATAACCAAATAAATAAAATAATTTACCTTTGAAGAGCTTCTGATATTTTCAATGAGGAGACTCAGTCACATACCAAATGCGCAGTGTTTCCTGAAAGCGTCTGTGTGTAGGAGAAATCGTTCCGTTTTCTACATTGCGCCTGGCTACCGAAACGAACCGAAAATGCAGTCACCTACAACGTAATACTTTTTCCGGATTAACTACATAATATCGACCGAAACATGGCAAACGTTGTTTGGAATCAGTCCTCAAGGTGTTTTGTCACATATCTCTTCATTGACATGCAGTTCGTGGAAGCTTGCTTTACTCTCTGTATCGCATGGAAAAATACTGGCAGGTGACTTTTGCGCACCAATTTCGGCGCAGGACACCGGGCGGACACGTGGTAAATGTGGTCTCTTATGGTCAATCTTCCAATGATCTGCCTACAAATACGTCACAATGCTGCAGACACCTTGGGGAAACGACAGAAAGGGTTGACTCATTCCTCTTGCGTTCACAGCCATATAAGGAGATCATGAAAAACAGAGCCTCAAAAATCCTTGTCATTTCCTGGATGCCATCTCATCTTGGTTTTGCCTGAAGCTCACGTTAAAGGGCACGCACAGAGAAGATCTTTGTATTTCTGGACACGTCAGAGTGTTTTCTTTCGAACAGTAGCAATTATATGCATAGTCGAGCATCTTTTTGTGACAAAATATCTTGTTTAAAACGGGAACGTTTTTCATCCAAAAATGAAATAGCGCCACCATAGATGTAAGAGGGGTGCAAGCATGACTAATGAATCTGTGCTCGGGAAACAATTGTACAGCCAGACCTTATAACACAAATTGTTTCTTTTCTTCTCATTGGTGCTCCCAAATTTAAAACTCCAGGTCCCACAGCAAAATATTTTCGTCACACTTTATAGCCCTGAATGCATGGCACAGATCTTCCTTATATTCGGACAACAGCAAATGGGTTTATGCATATACTTATTTTGTTATTACACATTGTACTACACAATAAGAGTATAAAATATACACTTTTCTAACCATTTAATGCCCACATCTTCTAGGCTACATGAGCTCTGTGCCTGTGAGCTTTGATTTGTCCAGTGTTGTTGAAATTTTAGCTGATTTTGCTTTGACACAGCAATTGAGAGAACAAGGGGTAGAGGAGGAGGAGTTATTGTGGTTGTTGTTGGCCTCAGTGTAGAAAGGAGTAGGGTGCCATTTCAGATCCAGGCTCCAGTCTTAGTTTACCACTCATTGTGAAAGACAGTCAGTCTTTTTGCTCAGATGTTCTGTCCTTGGTTTGGGTGTCAGAGGAGGTTGTTGTAGACAATGAGTGACTGATGGAGATTTAGCTCTGAGTGCTTGCGTGTTTTCTCTCACTGGTTGACTACTCCCTCATTCTTCTGTAGCAGTCATGTGATTTAGTGTCATGTTATTAAGGCCTGCTAATTATTTTCATCAGTACATTTTCAACGGTCCTGTGACTGAGGCGACTGAGAGGATGAATTATAGTTGTGGTCATAAACAAAATGCTAACTTTTGTCTTGTCCCTTTTTTTCCTTTCTCTTCTGCTCACAGACCACACCCTTGGGAACAGTTCATTGGACACATTGCTAGCTCTACTGCAGGCAGAGGGAGCCAAGATTGAAGAGGAGACTGAGGTAAGCAGCATGAAAATATCTCTCTCTCTCTCTTGCGCACACACACACACACACACACACACACACACACACACACACACACACACACACACACACACACACACACACACACACACACACACACACACAGTGTCCTGCCTTTCCTGTTTTTTTAAATTTGCTACTATGGTTTATTAATCTAACTCTATGGTCCCGTTTGTTACAAGTAAGGTGGACACCTCTCAGATTTTCTTTATAGTTATTTTACTGTCCAATCCTAACATCATCATCATATTTGTATTTATTTTTATAAACAAGTATTTAAAAAAGGGGGGAAAAAGGCATTTGCATGGAATATCCAGAATGTGCTTTTATTTTAACGGTTTAAACTGTTCCTGCTTCTCCCTAAACAGAACATGGCCGACTCCTTCTTGGACGGCGATGTCACCCTAGATACCTTCATAGACTCGTACCAGAGCAAGAGGAAGCTGGCCCACCTGAGGAGGGTGAAGATTGACAAGCTGCAGGAGATGGTGCTGAAGGGCCATAGGCTGCCCCAGGTGCCAGTCTCTTGCTCCCATCTCCAGGAGGTCTCAGCCAGGCCAGCCCCCCTCTACACAGAGGTCAACAACCACTCTCCTGTGCCCCAGCCCAGGAGAGCTCCCCCTCCCCCTCCAGCCCAACAACCGCCAGGTGTAGCCCCCCAGCCTGCTGTCTTCTCCTATCCTACCATCCCATACCCCCCTATCCCCCCCAGGGCAGCCCACCTTTTACCCAGTGCCAACCCGGAGCACCAGCACCACTTCATGTCTCAGTGCCCCCCTGTCCTTCCACAAAGGCCTCCCCTCGCATGGCCCCGCAGTCTGGCTTCATGATTCAGTAGTGAAGGGGGTACAGTACATGCAGTGGACTTGCACTGCAATCTTGCTGGAACTATCTTCTGTGTTGTGTCAGGCTGTGAGCCTCTGAATATGGCACAACGTAATGCAAAGGGGGTCGACTAACTTAGATTGAAGGCTGGTCTGGGCATGTTCAACTGAAAAACAGAATCGAGTTTGAATTTGCACTCTTCTCACCAGAATCAGCACTCCATTGCCACAACACCCCAGAAAGGACTTGACTGACCAGTGCTTGCATCTGCAAAGTTAAATCTCTCAGCGATAGTGCTTTAGATGTAGTCTAAAGTGAAATAAATGTCAATTTATGGTTAGCTGGCCTCTTAAAACTGGGCTTGGCCATGACCCCAGTCAGATGAGGCCTATTTGTTTTCAGCACTTTATGCCCCTCAGGTGTTTCCTCAGTCCTCCCTCTTCCTGCCCGTTACAGTGAAGGTGCCTCTCATCTGTCATCTGTGGTGTCTAAAGCCGAATGGGGACTAGAGCCATTCATTGTTTTTCATTTGATCTACAGTGTCATTTGAATGTTGTTTTTATATTGTGTAACCAGAGACTTCCCAGAAGACGATGGTAAATCATATGCAATAGATATTTAGAGTACTAATGTCATACAGCATTATTGTTGCCAGGAAAGATTAGACAGACATTTTGAAAGAACTAATTTGTGAGGCGTGTGCATCTCTTCTCCAGCATGGACAGTTGTCAAAAAAGTGTGTGGATCTCATGCCCAATCCAATATGGAGGACAGTCTAATTGGTCTCTGTCGCTCAGCGCAGACATGTGCAAACATGCACATAGGGGTGGGTGGGGGTTGGTGTCACAAACACTCTGAAACCTTGGCCTCTTGGTCTTGCCTGCGAAGGATCTGTCATTGCCATATAATCAATTTACCTTAAGTGTTGTTTTAGTCAATAATAGCATACTTGATGCGCAACAGTTTTGGAAAATTATTTTTTTGTCCTTCCGTATATCACTCCTTTAATCATTGAATGCCGTTTTCTCTTGGGTACGTTATAAAGCTGATTATCGTCATTGCTGTTGAAACAAGATTAGTCTATTTAAGTTAATTCGGTGATATAACCATATACAGTCCATATCAAATCAAGTATATACTGCAACTAAGCCACCTTTGTGTGAACAGTAATACCCTCTGTAATTGAAGGTAATTATCACATTGACTGAACAAAGACTCTGTTATCTTAAAGAGATTATCCGGTACTTTTATATATTTAGCCAGTAGATCTGAAAGTAGTGCTCACGAGCCAGAAGTGTTCGGCGAAAATTGCGTACTATGTCACATATGTGCCGATATGTGCACCACGTCATTGCTCTGCTGTGTATGCATCTTGCTAGCTGTCTTGCAACTGGTGAGTGGCTTAAGCTCATTAGCTAGAACTCTAATTGCTAGGGGGCTGGTCCACATGTAGGGAAAATGTTGCACAGCTTCCAGAAACATTCTCTTTCAAACTAGGGATTTTGTGGCTAATTGAAGTAAGAGTAATTCTGCTCATAGATTATGAATGTATGAACTACACATTAACGCATCAATTCCAAAGCCATTTATTGAGAAACCATTGTGTAAAATTACTATTTTCATACTTTCCTGCATCCATTTGTCAGGTTTATACTCATGTTATGACAGTAGTTTGAGGAGTGCACATTTTTGATCCATATGGATGAAATGTGAAAAATAATACAGTACCCATCTAAAATGTTTCTTGCACCATTTTTATTACAAGTACTAATCCTAAAGAAGTCACGTATCATAAAAGAGTGTTTGGTTACCTTGGCCTAAATGCTGCAGTTGTGCACTGTTCGAGCCACTGAGTGCCTTCACTGAACTGGACTGATATGGAGGATCACACTGCTGACTGCTCTATGCCTCTTATCTGTGTAAACTGACCAGGCTTGACTGCTCTTCTGGTCTGGATCACTTTAGTTAGCTTCACCATCAATGTCTACTTTCCCAGCCTGTTATCATTTGCTGTCTGCAACCGATGTGATGGTGGTGCATGCCCGGGGGCAGGAGATGCTCGAGTCCGTCTGTCTGCCAGGCTTCTTCTCTCCTAACTGGTGCTATGGGGCCGGTGCAGTTTTCTTCTGAACATGTGCCAGAGAGATATGTCCTTGGGGTATATGCCTAATGCTTGTGGTACTCCTACAACTTCTTTGTACCATCAACACAAACTGTGGTTTGCCTGCCCTGAGGTGGGTGACCACCATTTATATTCTTATGCATATCGGTGATTCGCCAAGACAACAGGGCTCCTATATTTTTTAAATGTATCTTAATATCAAACAGAAATGCATCTTTCTGAGAAATTGGCCAAATCGGCGCAATAACAGTTTGCCGTAAGTTAGGTTGAAGAAAAAGCCATGTCCCTATTTATTTCTCAAATGCAAGAAATGTTATGTATTGAATACCAATTGTTTTGATATACTTTAGCCTACCAGCATTTCTAAATGAAACGAATGATATTAATCATTGTGTGCATGTTTTTATTTGATTGTGATCCATTTCAGAGTTTTTCTGCTGTAGCAGTTAGTTTATAACTGGCATAATTTGGCTGTTTGGGCTGCTTTAAAATACAGATTTATGTTCATACATGTTGTTCATTGTAATGTTGTAGGTATTTTGGTTTATGAAGATTGTAGAGGTGGTTGATTAGAATTATGAAACTATTTTTTTAAGGACGGGACAGTCTTGAGTTGCCTCACACAATCAGAGCTTGATCTCTGGTTGTTAGGAGTCAGTTGGCCATTTCAAGTTATTTTTGAATATGAAGGCATATTCCTACACTTTAAGTACAAACTGGCGGCTGGGTTGCAATATTAGGAAGGTGTTCCTAATGTTTGGTATACTCTGTACGTATTGAATTGTCAAAATCGTTTTAATTGGGAAAGCAGATGGTGTTAATCAAAATAAATCACTTTGCATGTGAAAACACAGAATCCTACTCATTACTCCACATTCTTAACTTGTCACTTTTGTTTTGAGACGTCTTCGCTGTCAAACAGAGGAGGCAGCCTGCTTCCAAAACGAATGCAATCACTTTTCACACTGTACAAACTATGCCCACCCGGGCCAGATTAATCGAATCCCCTCATTGAATGCAACTTCACAACAAAATACATTGGAACATTTATCTTGATTATGTTAAATGTTATTATAATGAACATTGCAGTTCACTGATGAAGTTTTTTTTCTCCAATTAATCCAAATTACAATGCATGTTCCAGCCTTGATGTTAAAAGAAGGCTCTGTAGGGTAAATTGAAACAAGACCGCCATCTAGTGTTGATTTACTGACATTGCTAGTTCTACTTTTGAGGCAAAGGCTAGAGGTTATTATGATCAGTGGTGTAAAGTACTTAAATTGTTCTTTAAAGCATTTTTTACTTAAGTGGATGTTTTGGGTGTCTGTACTTTACTATTTATATTTTTATTCAAATAGTATTCTACTGGGTGGCTTTTACGTTAATTTTCTATTAATGAATCTGTACTTTTACTCAAGTATGACAATTGGGTACTTTTTCCACCACTGCATATGATGTCCCACCCTGGGAGAATATTTAGGTGTATATTTTAATGTTCCTGAAATGAAGATATTCTGACCTTCCCAAAAATGAAATTGATTAGGACAGGTGGGCTGCCTGGTAGATGTGTGCATTGAATATAGCAAATGTATGATTAAGACAAACAAATGAATTGTTAAACCAATGACTGTATATATGAAAACCTTGCTGGATCAAATCCCCGAGCCGACAATGTTCAAATCTGTAATTTTGCCCCTAAGCAATTGCTGTTATGCCATATTCACATGCTACTTGGAACCAAGAAACTCACATTTTCGACTTGCTAACTGGTTGTAGTTATACATGTGCCGCGTTCAACGAATCAGCAGGTCAGAAATGTCAGTTTCCTAGTTCCGACTAGCATATGAACGCGGCATTGATGTGTCCAAAACAACTGGTAACTCAGAAAAATATGAGGTAAAATCATGACGTCAGTGATGTTCAGGTCGGAAAGTTGGAGATCTAGAAAAAGGCCCAAGTTCCCGAGTTGTAATTCCGAGTAGGATGATCGTTCAAATAGATTTTTCCCAGTCAGAGCTTGTTTTTCCCCTGAGTTCCAAGTTGTTTTGAACGCACTGAAATCGGAAGTCAGAGATTTCCAGGTTTCCAGTTGGTTTGAATGTGGCATAACCCCCAACAACAACTGCTCCCTGGGCGCCGATGGCGTGATGTTGATTATTAAGTCAGCCCCTCGCACCCCTCTGATTCAGAGGGATTGGGTTAAATGCGGAAAACACAATTCAGTTGAATGCATTCAGTTTTACAACTGACTAGGTATTCCCCTTTCCTTATCCCTTTCTGATACAGCCAACACGTTGTGGATTTTGAATGCACCCCAAGTGACCTGCACGTGTACATACTCCAACCAAAAGCCATGGATTACAGTCAACATCAGCACTGAGCTAAAGGGTAGAGCTGCCGCTTTCAAGGCGTGGCACTCTAACCCGGGGGCTTATAAGAAATCCCACTATACCCTCCGACGAACCATCAAACAGGCAAAGCGTCAACACAGGACTAAGATTGAGTCCCACTACACTGGCTCCGATGCTAGTCGGATCTGGCAGGGCTTGCAAACTATTACGGACTACAAAGAGACACGAGACGACCAGACGAGCTAAGTGACTTCTATGCGCGCTTCAACACTGAAGCATGCATGAGAACACCAGCTGTTCTGGATGACTGTGTGATTACATTCTCCGTAGCCAATGTGAGTAACACCTTAATACAGGTCAACATTCACAAGGCCCAGGGCCAGACGGATTACCAGGAGGTGTACTCCGAGCATGCACTGACCAACTGGCAAGTGTCTTCACTAACATTTTCAACCTGTCCCTGACCGAGTCTGTAATACCTACATGTTTCAAACAGACCCCCATAGTCCCTGTGCCCAAGAACACCAAGGTAACCTGCCTAAAGGACTACGTCTGTAGCCATGAAGTGCTTTGAAAGGCACCATCATTCCAGAAACCCTAGACCCACTCCAATTTACATACCGCCCCAAAAGATACCCAGATGACGCAATCTCTATTGCACTCCACACTGCCCTTTCCCACCTGGACAAAAGGAATACCTACATGAGAATGCTATTAATTGACTACAGCTCAGCATTCAACACCATAGTGCCCACAAATATCCTCAAACTTTGACAGCTGCACCATCAAGAGCATCCTGACTGGTTGCATCACCATCTGGTATGGCAACTGCTCAGCCTCCATCCGCAAGGTGCTATAGAGGGTAGTGCATATAGCCCAGTACATCACTGGGGCCAAGCTTCCTGCCATCCAGGACCTCTATACCAGGTGGTTTCAGAGGGAGGCCTAAACATTGCCAAAGACTCCACCCACCCTAGTCATAGACTGTTCTCTTTGCTACCACATGGCAAGTGGTACCTGAGCGGCCAAGTCTAGGTCTAAAAGGCTTCCTAACAGCTTCCATCTCCAAGCCATAAAACTGCCTACATGTGCAGTACCAGTCAAAACTTTGGAAACACCTGCTCAGTCAAGAGTTTTTCTTTATTTTACTATTTTCTACATTGTAGAATAGTAGTGAAGACATCAAAACTATGAAATAACACGTGAAATTATGTAGTAATCCAAAAAGTTATAAACTAATCTAAATGTATTTTATATTTGAGATTCTTCACAGTAGCCACCCTTTGCTTTGACAGCCCTATTTGGTTAAAAACCAAGTCCATATTATGGCAAGCTCAAATAAGCAAAGAGAAACGACAGTCCATCATTACTTTAAGACATGAAGGTCAGTCAATGTGGAAAATTTCAAGAACTTTGAAAGTTTCTTGAAGTGCAGTCGCAAAAACCATCAAGTGCTATGCTGAAACTAGCTCTCATGAGGACCGCCACAGGAAAGGAAGACCCAGAGTTACCTCTGCTGCAGAGGACAAGTTAACTGCACCTCAGATTGCAGCCCAAATAAATGCTTCACAGAGTTCAAGTAACAGACACATCTCAACATCAGCTGTTCAGAGGAGACTGTGTGAATTAGAGGTCAACCGACCATGATTTTTCAACGCCGATACCGATTTATTGGAGGGCCAAAAAAGCAGATTGAATAACAATTGGCCGATTAATCGGTATTTATTTGTAATAATGACAATTACAACAATACTGAATGAACACTTATTTTAACTTAATATAATACATCAATAAAATCAATTTCGCCTCAAATAAATAATGAAACAGGTTAAATTTGGTTTAAATAATGCAAAAACAAAGTGTTGGAGAAGAAAGTAAAAGTGCAATATGTGCTATGTAATAAAGCTAACGTTTCAGTTCCTTGCTCAGAACATGAGAACATATGAAAGCTGGTGGTTCCTTTTAACACGAGTCTTCAATATTCCCAGGTAAGAAGTTTTAGGTTGTAGTTATTATAGGAATTATAGGACTATTTCCCTCTATACCATTTGTATTTCATTAAACTAAACAGTGTAACAGTATAGCTTCCATCCCTCTCCTCGCTCCTCCCTGGGCTCGAACCAGCAACACAATGACAACAGCCACCATCGAAGCAGCGTTACCCATGCAGAGCAAGGGGAACACCTGCTGGAAGGCTCAGAGCGAGTGACGTTTGAAACGCTATTAGCGCTCGCTAACTAGCTAGCCATTTCACTTCAGTTACACAAGCCTCATCTCAGGAGTTGATAGGCTTGAAGTCATAAACAGCGCAATGCTTGGCGCACAACTGTTTGAATGAATGTTTATGCGCCTGGTTCTGCCTACCACCGCTCAGTCAGATACTTAGATACTTGTATGCTCAGTCAGATTATATGCAACGCAGGACACACTAGATAATATCTAGTAATATCATCAACCATGTGTAGTTAACTAGTAGTTATGATTGGTTGTTTTTTTATAAGATAAGTTTAATGCTAGCTAGCAACTTACCTTGGCTTACTGCATTCGCGTAACAGGCAGTCTCTTTGTGGAGTGCAACGAGAGAGAGGCAGGTCGTTATCGTGTTGGACTAGTTAACTGTAAGGCTGCAAGATTGAATCCCCCGAGCTGACAAGGTGAAAATCTGTCGTTCTGCCCCTGAACAAGGCAGTTAACCCACCGTTCCTAGGTCATCATTGAAAATAAGAATGTGTTCTTAACTGACTTGCCTAGTTAAATAAAGGTATAAAAAATGTAAAAATAAATAAATAATAAAATCGTCAAATCGGCGCCCAAAAATACCGATTTCCGATTGTTATGAAAACTTGAAATCGACCCGAATTAATCGGCCATTCCGATTAATCTGTCGACCTCCAGTGTGAATCAGGCCTTCATGGTCGAATTTCTGCAAAGAAACCACTACTAAAGGACACCAATATTAAGAAGAGACTTGCTTGGGCCAAGAAACACGAGCAATGGACATTAGAGCAGTGGAAATCGGTCCTTTGGACTGAAGAGTCCAAATTTGAGATGTTTGGATCCAACCGCTGTGTCTTTGTGAGACCCAGAGTAGGTGAATGGATGATCTCCGCATTTGTGGTTCCCACCGTGAAACATGGAGGAGGAGGTGTGATCGTGTAGGGGTGCTTTGCCGGTGACACTGTTAGTGATTTATTTAGAATTCAAGGCACACTTCACTAGCATGGCTACCACAGCATTCTGCAGCGATATGCCATCCCATATGGTTTGCCCTTAGTCCCACTATCATTTGTTTTTCAACAGGACAATGACCCAAAACACACCTCCCAGGCTGTGTAAGGGTTATTTAACCAAGGAACATGATGGAGTGCTGCATCAGATGGCCTGGCCTCCACAATCACCCGACCTCAACCCAATTGAGATGGTTTGGGATGAGTTGGACCGCAGAGTGAAGGAAAATCAGCCAGCAAGTGCTCAGCATATGTGGGAAATCCTTCAAGGCTGTTGGAAAAGCATTCCAGGTGAAGCTGGTTGAGAATGCCAAGAATGTGCAAAGCTGTCATCAAGGCAAAGGGTGGCTACTTTGAAGAATCTAAATTATATTTTGATTTGTTTATCATTTTTTGGGGGTTACTACATGATTCCATGTGTGTTATTTCATAGTTTTGATGTCTTCACTATTATTCTACAATGTAGAAATGAGTAAAAATAAAGAAAAACACTTCAATGAGTACGTGTGTCCAAACTTTTGACTGGTACTGTACCTATTACCTCAATTACCTTGACTAACCTGTACCCAGCACATTGACCTGGTACGGCCTGTATGTAGCCTCGTTATTGTTATCATAAAAACCGAACGTTAGGTAATTTTTTTGTTTTTTTTTGTAACTTTAGCTTATTCAGTAAATATGTTCTAAACTCTTATTTTTCTTAAAACTGCATTGTTGGGCTTGCAAGTAAGCTTTTCTCGGTAAGGTCCAAACCTGTTGTTTTCGGCGCATGTGACAAATCCAATTGGATTTGATTTGACGTGTACGCATTACGTTACCATAGCTACGTCATTTCGTTAGGGAGTCAATTCCGCCTCCGCCATATTGTAGGAAATCCGTCTCTGGGTTGCCACTAGTTACCACAGTCACAAAGGCGAAATTTCCTATAATCGTAAAAATGTATTATTAATATTGTGTTGCTTTGTTTGTCTTAATTTAAGTATAGGCATAAGGTTAGCATTGTGGGTAGGGTTAAGGTTAGGTTTAAAATCAGATTGTAAGAAGATACATTTTAGAAATAGGAGGGGTTTATTACTTTGTGGTTGTGGTAAATAGGGACGACCGTCTGTGTGCGCTGTCAGATTAGAGTTTAATCCGTGGGGTTACGGTCAGAACGGGAACAATAGCTAGTTACACCTGGAACAGGGCTCGATAACCGCGAGGAAACGCTGGTTTGAAAGCGGCAGGTTTTATGGATGAGTCATCTAAGTAAATCCAAGCAATTTTATGATGAGGTTACTGACTAACGTTTATATTAGCATTCAAATGGATTGCAAGTGATTTGTCAATTTGATACCCAGCTAGTTTGCTAGCTAACTCTTAAAATCGAATTAAATTTATCCACTAAGTAAATAGTGAAGACTTTTGCTACACGGGACAATCACCACTTCTCTGTTTTCTATGGTCCATATCAATTTGTGACATTTTGACACGGATTAACGCTGTTAGTAATCGAACATAATCAAAATCAATCCTCTCGGGAAGAAAACAAATCTCTATTCACTCTCATAACTTCAAGACGGAGTAACCAGCTCGCGCTGCAAACTAGCTAGTAGAACTAGCTCATCAAACTTGGTCCTGAGTAGAGACCAGACGGAACTAACATGTCTGGAAAAGACAAAGACAAGGAGAACGCCGGAGAAAAACAATCTACAACTGAGCGGCTCGTAAAAGGTGAGTCGATTTTGCAAACGCAGCTAACTACAGTGCCGTTAGCTCGCTATGTAAATTACCTAACGTTCGGTTTTAACATTCCAAATGTTGGCTAGCTGACAAGTTCGGTAACGTTACTGTAGTTACACCAAATGAAGCTGCAAGAACATGCTACAGTAATTAACTCGTTAACGTTATATTGAACCAACCAGAACTGTATCTACTTGGCTGCAGTAACTAGCTTAGTTTAATTTAGTTCTGTCACAATGTTCAATTTCGCTAAGTAACAGTAGGACACAAGTTAACTTGTTAATAAATAAATATATATATATATAAACTCACTCCCCACATGTAGAAGTCAACAGGCACGACGACATACACAGAATGGTTTGAGAAAGGATTGATAGTGGCCAGTATATTTTCAAGACATGGTTTATAGCAGGCCTGCCATGAAGCTTTACTGTGACCAGAGGTGAATCAAGAGGCACATGTGACCCCTGGCTCTAAATCACCAGGGCATAGCTTTGTGGTTGCGGTCTGACACGTTCTTCCAGGAGGTCTACTTAGTCTATGGTCATGGAAAGTGATGTAAGGTACTTGGTATCATTAGGCATGTTTCAGTGGGGTAGTCTAGATAGGCCAATGATATCTCATCATGAGAAATGTAGTGACTGTGTGCAGTGTGCAACACAAGGGCCACTGAGGGAGAGTGGGCCGTGAGAGGTTTGCTATTGCTGTGATTAGGCTGGCAAGGTGGATTTCTTAACTCCGCTCTTGTGGACCTTATTAGCACTGCCTGGCCTGAAGGGTCTGTGCAGCTGAGCACAAGCCAGCTCTCCCCCTCGGCCAGCCCAGCTCTACCCACCAATTCAGGTCGAGAGGGCCAGGAGCAAGAGAATGCCCTGGGAGGGGATCAAAATGTATATGTATGCCAGTAGGGAGAGGGTAAGTTAATTGCGGAAAGAATCTTCCCAGTAACGTGCCCGACATGGTCTAGCCACGGGGTGTGGGATTGTGGGAGAAAGTGCAAAGTAGGGAGGAAGAGATTTGTTTGTACATCCAGTGGGGTCCCGGCATGGCAGTTTTAACTGTACCGAGGCTTGATGAGTAGAATGATGCTGCTAATCTTCCGATAGTGGTACTATCCAACTTTTTCTGTTGTGTCACACTAAAACTGACACTTTCTGTTTTCAATATGAAATCCTCTCCTTTGTGTATAGCCTACATTATTAAAGAGGTGGATGGGATGTGTTGTACAAGTGCTCTATTTGTACCACAACTGTAGTCCAGATGGAAAATGACAGATTCATAATTTTTTCTTTATTGGCGAGTTGATATTTTGCGCTTCACTTCATTTATGTGATTTAGGGGTAGCCTCAAATATCAGTAATTTGGTAATCGAACCAGACTGAACCAGAGTGTATGCTAACCATGTCTGCCTGTCTGAAAGGGAGAGGCCCAGCTTGATCCTGTGCCATGCACAGAGCATGTGATGTCACTGACTCAGTGGCAGAGAGGACCACCACTGTGTTAGAGCTGGGACGATAAGCCAGAAATGATTGACACTTAACGCAGGCATTTTGCTCATATAATTTATTACGATAAGTAGCCTATACTAGAGAGATGTGAAGTTCGAAATGAAGTAAGTATGGTAATATGGGTTATTGTTAATGGGACAATCAATGTCTACAACCATCAAACTAGTAGTAATAATTTAAAGGATATTTTAGGGCCCTATAAAATCCGTTAACGTATCAATTCTGACAATTTATAGTAATTTGGATTTTTGTCCATATCTACACTGTAATTATCTAATTTGGCTGAGTAATGTGTTAAGTGTTTAGGGCAATTCGGCAGGGAGGACAACATAATGTCCAACTCCCCCCACAGCTACCTGAGCCATATTTTTAACCAGGAAAGTTGACTGAGAACACGTTCTTATTTACAGCAACAACCTGGGGAATAGTTACAGGGGAGAGGAGGGAGATGAATGAGCCAATTGTAAGCTGGGGGTGATTAGGTGACCATATGAGGGACAGCTTGGGAATTTAGCAGGACACCAGGGTTAACAACCCTACTCTTACGATAAGTGCCATGGGATCTTTAATGACCTCAGAGAGTCAGGACACTTGTTTAACATCCCAGCCGAAAGACCACACCCTACACAGGGTGGGATATTTATTTTTTTGCCCAGAGGAAAGTGCCTCCTACTGGCCCTCCAACACCACTTCCAGCAGCATCTAGTCCCCCATCCAGGGACTGACCAGGACCAACCCTGCTTAGCTTCAGAAGCAAGCCAGCAGTGGGATGCAGGGTGGTATGCTGCTGGCATCCTGATTCTATAGCCTAATCATTCAGTGTGCCATTGTCCCCTTTTGTGAGTGTTTGATACAATTAATAGAATGACTATTTCTATACCAGCAGGATCCAAATCTGAACCAAAGATTGAATAAATATTGGCCCTTTGTCTTGTTTGTTATGGCAATTTGGGTGAGATGTAGGTCTTGTTTGTCATTAAGTTGTATGTCTCGTTTGTCATTGAACGGCCATGCTAATTAGTAAACTAATCTAAAGGACATACACTATATATATAAAAGTATGTGGATACCCCTTCAAATGAGGAGAATCGGCTTTTTCAGCAACACCCGTTGCTGACTGGTGTATAAACTCGAGCACACAGCCATGTAATCTTCATAGGCAAGCACCGACAGTAGAATGGCCTCACTGAAGATCTCAATGACTTTCAATGTGCCGCTGTCATAGGATGGATTCCAACAAGTCAGTTAGTCAAATTTCTGCCCTGCTAGAGCTGTCCCTGCCAACTGTAAGTGCTGTTATTGTTAAGTTTAAATGTCTTAAGAGCAATAATGTCTCAGCCGCAAAGTGGTAGGCCACACAAGCCCACAGAAATGGACCTCAGAGTGTGTAAAAATCATCAGTCCTCGGTTGCAACACTCACTACCAAGTTCCAAACTGCAAGCACCGTCAACACAAGAACTGTTCTTTCAGAGCTTAATGAAATGGGTTTCCATGGCTGAGCAGCCGCACACAAGCCTAAGATCACCATGCACAATGCCAAGCGTCGGCTGGAGTGTTGTGAAGCTCACCTACATTGGACACTGGCAGTGGAAACACGTTCTCTGGAGTGATGAAATCACACTTCACCATCTGGCAGTCCAATGGACTAATCTGGGTTTGGTGGATGCCAGGAGAACGCTACCTGCCCGACTGCATAGTGTCAACTAGAGGTCGACCGATTATGATTTAACGCCAATCCCGATACCGATTATTGGAAGACAAAAAAAAGCTGATACCGATTTAATCGGACGATTTATAAAAAATAAAAATGTATTTGTAATAATGACAATTACAACAATACTGAATGAACACTTATTTTAACTTAATATAATACATCAATAAAATCAATTTAGCCTCAAGTAAATAATGAAACATGTTCAATTTGGTTTAAATAATACAAAAACAAAGTGTTGTAGAAGAAAGTAAAAGAGCAATATGTGCTATGTAAGAAAGCTAGCGTTTCAGTTCCTTGCTCAGAACACCAGCCCGCTTCTGCCTACCACCACTGTCAGATACTTAGTTGCTTCTATGCTCAGTCAGATTATATGCAACGCAGGACACACTAGATAATATCTAGTAATATCATCAACCATGTGTAGTTAACTAGTGATTATGATTGATTGTTTTTTATAAGATAAATTTAATGCTAGCTAGCAACTTAACTTGGTTTACTGCATTCGCGTAACAGGCAGTCTCTTTGTGGAGTGCAACGAGAGAGAGGCAGGTCGTTATTGCGTTGGACTAGTTAACTGTAAGGCTGCAAGAATGGATCCCCCGAGCTGACAAGGTGAAAATCTGTCGTTCTGCCCCTGAACAAGGCAGTTAACCCACCGTTCCTAGGCTGTCATTGAAAATAAGAATGTGTTCTTAACTGACTTGCCTAGTAAAATAAAGGTATAAAATGTTAAAAAAATCGGCACCCAAAGATACCGATTTCCGATTGTTATGATAACTTGAAAGCGGCCCTAATTAATCGGTCGACCTCTACTGCCAACTGTAAAGTTTGGTGGATGATAAATAATGGTCTGAGGCTGTTTTTCATGTTTCAGGCTAGGCCTCTTATTTCCAGTGAAGGGAAATCTTAACGCTACAGCATACAATGACATTGTAGACAATTCTGTGCTTCCAACTTTGTGGCAACAGTTGGAAGGGCATTTCCTGTTTCAGAATGACAATTCCCCCATATGCACAAAGCAAGGTCCGTACAGAAATGGTTTGTTGAGATCGGTGTGGAAGAACTTGACTGGCCGGCACAGAGCCCTGACCTCAACCCTGTCGAACATCTCTGGGATGAATTGGAACGCCGACTGCAAGCCAGGCCTAATCGCCTAACATCAGTGCCTGACCTCTCTAATGTTCTTGTGACTGAATGGAAGCAAGTTCCCGCACCAATGTTCCAGCATTGAGTGGAAAGCCTTACCAGATGAGTGGATGGAGGATGTTATAGCAGCAAAGGAGGTACCAAATCCATGTTAATGCCCATTTTGGAATGAGATGTCAAACAAGCAGGTGTCCACATACTTTTGGTTATGTACTGTATATAAACTCAGTTTAGGCTTATCCTAAACTATGATTTTGTTTCCAAACTCTTGGTCCTCCTGACCAATAGCAGTTTGAATCTAGTCTCCAACATAAATTTTGCAGTGGATTTAGTCACCACCACTGTAGACTGGGATCATGTGCAGGTGACCCTAGAATACTATGGCTGATCTGTGTGATCCAGCCCTCTTGCTCCAGTCAGTTTCACTGAGATGGTGTTGTTGTTCCCAATAACTGGCCAATAGGCCTAGCCCTTGACACATGCTAGCTACTGCCTGCCTTGCCTTCACACCTCACTGAGTTGCCATCCATCCATATTTTCTTGGATCCTTGCGGCCAGGATCTTGCCATCAGTGGGGCTAGCTCGCTAGGCTTCTAAATAAACAGTCTGAACTTCGAATCCCCTGCTAATAGAGGCTTTGCCTAATCTCTTAACGCTTGTACCCAGCTTACAGTTCCTTTCATTGCCTGCCTTGTAGGTCCAGGAACGCTTACTGTTTATTTATACCACACTTGTCAGAGCATGACAGCTTGTATTGATCATAGGCTGACCAAGTTGGAGCTCACTATGTGTTCTGCTGGTGCAATCCCACTGCAGGCCGGCCAGGTCCGTGCCAGTAATCCCCCTCCCCCATTCACCATCCCAAGCCAGCTCATCACACAGCCAACCTACACCCTACCTGTCCTGTGCTGCACACCAAAACAAGGCTGCTGGACTCCTAGTAGGCTATCCACAAGGCTCTGTTCAAAGGTAGTACACTATGTAGGGAATAGGATGGACTTGCATTTGACTGATTTGTTGCTCCAAAACCTGTCGAAGATGCCAGTGGAGTAAAGAGACGTGTCATTTTGTTTCAGCATGACAAACGGTGTGTCAGACTGCTTCTCAGACAGGTAATATTATCAATTGATTCTGCTGCTGACACATTGCACAAGTCAACCAAACCCCTCATCTCTCCAGACCGGCCTCAACCTCCTGGAAACCTGTGACTGATGATAGTAGGTAAGGTTAGGCTGTAGCCTAATGCATCAGGCTGCCTCTGGTCCTCTGGACAGCCAGGTGCCGCCACACTGATTTAAACACACCCGCACAAAAGCTCAGTAGAGCTCACTCATATTCCAGCCATTTGTTTGTGTGACTTTCGTGAGCGGCATGTGGCCTCGAATCTCTGTTGATGTTCTGTGCGGTGTTACAACCTGAGCCATGTGGAGACTAAGTGGCCCATGATCCGGACTTTAACCCCGCCTGTGCCCTCTTCTCAGGCACCTAAGGTAACAGTCTGGACAGTGGTATGGATCTAATGGCACAGATTGTCAGGGGTTTGGTTTAGCAGACAGTTGTTCATGAACCCACAGTTAACCGGTTTGACGCTGACAATACATTATCGGTCTATATAGGTTTAAACTTTTTTGATGGCCACGGTTTAAAAAGAGCTACTATTCTTATTTCTAAACTTGTAATTAAAGCTTGCTTCCTATTTGCCCTTAGCGTGCATACCTGCCTACCATACGCCTGTCAGCGTATCACCCACCACTTTACAATGTGAGCTGGATGCAGTATAATTGTTTGAAACGTGAACGTTTTGCTTTACTTCAAATAATGAGGAATGTCTTGCCTTTCTTCAAAGTAGCCTTGCCAAAATCCAACCATAGAAATGTCGAGGCAGTCTGTAGCAACGTTGACAGAAATGTGCATCCCTACACCCCCAGACATGGCCCCGCCTGGAAGTTGTTAGGATCACAAACACATTGACCAAACTGTCTCTGTGCATGTGTCATTGTACGCATTTTGATTTTTGTCCATCCCCACCAGATGCATTCATGGCACGCAAGTTAAAATGGCGAGCTGGGCGTATGCACGCTGACACGGTTGCCAGTTGTAGTGTTTCCTCCGACACATTGGTGCGGCTGACGTCCGGGTTAAGTGTGCAGTGTGTCAAGAAGCAGTGCGGCTTGGCAGAGTCGTGTTTTGGAGGACACGGCTCTCGACCTTTCCTCTCCCGAGTCCCATCACTGCAACTCCAGTACAGACAAGACTGTAACTACCAATTTGGATATTACAAAAAAGGAGTAAAAAAAAATGAGTAGATGGGAGATGCCGAACTTGCAGGGCATCAATCGTCTAAAAAATAACCAATTTCTATTTTAGCGCCTGGCTATGCAGATTCCTGTAGTTTGGATGAAATTACTGAATAACATGTACTGTATGTGGGCAATTCCATGGTAGAAAATGATATACATTTTTTTATCATAATCTTTATTTTAATAGGCAAGTCCGTTAAGAACAAATTCTTATTTACAATGTCGGCCTACCCGGCCAAACCCAGACGACACATGGTCAATTGTGCGCTGCCCTATGGGACTTCCAATCACGGCCGGATGTGATGCAGCCTGGATTCGAACCAGGTACTGCAGTGACGCGCCACTCGGGGAGCTTTGACTGAGGTTTTTTCCCTTTAAAATGTATGCCAAACAAAAATCATTGATTTCAAGTTTAACTAACCACAAGGACTACTTTTAAACAATTTCCACAGAAAAAAAGTCTAAAATGTATTTAGTGCAAGAACTGTGCAGATACCAACTTTGGTAACAGAATTATGGTAAATAATAATTGAAAAAAAAATTGTCTGCAGAAAGAATGTGTCAACAATGGCATGGCACCTTGAGTTTGAAAAAAATGTCTTTTGGTTATTGAAGGGAAGTGGATTTACACCCGGAAACGGAATTACGATAAAGGAATTACATTATGGGTCCCTGATCTATACAACACAGAAATGCATATCTCATGTTTCACAAGTTTGGGCAGCACAGTAGAGAAAAGTGCAGTACAATACAGCACACCAGAGCAGAGTATGGTAGAGTTCAGTGTAGTTGAGTACAGTACAATATACCTTACTTTTCTGTGCTGTATTGTACTGCATTATTGTATTAGAATGTGCTCTACTCACTGTACAGGGCTGCACTGTTCTCTAGTCACTGTAGAGTAATGTATTATCCAAACATACAACTATGATAGGTTCAGATTTGGTCCGGTCCGTCTGTGGACATTATCAAGGCCAGGGTGGACTGACCAGATTTCAACGTCCATGGACATACGGTGTCGGTCAGTGCTCCGTGGGTGAGGATGCTGGTTACAGTAAATGGAAAGCGAGGGGCCTCATGGGTAGGTGTCAAAGAGCTGGGAGAGGTGGCATTAACTGGAGAGAGAGGGGGGTTGTCCATACAAGACTTTTTTAAACACTTTTGGTTTGACCACCAGACAACAGAAAGACAAAACAGCTATGAGTTGAAAATACAGTGCATTTGGAAAGTATTCAGACCCCTTGACTTTTTCCACATTACAGCCTTATTCTAAAATGGTTTAAATAAAAGCGTTTCCACAATCTACAGACAATACCCCATAATAACAAAGCGAAAAGTTTTTATTTGTATTTTTTCAAATGTATATATATATTTTTTTAAATAGAGAAATACCTTATTTACATAAGTATTCAGACCCTTTGCTATGAGACTTGAAATTGAGTTCAGGTGCATCCTGTTTCCATTGAACATCCTTGATGTTTCTACAACTTGATTGGAGTCCACCTGTGGTAATTTCAATTAATTGGACATGATTTGGAAAGGCACACACTTGTCTATATAAGGTTCCACAGTTGACAGTCCATGTCAGAACAAAAACGAAGCCATGAGGTCGAATGAAGTCTGTATATCTCCGAGACAGGATTGTGTACAGGCACAGATCTGGGGAAGGTTACCAAAAAAATGTCTACAGCATTGAAGGTCCCCAAGAACACAGTGGCCTCCATCATTCTTAAATGGAAGAGGTTCGGAAACACCAATAATCTTTCCAGAGCTGTCCGCCTGACCAAACTGAGGAATTGGGGGATAAGGGTCTTGGTCAGGGAGGTGACCAAGAACCTGATGGTCACTCTAACAGAGCTCCAGAGTTTCTCTTGTGGAGGTGGGAGAACCTTTCAGAACGACAGCCATCTCTGCAGCACTCCACCAATCAGGCCTTTATGGTAGAGTGGCCAGACGGAAGCAACTCCTCAGTAAAAGGCACATGAGAGCCCGCTTGGAGTTTGCTAAAAGGCACTTAAAGGACTCTCAGACCATGAGAAACCAGATTCTCGGCTCTGATGAAACCAAGATTGAACACATGGGCCTGAATGCCAAGCGTCATGTCTGGCGGAAACCTGGCACCATCCCTACAGTGAAGCACGGTAGTGGCAACAGCATGCTGTGTGGAAAAGAATTTAATCAAATTTAAAATGTTAAAAAGTCAAGGGGTCTGAATACTTTCTGACTGCACTGTAACAGTATGCCACTGGAAGGGAGGCCAGTAGTTGGTGACCAAACTGTGGTTTATGACTTATTTCCCATTGTAGCCAATTCAGTTGCATTAATTCCCTGACTGATTTGTTTGGTTATTGGTAACGGAATTGCACATTTATCACTTGTTTATGTATTATTATCAGTAAAATCACCATTTGGTAGCTCTACCGTTACTTGTTACTTCTGTGAACTTTCATTATTCTCCCTCATGAGGGAGATAAATTAGAAAATATCTTGTGGGATTTTGGTACTTGAATTACAATGAAATATTTCTTAAACTTACTGAAGGTAAACAATGTATCCAAAACTAAATATAAGTGTTATTAGCTGGCAGGGTTCATTCTGTCAACATTGTTTGTGTATTTCTGATACCTTTTTAAAACTTCATAGGGATCAAATCCAGTTAGCGGGATCAATTTGACAACATCCGGTGAAATGGCAAAGCGCCAAATTCAAATATTATAAATATTTAACTTTCATAAAATCACAAGTGCAATACACCAAAATAAAGCCTAACTTCTTGTTAATCCAGCCACCGTGTCAGCTTTCAAACAGGCTTTACGGCGAAAGCAAATAAAGAGATTATCTGAGGACAGCACCCCATCATACAAACACGTGAAATCATATTTCAACCAAGCAGGTGCGACGCGAAAGTCAGAAATAACGATATAATTCATGCCTTACCTTAAGTTCTTCTGTTGGCACTCCAATATGTCCCAGAAACATCACAAATGGTCCTTTTGTTCAATAAACTCCTTTTTTTTATATCCCCAAACTGTCAATTTATTTGGCGTGTTTGATTCAGAAAAACACCGGTTCCAACTCGCCCAACATGACTACAAAAGATCTAATAAGTTACCTGTAAACTTTGTCCAAACAACTTTCCTAATCCGTCCTTAGGTATCCTAAAACGTAAATAATCTATTACATTTAAGATGGAAAAAAGTGTTCAATAGAGGATAAAATCAACGTGGAGCGCGTGAGACCTGGAGTGCGATTAATCGTCTGATTTAAAAAAAAAAAAATTATTTTTTTATTATTATTATTATTTTTTTGTAATGACAATTACAACAATACTGAATGAACACTTATTTTAACTTCATATAATATCAATCAATTTAGCCTCAAATAAATAATGAAAGAGGTTCAATTTGGTTTAAATAATGCAAAAACAAAGTGTTTGAGAAGTAAAAGTGCAATATGTGCCATGTAAAAAAGCTAACGTTTAAGTTCCTCGCTCAGAACATGAGAACATATGAAAGCTGGTGGTTCCTTTTAACATGAGTCTTCAATATTCCCAGGTAAGAAGTTTCAGGTTGTAGTTATTATAGGAATTATAGGACTATTTCCCTCTATACCATTTGTATTTCATTAACCTTTGACTATTGGATGTTCTTATAGGCACTTTAGTATTGCCAGTGTAACAGTATAGCTTCCGTCCCTCTCCTCGCCCCTACCTGGGCTCGAACCAGGAACACATCAACAACAGCCACCTTCGAAGCATCGTTACCCATCGCTCCACAAAAGCCGTGGCCCTTGCAGAGCAAGGGGAACAACTACTTCAAGGTCTCAGAGCAAGTGACGTTTGAAACAGTATTAGCGTGCACCCCGCTAACTAGCTAGCCATTTCACATCGGGTACACCAGCCTAATCTCGGGAGTTGATAGCTCAATGCTTGAAGCACAGCGAAGAGCTGTTGGCAAATGCACAATAGTGCTGTTTGAATGAATGCTTACGAGCCTGCTGCTGCTTACCACTGCTCAGTCAAACTGCTCTATCAAATCATAGACCAATTATAACATAATAACACACAGAAATATGAGCCTTATGTCATTAATATGGTCAAATCCGGAAACTATATTTTCAAAAACAAAACATTTATTTTAGTGAAATATTCCGTATTTTACGTTTATTTTAGTGAAATATTCCGTATTTTATCTAACGGGTGGCATCCCTAAGTCAAAATATTGCCTTTACATTGCACAATCTTCAATGTTATGTCATTATGTACCATTCTGGCAAATTAATTACGTCTTTGTTAGGAGTAAATGGTCTTCACACAGTTCGCAACGAGCCAGGCAGCCCGAACGGCTGCATATGCATATACCTTGACTGCTTGCACGGAACGCAAGAGTGACACAATTTCCCTAGTTAAAAGAAATTCATGTTAGCAGGCAATATTAACTAAATATGCAGGTTTAAAAATATATACATCTGTATTGATTTTAAAGAAAGGCATTGATGTTTATGGTTAGGTACGCATTGGTGCAACGAAAGTGCTTTTTTCGCGAATGCGCTTGTTAAATCATCACCCGTTTGGCGAAGTAGGCTGTGATTCGATGAGAAATGAATAGGCATCGCATCGATTATATGCAATGCAGGACAAGCTAGATAACTACATATGGTTGATATTACTAGTTTATCTAGTGATTATGTTAAGATTTTTTGTATAAGTTTAATGCTAGCGAGCAACTTACCTTGGCTTCTTGCTGCGCTCACGTAACAGGTAGTCAGCCTGCCACGCAGTCTCCTCGTGGAGTGCAATGTAATCGGCCACAAAAATGCAGATTACAGATTGTTTTGAAAACTTGAAATCGGCCCTAATTAATCGGTCGACCTCTAGTCTACACTGTACATTGTACAGTACAAGAATACTGCTAGCCAAACACAAGTCTCTTGCTAGGCGTGCAATTAAATTAAAGAGCAGCTACACCCTCCACATTTGAGGGGGGATTATTACCAGACCTCAAGGCCCGGGTATCCTGGAAGGACATTGACTTCATCCCGTCAGTTGAGGATGCCTGGTTATTCTTTAAAAGTAACTTCCTCACCATTTTAGATAAGCATGCTCCGTTCAAAAAATGCAGAACGAAGAACAGATATAGCCCTTGGTTCACTCCAGACCTGACTGCCCTCGACCAGCACAAAAACATCCTGTGGCGGACTGCAATAGCATCGAATAGTCCCCGTGATATGCAACTGTTCAGGGAAGTCAGGAACCAATACACTCAGTCAGTCAGGAAAGCTAAGGCCAGTTTCTTCAGTTTCAGTTTCTTCAGGCAGAAATTTGCATCCTGTAGCTCCAACTCAAAATAGTTATGTGACACTGTGAAGTGCATGGAGAACAAGAGCACCTCCTCCCAGCTGCCCACTGCACTGAGGCTAGGTAACACGGTCACCACCGATAAATCCATGATAATCGAAAACTTCAACAAGCATTTCTCAATGGCTGGCCATGCCTTCCGCCATGGCTACTCCAACCTCGGCCAACAGATCCGACCCCCCCCCCCGCAGCTACTCGCCCAAGCCTCTCCAGGTTCTCCTTTACCCAAATCCAGATAGCAGATGTTCTGAAAGAGCTGCAAAACCTGGACCCGTACATATCAGCTGGACTTGACAATCTGGACCCTCTATTTCTGAAACTATCCGCCGCCATTGTCGCAACCCCTATTACCAGCCTGTTTAACCTCTCTTTCATATTGTCTGAGATCCCCAAGGATTGGAAAGCTGCCGCAGTCATCCCCGTCTTCAAAGGGGGAGACACCCTGGACCCAAACTGTTACAGACCTATATCCATCCTGCCCTGCCTATCTAAGGTCTTCGAAAGCCAAGTCAACAAACAGGTCACTGACCATCTCGAATCACACCGTACCTTCTCCGCTGTGCAATCGGGTTTCCGAGCCGGTCACGGGTGCACCTCAGCCACGCTCAAGGTACTAAACGATATCATAACGGCCATCGATAAAAGACAGTACTGTGCAGCCATCTTCATCGACCTTGCCAAGGCTTTCGACACTGTCAATCACCATATTCTTATCGGCAGACTCAGTAGCCTTGGTTTCTCTGACTGCCTTGCCTGGTTCACCAACTACTTTGCAGACCGAGTGCAGTGTGTCAAATCGGAGGGCATGCTGTCCGGTCCTCTGGCAGTCTCTATGGGGGTGCCACAGGGTTCAATTCGCGGGCCGACTCTTTTCTCTGTATATATCAATGATGTTGCTCTTGCTGCAGGCGATTCCCTGATCCACCTCTACGCAGACGACACCATTCTATATACTTCCGGCCCGTCCTTGGACACTGTGCTATCTAACCTCCAAAAAAGCTTCAATGCCATACAGCACTCCTTCTGTGGCCTCCAACTGCTCTTAAACGCTAGTAAAACCAAATGTATGCTTTTCAACCGTTCACTGCCTGCACCTGCACGCCTGACTAGTATCACCACCCTGGATGGTACCGACCTTGAATATGTGGACATCTATAAGTACCTAGGTGTCTGGCTTGACTGTAAACTCTCCTTCCAGACTCATATCAAACATCTCCAATCGAAAATCAAATCCAGAATCGGCTTTCTATTCCGCAACAAAGCCTCCTTCACTCATGCCGCCAAACTTACCCTAGTAAAACTGACTATCCTACCGATCCTCGACTTCGGCGACGTCATCTACAAAATAGCTTCCAACACTCTACTCAGCAAACTGGATGCAGTTTATCACAGTGCCATCCGTTTTGTCACTAAAGCACCTTATACCACCCACCACTGCGACTTGTATGCTCTAGTCGGCTGGCCCTCGCTCCATATTCGTTACCAGACCCACTGGTTCCAGGTCATCTACAAGTCCATGCTAGGTAAAGCTCCGCCTTATCTCAGTTCACTGGTCACGATGGCAACACCCACCCGTAGCACGCGCTCCAGCAGGTGTATCTCACTGATCATCCCTAAAGCCAACACCTCATTTGGTCTTCCTTTCGTTCCAGTTTTCTGCTGCCTGTGACTGGAACGAATTGCAGAAATCGCTGAAGTTGGAGACTTTTACCTCCCTCACCAACTTCAAACATCTGCTATCTGAGCAGCTAACCGAACGCTGCAGCTGTACATAGTCTTATCGGTAAATAGCCCACCCAATTTTACCTACCTTATCCCCATACTGTTTTTATTTATTTACTTTTCTGCCCTTTTGCACACCAGTATCTCTACCTGTACATGACCATCTGATCATTTATCACTCCAGTGTTAATCTGCAAAATTGTAATTATTTGCCTACCTCCTCATGCCTTTTGCACACAATGTATATAAACCCTTTTTTCTACTGTGTTATTGACTTGTTTATTGTTTACTCAATGTGTAACTCTGTTGTCTGTTCACACTGCTATGCTTTATCTTGGCCAGGTCGCAGCTGCAAATGAGAACTTGTTCTCAACTAGCCTACCTGGTTAAATAAAGGTTAAAAAAAATAAACAAATAAACAAAAGTGGTCTCCTGATCTGGTTTCGGCATGGTTGTGGACTATTTTATGAATTATTTTGAGAGCAAAAACCTGATAACTCTGAGATCTGGAGAAAAATACAACAAAATTTATCAAACGTATTTTATAGGGCCCTACAACTGTAGAGTGACTGTTCAAAATCGCTAACAATAACCTCCTTTTCTGAGATTGTTTGGCAGAAAAAATAAAACGCTTGCGCAATCAATTGTAAATATGATATTGTCAAGTTAAAATGTAATTGTGTGTATGGAGGGTAGGTCATTACAGGCTACTTGCTCAGCCCACAAATTAAACATTTAAATGCTGCAAACTTTCCGGGGCAGTATTTTTTTTTTTTTCATTCGGTGCAATAGCTTTCAGTTGGCACTAGCCTGGGTTGCCACTGGCAAATTTACCTGAATGTCAAACTCTGCAAGGGCATGCTAATTTAAAATATGGCTTGTCGTTATTAGCCTGGTTCTGTATGGAATGCAGGCACATTATGGGACACAGGTGTCTGGTCTCCACCCCGCTGATCCTCAACACTGGGACCCCACAAGGGTGCGTTCGCAGCCCTCTCCTGTACTCCCTGTTCACCCATGACTGCGTGGCCATGCACGCCTCCAACTCAATCATCAAGTTTGCAGAAGACACTACAGTGGTAGGCTTGATTATCAACAACGAAGAGACTGCCTACAGGGAGGAGGTGAGGGCCCCCGGAGTGTGGTGTCAGGAAAATAACCTCACACTCAACGTCAACAAAACAAAGGAGATGATCGTGGACTTCAGGAAACAGAAGAGGGAGCACCCCCCTATCCACATCAACGGGACAGTTGTGGAGAAGGTGGAAAGTTAAGTTCCTCGGCGTACACAACACGGACAAACTGAAATGGTCCACCCACACAGACGCAGCGTGGTGAAGAAGGCGCAGCAGCGCCTCTTCAACCTCAGGAGGCTGAAGAAATTTGGCTTGACACCAAAAACACTCAAACTTTTACAGATGCACAATCGAGAGCATCCTGTCGGGCTGTATCACCGCCTGGTACGGCAAATGCTCCTCCCACAACCGTAAGACTTTCCAGAGGGTAGTGAGTTCTGCACAACGCATCACCGGGGGTAAACTACCTGCCCCCAGGACACCTACACCACCCAAAGTCAAAGGAAGGCCATACAGATAATCAAGGACAACAACCACCCGAGCCACTGCCTGTTCATCCTGCTATCGTCCTGAAGGCGGGGTCATTACAAGTGCATCAAAGCTGGGACCGAGAGACTGAAAAACAGCTTCTATCTCAAGGCCATCAGACTGTTAAACAACCATCACTAACATTGAGTGGCTGCTGCCAACTTACTGACTCAAATCTTTTGCCACTTTAATAATTAAAAATTGGATGTAATAAATGTATCACGAGTCACTTTTAACAATGGCACTTTTATATAATGTCTACATACCCTACATTACTCATCTCATATGTATATACTGTACTCTATACCATCTACTGCATCTTGCCTATGCCGTTCGGCCATCGCTCATCCATAAATTTATATGTACATATTCTTATTCATTCCTTTACACTTTTGTGTATAAGGTAGTTGTTGTGAAATTGTTAGATTACTTGTTAGATATGTTACTGCATGGTCAGAACTAGAAGCACAAACATTTCGCTAATCACCTTGCAGCGGTGAACAATTGGTGCGACCATATCATGTGCTGGTGCCAACAACTGAAAACCTTTGTTGGAAAAAGTCTAGAGCCCTGTTAAGCTCATTGTTGATGCATTGTATGCTCATGCTTTGTCATACTTGGTGGGACAGCAATACAATATTTCCATTCACCTGCAGGCTAGAGTTGAGACAGAAGATCTAAGATTGATTCGCTGTGTCCGATTTGGTCATTGTTTTCTAAAGAAGACCAGTGTCTCTAGTCTTTACTCCCCTGTGCTAGTAGTAGGTTAGAAGAAGAGACTGTGGCTCTATGAAAGCTTCGAGGTCAATTGACCTGCTACCAATGTAACAACCAGGATGAAGGGAATGTTAGTCCCTACCTACAGTACCTGCCACACTGGAAATAATAGCCTGGGCACAAATACGTGGTAAAAGCCTTATCACGACCCTGTCTGTCTGTCTGGGTGGCTGGTAGTTAAATTCTAAAATGAAAACACACTGCTTTTCTGTTTTAAGGAATGGAGATGGTTGCTTCATGTATTCCAGCTGCCGACCCACTTCCAAGTTCCATACGTATAGTATTAATATAGTCTACACCTAAAAGCAGCATCGTTGTCATAATCTTTTCTAATTGCTTGCAGGTGTTGCTACTGGAGGTCGACCGATGTAATCGGAATAGCCGATTTAATTAGGGCCGACTTCAAGTTTTCATAACAATCGGAAATCGGTATTTTTGGGTGCCGATTTGCCAATTTCAAATATAAATTCTTTTATGTACCTTTTATTTAACTAGGCAAGTCAGTTAAGAACACATTCTTATTTTCAATGACGGCCTAGGAACACTGGGTTTACTGCCTTGTTCAGGGGCAGAACGACAGATTTTCACATTGTCAGCTCGGAGGTTCCAATCTTGCAACCTTACAGTTAACTAGTCCAACGCAATAACGACCTGCCTCTCTCTCGTTGCACTCCACAAGGAGACTGCCTGTTACGCGAATGCAGTAAGCCAAGGTAAGTTGCTAGCTAGCATTAAACTTATCTTATAAAAACAATCAATCATAATCACTAGTTAACTATACATTGTTGATATTACTAGATATTATCTAGCGTGTCCTGCGTTTCATATAATCTGACTGAGCATACAAGTATCTGACTGAGTGGTGGTAGGCAGAAGCAGGCGCGTAAACATTCATTCAAACAGCACTTTCGTGCGTTTTGCCAGCAGCTCTTCGTTGTGCGTCAAGCATTGCGCTGTTTATTACTTCAAGCCTATCAACTCCCGAGATGAGGCTGGTGTAACGAAAGTGAAATAGCGCGCGCTAACTACAGGGACGGAAGCTATACTGTTACACTGGCAATACTAAAGTGCCTATAAGAACATACAATAGTCAAAGGTTAATGAAATACAAATGGTATAGAGGGAAATAGTCCTATAATAACTACAACCTAAAACTTCTTACCTGGGAATATTGAAGACTCATGTTAAAAGGAACCACCAGTTTCATATGTTTTGAGCAAGGAACTGAAACGTTAGCTTTCTTACATAGCACATTGCACTTTTACTTTCTTTTCCAACACTTTGTTTTTGCATTATTTAAGCCAAATTGAACATGTTTCATTATTTACTTGAGGCTAAATTGATTTTATTGATGTATTATATTAAGTTAAAATAAGTGTTGTTGTAATTGTCATTATTACAAATAATAATCGGCCGATTAATCGGTATCGGCTTTTTTTTGGGTCCTCCAATAATCGGTATCGGCTTTTTTTTTGGTCCTCCAATAATCGGTATCGGCGTTGAAAAATCATAATCGGTCGACCTCTTGTTGCTACGCAATTTAGCAGGGTTGGGAATTGCCAGGGACTTCACAATTCAATATTATCATGATACTTAGGTGGCAATACAATATGTATTGCAATTTGTCGGGGCATGGATTCTACAAGATGTCGAAAGCGTTCCACAGGGATGCTGGCCCATTTTGACTCTAATGCTTCCCACAGTTGTCAAGGTGGATGGATGTACTCTGGGTGGTAGACCATGGGCAACTGTTGAGCGTGAAAATAACAACTACCATCCCCCGTTCAAAGGCACTTAAATCTTTTGTCTTGCCCATTCACCTTCTGAATTGCACACATACCCAATCCATGTCCCAATTGTCTCGAAGCTTAAAAATCATCCCTTAAACCTGTCTCCTCCCCTTAATCGACACTGATTTAAAGTGGATTTAACAAGTGACATGAATAAGAGATCATAGCATTCACCTGGTCATTCTGTCAATGAAAGAACAGGTGCTCTTAATGTTTTGTATACTCTGTGTATGTCAGCTGCCGAGACACGAGAGAGGCATAATTAAAACGAGTTTTGATCAGTCATGGAATTAAGTGCTGAAAACATGTTGGCTCACTATTTAAAGAGAACAAGCTATAGGATGAAAAATATTGGTGCAGGTACAGTCGACTAGCACTAGCTAATGCTATCGATAGTCAAAGTATCTATAATATTGTCCAAAATAATATTGTGATGTAACTGTTTTTTTTTTTCCCCTCATCACTACAATTTTTTTTTAAACAAAAGATGGACATTTCTCTCTTATAATTGTTTTGACAGCTGAGAGTCCAGTATCTAAAACAAAGGGTTTTACACGATAGCAACCTTTTGCACTTTGCAAAGGATTGTGGGACTGTAGAACAGATTACCGCACGGGCCAGGTGTGCAATTTGACACTGACTGACAAGCCTACCACGGGATGCGGCTGCCTGCTGCCATAGAATCTATTAATGGCTGGGGTAGACACTGGATGCAGATAGGAAAGGTTTTCCATCAGTTTGTCTTAACTTACTACTTGATGGGTTATTGTTGTTTTATTGCCTAAGATGTGGGCTCTCTAGGCGAATGTGTTAACGTATGTATGTAAACTCGGCAAAAAAAAGCAATGTCCCCTCACTGTCAACTACGTTTATTTTCAGAAAACTTAACGTGTAAATATTTGTATGAACATAAACAAGAATCTACAATTGAGACATAAACTGAACAAGTTCCACAGACATGTGACTAAAAGAAATGGAAAAAAATGTGTCCCTGAACAAAAGGGGGTCAAAGGAGGTGGGGGATGTCTTCACTTTAACGGACAGCATTGAAATTGCCTGCAATGACAACAAGCTCAGTCCGATGATGCTGTGACACACCGCCCCAGACCATGACAGGCCCTCCACCTCCAAATTGATCCCGCTCCAGAGTACAGGCCTCTGTGTAATGCTCATTCCTTCGGCGATAAACGTGAATCCGACCATCACCCCTAGTGAGACAAAACCGCGACTTGTTAGTGAAGAGCACTTTTTGCCAGTCCTGTCTGATCCAGTAACGGTGGGTTTGTGCCCATAGTCCCGTTGTTGCTGGTGATGTCTGGTGAGGACCTGCCTTACAACAGGCCTACAAGCCCTCAGTCAAGCCTCTCTCAGCCTATTGCGGATAGTCTGAGCACTGATGGAGAGAATATGCGTTCCTGGTATAACTCGAAGTTGTTGTTGCCATCCTGTACCTGTCCCGCTGGTGTGATGTTCGGCTGTACTGATCTCGTGCAGGTGTTGTAAAACGTGGTCTGCTACTGCGAGGACAATCAGCTGTCCCTCCTGTCTCTCTGTAGCGCTGTCTTAGGCGTCTCACAGTACAGACATTGCAATTTGTTGCTCTTGCCACATCTGCAGTCCTCATGCCTTCTTGCAGCATGCCTAAGGCACATTCATGCAGATGAGCAGGGACCCTGGGCATCTTTCTTCTCGTATTTTTCAGAGTCGGTAGAAAGGCCTCTTCAGTGTCCGTAGTTTTCATAACGGTGACCTTAATTGCGTACCGTCTGTAAGCTGTTAGTGTCTTAACGACCGTTCAACAGGTACATGTTCATTCATTGTTTATGGTTCATTGAACAAGCATGGAAAACAGTGTTTAAACCATTTTACAATGAAGAGCTGTTTAGTTATTTGGATTTTTACAAATTATCTTTGAAAGACAGATTCCTGAAAAAGGGGTGTTTCTTTTTTTACTGAGTTTGTGGTTTGCCAGCACAAATGAGCAATCTGTAGAACACTGTCAGACATAATGCATTGTAGATCACTGCACTCTGACTCATGGAGGTATTAAAGCTAAATGCAAGAGAAATCTCTGTGGGTGGGACCCAGTGGACCTAGGTTGTACCAAAGCCCTGCTCAAAAGTAGTGTACTAAATAGGAAAAGGGTGCTTTTTTTGGGACACATCCTTAATATTGTTTACCCTCTTTTCCCCTGTCAAGCCGTGCCATACCCTCCCCAGCAGCGTCTCTCTATGAAGGAGCTGTTTGAGGATGGCAAGCCCAACGCAGAGACGCTCCGCACCCACCTAGTGAAGGAGGGCCGGCTGGAGGAAGATGTGGCCCTCCGGGTCATCAACGACGGTGCCAACATCCTGAGACAGGAGAAATGCATGCTGGAGGTAGAGGCACCCATCACAGGTAAAGGAGGAATAGTACTTTATTAGTCCGTTTGAGACATACAGTGGGGAGAACAAGTATTTGATACACTGCCAATTTTTGCATGTTTTCCTACTTACAAAGCATGTAGAGGTCTGGTAATTTTTTTATCATGGGTACACTTCAACTGTGAGAGACGGAATCTTAAACAAAAATCCAGAAAATCACATTGTATGATTTTTAAGTAATTAATTTGCATTTTATTGCATATTTATTGCACATTTTATTGAAGCATGAGGTCTGATACCAACAGGCTCAGAGACAGTTTTGATCTACAAGCCATAAGACTGCTGAACACTTGAACTGGACAGACCACCTGATCTGATTCTCCACACGTTAGCAAGCACACACACTCATTCATGCTACACACATCAACTGCTGCAACCAGACTTATGATTGCTAAACACTGCACAATTTAAATAATTTCCCCAATTTCCCCTTCCCCAAAAGACATGTAAATATTGGACTATAAATTGTGCCTTCCTGTATTACATTTTTGTGCATAAGTGTACAGTTGAAGTTAGAAGTTTACATACACTTAGGTTGGAGTCGTCATAACTTGTTTTACAACCACTCCGCAAATTTCTTGTTAACAAACTATAGTTTTGGCAAGTCGGTTAGGACATCTTCTTTGTGCATGACAAGTCATTTTTTCCAACTATTGTTTGCAGACAGATTGTCACTTTTACCCAGTGGGTCAGAAGTCTACATACACTAAGTTGACTGTGCCTTTAAAAAGCTTGGACAATTCCAGAAAATGATGTCATGGCTTTAGAAGCTTCTGATAGGCTAATTGGCATAATTTGAGTCAATTGAAGGTATACCTGTGGATGTATTTCAAGGCCTACCTTCCAACTCAGTGCCTCTTTGCTTGACATTGTGGGAAAATCTAAAGAAATCAGCCAAGACCTCAGAAAAAAAATGTAGACCTCCACAAGTCTGGTTCATCCTTGGGAGCAATTTCCAAACGCCTGAAGGTACCACATTCATCTGTACAAACAATATTACGCAAGTATAAACACTATGGGACCACGCAGCCGTCATACCGCTCAGGAAGGAGACGTGTTCTGCCTCCTAGAGATGAACGTACTTTGGTGCGAAAAGTGCAAATCAATCCCAGAACAACAGCAAAGGACCTTGTGAAAATGCTGGAGGAAACAGGTACAAAAGTATCGATATCCACAGTAAACGTGTCCTATATCGATATAACCTGAAAGGCCGCTTAGCAAGGAAGAAGCCACTGCTCCAAAACTGCCATAAAAAAGCCAGACTACGGATTGCCACTGCACATGGGGACAAAGATTGTACTTTTTGGAGAAAGGTCCTCTGGTCTGATGAAACAAAAATAGAACTGTTTGGCCATAATGCCCATCGTTATGTTTGGAGGAAAAAGGGTGAGGCTTGCAAGCCGAAGAACACCACCCCAACCGTGAAGCACGGGGGTGGCAGCATCATGAGGGGGTGCTTTGCTGCAGGAGGGACTGGTGCACTTCACAAAATAGATGGCATCATGAGGTAGGAAATTATGTGGATATATTGAAGCAACATCTCAAGACATCAGTCAGGAAGTTAAAGCTTGGTCTCAAATTGGTCTTCCAAATGGACAATGACCCCAAACATACTTCCAAAGTTGTGTCAAAATGGCTTAAGGACAACAAAGTCAAGGTATTGGAGTGGCCATCACAAAACCCTGACCTCAGAACTGAAAAAGCATGTGCGAGCAAGGAGGCCTGCAAACCTGACTCAGTTACACCAGCTCTGTCAGGAGGAATGGGCCAAATTCACCCAACTTATTGTGGGAAGCTTGTGGAAGGCTACCTGAAACATTTGACCCCATGTTAAACAATTTAAAGGCAATGCTACCAAATACTAATTGAGTGTATGTAAGCTTTTGACCCACTGGGAATGTGATGCAAGAAATAAAATATGAAATAAATCATTCTCTCCTATTATTCTGACATTTCACATTAAAATAAAGTGATGATCCTAACTGACCTAAGACAGGGAATTTTTACTTGGATTAAATGTCAGGAATTGTGAAAAACAGAGTTTTTAAATGTATTTGGCAAAGATGTATGTACACTTCCCAACTTCAACTGTATTCTATTCTACTGAGGCTTTTACTTTATGTTCGTACTATCCTTTTATTATTTCTTATTGTTGTTTCATTGTTGAGAAGGAACCAACTCATGGGGCAGCAGGATAGCCTAGTGGTTAGAGCGTTGGACTAGTAACCGAAAGGTTGCAAGTTCGAATCCCCGAGCTGACAAGGTACAAAATCTGTCGTTCTGCACCTGAACAGGCAGTTAACCCACTGTTCCTAGGCCATCATTGAAAATAAGAATTTGTTCTTAACTGACTTGCCTAGTAAAATAAAGCTGAACACCTGATCTCTCCATTGTTTTACTGCACAAGTGAAATAGAATGGTGAGAACGCAGGGATTAGACTGGTTCCATCAGGGTTTTATTTTTACATTTATTTTACCAGGTGAGTTGACTGGGAACACATGCTCATCTACAGCAACGACCTAGGGAATAGTTACCGGGGAGAGGGGGGTGATTTAGGTTACCGGGGTGGTATGAGGGCCAGATTGGGAATTTAGCCTGGACACCGGGGTAAACACACCTACTCTTACGATAAGTGCCATGGGATATTTAGTGACCACAGAGAGTCAGGACACCCGTTTAACGTCCCATCCGAAAGACGCCACCCTACACAGAGCATTGTCCCCAATCACTGCTCGGGGGCATTGGGATAACGAAACATTTACCAGTGGAAAGGGTGCCTCCTACTGGCCCTCCAACACCACTTCTAGCAGCATCTGGTCTCCCATCCAGGACAAACACTGCTTAGCTTCAGAAGCAAGTCAGCATTGGGATGCAGGGTGGTATGCTGCTGGCTAGCCTGCTCCCTCTGGCCTACACACATGCTGAGTGAGTGAGGATAGTACATGCACAACTCTTTCTCTGGCACCCAGCAGACAGACATTCACATAGTGCCCAACCAGGCCCAGAGTAAACACAGCACATGTCTGGGCACTATGCCATGGTACCACACAACTGTTAACTGTATCTGTTGACAGAAGGTGTTTTTTGAGTGGACCCATTTTGCTGGCCTGAGTTATGGGTGTCATCAAATGCCTTTGAACTGAACTCCCAGTTTCACACAGCTGTCCTTACTGTCCAGCTTAGCATATCTGTTCTGCACCATGCTAGTGCTCACACACAGCCTCAATCACATGCAAATAGGGCCTACATGTCTTCGCTGTATATGAATAGATTACTTTGTCGTAGACAGAATTGGGTAACTCTGAAATTACTCTCACTCTTGTGCATATCAAAGTATTGTCATATCAGACGATGTCTCTCCTGTACTAGAGGATAATGACCCATTTGTCTCCTTCCCTAACCGTGTTGTTTGTTTGTCCTTAGTGTGTGGAGATGTCCACGGCCAGTTCTTTGACCTAATGAAGCTGTTTGAAGTGGGAGGCTCGCCCAGCAACACACGTTATCTTTTCCTTGGAGACTACGTAGACCGAGGCTACTTCAGTATTGAGGTGATTCTACCCTACTGACCCAATTTCCCCCTCTCCTTGAGTCTGCCAATGAAAAAGGATCATCGGAATTGGGGTGAAGCGGAGGAGTGAATAAAAAGTTGGGGATCAGGTTTGGTGACTGCTTGGTGAGTCTATTCCAGAGCACTCAAAGGGAGAAGATTAAATACGATTGGCCTTATTTAGATCCTGCTGCAGGAGGAATTTCCCTGTGTTGTGTTTGAAGGCGAGCAAAGCAGCAGAGGTACACTACCGTTCAAAAGTTTGGGGTCACTAAGACATTTCCTTGTTTTTGGTCCATTTAAAATAACATCAAATTGATCAGAAATACAGTAGACATTTTTGATGTTGTAAATGACTATTGTGGCTGGAAACGGCTTTTAATAGAATATCTACGTAGGCGTACAGAGGCCCATTATCAGCAACCATCACTCCTGTGTTCCAATGGCACGTTGTGTTAGCTAATC